>NW_006921605.1:17376128-17412073 GCF_000298275.1 Orycteropus afer afer | reverse complement strand
GACCCTGAAGAATTTCCTTCCTTTCTAGGTAGAAAAGGATGTGGTAAAAGGGTTAGTTGTGCCCCAGTTTTAACAGCTGCTGGAAAGGCACATCCTAAAGCAATACTGGAGAAAGCTATTTGGGGCCTCACACACACCAACGAGGTAGCTAAACGAAGATACCTGGAGTGTGACTAGAACTTTTAGAGCAATGTAAGCCTTTGCTCCAAGCACCTAAACAATGACCTCTATTTATGCACAGTGCAAAAGAGCTCATTGCATCAGATGGCACCTTCCAAGTAAGACTGCAGCTAATTCCCTGAGCAGCAGAAATCCACCCCTGTGAATAACAAAGCTCTGCTCTGTGATTCATAAGGATTAAACCCAGGGGGATAAAATGCAAGGTTGCCAGGTCATCTCAGTGTAAGGCCAAGCTTGGAAAACTGAGTTCTCATTTCTCTTCCTCTAAAGACTGGTAGTTGTACAGGCATCAGTTTGTTTTTCAGCATGTCTGTCAATTTCTTTCACTGTTAAAGGAGAAATTAGTTAACAAGGAAAGTGATTTGACAGAGCTGAAGGGCACATCTGTCACTATTGTGAATGTAACCCTTAAAAACAAAACACTGTTACATAAAGCCAAAAAGTTTTCCAGTCCACCCCCCTCCTCCCACCCAAAAGGCTGCCTGTAAAGCATCAAGGAGCTAGCTCCCTCTGTTCCACTCTAGCTCCTTTTCTGTTCCATGCCTATGTTTTCCTTCCCTTTCATTGTTCCCTACCCTCCCCCCCCCCTCCATTTCAGCTGAAACAGTCTGTTCACCACATGGCTGCACACGTGATCTACTGCTCACTTACAAACCTTCTTTGCTGAAACCCATAATAATCCTTCCCCACTTGCTTCAAAGGGCCTCCCCACGATCCCAACCCATTCTGATCTCTTCTTCACGCGTGGGTGGTTCATGTTACGTTTGCAAGAAATTAAATGTTTAGTATCTTCCTGAAATAATGATATATGGAATGATACATCGTTTGGGATTTGCTTCAAAATAATCCAGGGACAGGGAGTGGTGGTGGTGGGTGGGAGGTATGATAAGAAACCAGACTGGCCAAGAGCTGATTGTTAGTTGGGTGGTGGGCATGTGTATGTCCCTTACCTCATTTTCTCAATTTTTTATCATGCTCAAGAGTTTCCATAGTAAAACATTTAAAATAATTACAGTATTACAAAGCCAGCTAAGGACAGGACCAAAATTAAAACTCCTGACTTTTAAGACCGGCGCCCTCTCTGCCATGCTACGGCTTTTCCTGAATTCTTTTATACACTATTCCTGTGTTTTTATTGGATCAAACTGTACTCACTTATTCATTTGCCAAGGAAAGCCTAGTGGTTCTCCTCAAGGAGCTGGCAGACTAACCAGGTATGGTATAGGTAAACAGATAAGTCAGTGGAATGGTGAATGAGACAACTAAGACACAAATCCAGTGAGAACAGTTTTCTGTGAGGAAGCAGAGCACTTAGGCCTGCGTGGAGGACCCCAAGAAGGCAGCCCAGTCAGGAAGCGGTATTCCAGGTAGAGCCCAAAAGCTAAGCAGGAACCTTACATCCATGTTCACTGCAGTTCTTTTCACGAAAGCCAAAAGGTGGGATCAATCAAAATGCCCATCAACAGAGGAATGGATAAACAAAATGTGATACGTGCACAAAAGGAATAGTACTCAGCCATCAAGAGAAATTCAGTCCTTATGCATGCCACAATGTGGAGGAACCTTGAAAATATCATGCCGAGTGAAAACCGTTCATCACAAAAGGACAAATACTTATCTCATTTATATGAAATAAGCAAATATACAAAAGCCAAAGATACTCAGTGGTTCCCAAGGATGGAGTGTATGTTAACTCTGAGTTTATGTTCAGGGTGGTGGAATGATCTGGAAAAGGAGAGCAGGTATGACTGCACAACGTGGAAAATGTAATCGATGCCACTGACTTGTACATGCAGAAACTGTTGGGTTGCCATATGTTTCGTTGTGTATATTTTCACTACAGTTTTTTTAAAAAAGAACAAAGCAGGAATATTTTCGGTGAGGGAGCTTGAGGATAGGGACACAATGCAGGCAGAAGGTGCAGCGTGGGTGAAAGTACAGTGTGGCAGAGGCCCAGGGTGCTGGTGAAGGAAAGGAAGAAGGAACAGGGCAAGGCGGGGCAGAATATTGTAGGGGAAGGATAGGGATACGTTCCAGGCAGACGAGACAGCATGGGGGGGCGGGGACTGATGCAGCTGGGGAGCCAAGTGGGAGCCAGGTTGTGATGGAGCTTGCCTGCCAAGCCAAGGGCACTGGATTTCATCTCACAGACATTTGAGACCCAACAAGGAAGTGCCACAATCCACGCTGTTCTTTTAGGCAGGTAACTGGCGGCTACGTACATGGGAGCCAGAAGTGGGCTTTTGAGTAGGCGAGAGCCAGAATTACGGTGAGGTGCATGAGGTACTCGCCTGGAGGACAAAATTTAAGGGGGAGGGTGCCCCCACAATTCAGTAATAAAGACAAAGATTATTTTAATGCACTATTTTTTAAAAATCAAAGTAATGCTAAAAGCCTGTGATGGAAAAAAAAAAAAAACAACATCAAAATTTTCAATAAAGACAAGCTGTTGCTAATAGTTTTACAACTCTGTGTTACTGTGCAACTGGCCATCTCCTCACCACACCCCTAGCCAAGTAAGCTTATGGGGGCTGAAAATAACATGTGGACAAACTGGACAACAAAAAAACAAAACCCAAACTCACTGCCATCGAGTTGATTACGACTCAAAGCAATCCCCTTTGGGTTTCCAAGGCAGTAAATCTTTACAGAAGTAGATTGCCCAGTCTTCCTTCCATGGAGTGGCTAGTGGGTTTGAACCATCAACCTTTTTTCTGGTTTGCAGTCAAATGCCTTAGGCACTGCACCACCAGAGCTCCTTGAGCTAGGATAACATGAGGTTTCACACATGGTCCTGCTTTGTGATTACCACACTTTTATTAACTTTTCCCACTTGGTTCAAATTATGGGAGACTCTTTTGATAAATGTACCCAGGGCCCACAGTTGTCCTCTGCCTTGGGCTCCAATATGGCTGCACATGGCACCGCAGCAGACCAGGCCGGCAATAAGGAGGGGCAACCCTAAAGCAAGAGCAGAAAGTTCAAGGGGTTGAAGAGAAGCCAGATTCAAAGACCATTTTTTGGGTAGAAAGGAGATGACATGGAAAGGCCACCAGACCGCATACAGAAGGTTCAGCAGCATTTATTCTACTCAACCAAATCATAAATAACCCAGGGACAAAAATCCTACATCCCTATTTTTTCGTACCATCTTACTCCCAGTTCAGTAAGTTCCTGTTAACTAATGAACCAGAAAAGAAGAGCTTTGATCCAAAGCGCACATGACTGTAGCCTGACGTTGTCTATATACGGTGTTTCTATACAGTGTTTATACAGCTTCTCTCACTGAAGAGCCGAGCACACTGATGAATATTCACAAACTATGAGCCATTCAAGATGACTAAGACCACAAAAGTCTGATAAGTCATTTTAGTGACACTCTCTTGTCCTTTTTCCCATTAATTTTCCATTCTTAGGAGAAGGCAGAAGAATAGAATTGAAACGGGCTCTCTATGGTGTCACCAGGTATGATCAGCTAACAAAACAGCTGATGCCACGCCCATGGGGCCATTAGAACAAATGAGTTGCTTCCCAGTTTTCTGTATCACATACTAACTGGATCCCCACTTTTTTCTTTTCTATGACTTCCACTCTGCCTGTATTAGAATCATTTTTATGTGACACGCACACGGATGGTCTCATCTCCGATGAGCAAATCAGTGGCTGTGCTCAAGGTTGTGGGCCATATAAGTGACAATAGGGGTGGTGTGACATCAAGATGAATCATCAGGTGCTTGAAATGCCCTCAAGAGAGATTCAAAATGACAGAACCAAAAAAATCAAACTCACTGCCGCTGAGCCGGATCCAACTCATAGTGAACCCTCCTTGGGTTTCCGAGGCGGTATCACTACAGGAGTAGATTGCCCAATCGTCCTTCCGAGGAGTGGCTGGTAGGTTTGAACTGCCAGGCTTCTAGTTAGCAGCCAAATGCCTTAGGCATTAATAAATAAAAGTCACTGCAAGACCCAACTCCTAGATGTTTCTCAGAAGCACAAATGGAAGGCTGAGTTGCTCTGAGAGGTGGTATGGAAAATGGAAATTGTCATCTGTGGAGTTGCTGGGGGTACAAACAGTTAATACGCTTGGCTGCTAACCATAAGGTTGGAGGTTCAAGTCTACCCAAAGGCACCTCAGAAGAAAGGCTTGGTGATCTACTTCCAAAGAATCAGCCACTGGAAGCCCTATGTAGCCCAGTTCTACTCTGACACTCATGGGGAAACTAACTTGACAGCAACTGGTTCTTTTGCCATCTGTGGCCAGGTCCAGGCAAAGAGCTATGACTAAACAGGAAATCAGTTGCTTAGCAGTTGAACGGATGTGTGAGTGTTCAAAACACAGGCGATATTCTCATACGCCCTGTAAAGTTCAAAGAAAGCCAGTTAACCCCAGCAACTGTGTAAGAGACCATGTGCTTAGGGAATGCCTCACAGGGTGTCTTGGAGATCTTCATTCTCTGTGAATAACTGAGTTATTTAAAGTGATCGCTTACTGAGTGTACACAAGGCACCCAGCACTTCTCAGACAATTTTTAAAGCACCTGAGAACCCTGCAAGGGAAAGTATTAACTCCATTTTACAAAAGGAAGTTCAGATTGGTTAAGTAAGTTGCCTAAGGTCACAGAGCTGATCGTGATAGAACTAGAATTCAAAACCAGAGCAAAGGTTGGCTAAGAGGAACATGAGACTTCCTTTTGAGGTTTCACCGATCTCACTTTGGGTTACTCAAGGCCAGGTGGGATTAGAGGAATGCAAGGGAGGTGTACACTAGTGCAGAGTCAGATTCTGTCGTTATTAAACATTTTGATATGTTATTCAGCATGGAGTTGTTTGCATTAATTTCAATTTTTAAAAATATTGTATTAAAATAGTTTACCTTGATTATTGAGTTTCTATGTACCTCATTCAATTCTGCACCCAAGGCATGTGCCTCGCTCACCTCCCCCCAGTCCTGCTCAAGGTTATGGCCAACCTGTAATAACTCACATTCAATCTACAGACAGTTTTCATCTTAGACATTTCAACTTTCCTCCTGACTTTCTGATCAGTTTTACATCCAAACTGACAGCCTTCTGGAAAGAGGGTTTGTTGCAAGCTTTTTGTTCTGTTTTGTTTTTACGGCTTTGTTTGCTTCTCTTGCTTTATGTGTATTGTTTCTGTTTTCCTTTCCCCTCCTTCTTTACTCATCACTAGTTAGGGAACTCCCAAGGAAGAAACGAGGCACACGGTGGTGCACAGGGAAATGAGACACAAGACATTCCACACAATCCATGAACACGTTCAAGGACACTTTCAAAAAAAAGGAAGCATTCAAAAAATAATGTCAGGTCCCCTCCCTTTGCCCCCCAAGATTAAAGGATGTATTTAATTCTCTGAGAAATCAGCTTCCAAAATGACCAGAACATATTCACTGATCTCTTTACAGAACTGTCCCTAAACCCTCTCATCAGATACAAAATTCAGTAAATGCTATGAGCTGGGTGCTGGGTTGTCACAGGGAGCTGGGAGGAGATACATCATCCTTTGACTTCTGAATTTCAGTTTCTGCAAATGTGGTACTGTTAGGACATGCACGGTATTGGGAGGGTAGCAGCCACACCAATAGCAAACACAGCTGTTTGGAATCCTACTTTGTATTATTTTTTTATTAACGAAATCAAGTACAGTGCTTGATTTTTTTTTCAACCATCAACATTAGGAGGCTCATCAATTACGCAGGAGAGAAACTGTGACAGAAACTGAGACGCTCTAGGTATCACATACCTTATCATTTTTCCTAAGTAATTCCCATTCTTCTTGGCTGTATAAACAAACATCGTCATTTACAGCCTCATTTCAATTAAAGGAACATTCATTCAACACCTAACTGTGTGTCTAAGCACAACCAGAAACTTGTATAACTGAGACAGAGGGCCAGGCGGTTTCCTGGGAGAGAGTGGGCTGGACAAACGCCATTTTTGATCCCAACAGGACATGATCAATTGGGCCCGTGTTTCATGGAGAGTGCGGTCAATTAGTTTAATTAGGAGTAATTGCTTGATTTCAATCCACGTATATCCTGTACATTTTCTACAGGATGGGGCAACAGAGATTTATAGGGGCAGTGGGGCTGGACCTCCGGCAGGATTACAATAAAACTCAATTTCTGTAGCCTGGAGGTCCCTCTCCCTTCTCAGCAGTTCCAACCCTAACAAGAAAAGAATAACAGTAGCATTAAGCCAGCAGCAGGCCTGCTTTTTTGTTGCCGGGCAGAGGATTATGCTTCTGGATGGCTCCTCTGATTCTCCTAACTTGACCTATCGAAGGACCGTCGTCTAAGAGGGAAGATGGAAAAATTACTTCTGAGCCCATAAAATGGATGAAAACAAGTACTTATTCTAAAATCCACACATTCTATGCACTAAAAAGTTGCTTAGGCCCTCACTCAGGAACTCTGTCCTCTTTCTCCAAATTCTAACAAATATCTTAATCTGGTTTCTCAACCCACATGGCAGAAGGGATGGTAAGCGGGTGGCCAAATGCATTGCCCTGCGGGGTTCAGGGACTCCAGATGCCAATTATCATGGCTGGGCTATTGCATGGCCCCCACAGCAGATCCCATCTCGGGCCCATTCATTCATTCATTCAATCCACATTCATCAGGTGGCCCTTAAACCTGAGTTCCTGGTAAGACCACTCTTCCCTAATTTAGGGGAGGTCTGCAGGACTGGCCCTACTCCCACCCCACCCCAGTGCATACTTCTAAGAGGCTTTCATTCAAATTGATACCTGATTACTTACCTTCACCTAACAGACTATCAGAAGGAATCCCCTTGACCTGGGCCACCTCCAGAAGTCCAAGCCTTCCCTGGCCTTGCACATCCCTTGGACTTTTATCCCTACTTCCACTCTGGCCCCCATTCTCCACCCAGCCAAGAAACAGAAATTAGACCATATCACTCTTCCTGCTTGTTCTGGTTACCTAGTGCCACTCTCACAAGAATATATACCACAAATGGGATGGCCTTAACAAACAGGAGTTTATTCTTACATTTTGGAGGCTTTAAGTCTGAGTTCAAAGTGCCAGGCTCTAGGGGTGAAAGCCCCTCAAACTTGGGGTCCAGCTCTGCCTCCTGTTCCTGGCCCACTGGAGCAAGAGGCATTTCTTCATTCAGCTGCTGGCTGCTGAGGCTGACAAACCCAAGGTTGACAAGTAAAAAGGCACAGTCCCGATGTTACCAAACCACATGGCAGGCCATTTATTTAAGTCCACTGTAAGTCCCAAGGTCGGCAGAGCATGGCAGGCTGCTGAACAACGACTCAGCTACATGCAGGGTTCAGGGTGCCATAAGCTAGAGACCATTCCCAAAGCTGCTGCTTACATACGGGAAACAGACCACATACCCAAAGCAGCTACTCGGCTGCTGGTGGTAGATCCCACCATGGAGCTGATTGCCAGTCTCATCATGGGGAGTAACTACCACCAGCTGCTCAGCCACTCAACCAGGCCCAGCCAAGGTGACACACAAACATAACCTCCCACCACACTGCTTAAAACTCTTCAGCAGCTTCTGCTGCAAGGACACATCCCCAACCCCTGCCAGGCCCACCCAGGCCTGACTCCCAGGCCCCTTCCTTCCAGTCTCCTCTCCCAGTTCTTGCTTCCCTCCTCCTCCCTCATTCCATTTCCCTTTGCTTTGCCTGTTTATGCTCCTCAAACACACCGAGCTCATTCCAGCACCTGTCAGTCCCTCTCTCAGGAGGGTTCTTTCCCACTTGGACCAAGTCTTCGTTCAAGTGTCAAATTCTCTGAGAAGCCTTGTCCATCCTTCCTATTTAAAATAGCAGCACACACACGTGAGTACATGTGCGTGCACACACACACACACACACACACCCCTCCCTGAGTCACTCTTGATCACATGACCCTTATTTATTTTTTGTTCTATAGCACTATCTGAAGTTATATTATTCATTTCTGTGTTCACTAGTGTCAGTCTGTCTCTGCCAGCAGAATGTCAACCCCATGAGGACAGGGTCATGTCTGCCTCAATCGTGGCTGCATCCCCAGGGCCTGGAAGTAGGCATTCAGTAAGCACAGGATGAATGAGTAAATGCATGAACGTGCAGGGTGAGGTGCCAGGTACCAGGAACACAAAAGAGCTTCCAGTTTAGTGAGGGGCAGACGTGTAAAAAGTTTTAACACTTATGGGCCAGATACAGTTCTGTGGACTTTATCTTTACAACAATCCAATCAGGCAGGTACTATTATTATCCCCATTTCATGGAGGAAGTAACTATGGTTGAATAACTTGTCCAAGGGGAACCTGGGTTCAAACCAGGAAGTCTGACTCCCGATGCTGTGCTCTTGGCTTGTAAACCACAGCTTCACCTCACTCACTGCCGTCGATTCGATTCGACTCATAGTGACTCCTCCTTGGGTTTCCAAGGTGGTATCTCTACGGAAATAGATTGCCCTGTCTTCCTTCTGAGGAGTGGCTGGTGGGTTTGAACCGCCAGCCTTCTGGTTAGCAGTCAAATGCCTTAGGCACTACGCTACCAGAGAGCATAATAAAGGTTAGGTAAGAGGTTAGGTAAAGGTTGTAAGAAGGGACCATTCCCTGAGAGAAGGATGTCATGCTTGGTAGGGTCGACAAAAGAGGGGGAGGCTTTCAACGAGATGGACTCACACGGTGGCTGCAATGATGGGCTCAAGTATAGCAGGGATTGTGGGGCTGGCGTGGAATCGGGCAGTGTTTCGTTCTGCTGTGCGTGGGGTCGCTATGAGTCGGAAACGACTCGACGGCACTTAACAACAACAACAACAAGAGGCCTATTGGAGACTGGTGACACAAGAGTTAAGCACTTGGTTGCTAACCAAGGTGGTGGCTTGAACCCCCAGTGGCTCTGCAGGAGGAAAGATCTGGCGACCTGCTCCCATAAAGATTACCACCTAAGAAACCCTATGGGGCAGTTTTACTTTGTCCTATTGAGTCACTATGAGTTAGAATTGACTCCATGAAACACCACCACCACAGGCTTGGGGAGGCCCGAAGAGGAAACTGCCTGTGGTCTACTACTAGCGAGGAGGCTTCCGGTGCTGCTGAATTCCTAGGCAGAGGAGGCCATCCACATGTGCAAATGACAAAAAATTACGAGAGAGAGGCAGAGAGCACAGGAAAGAAAACAGGCCTGTGACGCCATGACTGAAGTGTCAGCATGAAGGCGCCACCGCTGGATGACTCACGCCCACCTTGCAACCCTAGTTCTAATCACCAACCTCTCACCTCCTTTATATTTGTAATCAAGGCTTTCTCTTAAGCCACAGCTTCTGCTGCTGGGCCCCAATCTTGCTCTGCTCCTACTCCCTGGGGACCCAAGCCCTGTTCTCAGGCCCAAAAGCAGTGCCATCTGCAGTCTTAGCCCCTCTGCTCCACGCTGGCAACCCTCCCATCCGGCTTGTCCCTCTACTTAAACCAGGCCTCCAAGCTCCCCTTTCACGTATATTCTGCCAGGGGCTGAGTGTGCCATTGCCCAGGGCTGGCGCTCTCATGTCACTCCAATAAGCATGGCTGTGCTTGCAGGCAGCCACCAGACTCTCCCTCCGCCTGCCTCACGCATGTGTCCAGACGTGTTCTGCCTGCCTACAGCTAAGACCTTCGTATTCCCTGCTCCACACTTGTTGCTCCGTGTCCTTCCTAGATCTGGCTTTCCTTGGTCTGGCCCAACTAAGCCTGGTTCTGACATTGACAGCAAGGAAGAGACGGAAAAATTGTAAAACGCAGAGGAGGGAGAACAGTTTAGTGCAGAAGCAACAGGCTCTTTTGCCAAATATCTGCAAAGCTTGTCCTCACCATCTATTCAGGTTTCTGCTCAAATGTCACCTCATAGAAGCCTTACCCATCATTTACCGAACCTCTACTCCATGTCCCTTTATCCTACTTTGTTTATATCAACCTGACTTTACATCAACAGTAACTCCTTGGAAGGAAGATGGGGCAATCTACTTCCATAGTGATACTGCCTCGGAACCCAAGGAGGGGTCGCTGTGAGTCGGGTCTGCCTCGACAGCACATAACAACAACTACAACAACGTGCATTATCTGAGCCCCCTTTCCAGAGTCTCAGCACTCTGAGGGCAGGGAGTTTGTTTCAGTTACTACCATGTATCTCCAGTAACTGGACCAGGGCCTGGCACACAGTAACTGGACCAGTTGCCATCAAGTCACTTTTGACTCATGGTGACCCCATGTGTGTCAGAGTAGAATTACACTCCATAAGGTTTTCAAAGGCTCATGTTTTCAGAAGTAGATAGCCAGGCCTTTCTTCCAAGGGGCCTCGGGAGGACTTCAACCTCCCATCTTTTGGTTAGCAGCTCAGCACTGGTAAGTGTTTGCATCACCCGGGACTAGAATAGGTCCGTAGAGCACAGTGTAACAGCTGATATTTACAGAGGCCTCTCAAGAAATCAAGACAGGGAAGGATATTTCTAGGATTTTACACGGTTTGCAAAGCCCATAACAAAGTGCCTAGAACATAGGAAGCCCACACAAATGTTAGCTATTATTACAGGGAACATTTTAGAAAGATTTACGTCACTTCGGTAAACACTCCTTATTGAGAATATCCATCTTTCCAAAGCAGCTCATCTCAGACTTTCAGATAACTGAGTCTTCCTGGAGGGCAATCCATGGGGGAAACAGGAGGTAGCCTGGGTGCGGTCAGTGCCAAACGAAACTGGAAACATCTGATATAACCAAGTAGAAAAGACTAAATAAAAGGTATTACTGACTGTTGAAATAACACACAGTCTGTTGTCAATAATGTCATGACTTTAAGATGAACAAAGAAACATTTTTTGGAGTGATTCACGTTGAGCACTTAGAGATATAAAAGGTATGGGGCCCTGTGAACCTCACATTTCTACGTGGTTTTCCTTCTAAGGTAATTTGTGGTAAGGGACAAACCTATATTAGTGTTCAAGGCCACAGAAACTGCTCTGTTTTACAAATTACCATGCAATTAAACAGAAGGCGCATGAGATCTATTTTAAGCATTTCCTTTCCTTTTTCTTAGTATTTCTTTCAATGTCCAAACCTTTATTAATATCTCCAGCCAAAACCACAACTTACAAACTGCACACTCACTGTATTGTCGAAAAATATTTCCTGATTGTACTCTAAAACCAACATTGCAGGCAAGCTGCGTGCCTCTCATGAACAATGGTATAAAGGGGCTGAGAGGAGGGTAAAAGCTGACTGCCAGAAAGAATGATAACTGGCTAAGCATAAGACAAGGCAGGAAACTTGAAGAAGAAAAACAATGTCATTACTTTTAATGATCCTTAAAGAGACAGTTCACCATTAAGGAGAAACATATAAACAACTTTCAACATTACAAGTTCTTACAAGGCAGCAGAGACAGCTAAGGGTCCTAGGAAGAGATGTTACTTTCACTAGCCGCTCCTTGGAAGGAAGGTTGGGTAATCTACTTCTGTAGTGATACTGCCTCGGAAACCCAAGGAGGGGTCGCTAGGAGTCTGGTCCACTCCACGGCATATAACAACAACAACAACAATGTATCTGGAGAAGGAGCCCTAATGACACAGTAGTTAAGCACTGAGCTGCGAACCAAACAGTTGGCAATGCAAACCTACCGGTGGCTCCACAGGAGAAAGACATGGCAATCTGGATCAGTAAAGATTTACAGCCTCGGAAAACCTGTAACTCACTGCCATCGAGTCAGACCCGACTCATAGTGACCCCTCCTTGGAATTCTGAGGCAGTATCACTACAGAAGTAGATTACTCAGTCTTCCTTCCTAGGAGTGGCTGGTGGGTTTGAACAGCCAGCCTTATGGTTAGCAGTCAAGTGCCTTAGGCACTATGTCATCAGAGCTCCCTGGAAAACCTATAGTGTGGTTCTTCTCTGTACTGTAGGGTCACTACGAGTCAGAATCAACCCCACGGCAACAGGATGTTTGTGGAGAGGCACTGGTGGTTCAGTGGCAGAATTCTTGCCTTCTGTGTGGAAGACCCAGGTTTGAGTCCTAACCAGTGTGCCTACCAGTCTGTCAGTGGTGGCCTGCATGTGGCCAGGATACTGAGCAGTCAGGAGAGATTCCAGGCCTAGCTGGAAGAGAGAGAAGGCTTGGCAACCTAGTTCCAAAAATCTGCCAATGAAATCTTGATGGCTCACAATGGTCTAACCCCAACCACTCCTGGGGATGTGCAGAACTGGGGAGTTCAGCTGGGGGGAGCGGTGCACTGTGAGTCAGAGGTTGGCTCAATGGCAGCTAACAACATGGGCCTGGAATGGGTTCAAGTCTATATAAGCCTCCTCTCTACATCTTTGTCAAAAGTTCCTTTTTCACAGATGGGTAAAATGATGCTCAGGAAAGTGAAGTGACTTGCCCCATGTTCTGGTTCCCTAGTGCCACTCTGACAGGAATATACCATAAATGGGATGGCCTTAACAAACAGGAGTTTATTCTTGCAACTTGGGGGCTTTAAGTCCAAGTTCAAAGTGCCAAGCTCTAGGGGCTGGGTGAAAGCCCCTCAACCTTGGGCTTCAGCTCTGCCTCCTGCTTCCAGCCCACTGGAGCTAGAGGCATTTCTTCACTCACACAGCTGCTGGCTGCTGAGGCTGCCACGCCCAAGCTTAACAAGTAAAAAGGCATAGTCCTGATATTACCAAACCACACGGCAGGCCATTAACTCAAGTCCACTGTAAGTCCCAAGGTCGGCAGAGCATGGCAGGCTGCTGAATGGCGACATGGCTACATGCAGGGTTCAAGCGTGCCATAAGCTAGAGACCGTTCCCCAAGGCTTCTCCTTAAATACAGGAAGCAGACCACAGTCCCTAAGGCAGCTACTCAGCTGCTCCCAGTAGATTCCACCATGGAGTTGATGACCAGTCTCATCATGGGGAATACTATATTCAGCTGCCCAGCCACTCAACCAGGCCCAGCCAAGTTGACACACGAACTGAACTACCACACCCCAACTGGCTGGAAGTGAAACTGTGCTGTTCCAAAGCTGTGCTCTTTCATCTATACTGATGATCCCTGAATGCTTATGCATCACCAAGTTTGCACAGGTTCATGGAAAAAACAAAGCTAGAACAGTCTATTTTCATAAGGCTAAATTTATTTGGTACTTAAATCCTAGTAACACATTCTTCCTAATGTTTCATGTCAAAATAGCCTTTCAAAAAAGGAAGGATATTTCATAAAAGGCTATTCTGATATGAAAAACTCCCAAATCATAAAATTCATAACTTTGAATATAAAAAGTAGGTTCCAAAATGTCTTGAAGTCTTACTGATCCATGAAATATGTCTGACAACCACTGTACTAAAATCAGTATTTTTCAATTTGCTCCTCAATGCCTCCTGAAATTATTTTCGTTTGTCATTGCCAGCATCATTGTTCTTCCCGCGGTTCTTTTTTTTTGCAATAAAATGGAACAGAGAAATAGAAAAGAGGAGGTAAGGCCAGGTAGCAAAATAGTTAACTAATGTTTTGTGACACTTGTATTAACTTGATTAATTCATAAATGCACATTTATAGTGGGTCAGGATATAAAATTTATTTCTTACTGTGGCGCACAGTCAAAAACCGTTGAATATCTTTGCACTATACCACATTGCCTCCTGTAGCCTTTTTCTCAGAATAAGACACATTCATTATTGAACATTTGTAAATAACAGAAAAATTATAAAGAAGAAAGTTTCAAATCATCTCTAATCTCACTTGTGGTGGTTAAGTTTGTGTGTCAACTTGGCTGGGCCTGGTTGAGTGGCTGCGCAGCTGGATGTAGTATTCCCTATGATGAGACTGGTAATCAACTCCACGGTGGAATCTACTGTGAGCAGCAGAGTAACTGCCTTAGGGAGGTGGTCTGTTTCCTGTATATAAGGAGAAGCCTTGGGGAATGGGCTCTAGCTTATGCTTGAACCCTGCATGTAGCTGTGTCATTGGTCTTCAGCAGCCTGCCATGCTCTACCAACCTTGGGATTTTCAATGGACTTGAATGAATGGCCTGCCGTGTGGTTTGGTAACATTGGAATTGTGCCTTTTTCCTTGGCAGCCTTGGGTTTGTCAGCCTCAGCAGCCAGCAGCTGTGTGAGTGAAGAAAAGCCTCCAGCTTCAGTGGGCTGGGAGCAGAAGGCAGAACTGAAGCCCAGGGTCGAGGGGCTTTCACCCAGCCCTGAGAGCCTGGCACTTTGAACTTGAACTTAAAGCCTCCAAACTGTAAGAGAATAAACTCCTGTTTGTTCAAGCCATCCCATTTGTGCTATATTCTTGTCAGAGCGGCACTAGGGAACCAGAACACCATTACTCACTGATAATCATTAAGATCTTTGCCTCCTAGGCATGGTATGTTTTGATATTATGCAACATTAGCTATGCACTCACAGAGGACATATTCCTGTTATCATTAACTGCCATCAAGTCAGCCCGACTCATGGCGCCCCCATGCATAACAAAATGAAACACAGCCTGGTCCTGGGCCATCCCCATGATTTGCAAACTGGAACACTGTGGTCCGTAGAGTTTTCATGGCTGATTTTGGGAAGGAGATTGCCAGGTCTCTCTACCTAGTCCTTTGTGGTTGGGAAACTCCGCTGACACTGGTTCAGCATCATAGCAACACACAGCCTCCAGACAGAGGGGTGGGGCTGTGGATGAGGCGCACTGGCTGGGACTCGACGAACCTTGGTCCCCTGCACGGCAGTGAGAGTTCTAACACTGAACCACTATTGCCTCCTAAATAGTTCGAGGTCCTCTGGCGTAACAGTATGATTTAAGTTTAAAAAGAAAGAAACAAAGAAAAAAAGGGATCCTCAGTTACAGTGTGCCACCAATGGGAAGAGGAAGTGCCCTGAAACTAGTGTCTTCCTAGCAAGAAACTAGTGAAAGATTAACTCTTGTCATTTCAGATGCCTACGTGTCCGTCAAGCTCTCTGATTAATGAATGATGGGTAGGACTGATTTCTATCCACCTGCCCACATGCAGGTATGCAGTTGAAAATGCAATCTTCCATCTTAAAGGTAAGCATTTGAGTCCCACCATTAACATTTTCAACAAAGATTCAATCAAATCAGATTATATATTTGCCTGGAATTTTCCTTCCAAGTGTTAAATATGATTTATTTTTAGCCTTGGGAGTGATGGAATTTGTGTTAACAGGCCCTGGTGAGAATATTCAGTTCACAGCCAAGCTCGGGGTGCAGCCAATGTTCATGTGTAATGAAGGGTGACTTTGAAAATACAGCAAATCCAGCTGCCACACTCTTGTGAGGAGTCAGAGGAGGTGTTTAATAGTGAGAAAGTGCAAATAATGGGAAAGGAATCAAGTAGCCAGCGTCTCACATGCCATAAAGCTCTACATGTTAGTACGGACTTGCCACAGACAACCAGGAGAACTTCACCTGGGCAAATGTCAAGGCTTCCTCAGGATTAGGAGTGTGTCACCTGGGACAATACCTCCACAGCATTAAGGAATTATCCAGACCTTGTATTTGGATTTGCTACAAACAAGATGAGTATCTAAACATACCACTCAGAACTCACTGGTATGTCACAAGGAATTCCCAGGTGAACAAGAATTCAAACATCTTCAGGTTGTTTCATCTCAAAGGTGGCTTCATCAAGAATTTATAAAGAATCCAAATTTCAGAAAATAAACGAGGAACTCACCAAACCAAAAAACCAAACTCACTGCCATCGAGTTGATTCCAACTCATAGCAAACCCCCACTGGGTTTCCAAGGCTGTAAATCTTTATGGAAGTAGATTGCCTATCTTCCTTCTGTGGAGCAGCTGGTGGGTTTGAACCTTCTGGTTAGCAGTCAAATGCCTTAGGCGCTGTGCCACCAGAGCTCCTTAAAATATGGAACAGTTATATAAAAATTAAATAAGTTGTATGAAAACATCATCATATGTAAATATGGAAGTGTCTTTCTCTCCAAACATACATATTCATATTCAAATCAATTTCTTACTCCTTCAAAGTATGATTTTCATACTCAAACGGGTATAGGAAGTTTGTGGTTATCTATGCAGGGGTCAGCAAACTAGAGACTGCAGGCCAGCCACCTGTTTTTGTAAATAAAATTTTATTGGAACACCAAAAAAAAAAAACCTCACCGCCGTCAGGTTGGATCCGACTCATAGTGACCCTTCCTTGGTTTCTGAGGCAGTATCACTACAGAAGTAGATCGCCCAATCTTCCTTCTGAGGAGTGGCTAGTGGGTTTGAACCGCCAGCCTTCTGGTTAGCAGTCAAACGCCTTAGGCACTACGCTACCAGAGCTCCTTATTGGAACAAAGTCGCAGTCATTCTTTCACTGTACTGTCTATAGCTGGTTTTTTTTAACTACAATAGCAGAGTGGTTGCAGAATGGTTACAACAGAGCCCATAGGGTCCACAAAGTTGAAAATATTGGCTTTTGAAGAAAATGTTCGTGGACCCTCGGCCTATGGCAAAGATTGCTGGTGGGGAGACGTTCCTCCTGAACTATGGCATGCCTTAAATAAGCTGTGACCACTTCTGGGGGCCTCACCTTCCCACAATGAACTGGTGATTCTTCTTTCCCTACCGATGTCATGGAGGGGGCATACCAATAGCTTAAAGTGTAAGAGGAGCACCAGTGGGTTTTGGATTGGTGTGAAAGCAATTTCGGAGAAGTGTAACAGTCAGCAATGCAAGGAATCTACTCATAACTTCTATGAAACTGATGCAGATGTTTCAGCACTGAATCCAAAGGAGGATTTAAGAAGACACCAAAGAGGACATATTGCTATGATCCCGCATGTGGGACCTTTTGTGGTGGTGTCATGTGGTGTCATGGAGTCATATGTGACTCACGGAGACCCTAAAGGACACAGTACAATTGCTCCAAAGGGTTTCCAAAGCTGCAAATCTTTATGGAAGCAGTCACATCCTTCTCTGGTGGAGCGATTAAAGAGTTCAAATCAGCAACCATTTGCTAAGCAACAGAGCACTTAACCACTGTGTCACCAAGGACCAGACTTGGGTCGCATGTATTTCCTCCTTCTTGGCTGGAAGATAGAAATCAGGAGCCTACTTTCGAAGAAACTCTCCTTCTCTCTATAACTTTCTTCTATTTGTCCTCCACCCCAGGACCACAGGGAAGATACCCACATAGTCACACAACCATTCTCACTCACACCCACCCACAACCACAGGCAGACCATGCAACTATGGAGGCTGAAAACAGTAGCAAGCAGATTCCACCAAGATCTCCACCAAGCCCAAGTCCTTCCCTTTAGAAAAGAAAGCTACTGTTCAACCAGCAGTGCCTGGTCGGTTGGTCTGGAGGGTGCTCCAGCTGAATATCGCCTGCTCCAGGCAAGGCCCTGTGAGCCAATGGAGAGCATTCCCCCAACACTTCATGATTCTCACAGCTGTCAGGGGAAAGACCTTTGTTCAACTTGTACTGAATGGTTTGAAAGCCAAGCCCAAATCTCAATGCCATCCTGACAATATTTCTATTAAACACAATCCTCTGTTTTGTTGGGGGCCTTTGAAATCAATCTGCCACAAGAAGCTTCTGAACAAGCTGACTCACACGCTCTCCAGCAAGTACTCCTCCACGAGGAATCAAAGGACTGACTTTGTTCAACATATCAAAACAGTTAGCAGTTGCGCCATAATACAATTAAAACGCAGCTTTCTCCGACTGAACTCCTTCTGGTATTGGGCGGGGGGAAGCAAGCATGCTGAAGTCTTGGGTAAGAGACGCAAGACATCGATGGGCTCAAATCTCAGCTCCACCCCTTGAAGCAGAGCTTGTTGTTGTTGTTGTTGTTATGTGCCCTCGAGTCGGACCCGACTCATAGCGACCCCTCCTTGGGTTTCCGAGGCAGTAGATTGCCCCATCTTCCTTCCGAGGAGTGGCTGGTGGATTTGAACCGCCAGCCTTCTGGTTAGCAGTCAAGTGCCTTAGCCACTATGAAGCAGAGCTAACATTTACTAAGTGCAACTTACACTAAAGGTATGCAAAGCACTGTGGCACCATACACACAGCACCATGCAAACTAGGTAGTTTTTTTTCAACCCATTTTAAAGATGTGCAAATTAAGGCCCAGAGAGTTGAAAAGCCATGTCCAAAGTCAAACACCTAATAAGTGGCAGAATTGGAAGCTGAACTCAGTCTGTCCATCTCCAACGCTATCTGATGGTAGTTAGATAATGTCAGTGAACTGTGATCCCTCTCCTGGGGCAGGCCAGGAGACCTGCTGTTTTATTTCCTCTCAGGCTTTCCTTTGATTCCTTCAAAGCACATGTTGATACATTCTTCCTTTAGATGACTTGGTTGAAGCTTTCTTGGTTCCAATCACAACTGAGTCATACTTCCTGCTCAGCTACACTCATTCTTGGCTCATTTCTCACCCTGTGGATCTTAACTTCAACTTGAGGTCAGATCTCAACACCAACTTGAGGTCATTTCCTGTTACCTCATGTATCACACTTACGTGTGGACTTTCCCTCTCCATATTTTTCTGGAAAGCCTCTAATTGCCTTGGTCCAACTAGACCGTGAGCCCCATCAAGAAAGGGTTTATTTATCTGGCTCATTCACCACTGAATTCCTAACACTTGATAAATATTTGCTAAATGAATGGTCAGTGCATCTTTGCCACATTTCAAGGATGTGAGGAAACTAATGGCCCAGACCAGAATGTTAAAGTAACTTCCCTAAGACCACATATGGGTGGGGCTCTATACAAAGTGATTTATATACTGAGCTAAGGCTGGCAGAGCAGCCTAGCTCTTTCCCACCACCCGACACAAAGGGGTTTGGAGCAACACAGATGGCGTTGAAAAGTTATTATCTCTGTTTTGAAGAGTCTTTGTGGCACCGAATAAAGATGTTCATTCTGTACGTGGGCTGTATGTGTGAATGAGGAGTCCCCGGGTGCAAACGGTTGAGGTGTTTGCCTGCTCACCCAAAGGGCGGAGGTTGGTGTCCACCAAGGGCAGCCTCAAAAGAAAGGTCTGGTGAGCTACTTTCCGAAAAACCATCCACCGAAAACCCTATGAAGCACAACTCTACTCTGACACACACGGGGTCACCATGAGTCAGAATCAACCCAACAGCGACTGCTTTTAAGTGTGAGTGAACCCAACCAGGCAGGGTGTAGGGTTGTGAACATTAACAGTTCTTGGTCTACCTGCCAAGTTCTGACTAGCACCATAAAGAAGAAAGCCTTCTCTCAGCCTGCCTGGAAGGGAGGAAGCCATGGAGGGGTGGTGTAGAGGTCTCTGGAAGTGCCTTCTTTCCCTCTAAACCCTGAAGGACCCTCAGAGCTCCAAGAAGAGACTGGGCCCAGTATATTCTTACTAACATCATGGATAACGCATTATTCATGACTGGTGAGAGTCTTAGTAGCTTCATTATCAATCAGGCACACATATTAGGTTATTTCTAATTTTCCTTCCGTGACATGTAAACTGGTTCAGTAGATGACTGTTGCTCTGATCAGAAGAAAGAATGGAAAATAAGCCTTGGTACCATGATGCTAAGTGTTTCGGTGACAAGAGAATACACTAGAAGTTAGAAAGTGCAATGGAAATAAGAGCACAAGTAGTTCTAACTGAAGTGGCTGATCTCTGTGCACCCCCAAGAATTCAGACACTTGGCCAGGCATGGAGATTTTCAGCTCCAGTGCCTCTGGCTGCACTGGGTGACAGGCTGATAGGCTGTGACTTAGGGGTTCCAGAGAACTTTCCTTTGAAAGTTTTCAAATCGTATTTAATACAAAGCCTGTCTAAAAAGACTCACTAATCATTGATCAATAGAATATATTCCTTTCCACAGGGTGTTTTTTTTTTTCTTTTTTTGAGCTCAACTCTGAAAAGCATTGCTTGCTCCTGCCGCAGCCAGGGATCAAAGACCAACTAATGGCAGCACCCTGCAGCATAATGCAAACCGAGAGTGTGACTTGTGGGCAGGCAAAAGCAGGTATTTTTCTGGAACAAAAGGTATTTTTTAAATGAGTCGACTTACTGTTTAATTTCAGAGAAAGAGGGTCTTCCCTTTCTCTTGAATTTTCCTGATACCATATTTAAGGTTAAAACTAGAAAGTCTTCCAAGGAAGAGTGAATGATGGCTTAGCTCTCAGATCTGAAGCACGTACGTATTAAACCCACAAAATTAGATGAAATGACACAGAGAAGAACCTCAAGTCCACCACAGCAACTTGAGATGATGTTTGCTGGGTGTAAATACACCATATTAGCAGAAAATGCACCAGTTATTGGAAATCTCTGGAATCTGTGCCAATGAGACGGAACTGATGGAACGTTTGGTACAACTTCTACTTCTCCACACCTCCCCCTTCATTCCTGCTCCTGTCTTTTCTAACCTCTTATTGCTTTCTTTCCTTTTTTTTTTCCCTCTCCCCTTCTCCTTCCCCTAAGCAGCTTTTACTTGTAATTGGGAGCCACAGTTTCTGCTTAATTTCACTGAGTTGTCATCAATCCAATGTTAACCTGGGCAAAGTAGTTGCTGTTGTCTGCCTAAGCCTGCATAAAGAGGCTAGTTACTTGTAATGCCAAGCTGAACACAAGCTGTGTGAAGTTCTTGCAGGCTGAGAGATCTCTGAACACAGCCCAGAGCATCACCAGCATCTATCTTCTCCGGTCAAAGGCACTCATCTTCATCATCGTGATTTTATGAAGCAAAATTCCTAAAATGGTATTATCCTCATTTCTGATTTCTTTCTTTTGTTTGTTTGTTTCCGCCCCTCCAGTAACACAGTTTCATTGAACATGCAGAAATCTGCTTATCTATCCAAGAATGACACATGTGATTCTCTTGTGACAGGACTTCTTGCACAAAACACTGAAATTCCATTTTTCTGCAATGGAACTTTTAGGTCACTACCTACTAAGCAAAGTTAAAATATTCTGTTTAAATGTAAAGTTGTCTTCTCCCAGGATTTGTAGAGTGGTGCTGCCATAAACAAACCAATTGAGCAAGTTAGAAATTCAGTCTCTAATAAAAATAGGTATTGGGGTCTTAGTATAGTCTGCAAAGCAATAAGCAGACCTTAATCTGCTGTGTAATCATCTACTGATAATAAGGTCATGTGCCTAGAAGCCTTAAGACCCAAGTCATCTGTCAGGAAGATTTACGACATGCATTTCCCAAGAAGACACCCCAATATGCTGCCTTATTCCACTGAATGTAAGCACTGACAGCTCCCATGTAACAGGGAAGCCAGAGGACCCTTCTCAGTGACACTGACTGCAAATGTATGCAACCAGCCAGGTAACTGATGGGGAAGTCATTTAAAAAGTGTACAAGTACAAATATGACCCACATCCAAAATCTTATGGAAAGTTCAAGAAATTCAATTCAGGCCCTTAAATACTAGAGGTTTGTTGGGCTTTAGAAGACTTTGGAAAACCTGCAACCAAGAAATTATAAGTCATCTCTGCTTCTTTGCTGACACCAAGTTAAGTTCAAGAACCAGGAGGGTGGTAGATGTTGTGACAATTTCATTTGAAGAACACAGATAGTTGATATGAATTCTTCTTGAATGGTGATGCAGGTGCCAAGTTAAATGAAAGATGAGTGTGGCTCAGCTCAACTGAATTTCCCAAATAGGACAGGATCCTACCCTATGTCAGTGTCCCTGGAACCTGATCATGCTGACAAGAGACTGGAGCCAACGAATCTATGCGGAAGGAGACCACATCTGCCCCAGCTCCCTGTGACCACTTTGTTTTCCTAAGTTATGTATCCTTAGCTAAAAAAAGAGAGAAGAATCTTAATACAATTTCACAATCAGTGAAATTATGCAAGACTCTGCTGTAAACAAAACAATAAAAAAGGATGTACATTTATGTACAAAAGAAGACAAAGTCTTATGTGGAAAGTTAAGTGAGTTTTTCAGAGTTGTTTCCTGGGTTCAGAAAACTCCAACCAATAGCCACCCTCAAACACTATTTTCCCTATGAAACCAAGCATCACACCAATATGGCCAGGCCCTCGATGTTGCAATTATTCTTAAACACACAAGGAGAGAAGAATGAAGAAAGACAGTACATTTCTACACATACAATAAATTGGTTTGTTTTTCTGGTAAGCATGATTTTTAAAAGCCAATGTTTTCATTCTGAAAGATGTAACTATTATATATTTATCAAGCCCAAGTCAGGACTTTATCAGCTTTTGACCACAGTTCCTTGCAAATCATCCAGAACAAAGAAGGGTATAACAGGAGCTTCAGAAAATGTGATAAAAGTTTCAGACAAAATAAAGTTAGAATGAGTTTGAAAAGATGTAACATTTTAGATTTCATCTATTAAAGATATCATGCAGCCATTACACAACCATGTCTGTGTCATTTTAATAGCTAACATTTCATTAGCTCTGATTTTTTGAGAGAGCAAGGGCAATAAAAAGAAGAGATACTGAAAGGCAACTATATAGTCCATTTGGGGAACTGTAATTAGTTTTATTTGGCTGGAGCATAAGCTATGGGAGAGGGGCAAGGGATGAAATTGCGAGAAGGCTCACCAGGGGGACTTGAAATGTCATACAAAGGGACTACGTCTGGTATTATAAAAGAGGCTGTGCTGACTCAAGAGATTCATGGAAGAATGAGATGGGAGCCTTATTATTAGAAAACTTACAACTGAATGGGAATGATACACAGAGAGGTCCGTGTGCTAAGGAAAGGCAAGAGAGAAATTAATTACATGACTGGTGATATAGGGAAAACTTCACTGAGAATGTGGCCTTTAAGGTAGATCCTGAAGGGTAGGTAGAATTTTGACAGTTGTGGAAGGCAGCATGAGAGCATGTACAAAGACACAGAGGGAGGAAAATACAGAATCTATTAGGAAAATGATAACTACTTCAATCCCATGGCAGATTAAGATGCCTGGGAAGCATCCTAGACAAACAGGTTCCCCTTTGCCCCCATTATTCTCTAGTGGTATAGCGCTAATCAAAATTTGCCATTATTCACATCTGTTGGTATTTATTTGTTTACTCTTTGCTTCTTTCTCTAGACCAAGAGTTGGCAGACTTGTTCTTAAACAACCAGATAATAAGTATTTTAGGCTTTGCAGGCCAAACAGCGTCTGTCACAACTATACCGCTATGCAATTGTAGCAAAAAAGCAGCCATACACAATATATATAAACATACACACACACACACACACACATACGAGCGTGGCTGTGTTCCAACAAAACTTTATTCACAAAAACAGATGGTAGGCCAGAATTGGTCCATGGGATGAGTTTGCAGACCCCCTGCTTTAGACTACATGATAACTGGGCCTGGGTCTGTCTATGCTCAGCACCTAGCGGTACCTGACCTGGCAGACACTGAATGAGTGTTGAATACTGAATGAATAAGATGAATGAGAGAGCTAGAAAACAGCATTGAGATCTTATTCTTTGGGGAAATTTGTATTAAGAAGTTTGGACTTATTCTCTAGGGATCAGATACCATTCAAGTATCTTTTTTTAAAGTTAGGTTTATTGAGGTATAAATAATACAGCAAAATTCATCCTTTTTACATGTATAGTTTGATTCAGTTTGACATATAGACATTTAGACAACACAATGTAGAGAACATTTCCTTCACTCCAATAAATTTCTTGTCCTTCCTTATAGTAAAGCTTTTGGGACCGCCACTGGCTGATGTGACATGACTCAAAATGAGTAGAAACAGATGCAAACATCCACAAATAATCAGAACACGGAATGTACAAACTATGAATCTAGGAAAATTGGAAGTTGTCAAAAATGAAATGGAATGCATAAAGATTGATATCCCAGGCATTAGTGAGCTGAATGGACTGGTTTTGGTCATTTAGAAGGAGACAACCATACGATCTACTATGCTGGGAATGATAAATTGAAGAGGAATGGTGTAGCATTCATTATCACAAAGACTGTTTCAAGATCTATCCTGAAGTACAATGCTGTCAGTAATAGGATAATATCCATATGTCTATAAGGAAGACCAGTTAATACTACTATTATTCAAATCTATGTACCAACCACCAAAGCCAAAGATGAGGAAACTGAAGATTTCTACCAACTTCTGCATTCTGAAATTGACTGAACATGTAATCAAGATGGGTTGATTATCACTGGTGACAGAAATGCAAAAGTTGGAAACAAAGAAGTGTCACCGGTAGTTGGAAAATATGGCCTCGGTGATAGAAATAACACTGGAGATCACATGATAGAATTTTGCAAGACCAATGACTTATTCATTGCAAATGTCTTTTTTCAACAACATAAGCGATGCCTATACACATGGACTTCACCAGATGGAATACACAGGAAACAGATTCACTACATCTGTGCCAAGATGTGATGGAGAAGTTCAATATCTTCAGCCAAAACAAGGCTAGGAGGTAATTATGGAACAGACCATTAACTGCTCATATGCAAGTTCAACTTGAAGTTGAAGATAATTAAAACAAGTCCACGAGAACCAAAATATGACCTTGATAATATCCCTCCTGAATTTAGAGACCACTTAAAGAAAAGATTTGATGCATTGAACACCAATGACCGAAAACCAGAAGAATTGTGGGATGACATCAAGAACATCATCCATGAAGAAAGCAAGAGGTCATTAAAAAGACAGGAAAGGAAAAAAAGACCAAAATGGATGTCAGAAGAGACTCTGAAACTTGCCCTTGAATGGAGAGTAGCTAAAGCAAATGAAAGAAATGATAAGATAAAACAGCTGAACAGAAGATTTCAAAGAGCAGCTCGAGCAGACAAAGCCAATTACTATAATGAAATGTGCAAAGACTTGGGAGTTAGCAAACCAAAAGGGAAGAACACACTTGGCATTTCTCAAGCTGAAAGAACTGAGGAAAAAATTTAAGCCTCAAGTTGCAATACTGAAAGATTCTATGGGCAAAATATTGAATGATGCAGGAAGCATCAAAAGAAGATGGAAGTAATACACAGAGTCACTGTACCAAAAAGAACTGGCTGATCTTCATCCATTTCAGGAGGTAGCACATGATCAAGAACCAATGGTACTGAAGGAAGAAGTCTAAGCTGCACTGAAGGAATTGGTGAAGAACAAAGCTCCAGGAATTGACAGAATACTCACTGAGCTATTTCAACAAATGGATGCCCCACTGGAGGCACTAACTCAGCTATGCCAAGAGATTTGGAAGACAGTTACCAGACCAACTGACTTAAAGAGATCCATATTTGTACCCATTCCAAAGAAAGGTGATCCCACAGAATGTGGAAATTATCAAATAATATCATTAATATCGCACCCAAGCAAGATCGTACTGAAGATAATTCAAAAACGGTTGCAGCAATATATATTGACAGAGAACTTCCAGAGGTGCAAGCTGGATTCAGAAGAGGATGTGAAACAAGGGATATCATAGCTGCTGTCAAATGGATCTTGGCTCAAGGCAAAGAATACCAGAAAGATGTTTACTTGTATTTTATTGACTATGCAAAAGCACTCGATTGTGTGGATCATAACAAATTATGGATAACACTGAGAAGAATAGGAATTCCAGACACTTAATTGTCCTCATGAGGAACCTGTACATAGTTCAGGAAGCTGAACAGAAAAAGGGGATATTGCTTGGTTCAAAATCAAGAAGACAGTACATAAAGGTTGTATCCTTTCACCATACTTATTCAACTTTTATTCTGAGCAAATACTCCAAGAAGCTGGATTATATGAAGAAGACCGTGGCATCAGAATTGGAGGAAGACTCATTAAAAATTTGCGATATGCAGATGACACGACTTTGCTTGCTGAAAGTGATGAGTTGAAGCACTTACTGATGATGCAGTATGGATTACATCTCAATATAAAGAAAACAAAAATCCTCACAACTGGACCAATAAGCAGCATCACGATAAATGGTGAAAAGATTGAAGTTGTCAAAGACTTCATATTACTTGGTTCTGCAATCAACACCAATAGAAGCAGCAGTCAAGACATCAGATGAAAACGCAAAATCATTTGGAGAATAAAAAGGGGGAGGGTCCAGGTTTGCTGATCTGATAGAGCCTGGTGGAACCACTGAGACTATGGCCCCTACCTGCCCTTCAAGTCTGGAACTGAACCCACACCTGTGGCTTCCAGCCAAACAAAAGGCAGGCATATGAGTTGAACATTTACCTGAGGTAGATACACTCTTTGGAGAGAACAATCATGGGAGAAAGAAGGGCTGCTTATGCACAGGGAGATAGCTCAGGGGGCAGGAGTGCATGGAGGGATGGACAGAGGGAAGAGGTAACTATCGGGAGGAAGTGGGAGGGTAGCTGTTGCATTGTGGTAAATTGTGGTCAATGTCATAAGACAAAGTATATGTGAACTGCTGTATGGAAAGTGAATTTTCTCTGTAAATTTTCACCCAAATCACAATTTAAAAAAAAAAAAAAAAATCAAATGATGTATTGCATTGGGCAAATCTACTGCAAAAGACCTCCTTCAAGTGCTGAAGAGCAAAGATGTCTCCTTGAAGACTAAAGTGCACCTAACCCAAGCCATGGTATTTTCAGTTGCCTCTTATGCATGTGACAGCTGGACAGTGGATAAGGAAGACCAAAGAAGAGCTCATGCTTTTGAGTTGGGGTGTTGGAGAAGAATGCTAAGAGTACCATAGTCTGCTAAATGGACTAACAAACCTGTCTTGGATGAAGTTCAAATGGCATGCTCCTTGGAAGCAAAAATGGCCAGACTTCACCTCACCTACTTTGGCCATGTTGTCAGAAGGAACTATTCCCTGGAGAAGGATATCATGCTTGGTAAAGTGGCAGGTCAATGAAGAAGGGGAAGGCCCTCAACGAGATGGACTGACACAGTGGCTGCAGTGACAGGCTCAGGTATAGCGAGGATCGTGAGGCTGGCACAGAACTGGGCAGTGTTTCATTCTGCTGTGTATAGGGTCACTACGAGTTGGAGATGACTCAACGGCACCTAAAAACAACAACAACTTTACAGTTAGTCTCTCCTATCATTTCCATCCCTTTGTAACCACTCATTTGATTTCACTTGCTGTAATTTTTTTGTCTTCTAGAGTGTCATATAAATATTGTCTTTTGTTTCTAGCTTCTTTCATTTAACATCTTGGTTTTGAAATCCGCTCATGTTGGTGTGTGCATCAGTACTTTGTTCATTTTTATTGCTGAGTAGTATTCCATTTCCAGTGTTTGAGGATACCATAATTACCTTTCTCATCATGATGGACTTTTGTTTTGTCTTCAATTGTTTGATGATTTTGTATAAAGCTGCTACAAATATTCCCATACATGTCTGTGAATATACACGTGTCTTTATTTCTGCCCACATTTTCACCCACCTGCCTCCCAGAGACCCTTCTTCACCTTGTGATGGCCATCCCTGTTGATACCCACTTGCTTAGACCACAAAGGTAGGCTGGCACAAGCCTGTGTTGCTTGCCAGGTTGGTTCTCTTTAATCACAAGCAGCGGATTGTCCCACCCTAGCAAGCATGTCTATCTCCTTCAGGGTCGTGAGCACTACTGCCCCCAACTTTGTCATCAGTCACCCTTTCATGTCCTACGTTAGGATGAGATAGGGCATGTTTCTTGCCATCCTGGATACCATTTTAGCTTCTGATGACCTAAAGTAAAGCAACCATTGTGTGCTACTATGTGGGTACCAAGAAAGCAAAGTACCTTCCCCCCATATCTTGATTCTGCCAGCAGTTATACCTGCTTTGGAGCCCACATAAGAGCAATAGCAGGCTGCTACGATGCTGCTTCAATAACACACAGGCTCATCTACTACGAGCAAGAAGCTTCACCACCTCAACCAGCCAAAGATCTGTTTAAGCTTCATTCTAATACTTCAAAATTTAAAGGGACATTAGTTACATACCAGGTGTTCTGGTAGTGCAGTGCCTAAGACACCTGACTGCTAACTAGAAGGCTGGTGGTTCAAACCCACCAGCCACTCCTCAGAAGGAAGGTTGGGCAATCTACTTCTGTAGTGATACCACACAGAAACCCAAGGAGGGGTCGCTATGAGTCCGGTCCAACTCGACGGCACCTAACAACAACAACAACACCTAACAACAACAACAACAGTTACATACCAGGTTTCTAGCTACTGGTCTTGTTTAAAATAATTCTAATATCAGAAGCCTTAAAAGACAAAGGCACTTGGAAGCACCACTTGTTTCCCTTTGGTAATAACTGTTTTCAAAGAAACACAAAATAATAGAATACTTAAAAAATTTGTTTTACCAAACGGAACTCTTATACATTCCTTACGTTGTTGTTAGGTGTCATCAAGTTGGTTTCAACCCATAGCAACCCATGTCATCCTCACAATCATTGCTATGTTTGAGCCCAATGATGCAGCCACTGTGCTACTCCATCTTACAGAGGGTCTTCCTCTACTTTAACAAGCATAGTTCCTTCTCCAGGGATTGGTCCTTCCAAATAACAGGTCCAAAGTATGTGAGATGAAGTCTTGCCATTACCACTTCTAAGCAAATTCTGGCTGTACTTTTTCCAAGACAGACTTGTTCATTCTTCTGGCAATCCATTCAAAGGCACTAATTTTTCTTTGGCCTTCCTTATTCATCGTTCAGATTTCGCATGCATATGTGGAGGTTCAAATTACCATGGCTTGGGTCAGGAGCACCTTAATTCTCAAACTAACATCTTTGCTTTTTAACACTTTAAACAAGTCATTTGCAGCAGATCTGTCCAATGCAATACATTGTTTGATTTCTTGACTTCTGCTTCCACGGGTGTTGATTGTGGATCCAAGTAAAACAAAATCTTTCACAATTTCATTATTTTCCCCATTTATCATGATGTTGCTTATTGGTCTAGTTGTGAGGATTTTTGCTTTATGTTCAGGTGTAATCCATACTAAAGGTTGTAGTCTTCAATCTTCATCAGTAAGTGCTTCAAGTCATCTTCACTTTCAGCAAGCAAGGTTGTGTCACCTCCATATTGCAGGTTGTTAATGAACCTTCCTCCAATCCTGATGCCACATTCTTCTTCATACAGTCCAGTTTCTTAGATTATTTGCTCAGCATACAGATTGGGTAAGAATGGTGAAAAGAAAACTTTCACCCAAATCACACACACACACACAAAAGATATTAAAAAAAAAAAAAATGGTGAAAGGATACAAACATGACACACACCTGTCCTGATTTTAAACCATTCAGTATCCCCTTGGTCTGTTCAAACGACTGCCTCTAGGTCTCTGTCCTCGTTCTACATGAGGACAATTAAATGTTCCAGAATTCTCATCATTTGCAACGTCATCCACACTTTGTTATGATCCACATAGTTGAATGCCTTTGCATAGCAATAAAACACAGGTAAACATCTTTCTGGAATGGTGTTTTCAGCCAAGATGCATTTGACATAAGCAATGATATCCCTCATTCCACATCCTCTTTTGAATGCAGTTTGGATTTCTGGACATTCCCTTTCAATGTACTGCTGCAACCATTTTTGAATTATCTTCAGCAAAATTTTACTTGTGTGTGGTGACATTAATGATATTGTTGGATAACTTCCACATTCTTTGGATCATCTTTCTTTGGAATGGGCACAAATATGGATCTCTCCCAGTCAGTTGTCCCGGTAGTTCTCTTCCCAATTTTTTGGCATAAATGAGTAAGTGCACCCAGCATTGCATCTGTTTGTTGAAACATCTCAATGGGTACTCTGTCGATTCCTGAAGCCTTGTTTTTCACCAATTCCTTCCATGCAGCTTGGACTTCTTCCTTCATCATCATCAGTTCTCGATCAGATGCCATCTCTTGAAATGGCGTAATGTTGACCAATTCCTTTTGGCACACTGACTGTGTATTCCTTCCATCTTCTTCTTCTTTTTTTTTTTTTTTTCCAATTTTCCCCATTTAACAATTTATACACGTTTTGTTTCATGATAGCTGCAGTCCTCTCCATGTAACAGCCCTCTTCCCACCTCCTCCCTGGGTCTCCCATTTCCACTCATCCTTCATTCCTTCCCCTCCCTGCCTTCTGGGCTTTCTTTTTGGGCAGATGCTGCCCTTTTGGTCTCATGTGGTTGATTGTTCTGAGGAACACATTCCTCACAGATATTTTGTCCATTTCTTAGATTTGTCTATTGTTTGGCTGAAAAGTGACCCCAGAGGTGGGTTCCTTTTCAGGTTTGAAGGGTATTTAGGGCCATAGTTTTAGGGGTTACACCAGTCTCTATCAGATCAGTCTGGTCTTTTTTATGATTCTGAATTTTGTTCTACATTTTTCCCCCAGTCTGTCTAGGACCTTCTATTGTGATCCTGATCACACTGTCAGTATAAGTAGCCAGGCACCATCTAATTCATCTGGTCTTAGACTAGTACAGGCTATGGTTTGCATGATCCATTAGTCATTTGGAGTAATTGTTCCCTTGAGTCTTGGATTTTCTTCACTCTTCTTTGCTCCAGATAGGAAGAAACCAATAGTTGCATCGTGGATGGCCACTTGCCTTCCATTTACTTTGGATGCTTCCTGTGTCGTTCAATATTTTGCCCACAGAGTCCTTGCAACTCAAGGCTTGAATTTTTTTTTTTTTTTTTTTCAGTCAGTTCTTTTAGCTTGAGAAATGCCAGGCATGTCCTTCCTTTTTGGTTTTCGAACTCCAGATCTTTGCACATTTTATTATAATATTTTATCTTCTCAAGTCTCACTTTGAAATCTTCTGTCCAGCACTTTTACTTCATCATTTCCTCCATTCACTTTAGCTACTTTACTTTACATTCAGGAGCAGGTTTCAGAGTCTCTTCTAACACTGACTTTGGTCTTTTCATTCTTCCCTGTCTTTTAAATGACCTTTTGCTTTCTTCACATACGATGTTCTTGCTGTCATCTCACAACTCATCTGTCTTCAGTCATTAGTGTTCAATGTATCAAATCTATTCTTGAAATGGTGTCCAAATCATACATTGGCTTTCATGAACTTGTGTTCATTTTCTTTGGCTTCAAATTGTACCTGCATATAAGCAATTGATGGTCTGTTCCACAGTCTGCCCCTAGACTTGTTCTGACTGATGACACTACACTTCTCTATCATCTCTTTCCACAAGATGTAGTCAGTTTGATTCCTGTGCATTCCATCCAATGAGATCCATGTGTATGATCCTCATTTATGTTGTTGAAAAAAAAGCATTTCTAATGAATAAGTCATTGGTCTTGCAAAATTCTATCCTGCAATCTTTGGCATCATTTCCACCACCAAGACCATATTTTCTAACTAGTGATCCTTTTTCTTTGCTTCCAACTCTCACATTCAGGGAAAAAAAAAAAAGAACCTCACTGCCATCAAGTCAATTCCAACTCATAGCAACCCCCTTTGTGCTTCTGAGGCAGTAAATCGTTATGAAAGTAGATTGCCAAGTCATTCCAATCACCAGTAATTATCAAAGCATCTTGATTGCGTGTTTGATTAATTTCAGACTGCAGAAGTTGGTAAAAATCTTCAATTTCTTCATCTTTGGTTTTAGTGGTTGGTGTATAAATTTGAATACTAGTAGTATTAACATTGTTTATAGGAGCATAAATATTACAATCATGTTGGAAAACATGTGCATACTCAACACTTCCAGGCTTATACCCTAGAGAGAAACTCTTGCAGTAAGAGACTAGACATGCTTAAGTATGTTCATCATGACAGTGTTCAGAATAATACAACACTGCAAACAACTCGATGTGTGTGGATCTAAGACCAGATAAATACATTAAGGTAGATTCATACAAAGGATACTATGCAGCCATAAAAACGAATGAACTGCAGTTACATGGTGGATCAATCTCAGGATCAAAATGTTGAGTGAAAAAAGAAAGCTGAGAAGAACTCAATGGGGCAAAACAACAGTCTTTCAACAAATGGTGCTGGGACAACTGAATATCCATATTTAAAAGAATGAAATTGGACCCATATCTCATACCACACACAAAAATTAACTCAAGATGGACGGAATGCCTCAAGTAGTAGCTAAAACTATAGAATTCTTAGAAGAAAACAGGTGTAAATCTTTGCGGCCTTGGGTTAGGCAATGAATGGCTTCTTAGATATTATAGCAAAAGCACAAACAACCAGAGGAAAAAAAGATACACTGGGCTTCATCAAAATTAAAAACTTTGGTGCTTCAAAGGACACAGTCAAGAGGTCCCTAAGTAAAGAGACAATGTACAGAATGGGAGAAAAGACTTACAGCTCAGATATCTGATAGAGCTCTAGTATATAAGCCCTCTTACAACTCAAATGAGAAAAAGACAAATGACCCAATTTAAAAATAGGTGGAAGACTTTAGAAAAGACTATTTCCAAAGATGTACAAATGGCCAATGAGCACATGAGAAGATGTAATACAAAGTATTTTCATTGGCTGATTCTTTCAAGCACCTCTGGGTGTAGAGGACACTCCAACATTTCAGTTAGCAGCTGAGCATGTTAACTATTAGGACAACAAGAAAGACAATAAAGAGAAAAATCCCACTGCCTTCTAGTCAGTTTCAACTTGTGGCAACTGCATGTATCAGAGTAGAACTGAGCTCCACGCAGTTTTTTGTCTGTGACCTTTACAGCACCCTCTCACCAGTCCTTTCTTCTGTGGCACCACTGGATGATTTCAAACCACCAACCTTTCGGTTGGCAGCTGAGTACAAACTGTTTGCACCACCCAAGGACCTACTCGAGGCATACAGAGAATGTTAAAGGAACTTGTGCTGGTCTGTTTATTAAGCTGGGCTGTGGATTCATGGGTGTATTCCTTCATAACTATTCAACAAAAAAATTTTAAAAAGAGAAACATTATTTTTCCTGTTATTCGAATCATAATAAACACAAAAATTAAATCTGATTTTAAATGCCCATAGGGTACTTATTACCATCAACTAAGCAACCACCACATGCAAAGCACCATAAAAGGCCCTGTGGGGAGGTAGGAGAGAGGCGGGAACAACCATGAGGTTCTCAAGAACTCATAATCTAAACCCTGAGCGGTCACTTGCTCCAGAGAGTCATAAATGATCTTCTACCTGGAACCATCTCAGCAAACACTTTGTTATTCCCAGCACCAGCTGTTAGTTTAAGGAATCCATTCTGTACAACTGAACAACTAAAATATTAAATATATTTTACTTGCAGAGCTTCACATTACCTTTTGAAAATGTGTTTCATCTCTCTGTTATAAATCTTCTTGTAACTATGAGGGCTGTCTTGTTGTTGTTGGTGTTGTTGTTGTTATGTGCCCTCGAGTCGGACCCGACTCATAGCGACCCCTCCCTGGGTTTCCGAGGCAGTATCACTGCGGAAGTAGATTGCCCCATTTGCCTTCCCAGGAGTGGCTGGTGGGTTTGAACCACCAGCCTTCTGGTTAGCAGTCAAGTGCTTTAGGCACTATACTACCAGAGCTCCCCTGAGGGCTGTCTTAGGTAATATAAATTGAACTCCGTCCCAAAACAAGTTACAGTGAAGTCCTACTCCTATACTTATTACTATGACTCTGTTTGGAAACAGGGTTTTATTATGTTAGAGGCCATACCAAACTGAGTGGGTCCTACACCTAATCCCTTCTCAACACTGTCTTATAAAAAGAGCAGAGTAGCCACAGACAGAGATCCAGGGGTAAGATACCACACAAAGATGGAGGCAGATGAGTCTACAAGCCCAGAACACCCGGCATTTCCAGCAGCTACTAGAAGCTAAGAGACAAAGAAGGACCTTCCCATATCGCCAGTAGCCTGAATTAGGACTTCGAACCTCCAGAACTGTGAGAAAATAAATTCCTGTCTGTAAAGCCACCCACTTGTACTATTTTCTGTTACAGTAGCACTAGCAAACTAAGACAAGAGGAAGTAGAGCATGGTTAGGGAGTTGTAGGGAATTTATGTTTTCCATGCTTCCTCTCTCACTTGAAGTAACGTATTTTTAAGACCCAGATTTATATGCTATCTTTAGATTATTACACATTCTCATCTAGGCTCTACTACATCCTAGGTTCTGAATATTCATATAATGACATCCAAAGGGCCTTTTTGCAAGATACAACATAGAAGATTTTTTAAAAACAATCAAAGTTTCCCTCAAGACTTATAACAGCTTTAAGGTAATCTAAAATAGTATCTCTGTTTCCAGTTTTACCAAAAGATGGAAAATATAAATATCTTTAATGTGAATAGACATTTTCCACTAAGGAAGTCAATATTCTTATTTTATGTCACAGTTTCTAGTATATATGCTCCAGAATGCATAATTCCAGTAAATAATTCAGAAACATATATGCATTTAAGGGTCAACTGCCTTTATCAGTAACAATAAACTTGGTGATGAATGAACTCAACTTCTCTATGGAAAATGATGGTGTAACAACATGGAGAAAGCAAATGGAATTTGTAGCCAAAAAACCAGAGGTTGAATCCCAGTCCTGTCATTCACTATCTGGGTAACCTGGCAAAGCTTTCGAGACTCAATTTTCACAAATGTAAAATAAAGATAATATCCCCTTGTAGCATGATTGCAAGGATGAAATGAGATAATCAACACAATGGACCTGGCATCCCAGAATGATCCCCAAATATTGGCCCTCTGTATTTTCCCTTCCCCTTTGGAAGCAAAGACTTGCTAAGTAAATGGCCACATAGACAAGTGCATAATCTTAATTCAATGTTTATACATTTAAAAACTTGGCTTCACCGTTTTCTAAACTTTTTCCTCTGCATGCTAAATTACAGTTAGTTAAACAATTTCACAAAATATTTAATAGGATTTTATTAAAAAATTAAAACTAATGAGGAAGTAGAGAATAATCCATTCTTAAGCTTATTAATATAATAGAAAGCTTCATTTCTTTACCCAAATGCCTACTGGTTTCTATAACAACAAAGGTAACCAGTTATAATCTTTATTTTCTATTTTATAATTTGGATGTTACAGAAAGTTAGTGGTTTACACAAAACCAGAAAAGCATGCTTATCACATCTGCCACTAAGCTAAAAGGGATGGCTAATGCAATAAATAACAGAAGACTCTTAACTCTTGAGTCAAGTTTAAACGAATGGATACCATTCATCACATTTACATTTCAAAGTCATCTGGTTATGCTTGTTAGATGATTTTTGGTAGATCTCATACCCAGAGGATAAAGAGAATTGGCATTGCCAGGAGATCTGAGACATCTTCCACCAGCTGATGGAAAGCAGCCAGCAGTCTGATGACAATGCTAATGATAAAGCAGTCACAAAGCTTAAGGTGCTGAATTAATGTTGTTGTTGTTATGTGCCATAGAGTCGGACCTGACTCATAGCAACCCCTCCTTGGGTTTCCCAGGCAGTATCACTACAGAAGTAGATTGGCCAACTTTCCTTCTGATGAGTGGCTGGGGGGTTTGAACCGCCAGCCTTCTAGTTAGCAGTCAAATGCCTTAGGCACTATGCTACCAGAGCTCCTGCTGAATTAATAGTTCCAATGTTTCTAACACTGGTCCTCTCAAAACCTCTTTAAAGTGTCAAAGAGCAAAGATGTCACTTTGAAGACTAAAGTGAGCCTGATCCAAGCCATGGAATTTTCAGTTGCCTCATACGCACGCAACAGCCAGACCATGAATAAGGAAGACTGAAGACTTCATGCCTTTGAATTATGGTATTGGTGAAGAACAGTGAATATACCATGGATTGCCAGAAGAATAGGAGCTCTGGTAGCATAGTGCCTAAGGCATTTGACTGCTAACCAGAAGGCTGGCAGTTCAAACCCACCAGCCACTCCTCGGAA
>NW_006921605.1:17375470-17376028 GCF_000298275.1 Orycteropus afer afer | reverse complement strand
TATATTGACAGAGAACTTCCAGAGGTGCAAGCTGGATTCAGAAGAGGATGTGAAACAAGGGATATCATAGCTGCTGTCAAATGGATCTTGGCTCAAGGCAAAGAATACCAGAAAGATGTTTACTTGTATTTTATTGACTATGCAAAAGCACTCGATTGTGTGGATCATAACAAATTATGGATAACACTGAGAAGAATAGGAATTCCAGACACTTAATTGTCCTCATGAGGAACCTGTACATAGTTCAGGAAGCTGAACAGAAAAAGGGGATATTGCTTGGTTCAAAATCAAGAAGACAGTACATAAAGGTTGTATCCTTTCACCATACTTATTCAACTTTTATTCTGAGCAAATACTCCAAGAAGCTGGATTATATGAAGAAGACCGTGGCATCAGAATTGGAGGAAGACTCATTAAAAATTTGCGATATGCAGATGACACGACTTTGCTTGCTGAAAGTGATGAGTTGAAGCACTTACTGATGATGCAGTATGGATTACATCTCAATATAAAGAAAACAAAAATCCTCACAACTGGACCAATAAGCAGCATCACGAT
>NW_006921605.1:17364847-17373376 GCF_000298275.1 Orycteropus afer afer | reverse complement strand
TAGCATAGTGCCTAAGGCATTTGACTGCTAACCAGAAGGCTGGCAGTTCAAACCCACCAGCCACTCCTCGGAAGAAAGACTGGGCAATCTACCACCGTAGTGATACCACCTCGGAAACCCAAGGAGGGGTCACTGTGAGTCAGGGCTGACTCGATGGCAGTGAGTTTGGTTTTGGCTTTTGTCAGAAGAATAAACACATCTGTCTTGGAAGAAGTACAGCCAGAATGCACCTCAGAAGGGAAGATGAAAAGACTTTGTCTCCCTTAACTTTGCACATACTATCAGGAGGGACCTGGAGCGCTGGTGGTGTAGTGCCTAAGGCATTTGACTGCTAACCACAAGGGTTCAAACCCACCAGGCACTCCTCGGAAGGAAAGCTGGGCAATCCACTTCCGTAGTGATACTGCCTTGGAAACCCAAGGAGGGGTCTCTATGAGTCGGTTCCGACTCGACAGCACCTAACAACAACATCAGGGGGACCAGTTCCTGGAGGAGAAGCTCATGCTTGGTAAAGTAGGGGCTCAGTGAAAAAGAGAAAGGTTAGCAACAAGATGGAATGACGTAGTGGCTGCAACAAGGGCTCAAACACAGCAACAACTGTGAGAAGGTACAGGACTGGGCAGTGTTTCATCCTGTTGTTCAGAAGATCGCTTTGAGTTGGGACCAACTCAAAGGCTTCTAACCACAACAGCAACTTCCAATATTTATTCTAGCCCATGGGTCAAACCCGGCCCACCACCTATTTTTGTCTGGCTCTTGAGCTGAGAATGGTTTTTACATCCGTAGATGGTTGAAAAGATCAAAAGAAGAAGAATATTCATGACATGTAAAAACTGTATGATATTCAAATTTGTGTCCATAAATAAAAGTTTATCAGAACACACCCATGCTCATTCACTTACATACGTCTGTGGCTGCTTTCATGTTATAAGGACAGAGGTGAGTAGTTGCAACAGGGACCTTACAGACTGCAAGTCTAAAATATTTCTCTCTGGCCCTTTCTAGGAAAAAGTTGTTGTTCCTTGCTCTGGACCACTGTGCTCAGTATATTTTAAAAGGCAGTAACAGAAGAAGACCATGAGAATGGTAAGGGGTCTGGAAAGCATTTCCTAAATTGAATCTTGGAGGGAATTGTGGGTATTAAGTCAACAGAAGACCAAAGGATTCTAGTCCCTTTTAATATTTAAAGGACCAACATGTGGAAGCAGCTTATGCTTGTGCTACTACACAAAGAAGGGAGATTACTTATGAAAGTTCCAGGGAGTCAGATAATCAACTAAACGTAGGAAAGCATCTTCAAACAAATCAAAGCGGACAATCATAGAAGAGATCACACCACAAAACAGCGACCACCCTGCCGTTGCTGGTATTTAAGAAGAGAAGCAAGATGATTACCAGTCAGGGTTATTATAGAAAGGATTCTTACAGGGGCAGGAACGTGACCCGGCTTAATGCTCAGGTTTTTTTCTCACCTAAGATTCTGCGATTTTTTCTCAAAAGAAAAGAAAATGACCACAGATGGATGACAGGGAATAGCACAATGATGGGTCAATGGGAACAATTTCTACTATCACATTCACTAAGGATTAGACACCCTACAGGGAACTATGAGGATGCATGTGTGTATGTGTGTGTAAATACATGTATGAATACATGGGTGTATAAATATATTATATATATTTATATATATGTATGTGTATCTTTTAATCCATTAAAAAGGGCACATTCAATAGAGTTCTTCCACGGAAATAGAGTGTATCAACTATAAAAAGAATCACATTAGGAAAAGAGGGGCTATTTTTGGGAGGAGGGTTCTAATTACACAAAATAAGGAAAGGATATCCTCTGCTAAATAAAATGAGCTGGAGTTTTTCCTTGTGTTAGTTCTCCAGGAAATCGGCATGGCACTGCTCAAAAGAGGAAAGAAGTCTAAATATAAAACAAAAAGGGGGAGGGATGTGGGGTTTTTTTTTTTTTTATTAAAAAAAAAAAGGAATATGCGAAAATGCAACTAAGGGCACAGTCGTGTGATTTACTTGCATTGGACTTCTTCATAAAATAGTTCCATAAACAACTTCACAAAACACAGCCACCTGTCAAGCTGTTATTTTGGCCCATCTATTTTCAATGGCAATCTTGACACCCAAGCAAGAGACATATGACCATAGCAACATAAACATCAGAGTGTGGAAAAATAAAATTTAAAGTAGCAATTTATAGCCCTTGCAAGGCTGGAAATAAACTAATCCTCAAGCATTTGTTACTATGACATAACATTTCCATCGGGCAAGCTCTGATCCTATGGCCTCTTGAGATTTCCCACAGGGCCATTTAGAGGAGAGACTCCAAAACTCCAAAACCGTCTCCAGTACTAGATGGTTTTTAGCTGTACTCTACCCCTGCACCCTGCCAAGAGTTTTTAAATACAGGTATTTAAAAATGAGACAATATGATTCCGTGCACAGCTTAGAGAATGCATGATTACTAGGTGCTTATGCAGCACCCACAAAAGGGTAATTACTGTCACCCCTTCCATCTGCTAGTAGGCTCCCTACCTCCTGTAAGCCTCACGTCAGCCCTCAGCTGAGGCAAGAAGAAGGGGATCTGACAGTAGTGGAAACCAAGGCTCAGGAAAACTTGAGTCTTCTGGGGTCGACTCATGGATGTTACACAGCAAGGATTCAGGGAGGTCTTCAAACTTGAAGTTCACTCTCTTCTACTCTCCATCATTGCCCTCGGTTGGAAAGCTCAACTTAGGGCAATGTATAGAAATGAAGCCCTGGTGGCATAATGGTTAAGCACTCAGTTGCTATCCAAAAGGTCGGCAGTTGGGACCCACCAACCACTCTGTGGGAGAAAGATGTGGCAGTCTGCTTCCATAAAGATTACGGCCTTGGAAGGCCCATGGGGAAGCCCTACTCTGTTCTTTAGGGTCACCATGAGTGGTCAACTTGATTCTAACAAGTTTTGATTAGTTGGTACAAACGGTTAAGCCCTGGGTTGCTAACCAAAAGCTTGGCACTTCAAACCCACACAGCAGCTCTGTAGAAGACACACCCTATGATCTGCTTCCCTGTAAAAACTGTTGTTAAGTGCCAGCAAACGGATTTCAACTCCTCACGACCCCATGTGACTGAGTACGCTGCCCCGTAGTTTTCTTGGCTGCCATCTTTACCAAAGCAGATCGGCAGGTCTTTCTTCTACGTGGCTGCTGGTGAGTCCCAACTGCCAACCCTTCAGTTAGCAGCCCAGCACTTAACAGTCTGCACGACTAGGGCAAGAAAATCCTATGGGGTAGAACCACTGTCACATGGGGTCGCTGGGAGCCAAAAACAAGTCAGTGGCAAATAACAAGGGTATTTTGACTCAGAGATAAAATTCAAAGGCACTTAATTCAGTGAAACAGTAGGAAAAAAAAAAAAATTATTATTTTCAGGGGTGATACTTCCTGCTGGAAAAAAGGCAATTACCATGACTTAAAATGTGAACATTGTAAGGCGTGGCTGACTTGCAATTCAAAAGCAGAAAGAAGGCAATCACCCACTTGCAGACACACCCACAAAGGGTGGTGTGAGGTGGCATGGAGTGGTGACAAAGTCTGTGCCTGCATCAGGGTGGGCCAGTTGTTTGGAGGCTCAGGGCAGGTCCTGAGCCCAGGGTGAGAAACCCCAGCCTGGACTGCAGCCCGAACCACGATCCATTAGCCACCATCTTTTCACTTTGCTACTAACTTTTCTCAAACAGGGGCCTTTAAGGCCATGGGGCAGTAGTTCCCTCTCAGGGACTGCAGAAGAGATGGTACCAAGGACAGGGCAACTCTCCGAGGGCAGCGATTCTGCTGATGAACAATAGACAAAGCTGTACGAAGCTACTGTGGTGCAAATGACCTGGCTGCTTTTGATCCAAGAACCAGGACTAAATGCCCTCTTTAAAACAAGATGGACTCCGACAGACATAACCAAGATTTTGAAAAGAACAAGAAACAGCTCCCAGAGGAGCATGGCAGAAGGCTGAGCACCTCTGTAAATAATGGCTAATTTTAAATGTACTTGACCCTTTTGGAAGTGTTTTTCTTGAAAAGACTTAAGGGATTATACCATTTGGGCAACTAATAGTCTAATTAGTATTTAAAAAAAAAAAAAAAAAAAAAACCACCACCTCTAAGCTCCTTTTCAGCCAGATCTTGGCAAGAAAGCATCTCTAAGTACACCCATATCTGCAGCATCTTAAGTCAAACCGCTCAGAAACATAATTACACCCAGTTGTGTCCAAGTTTCCATCAAACACGATCCAGAAGGAGGTGAACTATTGGATTCTGAATATAAAGAGCTTTTCTTTGGGACATGATGCTTCCTTACGAACAGCAAAAACATAATATTAAAAAAATGAGCCCTTGTCACAACCTTCAACAACAAAAACATAGTACAAAAAAAAAAGGAGGGCCCATCAGTGCCTTCAATAGTCCAGGCTTTGGGTCTCCAGCTTGTCCAGTACAAGGTGTACCCTGATGGCAAATTTTCATCCTAGTTCCCAAACTCTTCACACTTAAGTGGGAACAGGGACTAAATAACCACATTTCATATTGTTAAGCTCCCTCATTAAGCAAAAGCAAGCCATCTATTTTCATAACACTTTTTAAATATTTAAGGAGCTCTGGTGGTAGAGTGGTTAAGGTATTCATGTGGCTGCTAACTGAAAGGTCAGTAGTTTGAACCCACCAGATGCTTCACAGAAGAACGATGAGGTGATCTGCCTCCAAAAAGATTTACTGCCCTAGAAACCCAACCCGGGTCACTGTGAGTCGGAACTGACTTGATGGCAGTGAGTTTGGTTTGGTTTTGGTTTTAAATATTTAGAAAATACTTTAATCCACTGCATCATTTTTGTTGTTACCATCGGGTGCCGTCAAGTTGATTCCAACTCATAGCGACCCCACACGACAGAGTAGAACTGCTCCACAGGGTTTTCTTGGCTGTAATCTTTACAGAAGCAGATTGACAGGTCTTTCTTCAGTAGAGCCACTGGGTGGGTTCAAACTGCCAACCTCTGGGTTAGCAGCCAAGTACTTTACCATTGCACCACTAGGGCTCCTTATGTTACTTTTGTTGTTGTTGTTGTTGTTATGTGCCGTCGAGTCGGCCCCGACTCATAGCGACCCCTCCTTGGGTTTCCGAGGCAGTATCACTACGGAAGTAGGATTGCCCAACCTTCCTTCCGAGGAGTGGCTGGTGGGTTTGAACCGCCAGCCGTCTGGTTAGCAGGCAAGTGCTTTAGCCACTATGCTACCAGAGCTCCCTATGTTACTTTTATGAAGGCTAAAATAGCCTGTGTGTTACTTTTATGAAGGCTAAAATAGCCTGTGTGTTACTTTTATGAAGGCTAAAATAGCCTGTGTGAGATGTAAGGTCTGCATCATTGTTTTCATCATCTTCTTCTTCATCATCATCATCAACATTTCAGATCTGGGTGAATAGGGATATGTCACAAGGGCACTAACGCAGAGAACTTAATACATTTAGAAGACAAATATACACAGCGCTCAAGCCCAAACTTCTCTAATGATGACCCTTGTCTTCACAATTACCTGCCTACATAAGCAGGTGATTACAAGTTCTCTTTTTCTCAAATATCCATCCAGTGTTGTTTTGCTATTTTGTTTAATTGCTAATTACTGGTTTAACAAGAGTCTTGTAATTGCAGATGTATAATATCTTAGCTATATTAGAGTGAAATGGGCACCTGTCGGTTGCCTCAGGCACACTGGTAAATGCTTCTTAGACTGGACTGAAACTTCTAAGACCAACATTTTTTAGATCCTACTGCTTCTTGGCTCATGAATATAACACACGGTTCTTGAGAGTGGAAGGACCATTGTACCATAAAATCTAATGAAATTCAGGCCACTGGCTGGTGAGTTGAAAGCTCTATCTGTAGGGCTCACTAAGAATGTACAGGAATGAAATGTCATGAAGTTCATTTATTAATAAGCCACAATTCTGACTGAAATTATTTTTTCTCCTGAGTTTAACATTTATAACATCCCTTAAAAAAAATAAGATAACATTTTAACTGTACTTCCTTATTCAAAAAGAGTCCAATTAATGTCTATTTCTACCTGGTACAGGAATAAAGCATTATCGTTAATCAAATATTCTGTCTTCTATCTTAATAGAAGAACACTTGTTGCTGCCAACTCTGTTTGTCTGAAATATTTCTAAAATGCATTGGTACTCTGTCCTGCCTCAGTCAATGTTCTGAACAAAAATGCCCTTTTTCTTTCTGTTAAATAATGATTTAGCAGGACTCCTGAATGAAAACTGCCACACAGCTCAGCTGTTACTGCAAAGGTGTAGGAAGCACCTTGAGTCACTAATGTCCCCCGAAATATGGATATGCACTCATTTTGTTGTCATTTTCCTCGTTCTGAAGAAGGCAAAATTCAGAAAACAACTCTAGGTAGTTAGGGTTCGTCAATTTCAAGTTTCATTGAGTTTATTCTAGGAAATGATGTGTAGGTTGTAATGATAAAGTGATATACCCTACGCTTTAAAAAAAAAAAAAAAAAACCTGACCAGCACGTATGCATTCAGTTAGGTGCCTAAGAAAACAAACCCACTGCCATCAAGTCATTTCTAACTCATGGCAGCTACACGTGTTTCGCAGTAGAACTGCCCCATAGTGTCTTCAGTGGCTGTAATCTTACAGAAGTAGACCACCAGGCCTTTATTCTGTGCCACTGCTGGGTAGATTTGAACCACCAACCTTTCAGTTAATGTCATTGTTGTTGCTGTGTGCCATCGAGACGGCTCCAACTCATAGCGACCCCTCCTTGGGTTTCTGAGGCAGTATCACTACGGAAGTAGATTGCCCAACCTTCCTTCCAAGGAGTGACTGGTGGGTTTGAACCGCCAGCCCTCTGCTTAGCAGTCAAGTGCCTGAGGCACTACACCACCAGAGCTCCCTCCCTTTCAGTTAATGGTCAAGCACAAACTGATTATGTCACCCAGGGACATCAGTTAAGTGCAGTCCCCTTCAAATTGTTCATTTTAGTTGATGATATGTTTATTTCAATAGTGCTGACACACAGTAAAACATCTCTCAAATTCCTCTGTGGAACAGGGGGCAATGTTTCCCCTCCCCCATTGTTTTCAATATTCCTAGTAATGGTCAATGTCTTTTGAGGATAACTTTGAATTCTGGAAAAAGTCTTGCAGAGCTCCACTGGGGAAATAATAACCTCATCAGATTTAAAAAAATGACCTGAGTCCACATGAACTGTGACTCTAAATGAGCAAAGCTAATTAGTGCATGTGGCTTGTCAACTGGCCCTGGAGGCGGGTCCAGCGAAGATGTGCGGCCATCTCTCTGACTGCGAAGGGAAGATAGAAAGTTTTGAATAGATACATTTTGATCGTTTTAAGAATACCTTTCCATTTGCTTACCTCCATGTGAAGAGTTGTAAGGGTTTAATAAATGTGCCAGAGACATAGCACCCTCTCTAATTTCAAATACTAATTCTGAGAAACTCACAAGGGCGCATCGGCTAACATCTCCACTGCTGATGTGTCTGCAAGACAAAGGTGGTGGCTGCCATGAAGAGCAATGATTTCCAGAAAACGAAGAGGTGGTTCTCTTTTTGAAAGCACGAACTACAACAGTTCTTTTCAAAGAGGGGTATGATTCATCTACCAAAGTTAAACTGAAGACCGCCACTTGGTTAAGTACTGGGGTGAAACTGATACCTTGATGGGAGATGAGACGGCGGGCTCATTCTCTTACTGGAACAGAAGAACTGCCTTCCCTCAATGATTTTCTTTAATAATCCTGAGCAAGTTATTTAATCTCTAGCAAATCAAGTTACTTAATTGTGACAGAACAGGATAAAGTCTAAAGTTCCCTAGGTTTAAGTCTCTAGGAAGGCAGAACTTGGCAGAGCTGAGTGCATGGGCTACATAGTCTGCCCAGCCTAGGTGTAGATCTAGCTACGTGCCCTCTGCAAACACCTAAAAGCCACATCTGTAAAACAAATGAGAATATCTAACACATTCAGGCCTAGATGAAGCAAAAAGGCACTCAGCAAATGCCATTTCTCTCTTACACTCCTTTCCATGGGAAACGACTACTTATCAATCACTTGAAGCACATAAATTTGAACCCAAATTTTACAACACACAGTTTCTAAATAGAACATTTCATGAAATGCTTTGCTGAGGCATAGATTGCTGACTATTTTATCATGTTTATAAAGGAGTGGTTACTGGCAGGTCACACAACTAAGACACTGTGTTAATGGGTGATTGCCTAGCTCTTTCTGGTTTTGATCAAGAGAGCCAGGACAAGTAACTTTCACAACATATATGAGACACAAAGATAGAGATGGTTTAGAGATGCAGAATGAACTGTGTCACAGTCAGCTTCCTAGGTACTCTTCAGTCCTACACAATCTTTTCAGGGAGCTTGAGTACCAGATTCATGGACAGTCCTATCACTGCCTCTATAAACTGGCCATACAAATAAAAAACTCACTGC
>NW_006921605.1:17363263-17364407 GCF_000298275.1 Orycteropus afer afer | reverse complement strand
ATATACAGATGAGTTATTTTCAGTGTAAAAATGCACAAAGTGCTCAGATAACCAGTTTCTTAAGTTACAATGTTTAACACCTGGATCTGGCCTTAATGAAACAAATATAATCAGACCTCAAGAGTGTGAGTGTGCGTGTGCGTGTGCGTGTGCGTGTGTGCGCGCGCGTGTGCGTGTGTGTGCGCGCGCATAGGTGACAAGGGATTGGGGAGCAGTCTTTGAAGATTAGCTGCTTAGACTAAGTGTTTAAATGACATTATTATAGGCTGTCATCAAATTACACTTGTTCAGCCAATCCCACTTTTCCAAGTGCTTCAGTCTGGGAAAAAGACAACACCCTAAAGATTGTTAGATATAATGCTAAAGAAATTAAAGGGATGATGATGTTTTTCTTTGCTCGGGAACAACGGGAATTCTAGACTGTTGTGTTTCCCTCAAACTTAACAGGGACCAAAAAAAGAGACAGATAAAAGAAGTGAAGAGTCATTAGATAAATTTGACCACGAACTTACGTCAGTAACTTGTTTAGCTATATGAATTGATTTCCACTACATTCCAAAAAGGAGTTTTAAGAGCTCTTTCTGTCAGAGTGCTGGGAAATGAAAGAATGACTCGCTTTAATACTTGATGTCAAAATCTTGGTGAGCTCTGGCTTTAGAGTTGCTAAGTCAACAAACGACATTGTACAATGTTGTGTAGGCAGGAAGTGGCAGCTGACTCTAGACGCCTTCTTCTGTCACATGGGGGAAAGCCAGTGGCCAAGAAAGTATGTCCTGTGTGGTGTCTGATACTCTCAGGGGCTCCTTCCTAGTAATCTGCCATCACAGATTTGCCCACCCTAGTCAGGTGTGATTTTGCCATCCTAGACACAGAGCATAAAGTCGCCCTGGTGGCTCAGTGGTTAAGCACTCAGCCACTAACTGAAAGGCTGGTGGTTTGACTGCATCAGCCACTCCATGCGAAAAAGATGTGGCAGTCTGCTTCCATAAAAATTACAGCCTTGGAAAACCTATGGGATGGTTCTACTTTGTCCTATAGGATCACTATGAGTTGGGATCAACTCGATGGCAATGGTAGAGAGAGAGAATATAGGGAACGGTGGTGGTGCAATGTTTAAGTGCTCAGCTGCTAACTGTGAAGTCAG
>NW_006921605.1:17318842-17337373 GCF_000298275.1 Orycteropus afer afer | reverse complement strand
CAGTCCTCAGGGGCCTTCACTGTCCATAAGTTTCCAGCAGGTTTATATTTAGTCCAGAGATGACTACATTTAATATAATCAAATGAGGAACTATTCCAAGGACATTTCTGTCTTAAAATTAACCCATGGGATGTTACTTCTTATAAATAAATAATATTCTGAAATTAATGTCTTAAAATAAAAATCTGATCCAGACTGTAGTTCAGCTTTATTTTCTTTATCTCCCACAGCTGTTCATTCCTAGAACTAGCGAACATTTTATGAGTTAAAATAAGGCCAGAGAAATCATAGAAACCAGTACTCTTTCTGTAACAATTCAAAAGGCCTCAGATCTTTCATTTAGTTGATAGCACTGACTTCATCTATCTTAAAGAAGCATTCTTCCTTTTGCCAGGTTACATGCTCATGACAGGCAACAAGCAGAGAAAGGAAAAACAAATCATGGGTTTGAGCATGGTTCTGGCTCTGGCTCTGGCTCTGGCTTGGCTATTAACTAGTTGTGTGGCCTGAGGCACATGACTTAACCTTTCTGGATCTCAGTTTACTCCTCTGCACAATGTGGATAGTAACATACCTTCCCCCCAACATGCTCCCCTACACCCCCAGGTTAAATGGGATAAGGCCAGGGACAAAGAACAGAAACACACATTGTTGGTTCTCTCACCGATTATTCAAAACAAGAGAATTTGCCTCATTTAAAAAAAAATACGGACACTGCTACTAATTAACTGTGGTGGTTAAACAGAAACAACTTTCAAAAGTTCCATTTAGGTTGAGCCAGGCCCAAAGCCAATCAGGAGTTGTAGCACGTGAATCCAAAACTCAGAACCCATCTTTAAACCTTGAACCAAAAACGACCCCATGAAGCCATGGCTAACTAAACCACAGGTTGGCACAGTTAATAAAGAAGGCTTGCCTCCAGCACAGCACTCTTAGAGAGAATCTTCTATGAGTACAAACTGACAAAGGAGTCTGGGTGGTGCAGAGGCTAAAGCCCTCAGCTGCTAACCGAAAAGTCGGCAGTTTAAACCCACCAGCCTCCCTGAGGGAGAAAGACGTAGCAGTCTGCTTCCATAGAGGCTGACAGTCTTAGAAACCCCATGAACAGTTCTATGGTCCTACAGGGTCTCTATGAGACTGAGTCAAGTCAATGGCAATTGGTTTGGTTTTGGTCACATAAGGTGACAATGGTCACTCTGAAGCACAGCTGAGAACTTCAACGGGCATAGAGCCCAAGTTAATGGTGATGAAATTACATGGGTAGAGACAGCATGTGACACAATGTGAAGTATGTAACCAACGCTAATGAACTGTTCTCGTGGAAACTGGATGGCTGTACGTTTGCTTGTGTATACTGCCACCAATAAATAAATAAAATATTAAAAACAAACAAATAAAAGCACAGGACCTTTCTAAAGCCACTAGGAATTTCACAGGTATCATTTGCAAGTTTCCAGTTACTACTGCACAAACCACTAGTCACTACTGCATTTGCTTGCATATAAAAAAGAGGCGGAAGAGAAAAATGTGGAGATTCTTATGGTCAGATCCTGGTCTTGCTTTCCCATTCATTGGTCTACTTAGTAATTGTCTGATGGAGTGAATGAAGTATACCAAAAAGATAGACTGAAGTCCTAAACCTGGTACCTATGAACCTGATTTTGTTTTGAAATAGGGCCTTGGAACATGTGATCAGTTAACATGAGGTCATGCTGGAGTAGGGTGAGTCCTAATTCAATCTGAGTGGTACTCTTAGAAAAGAGGATAAGAGACACAAAGACACAGACAGAGGGAAGATGGCCATGTGATGACTGAGTTATGCTGCAGCTGCAGGCCAAGAATGCCTGAGGCCACCAGGAGTCCTGTGAGACAAGAAGTGCTCTTCAACTGGAAAGAGCCTTTGGAGTGAACGAGACCCTACATCCTGAATTCAGACCATTAATCTCTAGAACTGTCAGACAATAAATTTCTGTTCTTTCAAAAACCCAAAACAAAACTGAAAAAGTTGGAAAAAAAAACAAGGCTTCCAAAAGTCTAGCCAAGTTGCTGGTAAATGTCTTCTTTGAAGAAACTGTTGCTTCCCAGTCTTCAATGATAACATCAGTGCGACACAGTGCAATGGGACATCATTGCAGCTGTGGGTTTTACTATCAGTTCAGACTATAAGGGGTCTAATGTATCTGGTAAGCTAGGCCTGGTTTCCTCATTCAGCAGCTGAGTTGGTTATTCTGAATCCCTTCCATTTGAAATCTCTATCAATCTAAATCGCTCTTGGGCTTCTTGGACAAAGTAGAAAACAATGTTAGAAGACAACCTTACAGAAACTGAATCATGCTTAGTTCAGTCCAGATGAAGTACACATGAATTTACTTATAATTATACATTATAATGCAGGTGGAGTCTGATTTTGTTTTGCTAATTAAGAAAGGAAGGGCCTCCACCTAGACCACTCAAATGTGATTACTTCATCATGTACTTGTGGGTATTCAGCCCCCCCCCCCAAAAAAAAAGAATGGGTGAGGAAAGGGCCCTGTGTGAATGTCTTAAAAAGTCTGATAAGAGAACCAACCAATGTAAGCAGATGTTGCAGGCAGAGGAAAGAGAAGGTTCTAGAACTACTTTCTTGACTATCACCTGCATTTTTTGTGTATTTCGAACAGTACCAACACTGCCCCTGGATTCCAAACTCCCATCGAATAATATCATTACATTATGAGGAGACGCACACCCATCTCAGAGCTCAGCAGCCCTCGGCGGGAATATCTCAACCTCTTCTGGAAATACTCCGGTTACCAGTTCCCTTCACTGGCCACCGTCAATCTTCACAAAGCTGTGTACTGCTTCTTGGCTTTATTTACTAGGTCGGGATGTGCGGTAATGCCCATTCACAAAACTCTGCCTGCCACATGGTGTCCACCCTTGAAGACCTTGCTCGAATGCTATCTTGCCCAATGCCAACAGACCCCAACGCTTAGCTGATCATTCTGGTCAGGGCGCATCTCTCCCTCTCTGGCAGCCGGTGTTCTGGCTTTGTGGGCTCAGAGCCACTTTGATTTTGCCCTGGATTGCACTTGGGTGTTGCCTGAACACCTAGATGAGGAAAGACAGCTCCCGGTGAGCACGGCCATGGTCTCGGTTTTACATCGTTTCCTCTCCCAAAGCACCTGGCCCTTTCACGAAGTGGTAATAATCTGATAGATTAAATACAAATATGGCTCGTTTCATCTGTGTTGTCACCACAACAAACTGCTGAGCTTCATATAGCCCTGGGTGGCTTCAGGCTCCCTAGCTGGCCCTGGACAGACGCTAGGCAGTTGTGAAATCACCAAAAAGGTGAGGAGGAAGAAGGGAAAGACAAGGACGCGGGGCCTGAATAATCCACACTGAGTCACCATTTCCTGAAATGAGGGCGCTGACCGCTTTGGGATCCGGGAACAGGACCCGAGCAGCGCGCGGAGGACCAGCCCTGGCCTCCGCCCCCAGCCCGCCTCCAGCGGGACCCGGGAGCTGGGCCGGACCGGCACCCACGTGCTGGAGCGCCCTCCTGTGGCCGCGCCGCAGCCCCCGCCGCTCCCCGCGGCGGAAGAAACAAGAGACGCAGAAAGTTTCCGAGCCAGGCGGTTTGCAAAAGGTCGAAGCCGGGTCCCCGAGCCTCGGGGCGCGGGCGTGGCGGGAGCGGAGCCCAAGCCCGCGGTAACCGCGACGGACCGGAGGCCCGGAGGTTCACCGAGGGGCTCCAAGGTGGCCTCGGCGCCTCCTGGCACTGCTGGGGTCCTCCAAAGCCCGAGGGCGAAGGGCTTCTCCCCGCGCCCGACCTCAAAGCAGAGGGCGAGCAGGAGAGAGGCCGGGCCCCCCGCCAGGACGGTGACACCTCCCACCCCGGCCCACCGGGGCGCGTTTGGGGCTCTCGGGCTTTATTCCTTTTCTTAATGGGAGGGAGGGGGCGCGCCAAGTCTCTTTGGTGCATTGTGGTCCCCGACCATCTCAATTCCCGGCGCTCCACTCCCCAAGAGCGCACCTGGAGTCCATCGCCCCACCCAGCGCGGCCCTCCCCCACCGGGGTGACAAGTGGGAACAGCAGACCCCCTCCGCCTTCCCTTCCAGCTGACGGGTCGCGGGGTCCCGTTCCAACACCATTTCCTCGCGGTGCGCAGTGGACCCGCCTGCCCGGGAACGCGGCGCCCCGGGGCGCGGGCCCTGAGTAGGAGAGGCCGGGCCCGGCGGGCGCTTACCTCTTCCACAGTGAGCGGCATGCAGATCCGATACTCCTTCAGCAGCATGGTCCCGCCGGCTGCCGACACCCGGGGCGGGAAGCGGGGGGCGCCCCCCACACCAACAAGGCTGTCGCCCAGGCGCAGGCAGGGCGCTCGGAGCCGGCCCGCGGAGCACCCCGGCAGCGCCCTCAGCTCCTGGCTGCCTCCTTTCCGCCCCTGAGCATGTCAAGGTTCGGGTCCCGGGGTTCGCCGCTCCCCCGCCTCCTGCCTCGCCGAGGTCTGTCCTCCCGGAACGCGACGTTGCAAAGTCGGAGGAGACAAACCCGCTGGAAACGTTCGGGGCGGCAAGGGCGGCAGAAAGATCAGGACATGCACGGCGGCGGGCGCAGGAGGGGAAAAAAACCCGAGATTTCCAAAAATGAAAACGAATGCACAAGAGTCACCCACTTGATCCGCCTGTGAAACAAGAAAGGCACCTGGCGACCCCCCTCCGGCCGGTCCGCCCAATGCTAATGTCACCAGGAACACGTTACGGCCGGAGCCGGAGATGCTGACTTCCCAGACAAAGGCTCGCTCGCCTCCTCTCCGCGGGCGGTAAACAAGGTTGCCTTCTCTTTCGAGGGCCAGTCCCCGAGCCGCTCCAGCGTTCTGCTGGGAGAGAAAAAGGGAAGCCGCCGCCGCCGCCGCCGCCACTCGCCTCCGCCGGGCTGGGGCCGCCGGTTCCTCCAAGCTCGGCTGGCGGCTGCGAGGGCTGGGCGCGAGGAAGCTGGCGCCGTCCGCACGCTCCGCGCCCTGGAGTCCCTTGGCCCCGCGAGCGCCGTGCGTGCCCGCGAGTTTGCAGCCACCGTGCCGGGGCTGGAGAGTCCGCGCGAGCTGCAGTGTGCCTGGGCCGGGGAGGTGGGTGCCGGAGGAGGGCGTGCGAGCGAGGCTGACATCAGCAGCGGCCGCGGCGGGGAGGGTAGCCCCATCCGGCCAATGGGGAAATGGCAAAGAATGTGGAGGATTTAAACAAAACAGCATGTCTCTCCCGGGCTGCTGCCAGACGGCGGGGCTGCCCCAGCGCCGAGGCTGGCTGGGGCCGGGAAGGACGGGAAAAGGGGACTCCCCTCTGCTCCTCGACCCTGGGAAGGTGTCCTGAAATGTGCCTTTGGTGCCAGAGGGCGCGGTCTAGCCATTTTGGGAAGCTTCTGGTTTCCAGGTCCAGGAATGTGCCTTCATCTTTGGAGAAGGTCTTCACAAATGCCCACCACCACCATTTTCACGTTGGTCCAGCAAAGCCAGTCCACCGCCTGATTTCCTAACCGGCTTCGGAGAGGGAATCCTGGGAAAACCGAGAAGTGCAACAGTGTGAATGAAAATGCAGGGCACACAGGACATGAAACACAAGAGCGTGACCCCAACAAACGCAGCGCAGCCTTCTACTCCTGGCCCCACTCTGCAGCAGCCCGAATGCGTGCTGGCAAAGCAACTGGCATAGGTTTTCTCGTCAGCACTCTGAAGTTCAAAAAGTCACAGTGAGATGTCAATGAAAATGCCTGGAGTGTTGGTATTTCATCCATATTAAACAGATTCCTCATTTTAACCACAAGAGGCACATTCTCCAGTCACTCAGGAAGCAGCATGGAACTGCTGAAGTCTGTTTTTCATTTGTCTGGTATTTTTAAGCTTGTTTTTCAGAAAAGTTGCCGGATGAAAAATGCATGGGGTGTCTTGCCTGCAGGAAAACCTGCACGCGTAATCTCTTCTAGGAAAAAAAAAAAAAATTTTCTGTAAAGTTCTGCAGCCAGTCAGACAGTTTGGATGGCAGTACAGATGGCCTCGATATTATAGTATTTTAAATGACAATAATTAACCAATATAATGATGATGGGTTTGTGGCAAAAATCGTCCAGATGGCAGGAGAATTTATAACTGTGCTAACATGATACAAAGCCTGCTAGGAAAATGACACCCTATATCCAGCTTATATTTTAGTGAAAACCATTTTTTAGATAAATGATTCCCAGAGTTGGCTCAGAAAGATTCACAGCAACTAATTAAAGCTAAACCAAATTCCTCGAGGTGGAGAGTCTAAATCTGACACTGTAGTGTTGAATAATAACACATTGAAAGCCTGTGATATGGAAAGCAGCTCAAGCTGTTTTTCCTTTTTGACTTCTTACTTGAAAACAAGTGTAGTGGCTTTACTTCTGGCACCTGATACTCTTCCCAGAGGCGTCTAGGGAACGTGCTCACTAGCCAAATGGGTGCACGCACACACCAGAATTTGTAGGCTCTATTCCTGGCTTACGGAGCCCTAGTGGCACAGTGGTTGGGCGCTTGGCTGCTAACGGAAAGGTCAGCAGCTTGAACCCAAGAGCTGCTCCACAGCAGAAAGATGTGGCAGTCTGCGTCTGTAAAAATGTACAGCCTTGGAAACCCTGTAAGTCATTTCTGCCCTGTCCTACAGTGTCACTATGAGTCCCTGTCCTACAGTGTCACTGAGTCCGAATTGACTCAGTGGCAATGGGCTTGGTCCAGGTTATTCCTGGCTTTTGGGCATCTCCGGACACCCGGAAATGGACTCTGTGACCAAGTGTTCTACTGATGGTAGTCCCACTGAGGAACTACTACTCTGAATTCTGCAAACTGTAAATCTGTCCCCCTCCCCTGCTGCTCACTGTTGAAGGCCGACGTCCCCACTGGACTTCTCCTTTTCACGCAGTCCATTCCGCATGATCACATTCATCTAGTTAAAGCACAGCTCTAACCCTGCCACACCTTCAAAATCCTTTAGTGATTTTCTCCGGTCTACAGAATGAGTCAAAATTCCTTGGCAGAAGGTTCAAGGCACTGGATCTACCTTCCCCCCACAGTATCCTGTTACCCTTCCACGTCCCTGCTGGGGATGGCCTCCACTTTTCTACCTTGACTGTTCCACTCTTGCCAATGTCTTCCCAGAGAATCCCTCTCCCCACGGCACCATTTTTTTTTAAGCGGGACATTGACAATCTGTGATTTTGGAAAATGATTTTGTATGGCAATGTGCTGGGGAGCTTAGGGGCAGAACACCAGAAGCAGGTTATTACTGTAATAGTCCAGAAGACATACAGGGACAGTCTGAGCTAGACAGTGAATGAGAAAGAGAGGACGAATTGAAAAATCTGGATAGGACTTGGGGATGCATTAGTGCTGGCTGGAGTGAGGGGACCCTGGGGGAGCGGATTCATTCATAACTCGATCACACAAAGGAGGGAGAGCGCCATCTACTGGTCACACGTTTCTTCTAAGGATATTTTAACTAAGTCAGTCTAGGAAGAATTGTATCATTTCTTTTCAACCAATACAGTCCTCAGTATTTACTTACAAAGAGTCCTGAGGGTGTTGCCATCATTATTATAGATGGTAGTGATGTTCCATAAACAATATGAAATCTACAGTTACTGATGGCGGCGCAAAGGATAAAAAGAGAAAGAGTAACGTTAGCAGACAGGAATAATATGACCAAAAGGAAAAGACCATTAGGCTGTGCATGTCTGCAGCTGCGTATCTTCTCAGATAAGTGACAACCTCTGAAAGCTGAGGTTCTCAGAATGGGGGTGGGTTTGGTGAGTGGCAGGGATGTACATCAAAATTAAAATCATCCAAGGAGCTTTTTCAACCCTGGCTTCGCCCTCATTCTGATGATACTCCCTTTCCGACGGACATTTCTCAAGTTTACGTGAAAAAAAAAAAAATACAAAAAGATACAGGTCTACTTCTGTAAATAGCCTCTGGAAGAAGAGTACAGCCACAGTCTTTGTGACTCAATTCATATCATGTGTTATTCTTACAGTATCTCTGGTGCTTCTAAAGGAAATCATCATAGTTCTTCCCATCTTCCTCTTTCCTGTCTACTGTATCTGAAGTCTATGGCTTCTTCAAGGCCCACTGCCAGTCCTAACTCCTATATAGAGCCACTCTGGATAACCTTTTGCCTTTCCAGACAAACCAGAACACACATCCAGGCTACTCATTTTGGTTCGTTTTCATGCAAGTGTGGCCTTTATAGATAATGCCATATCCCACTACCCACTGCAATCGAGTCGATTGTGACTCATAGCAACGCTATAGAACAGAGTAGAACTGCCCAATAGGGTTTCCAACGCTGTAAATCTTTACAGAAGCAGACTGGTGGGTTTGAACCGCTGACCTTTTGGTTAGCAGCCCAATGTTTTAAAGATTATTGTGTTTCACCTCTTCCCCCACTGCCCGTAACACTGAAGCTACTTGAGATGTCTTACTTGTGTTATCGGAAAAATGTAGCATAATAAGTACCCAATAAATGTCTACTAGATGCGTGCATACATTTACTTACGTACTGAGCCTGAACATGCTTGGTTGAGGGGGACTCTCATTGTAGGATGTCCAGCAGCATCCCTGGCCTCTACCTATTAGGTATCAATTAGCACCCCAACACATATTATTTGCTAAATGCCCCCTGGAGGGAAGGACAAAGCCTCCCTCAGTTGACAGCCACTATATTAATATATTAATGCAACATTCATTAATCTTGTCTAAGTGTTTACCTACTGCAAGAAGTTTTGGAGAAACTTACTTTCAACTTATCAAAATGGGAGCTAAGGAGAGAGGAGGAAAAGCAAACTGTTACATCCTGGAGTCGGCTCCAACTCACAGCAACCCCTCCTTGGGTTTCTGAGGCGGTATCTCTACAGAAGTAGATTGCCCAACCTTCCTTCTGAGGAGTGTCTGGTGGGTTTGAACCGCCAGGCTTCTGGTTAGCAGTCAGATGCCTTAGGCACCAGGCCTCCGGAGCTCCCTGCCATTACCATACTTATTTTAAAGTGGCAAAGGAGTCCTTGTTAAAGTTCAGCCCACATTCAAAAGAGGGGAATTAAGCTCCATCTCTTGAGGGGAGAGTGTCTACATATATGATATTCTTTGCTAAGATTTGTCCCTTCTCCCTCATTTATTATTCAGTTATTTCTTTTTATCAGTATGGACTCAGGTATATTTAGTTCACAGTATGAGTTACAATCCAATACTACGTTACTGATTTTGTTGCTCAAATTGTTCCAGCTCTGGCCACTGGTGGCTCCTTCAGGTTGGCTCCTGTGTCCTTTTAAAGGGTATTTTTTGAAAATCAAATGTTATTCTTTGCAATGAATATTTTCTTTCACTAAATATTGTCTAATTCCAGCAAATTCTAAACAATAAAATATGTGTGCACGAGTGTGTGTGTGTTTAAATACTGGTAGGCCTGACCTTGTCAGGTTACTATGTTGTTGTTATTTGCTGTGGAATTGGCCCTGACTCATAGCGACCCGTCCCTGGGTTTCCGAGGCAGTATCACTACGGCAGTAGATTGTCCAACCTTCCTTCCGAGGAGTGGCTGATGAGTTTGCACCGCCATCCTTCTGGTTAGCAGTCAAGTGCCTTAGGCACTATGCTACCAGAGCTCCTTCAGGTTACTATATAAATGTTAAATTCTTTCTTAAAACTTCAAAAAGCAAGTCCCAAAGGTAATTCCTATATGTAGACCCATTTATCAGGACTCTGTTAAATATAAAGACTGCCTCTGATGGCTAATTGCTTCTAGTCCTCTATAGAGCAAAGGCTCATAAAATAAAAATGATTTGACAATGACACATTGCTTCACAATGAAAACCAGGTTCCGTGGGGAAAGGTGCTTATGTATGTGTATACACACACACACACATACATTATTAAATAAGCCAATAATGAATTAATCAGTCTTTCTTTTTGTCATATTGCATATTTTTTACAGGAATTGGCAAAACAGTATGATATTCTGGGATGAATTGAAAGGCCTAACTTTTCTTGCAAGTCTTCCAAATACCTGCAGAATGGGCTAGGAGAAAACACAGGGTTAAAACCATGGTGCCAGTTACTGATTCCTCATTTCAGACCTGTCTGTCACTGTGACATTGACATTCTTTTGGGAAGGAGGCCAAAGCCAGTATTTTGTTCACTCTATGAGACTATGTGTAACCTATATCCACTAGAGAGAAACTTTAGTAATGAAGGAAGACTTTGTCCTTGACACTGAGCACCTTTCAAGAGGGGCAAATGCAAAACAATAATTTATTGTAGTTCTTTAATGCCAAAGCATATTTCACCTAATATCATTAATTGATGTCAAAGCAGATCTCAAAATAGTGTTTGCTACCTATGTAGTACCATAAAGACAACATGTAATTTGACTTTTTCTTGGAATATTTTTAAGAATTATCTTTGTTATTTTACAAGCATGTAATCGCTGATGTCAAAACCCCAGATTGAAATTGTTTAGGTGACTACAGATGGCTGCATAATGGCCCTCAAAGATATCAGGCCCTAATCCCTGGAGCCTGTAAATATTAGGTAAGATATTTTTGGTTGTTAATCAGAAGGTCAGCAGTTCAAACCTGCTCCATGGAAAGAAGATGAGGCAATCTACTTCCACATAGATTTACAGCCTTGGAAACCCAATAGGGGTCACTATGAGTCATAATCAACTCAATGATGGTTGGTTAATCCCTGGAACCTGTTACCTTATACAGAAAAAGGGTCTGTCAATATGATTAAGTTAAGGATTTTGAGATTAATTATGCTGAATTATCCAAGTGCAATGACAAGTGTCTACACAGAAGAGAGGCAGAGAGAGATATGACACACAGAAGAGGAAAAGATAGTATGACCACAGAGTGTGACCACAGAAGCAGAGACAGGAGGATGCAGCCACAAGCCAAAGAATGCCGGCCACTGGAACGTGGAAGAGATGAGGACTCGATTCTCTAGAGCTTCCAGAGGCATCACAGTCCTGCGACACTTTGACCTCAGCCCGAGGATGCTGGGGCTTCAGACTATGGATTTCTGGCTTCTAGAACTGAAAAACTAAATTTCTGTTGTTTTAAGCCACTAAGGTTGTGCTTATTTGTTACAGCAGCTATAGGAAATTAATACAGTGACTCAGGTATATTTTTATTCACCTGATATAACTGTATTGGCGTGAAGTAATTCCAACAGAGGACCAAGATATTTACTCAACAATAAAATGCACTGTAATTTTCTTTTCCTTATTTTCTTGTCTCTGGTCTTTCCCCAGAATCAAGAATGGTGAGACTTCAATTTACTCACTTTGAACAAGTCATCAGGAAAGACTAATCACTAGAAAAGGACATCATATTTGGTGAAGTAGAGGGTCAATGAAAACAAGGGAAAACCTTAAGAGGTGGACTGAACACAGTAGTTGCAATAATGGAGTCAAACACACCACTGGTCATGAGGATGGTGCAGGACCAAACCTCGTTCTGTTAAGGTCATAGTGAGCGAAGCTGACTCTATGGTGTTTACATAACAAACATTTCAGGAACATTACTATAATGTAAGTCTTGTGGCTTTGGTACCATCAGTACGCTAAATCTCTAGCCCACATGACTCCCCTTAACTTCAAACTCGTATACCTACTTGCCTTCTCAACATGACCACTTGGATATCCAGTTGTTGTTGTTGTTATGTGCCATCGAGTCAGACCCGACTCATAGCGACCCCTCTTTGGGGTTCTGAGGCAGTATCGCTACGGAAGTAGATTGCCCAACCTTCCTTTCGAGGAGTGGCTGGTGGGTTTGAACCACCAGCCTTCTGGTCAGCAGTCAAGTGCCTTAGGCACTATGCTACCAGAGCTCCTTGGATATCCAGTAGGCATCTCAAACTTAACATGTCCCAATCTGGGCTCCTGCCTCCTCCCATCCTGTTCCTCCTTATTCTCCCCCATCTTGGTAAATGGCAACTGCATCCTTCCACATGCTCAGGCCAAACGTTTTGCAGATTTGCTTCACACCTCTTCTCTCTCACTCAACATCTAGTCCATAGCAATTCCCATCTTGGCTTCATCCTCAGAATATGTCCAGAATCCAACTACTCTACCATTTCCACCACTTCCACCCTACTCCAAGTCACCATTATTTTTCTTTTGGAATATTGCAATAACCTCCCAACTAGTCCCCCAGCTTTTGCCCAATCGAGTCACCACACAGCAGCCAGAGTGTGTCTTTTAATATGGAAGTCAGCTCGCAGCACTGTTTCACCCCAAACTCCCACTGGCATCCTATCTCATTTGATGCAAAGGTTAGACACTTGACTACTTACAGAAAGGTTGGTGGTTCAAACCCATCAGCTGCTCCACATGAGAAAAGACCTGGCACTCTGTTCCCATAAAGAGTAGAGCCTAGGAAACCCTATGGGGCAGTTTTACTCTGTCTTGCTAAGTCTCTATGAGTCAGAATCAATCTGATGGCACACAACTACAACATAATGGCCAAACTGCCTCAACCTCATCTCCCACAACTCTTACCCTTACTCATTCTGGTCCAGTCACCCTTACTTCCCTTTTCAAACAGGCGCAGCATGATTGGATAGCTCACGTCTCAGGGTTTTTGCACCTGGTGGAGTCTTTGCCTAGAATGTTCATTCCTCAGATATCTGCACGACTTGGTCCTTTGCTTACCACAGACCTAGGCTCAGTGTCATTAGTGATGCCTTCCTTGACCACCTCCTGAACACTTAACACCCCCTGGCACGTATTTACATATTTATCTTCTACCTTCTCCCCATTAGAATGTTCACAAAGACAGAACTTTGGGTCAGATAGGTGCCCATCCAATAAGCCAGAAATGCCAAATATGGAAAATGGGCAATCTAATTCCGTAGAGATATCGCCTTGGAAACCCAAGGAGGGGTCGGTAGGAGTCGGATCCAACTCAACAGCAGTGAGTTTGGTTTGGTTTTTGGAACATAGTCATTAACATGAGTGGATTAGTTTCAATAATTAGTATTATAATATACAGCACTATGCTTCTTTCTGAATAAATCATTTCCAATCAACATTTACTCATCTTGTAGGTATTTTATTCCTCCACTGGCAATTTTTCTTTTTTAAAACCAAATTATTTCTCCCAAAGCCAGATTTAACCTCAGACTCAGCCAAATGAAAAAGAATCTGTCTATAATACAGTATTCTCACTTCTGACCATTGCTCAGACTTCTAAGGTCCTCTTTTATTTACTCAAATTTAATTTATTGTTTCCCCTGCAAACATTTCTTTACATTTCAATTTGCTTTCATTTTCCATCAGCTCCAAACCTAGCAAGAAAGGGCTTCAGCTTTTGTTTGGGAGTCTCGTAGAGTTTTCTCCACAACCTATCTGCCTCTATCTAAGTCCCCCTTTTCACTTCGTTTGGTTTTAATAAACTGTTGTTGTTGTTGTTATGTGCCGTCGAGTCGACCCCGACTCATAGTGACCCCTCCTTGGGTTTCCGAGGCAGTATCACTACAGAAGTAGGATTGCCCAACCTTCCTTCCAAGGAGTGGCTGGTGGGTTTGAACCGCCAGCCTTCTGGTTAGCAGTCAAGTGCTTTAGCCACTATGCTACCAGAGCTCCCTTTAATAAACTAGGTGTACAGAAAAGGATAAAAGGAGAGTTCCTTTTACCCACTTCCCCTGCACACTGTTTCTCCAACTAACATCCTGTCTCCCTGCTTCCACTCTAGTTTTGTTTTTAATTCAGGAGACCATAAATGTGTGTCTACTCATTCACCCATTGTTACTTTTGTTTTTTCAAACTCTTCATGCAAAATTTAGACCTTCAGATCCCTTTGTCTGCTCTAGTCAAATTAACTTCACACAGAAGGTAGAGCCAGAAAGTATCTTAGCCTAGTGTATGTCAACAACACTAGCCTCTAGAGTGCATTTGAGAAATCGGTAGGGGCATTTGGGTTGCCACAATCATCTGGGGCTGGGGGAACATGCCAGTACATAACTGTCATGCTAGACATCCTGTAATATAACAAGCCAACACACGAAAAAGGTATTGCCCCACCAGATATTCAAGTAGATTAAAAACCTGCTTCTGGTTATCTGAGCCTCAGACCCTTGTCTACATTTTATAGGGCAAACTTGTGTGTGTGTGTGTGTGTGTGTGTCTGGTTTTAATGTAAGTTATATTTTCTAAGAATTCTTCTTGGTAGTCTTCTCCAATGGAAGATTATGCTTTATATATTCAGAATTTTACCAAGAAGCTTTTCACCATTTTGAAAAACTCATGCCAAAAACAGCAAGCCTTTCTGATGCTTGAAGCAGCAATGCAACACACCTGTGCATAAGGGTAAGTCAATGATTACTGCTTAGTATTTTCTCCTGTACATGCTTTCACCTTTGTATTTTGAAATACGTATTATTTTGCCATTCTTAAATGTCTTTCTCCTTTAGTTAGAATGTCACCTTTTTTAAAAGTTACATGTGTAAATGGGTTGTTATCCATGTTTTCCATTACAGAAGTGTTTTAAAAAGGTCTATTAATGACATTAAAGAGGGGATGTTGATGTTACATTGAGAAACACTGAGGCAGCTCAATGAATAACGAAGAAACTGAAGACAAGAGAAGCAACGTAACCTGGGTAGGATATTGTCACATTCTTCAGCCTAACAGATCTCTCCAGGATTTCCCCTTTGCTTCCCAGGTTACTAATGGCACTTACTCTGATCATGTCACACATCGCCTTTTTATCACTTTCAAGGATTCTAAGCTTTTCTTCATCCTAAGCTATTTTATAAGGACCCCAAAAATAGTTTGTCATGGAGTTAAAATCTAGGTTTAGATAATCACATGGAGTGTTTTCATCTTCTTGAATGGTAAGCCCACAAGGACAAATTGTGCAGGTAATAAAACTTGTACTGTTCTTAAGAATTCAGATGGTGTTTGCACAGGGAGATAACTGGGGGGGTGGGCAGGAATGCATGGGAGGGGAAGGACACTGGGAAGAGGTAAATACAGGGAGGAAGCAGGAAGAGAGCTGTTACATTGTGGAGAACTGCAGTCAATGTCATGAAATAAAATGTGTATGAACTGCTATATGGAAAATGAATTTGCTCTGTAAACTTTCACCCAATTCACAATAAATTCTTTTTTAAATAATTTAGATGGTAGTCTCACATATGTGACCTCATTTGATACTCACTACAGTCCTGTGTTGTTAGGTGCCATCAAGTCAGTTTTGACTCACAGCAACCCTATGCACAACAGAACAAAACGATGCCTGGTCCTGCGCCATTAACAATCATTGCTATGTTTGAGCCCATTGTTGCAGCCACTGTGTCAAGTCCGCCTTGTTCAGGGTCTTCCTCTTTTTCACTGACCCTCTACTTTACCGGACATAATGTCCTTCCCCAGGGACTGGTCCCTCAGATAGTACATCCAAAGTATGGGAAACAAAGTCTCACCATCCTCACTTCAAAGGAGCACTCTGGGTATACTTCTTCCAAGACAGGTTTGTTTGTTCTTCTGGCAGTTCACGGTATATCCAATATCCTTAGCCAACACATAATTCAAAGACATCAATTCTTCTTTGGTCTTCCTTATTCATTGTCCAGCTTTTGCATATTTATGAGGTAACTGAAAATATCACGGCTTGGGTCAGGCATACACTAGTGCTCAAAGTCACATCTTTGTTTTAAATAGGTCTTTTGCAGCAGATTTGCCTTATGCAATATGTAGTTTGATTTCTTAACTGCTACTTCCAGGGTTGCTGAATATGGATCCAAGTAAAATTAAATCCTTGACAACATCAATCTTTTCTGTTTACTGTGATGTTGCTTATTAATCCAGATGTGAGGACTTTTTTATGTTGAGGTGTAATCAATACTGAAGGCTGTAGTCTTTGATCTTCATCAGTACGTGCTTTATGTCCTCTTCGCTTTCAGCAAGAAAAGTTGTGTCATCTGCATATTGCAGGCTGTTAATTAGTCTTCTTCCAATCCTGATGCCAGCTTCTCAGATTATTTGCTCAGCATCCAGACTGAACATGGTAAAAGGATACAACCCTGATGCACACTTTTCCTGATTTTAAACCACACAGTATTCCCATATTCTGTTTGTACAACTGCCTCTTGGTCTGTAGACAGGTTCTGCATGAGCACAATTAAGTGTTTTGGAATTCTCCCATTCTTCACAATGTTACCCATAATTTTTTATGATCCACACAGTCCAATGCCTTTGCATAGGCAATAAAACACAGGTAAACATCATTCTTGACATTCAGCCAAGATCCCTCCGACATTAGCAATGACATTAGCAATGATATCCCTCGCTCCACATTCTCTCCGAAATCCGGCTTGAATTTCTGGCAGTTCCCTGTCCATAATGAAATGGGTAACGATTCTTCTGATCAACATAGTGAATTATACCAAAAACAAACAAAAAACACTCTGCTTGTTATATTACTGAACCAGTGCCATCCTTCTCTTAGGAACTTTCAGAGAGTCCCACAGATGAAGCCACAATGGCTCTCTCAATCAGATTAAAGCCTTAGAATTTTTTTAGGGTTACTTCCAAACCCATTGCCTTCAAGACGATTTTGACCCATAGTAACCCGGTGAGATGGCTGGGGGTTCCAACCGCCTACCTTTCGGTTAACATCTGAGCGCTTTAACCACTGCGAGACCAGGGCTTCTAGGGTTACTCAGCCTCCTCATATATTAATGAGGATACCGAGGTTCAAGAAAAGTTAAGCGACTTACCTAAGGGTCTGAGAAATCATAATATTTCGAAGCAGAGATGTAAAAACATACGGGATGGCTTATTCTATTACTCTAGTTTTTCTCACCTCAAATTTTGGGTAAGAAGTCAAAACCGGACGTAGGCTGCAGTAGCTGGCCCCGCCCCCCCGGGCTCTCCGCGGCAGTGCCTGACAAGCGGTACGCGCAGGGGTCCTCGAGGGGTCCTTCGTGAGAGCTTCCGACGCATTGCCTGAGCCGGTGAGCAGGCGGCTTCCGGTGTGGGTGACGAGTGGTGGCCGAAACAGGGGGGACGTCAAGGGACACTCAGGCAGAAACCATGGCGGACGGCGGCTCGGAGCGTGCTGATGGGCGCATCGTCAAGATGGAGGTGGACTACAGCGCCACTGTGGATCAGCGCCTGCCGGAGTGCGAGAAGCTGGCTAAGGTGAGGGGAGGCTGGCAGGCTGTTGGCGGGCGCCAGCGGCTGAGTCACGGCGCAGAGCCCGCTTAGGCCTCAGGGGGCCTCCGGGCTAGAGCACGCATCTCGCATTCCCAGCCCTGCGCTGGTTGGACCAGCGTGAGTTGGAGATCCGTAGGGCTGTCAGCCACCGAGACTCCGCAGCCGGAATACCCTAGTACAGACAGCTTCCCAAATCCTCCCCAGGACAGATGGTCACTTCCTCCCGGTAGGAGTTAAGGTCCTATACCAGTGGTTGCATTTTCTTGGATGTTGTTTAAGTAACGTTTATTTTAGTATCTTCTCGGGGGTTAAGACCGCTTCAGCATTCAGACAAAGTCAGAGGGTTTAGTTCTTTTGCTCTTGCTGAATCGGTTTATGGTGATCAATTGTAGTTCATGGCAGTGGGCCTAACCTTGGCTGGGAGAAGAGGCAGGAGAGTGTACCAAGGTGAATAACATAGGACCCCTGCTCTTAAGGAATTCACGTAAACAACGGACTAGGCAAGTCATGCGTGGTGGTGAGTGCCATACAAGTATGAACAGTTACTGGAACACAGAAGAAAGCCGTTCATTCGCCTTGGTGGGATAAGGGGAAGTTTCACAGGGCTTAATGTTCATATTGGGAGCTCTGGTAGCACAGTACCTAAGGCACTTGACTGCTAACCAGAAGGCCGGCAGTTCAAACCCACCAGCCATTCCTTGAAAGGAAGGTTGGACAATCTACTTCTTTAGAGATACCGCTTTGGAAACCCAAGGAGGGGTCGCTGTGAGTCGGGTCCGACTGGACGGCAGTGAGTTTGATTTGGTTTAGTTTTACATCCATATTGGGCCTTGAAGAATGAGTAAGACTGGAGGGGGGAGGAGTCATTCCTGGTACAGGGAACCACAGAAATAAAGACAAGTAGGCACTAAAGTCCACATAACCTAATTAAGGGAGGTAATGGACAATAATTCATTAGCTCAGCAGATTATCAGGAATAGAAACTTAACTTGACCTAAGCATGTATCAGACAGGCAAGTTACCCCTGCCTGTCAGGTAACCTTGTGTGCCATTTACACGCACAGAAACCACAGCTCAGAGTTGTTTGCCGAGGGTTACAGAAGGGTTAATAGTGCACATGGATTGCCACTGGATGCAGCTGTGGGTGCAGACATAGCAGTGATTGTGAGGATGGCACAGAACTGGCGTTGTTTCATTCTGTTGTACATAGGGTTGCTATGGGTCAGAACGGGACTCTGGTAGCATAGTGCCTAAGGCACTTGACTGCTAACCAGGAGGCTGGCGGTTCAAACCCACCAGCCACTCCTCGGAAGGAAGATGGGG
>NW_006921605.1:17309675-17318742 GCF_000298275.1 Orycteropus afer afer | reverse complement strand
TTGTTTTGGATTTAGAAAAAACGACAGGGTTCCCTACGGGGAAAGAAGAGGCGAGCTCTGGTAGCATAGTGCCTAAGGCACTTGACTGCTAACCGGAAGGCTGGCGGTTCAAACCCACCAGCCACTCCTCGGAAGGAAGATGGGGCAATCTACTTCTGTAGTGATAACTGCCTTGGAAACCCAAGGAGGGGTCACTATGAGTCAGTCCAACTCAACGGTACATAACAACAACAACAACATGGGTCAGAACCCACTGGACAGCACCTAACAACCACACAGTAATAGGTAGAACCAAGGATTAAAAACTGGGTTTGCCTGACTAGAGTATAGGTGGTGGTTGAATTAATTCCATCATGAGCTGTTGCTAACAATTATGCTCCAAACAAACCAAACCCACTGCTATCGAGTTGATGCCTACTCATAGCAAACCTTTAGGACAGAGTAGAACTGCCCTATAGGGTTTCCAAAGCTGTGATTCTTTACCAAAACAGACTGTCTCATCTTTCTCCCACGGAGCAGCTGGTGGGTTTAGATAGCCGGCTTTTTGGTTAGCACCAAATACTTTAACCACTATGCCACAAGAGCTCTTTACAAACTCAAATGTCAAATGACTTTTTAGATGTTAGCTAGGTAATGTTGTTGTTGCTGTTGTTATGTGCTGTTGAGTCGGATCCGACTCATAGCGACCCCTCCTTGGGTTTCCAAAGCGATATCACTTTGAAAGTAGATTGCCCAACTTTCCTTTCGAGGAGTGGCTGGTGGGTTTGAACCGCCAACCTTCTGCTTAGCAGTTGGATGCCTTAGGCACTATGCTACCAAAGCTCCTCAGCTAGGTAATGGAAGTGTTTAAAACATGTGGGAATGTTCAGGCCTGTTAAACTTGATACAATATAAGCATTTGGATTCTGATTAAAAATTAAAAAACACCAGTGTGCCAGCCAAACAAAATAAGGCATTTGTGTGGGTTGTTTTTTTAGGGGGCCAGGTAGGAGAGAAGGCAGGGGTCATTGGTGGTTCACTGGGAGACTAAAATTGTGAAAATGTATTGTTATTTTCATTTTGAAAATAACGTGTGAGAAAACTAAGGCTAGGGCAGCCTAAGTGGTTTATCTAAACAGAGCCATATGGAGCACAGGCCTTCTGGAAAAGGTTCAATGTTCCTATCAATTCTGGGCTTAATTTTCTTAAGACTTTTTTTTTTTTTTTTTTAATTTTTAAGGTGGAAATCATTTGAAGATAAAAATTATTTGTGTGTAAACTCTTAATTAGACTGTGTCAGGTGAGAAGACCATACATGGCAGAGCTGACTGAGTCTAGATTTGCATAGTGAAATTGCCAAATCCGGGCCATTTGAGTGAGAGAAAGATGAGGCAGTCTGCTTCCATAAAGCTTTACAGCTTTAGGTCAGTTCTACTCTGTCCTACAGGGTCGCTGTGAGCCAGAATCGACTTGATGGCTGTGGAGTTGTGGGGGACCATTTGAATCTCCTACAATTGTAACCTAATACAATTCTGTGTCTATGTGTTAACACCCTCCTGTCAAATAGCAACAATAACTAATACCTGTTGCTATAAAAGTTCATGTAAATGAGCAGGAGGAGGTAAAGTAGCATACTATGTTCCAGGCAGTTTGAAATTCTTTATTGATACTGATTTGATCCTCACATCAACCCTGTGTCTTGGGTACTGTTACTATATTCATTCCACTGAAGGTGAAGGTGAAATTGAAGGTCAGTAAAGTTAAATGCTTTGCCCAAGGCAACATGGACAGTCTGGCTGCTGTTGTGATGGGTAGGTGAGGACCCTGTATCACATGGGTGAGATTGTAAAGTGATACCCGTTCTTTTTCTTTTTTTAAATTTTGTTTTGTTAAGAATATACACAGCGAAACATAAACCAATTCAACCATTTCTACATGCACGATTCAATGATATTACATTCTTCCAGTTGTGCAACCATTCTCACTATCCTTTTCAGACTTGGTCCTTCCTCACTGACATAAACTCACTGCCCCCTAAGGTTCCTGTCTAATCTTGCCAGTTGTTTTTGTCAATTTATCCCGTATAGATAGCTCTTAAGAGAGCATAAGTTCAAGGCAGACATTTTTTACTAGTTAAGCTAAACTATTCATTGGTTTTGCCAGGAGCTCTGGTAGCATAGTGCATAAGGCACTTGACTACCTACCAGAAGGCTGGTGGTTCAAACCCGCCAGCCACTTCTCGGAAGGAAGGTTGGACAGTCTACTTCTGTAGCAATACTGCCTCGGAAACCCAAAAAGGGGTCACTATGAGTCGGATCTGACTTGACAGCACGTAACAACATTAATTGGTTTTAAGAAGACTTCAAGGGATATTTTTGGTTTAAGTTTTCAAGGTTATCTCATGGCAGTAATTTCAGAGGTTTAGCCAGCTCCCATGGCTCCAGAAAGTCTGTTCTGCATTTTTTCCTGCTGATCAGAGGAAAATGTTTAATAACGGTAGCTGGCACCATCCAGTTTCTCTGCTGTCATGGCAAGGGATGGCGGGGGTGGGGGGTGGGGGTACCAGAGACAACCAGCCACACATTCTGTATCCTCCTCCTATTTCTGATTGTCCTTCATCTTTTGCTCTAGGCAAATAGAGACCAATTGGCATGCCTTGGACAGCTGCTTCCAAGCTTTTAAGATCCCAGACTCTATACAAGGAACTGGAAGGTAGAGCAGAACTATTAAACACATTATTAGGTCAATGAACTGGAATATCCCATGAAACCATGACCCTAAGCCTCCAAACCAAGGAACCGAATCCCATGAGGTGTTTGGTTGTATGTAAGCATCCTCAGCAGCTGCCCTTTCTGTTGTTGTTGTAAATGTATCACAGCTTTTGCCGGGTCAGCTTTTCACAGGTGTGAGGCTAGTTCTTGATGAGCATCTTTTCTTCCTGTATTGGGAAGTTAAAAATTAAAGAGAGTCTTTTCTGAGCTGAAGATAAGGTATTTCGCAGTTCCTGATGCACAGCTTTCTCTTCCCCACCCCTCTTTTAACTGGTACATTTGGTGAATGGTTATTTGGGGAGTGCTTACACTCTTAGATTGAATTTATCCTTTGGGTCTCCTTCCTCTTGATGTCATTTCCTTTCTTTTAGTCACCTGCAGCCTCTTCTCAAGGTTAGTATTAAAAGTAAAATGTCTAACAGGTTACAGGTTATTAGCAACTTAGACAATAGACTCTTTTCAGAGATAGGCTGTTAAAAAGTATTAGATTGACTTTAATTACAATTATTTGTGGTGATCTTTTTCTGATTTAGCTTGTTTAACAAATCACTAAAAGATTGGGCCATTTAGAAGGCAAAGTAGATACAGATACCTAGCATATATCGATGTTGGAGAGACTCGTTAGTCATTTACCTGTGTACAGGGATTATTATGAGAAAAATGAGTTACACAAGTCCCATGTTCTACAAGTTGGTTTTGGCTAACTCAACATCTTGTTCCTTCTGAGTTGAGGCAGGAGAGGTAGGATTTAAGGAGGTGAGATTTCAGGAACTGGGTCAATAGACAGGAAAGGGAGGAGCAAGGTGTTTAGCCATAGGATTGAATATGGGAGATTAGAAGGAAAAAAGTGAGATGGTTAGAGACTTGAGAATTATATTTAATGAAGTTGATGGTGGTATCCCTCAAATAGCACTAAGCTGTCAGCCATAGAATTTGTCACATCCTAGTTATTATGGCTAGAGTCAGGAATTGTAGGCCATTAAGATCTATTGTCAACTGAATAGGGTCAATATTGATTTGCTCAACACATACTATGTGCAAGTTGGTGTAAGGGAAACAAGGATTAGGCCCTAATGGAAATTATACATCATTTGGGAGGTAAGACATGTATGTTAATAAGATACAGAATGTAAAGGGATATATCATAATGTCCACAGAAGCAGTATTGTGTGCCTGGAATGGTGCAGAGCACTGAGCTACAATGGCGAACAGTATAGCCATGGTCCTGCCCTTACAGAGTTTACATTTTAGTGAGATTGCAAAGACCAAACCCAAAACCAAGCCCACTGCATTAAGTCGATTCTGAGTCATAGCAACCCTGTAGGACAGAGTAGAACTGCCCCATAGGGTTTCCAAGGCAGTAAATCTTTACAGAAGCAGACTGCCTCATCTTTCCTGTGGAGTAGCTGGTGGGTTCAAACTACCAATCTTTTGGTTAGCACTCGAATGCTTTAACCACTGCATAACCAGAGCACCTCAAAATAGAGCATAGTTTGGGGTAATTGTAAAGCAGAAAGTCAATAGAGTTGAATGTTAAGGTGACTGCTGACTTTTGACAGGACTAGCCACAAACTCCTGTTTGAGTAGTGGCATGTAATGCCTTGTTAATAACACAGACCATGGCTCTGTAGCTATGTGTGATCCCTTCACGTGGAGGGCAGAGTTCTTTAAAACCCATGCTTCTGTGTCAAACCTGAACCCAGTGTTGTTGAGTTGACTCCTAGTGACCCTGAATCAGAATGCCATGTGTATTAAAGTAAATTTTGTTGGTCAGTCACTTGACTTCATTGTAAAGGTGATAGGATGTCTTGATTATGGTCCTGAGGTGGCCATCAATAAAGAGTATTTTGCATTTGAACTAGTTTTGCACATCATTTGGTTGCCAGACAGTCACCAGCCATTTCCTATGAAAATGGCTTTGATCAAAGAAAAGATTCAAACTACTATAGTAAGAGGTTTATTTAGTAGAGCAGAACAATGGACGAAGAGGCTGAGGGCTCTGCTGATTGGTTTTGTGACTGAACAAGTCATTGAAACAGCTTGGTCTTCAGTCTTTAATCTCTCCACAGAGGTGCTTGAATTAAATAGATACTTTGTATCAGTCCTTCTACTTTGAAGATTCTCTGATCTCTTAAGGTCTATTAGCCTTTAACTTTGCAGAATTTATAGATTTGTTCACTATTCTTTAAGTTCAAATAATGGCCATACAGTATGTAGTGCTAAAAAAAGTTATAGTTTAAAAATTATATGGAAGCAGTATTTTGAAAATCCAAAAACAAACATTTATTGTGCCCTTATTTCAAATGCTGTTTAGTTTCTTTAATCAGCAGAAAAGGATGGTACTCATGTCACTTGTGCCATCCATGAGTGTCACTATGATTGAAAATAAAGTTTATGGTAAAAAATCAATTTCTAAATAAAAGTTTGCTGCTCACTTCCAGTTCTTAACATTGTCAGAGATGTGCACATGATAGTTATGGTTATTAATGGTATCTTTAATAAATGCTATTTTTGTGTGGAGGTTATATTTTGTTTTTTATAAAAATGTGTGTTCTTAATGTTGTTGTTGTTGTTATGTGCTGTCGAGTCAGACCCGACTCATAGCAACCCCTCCTTGGGTTTCCGAGGCAGTATCACTACGGAAGTAGGATTGCCCAACCTTCCTTCCGAGGAGCGGCTGGTGGGTTTGAACCGCCAGCTGTCTGGTTAGCAGGCAAGTGTCTTAGCCACTATGCTACCAGAGCTCCCGTGTTCTTAATAGGATGACTTATTTTGGTCCTGGTGTATTATCATTTAGGTTTTATATTATTTGAATTGTGTTATTCCCATTTTTTATTGTGTCCTGGGAGCACTGGTGACATAGTGCCTAAGACATTTGACTGCTACCCAGAAGGCTGTTGGCTCAAACCTACCAGCCAGCCACTTCTCAGAAGGACAATGGGGTGATCTAATTCTGTAGTGATACTGCCTCAGAAACCCAAGGAGGGGTTTGATATGAGTCGGATCCGACTCGATGGCAGTGTTTGGTTTTTTGGTTAGTATGTGTCCAGGGAGAATATGTTGGTTTTGCAGGATAAAAATATCTTGGTTTTTAGATAAAAGTGTGGGAAGGTTATTATCCATTAACATGGGAGGAAAAAAATGGTGTAACTTTTAAAGAGTATATTGAGAGTACTAGGTCAGTGTCTGCTTAAGGGCATGACTTTTACTTTTGGTGGAGTATGTGTGGGCACTCTTAGGAAGGTCTTTATTTCCTTTAGGCACAGCTGCTAAATTATTTTTAATGTTATTAGAAAATTAAACCAAGGTTTCCTGATCTTTTTACCACCAAATAAACTTTTTATTTTCTCTCAAAACACCATAATTTATAATATTTTATTACAGGGAATATGATCATTGTTGTATGTTCTGTTTCTGTTAAGCATTTTTAAATGTTAAAATAGCTTGTAGTCCCCCGGACTCCACTGGAGAAGCAAGAACTGTTGTGAAAAGGAGGGAAACAAAACAAAAATATTCATGGGGACGGTCCTTTTCCACTGGAATAAGTTCTGGTTTCTCCTTTTCTGGGTCAGAAACAACTCATCTTAGACCTGAATAGTTAGCTTTGTGTTGGAGTTGCTGTTTTCATTGTTCATTTTTAACTTTTTTGTTTTAGGAAGGAAGACTTCAGGAAGTCATTGAAACCCTCCTCTCTTTGGAAAAACAGACCCGTACAGTGAGTAGATGGTAGTAAAAACCACAATTACCCTTAATTTCACTAAACATTGCCGCATTAACTTTGAATGTATTTTCATTCTTACAGGCTTCTGATATGGTGTCTACATCCCGTATCTTGGTGGCAGTAGTGAAGATGTGCTATGAAGCTAAAGAATGGGATTTGCTAAATGAAAATATCATGCTTTTGTCAAAAAGGCGAAGTCAGTTAAAACAAGTGAGTTTATATTTGTTCAGAAAACAAATATATTTCAGTTTAAATAAAGACTTTGAGAAAACTATTGGATGAATCTATTTCAACTTTATTATTGAACCAACATTAAAGCCTTCTGGAGGGTTTTAAAAAGTTCTGCCCATATTCTTATTATGATAACAACTGTTTTTGCTTTATTCTTGCAATCTCTATATATTTGCATGTTTTTACAAAATTGAACTGATCTATCAAGTTGATAATCTGTTGTTGTTGTTGTTAGGTGCCGTTGAGCCAGACCCCCAGACCCGACTCATAGCGACCCCTCCTTGGGACCTGACTCATAGCGACCCTGGGTCTCCTTGGGTTTCCAAGGCGGTATCACTACAGAAGTAGATTGCCCAGCCTTCCTCCCAAGGAGTGGCTGGTGGTTTGATCCACAAGCCTTCTGGTTAACAGTCAAGTGCCTTAGGCACTATGCTACCAGTGCTCCTGATAATCTGTTATTTACGTAATTCTCTCTCTTTTATTAAACACTTGATATTTAAGTCATTTCTTTTTCTGTCTTTTTTTTTTTTATTTATTAATTGTGATGTGGATGAAAGCTTACAGAGCAAATTCATTTTCTACGTAGCAGTTCACATACACTTTGTCTCATGACGTTGACTGCAGTTTCCCACAGTGCAACAGCTCTCTTCCCCTTTCCTCCCCTCTTCCCTGTGTCTTTCCCTCTCATGTACTTCTGGCCCCTGAGCTGTCTCCCTGTGCATACACAGCCCTTGTATTCTGCCATGATTGATCTCTTGAAGGACTGTATCTACCTAATGTAAATGTTCAGTTCATACACCTATCTTTTGTTTGGCTGGAAGCCACAGGAGCGGGTTCAATTCCAGACCTGAAGGGCAGCTAGGGGCCATAGTTTCAGGGGTTCCAGCAGGCTCTGTCAGTATTTAAATCATTTTTAAGGCCATTTTTAGCCAGATTATTTTGACTACTCATTTTCTAAGTTCTGTTTGTATGATTTTGTTTACCTGAATTTTCTTTCATGTTTCACCATTTTTCTGCTTCAGATATATTTAAATGACCCTCTGTAGAAGAAGAGTCTGCTTTTGACATTTACATTTCATCTTTAAAATGCCCTTTCCTAAGTAGTTTCTGGGTTATTGTTTTTTTCATTTTTCTATTATTTTTTTATTTTTTTGCTTTCAAACAGTAAAGATAACACCATTGTAAACAGGACAGTTGTGGAACCAAGACAAGAAATAGAGGGTCCTAGTCCAAATCTTTATTTTATTCATTAGGCTGCTGCTAGAGCAAGTGTAGTATGAATAAGGTATTGTAATTTTCTTAAAGACAAATTCATGTGCATACAAAAATGCAATAATATTAAGAATAAACAGATTCAGTTTAGTCAGTCTAGTACATGTGAATGTGGAATTTATTTAAATATGCTTTTTGGTGTTCAGTCCTGTAACTTGAGACCCCATCATCTTAATCTGCTTTGCTAACGAGTCTTCCTTTCCATAGGACAATTTTGAAAAGCTAATTATTTAGAATTCTTAGGGCAATCTAGGTTAAACAAAAATAAGTGTTTTATTTAGTGTTGGGATAACTCAAACTACATATCCTAAAATATAGATTTAATTTCAAAGAAGAATGAAATTTTAGAAGTAGGAGGGGGAACTGTTTACTCTAACTCTTATACTTTTCAGATGAAAAACTAAGGTTGATATGTCAGCCTTTTTGAGTTTGAAGAATTTTTTATGTTCTTTTATGGGCAAACTTTATCTCCTGTCCTCAAGTAACCTGTAGTTTAGTAAGGAATATAAATCACAAGTAATCATAGTACACCTCTAACAAATGTCCTTAAGATTGATGAGGTCCCTGGGTGGTGTAAATGGTTTGCACTGAATTACTAAAGTAAAGGTTGGTGGTTCAGACCTACCCTGTGATCCTTTAGAAGAAAGGCCTTGCAGTCTGCTTCTATAAAGCTTATAGCCAAGATCCTGGACAGAGTGGGAAAACAATGAGGAACAAAACTCAGAATCATTTAACAAAAAGGGGGGCAGGGACCAGGTTAGCTGGTCTGATAGAGCCTGGTGGAACCTCTGAGACTATGGCCCATAGTGGCCCTTCAGGTCTGGAATTGAACCCACTCCTGTGGCTTCCAGCCAAACAAAAAACAGACATATGAGCTGAACATAAATATTAGGTAGATAAAATCTTTGGAGAGATCAATCATGGGAGAATAGAAGGGCTGTATATACACAGGGAAGACAGCTCAGGAGGGCAGGAGTGCATGGGAGGGAAGGACACAGGGAAGAGGTAACTATGGGGAGAAAGTGGGAAGAAAGCTGTTACATTGTGGGAAATTGTAGTCCATGTCACGAGACAAAGTAAATGTGAGCTGCTG
>NW_006921605.1:17301068-17308318 GCF_000298275.1 Orycteropus afer afer | reverse complement strand
GTGCTCGTTTGTTTGCATGTTATCTATTGCTGCTTTCACATTCAGTGGCAGACTTGAGTAATTGCCACTGAGACTGTATTGCCTGCAAAACTTAAATTATTACTGTGTGGCTCTTTACTGGAAAGGTGTGCCAATCCCTTATCTAGATCATAGGATGTTAAAGATGGAGGGAACTTACTCAGGATGTAGTCCAAGCTGCTTATATTACTTATGAGGAAACTGAGGGCAAGAGCAGCTTTGGCTTCATCTGTCACATTTTATGGAGGTGAGTGTGGTGGCACTGGCTTCTGCCCGCTTGGATGAGTGAGCTGTTTTACCTTTAGCTTTTGCCACTGGTTATCTTCTCTACACTCACAGCATCTGCTGGTTGTGACTTTACTGCTGTCACAGCCACTGTTGAACTCTCTTCTCCCTGTTTTTTCCCCCTTTCGTCTGCTGCCACATCTTCTTGGCTGCCAAAATGCTAGCTAGCCTCTTAATAGCATTGTAGTCAGACCTCTTGCACCTTTTCTTTTGTGTCACAGTTCACCAGTTGTTGTGTGTGGGGTAGATCCTTTGCATCTGAAGTTTCCCTAACCTATATTGATTGGCTACTGGGTGTTCCGGGCTACTTCTTAGGCTTAAAGAGTTTTTGATGTTCTTTTATGGGCATTTCAATATTCATAGTTGCTTGGGAAAACCAAATTTGACCACAGCACTTTTATCAAAATATATCAGGTCTTTTTCTTGTACGAGAAATGAATTTTTCTTACAAACTGTTTTCATTATTTTAGGCTGTTGCAAAAATGGTTCAACAGTGCTGTACTTATGTTGAGGAAATTACGGACCTCCCAATCAAACTTCGTTTAATTGATACCCTGCGAATGGTTACAGAAGGAAAAGTAAGTGTTCTATTGACATAATTCACAAGGATATGTACTGTATTACTAGTTGTTTTGATAACCTAGTGCCACTCTGACAGGAATATACCACAAATGGGATGGCTTTAACAAACAGTTTATTCTCTTAAAATTTTGGAGTTAGAAGTCCAAGTTCCAGGTGTCAGGCTCTAGGAACTGGGTGAAAGCCCCTCAACATTGGGCTTCAGCTCTGCCTCTTGCTCCCAGCCCACTGAAACTAAAGGTGTCTCTTTACTCAGACAGCTGTTGGCTGCTGAGGCTGACAAACCTAAGGTTGACAAGTAAAAAGGCAGAGTCCCGGTATTACCAGACCACACGGCAGGCCATTAATTCAAGTCCATTTAAAGTCCCAAGATCAGGAGGGCAACATGGCAGGCTGCTGAACAACAACAACTCGGCTACATGCAGGGTTCATGTGTGCCATAACATGGAGACCTTCCTCAAAGCTGCTGCTTATATACTGGAAGCAGACCACATCCCTAAAGCAGCTACTCAGCTGCACCAGTAGATTCCACCATGGAGTTGATTGCCAGTCTCACATGGGGAATAACTACATCCAGCTGCCCAGCCAGTCAACCAGGCTAAGACAACTTGACAACAACCTTAACTACCACACTAGTATTCAGAGATATTTATATATATAGATATATGTTTGTATATGTATATATTTAAGATGCTCTGGTGGCGTAATACCTAAGGCATTTGGCTGCGAACCAGAAGGCTGGTGGTTCAAACCCACCAGCTACTCCTCAGAAGGAAGACCAGGCACAGGCAGTCTACTTCTGTAGAGATACTACCTCAGAAACCCAAGGAGGGTTCACTAGCTACCATACTAGTATTCAGAGATGTTTTTATTTATATATATATATATGTCTGTGTTTGTGTATGTATATATTTACATGCATTTAAGAAGAAATACACATACTACCACCTTAATTCCACTAATAATATCTTTGTGCATGTCCTTTTAGTATCTTCCTGTATGCACATGAATGTGCTTAAATAATGGCAGTCTTAGTACCCAGAATTTTTTTTTTTTTGTAGGAATTAGTAGTCTTAGCCCAAATTTACATATGGTAATAATGAATTAACTCTTCATACTGGCCTAGATATGCCTGAAGAGTCTATATTTGGAATAGGAAAGGTTTGACTGTAATATTTAAATTAATAACAGTATTTCACCCTGGCTTACCAGAGGCTATTTGTATTTTTTTCTTTTTTTTTTCTGTGTAGTCTTACTGTTTTCTTAAAAAGGACAGATGTGAAATGGTAGATAGGTTTCTTTCTAGATAGATTTTTGTTGTTTGAGAACATAACTTTATCTTATTTAATCTTTCTTTGACTCTCAGTTCAGTTCATCAAATGTTTATTGTGCTGGTTCCATAGTGAGCAAGAAACTATTTCTCACCTCAAAGAGATTAATGTATAGAAGACAAAATCATACAGATAAGTAGTCACTGTGCACTGTCATGACAGTAGCAGTGTGCCTATAGTTCCCATGTAGCCCAGAGTAGGGATTGACCAGCTGAGATTCCCAGGAAAGCTTCAAAGAGTGGAAGGTGGCTGAGCTGATTTTTAAAGAATGAATAGAAATTCTGCAGGACCATGGGTGAGGAGAAAGACATTATTAGGCACTATTGAGTTGGTTGCAATTCATAACAACCTTATGTATAACAGAATGAAGAGTTGGCCGGTCCTGCACCATCCCCACAACCATTGCCATGTTTTATCCCATTGTTGCTGCCCCTTTGCTGGTCTGTCTCAGTGAGGGTCGTCTTCTTACTTTACCAAACATGCTGTCTTTCTCCAGTGGCTGGTCCCTCCTTATGACATGTCCAAAGTAAGCAAGACAAAACATCTTTAGACTTAAAGAAAATTATATAAAAAGGTACTAAAGTAAGAAACACATGATACATTTAGAAAACTGTTGCAACATAGTTTTCATTATTTTAGGTTATTGTCAATAATGGTTCAATAGTGCTTTACTTACGTTGAGGAAATCACAGGCCTCCTAATCAGTCCTTGACTAATTGATACCCTGCTAGTGGTTGCAGAAGGAAAGTCAGTTCTGATTCGTGGCAGCCTTGAGTATAACAATGAAACTTTGCCAGGTCATGTACCAGCCTCGTGTTTGAACCCATTGTTGTGGCTCTTGTGTCACTGCATCTCATTGAAGGTCTCCCTCATTTTTGTCAACCCTCTAGTTTACCAAACACAATGTATTTATCCAGCGGTTGGTCCCTTCTGATGACGTGCCCAAAAGTAAGCAAGATGAAGTCTTTAGATGGAGAGGAAATTATATACAAAGATACTTAAGAAATACCTGATGTATTTAGGAAACTATGTTGTTAGTTGCTGTCCAGTCAGTTCTGATTCGTGGTGACCTTATATCGCCAGGTTTTATACCATCCTCAGGAATGTTGTGTGGTTTTGAGTCCACTGTGGTGGCTGTGTCAGTCCATCTCATTGCATTGAGGGTCTTCCTCACTTTTGCTGACCCTCTACTTTACCAAACAAAATACCCTCTTCTCGTGATTGGTCTTTACTGATGACATCTCTGAAGTGAGCGAGACAGAATCTTGCCACCCTCACTATAGTTTAAAAAAAACAAACTCAGCTGCCGTCAAGTCGGATCTGACTCAGAGCGACCCCTCCTTGGGTTTCCGAGGCAGTATCACTACGGAAGTAGATTGCCCAGTCTTCCTTCCGAAGAGTGGCTGGTGGGTTTGAACTGCCAGCCTTCTGGTTAGCAGTCAAGTCCCTTAGGCACTACACCACCAGAGAACTATAAATGGTTTGGTGTTGTTGGAAATTAAGATTTATGTGGTTGGGAGTGAAATAGGGAGACAGTTGCTATGGAACAGAGGCTTAGAGTGCAAGACTGAGCTTGAAGGTGGCACAGTGCCTAAAACATTTCACAGGTTTATTTGTATATGTCAGGTTAAGGGCACAAGGACTGCAAGATAAAATATTGTTACACTTATTTTGAATGATAGTTCAATTCTACCTTTTTAATTTTAATACTTTTCTGCAAGCATTTTGTTAATGTAAGTTTCTCTTATGTGTAGATTTATGTTGAAATTGAGCGTGCTCGACTGACTAAAACATTAGCAACTATAAAAGAACAAAATGGTGATGTAAAAGAGGCAGCCTCCATTTTACAAGAGTTACAGGTAAGGTAGTGCATTTCCAAGTTTGTAAACTATATTTAGGCAGCAGTATTGTCTCGTGGAAGTAACTTACTTGGGAACCTTGTCACTTTTCTGAAACCACTAAGAGTAGAAGTGTGCGCATTCTGTGTCAACCACATGCTGAGAATTTGCCTTTTCACTCCAGATACACTGACTCGGAATCTACAGTTTAACAGGGTCCCCAAGAATCACCTTACACATGCATAAGAATCATCTGGGTATTTGTGAAAGTGTCGATTCCGATTCAGCATATCTGGGGTAGAGAGACAAATTCTCAGCAGAGCATCAGATGGAATGAGCTGATTGGAAGCCCTGGCACAATAGAGTGTGAAACTTACTTAATATAGTACCTGCAAATTGTATAATATACTCCAGCTAAATTCAACTGCTAAGAAAATAAGTTAACTCATGTACTGTTTACTTATGTCTTAGGAATCTCCTGTTAATCATTGGCTTCATTCTTAATGAATATTTGATTGGTGGTCAATTTCTAGACAAAATTGGTTTAACAAAGAAGAATTGCCTTATAATTTGGCATGTTTCAGGAGGCCTCAGAATGAGGCAGCAAAGAGCTAAGAAATCTGGGAAGAGCCAAGCACTCTCTCAGCAGAAAAACAGACATATAAACGACACTCAATATTTTGCTTGTAATTTTACGGAATTCATTCTCTTCTGGGACCCTCCAAGGGCCCCCATTGTGTAAAACTAATCATTCTAACGTTTCAGTAGTATCTCTTACCCATAATCTACAAGAAGCAAAAAATGATATCACTGTATCTGTGCAATACATTTTCCTCTTCTTTTTTTGTTTTTTGCCAAAATATGTGGAACAAAACATTAGCCATTTTAACATTTTTTTTACATGTACAATTAAGTGACATTAATCACATTCCTCTTGTTTTTCAACCATTACTGCTATCTGTTTCTATATTTTTCCATCACTCTCAACAGAAGCTCAGTGTTTCTCATAAGCAGTGAGCCCTCCTTTCCCCTCCCTCCCACTTACTCCTGGTAACCATTTTTTTTTTTTTTACTTTTTGGCTGAAACTAAGTTTATACAATGGTCCACACCCCTAATATGCATGAAGATTCTTATTATTTGATGAGGGTGAATAGTTTAACATTATCTTTGTTACAACTCTTAAAAATTACTAAATATAAACTTATTTGGACAATTATCCTACTAGGTGGAAACCTATGGGTCAATGGAAAAGAAAGAGCGAGTGGAGTTTATTTTGGAGCAAATGAGGCTATGCCTAGCTGTGAAGGATTACATTCGTACGCAAATTATCAGCAAGAAAATTAACACTAAATTTTTCCAGGAAGAAAATACAGAGGTAAGCATCTCTCTGACTACATGTTTACATGAAAAGTAGAACAAAACCTGTAAAACACAATTTATTCTGTTAACTTTTTTCTTCCAGAAATTAAAGTTGAAATACTATAATTTAATGATTCAGCTGGATCAACATGAGGGATCTTATTTGTCCATTTGTAAGCACTACAGAGCAATATATGACACACCCTGTATACAGGCAGAAAGTGAAAAGTGGCAACAAGTAAGAATATATTCTTATAATTGGTTTTGATACTTATTTGAAAGGGTTTGCATTTTTATTTGTTTTGAAATAATTTTAACTTTAGTTATTATAAGCAATTGTATCATGGTGCTCTCTACTCAATGTGTGATACAGGTTAGTTGGGACAGTAGTCTAAATTATGTAATGCTTTTAAAAAGATAGACACACATAAAATAAGTACAGTTACCTGTTAACAAAGATTGCAGATAAAGACCTAGCATTGCTTTGGAAGTTAGTTAACAAAAGCATGAGTCAATGGTAACTAACAACAATAATTTTAAGTAGCTCATGGCACAGTGGTTAAAGTATTTGGCTGCTAACCAGATGTTTGGTGGTGTGAACCTAGCAGCCACTCCGATGGAGAAAGATGAGACAGTCTGCTTTCATAAAGACTACAGCCTTGGAGACAGTAGCAGTTGTCTTCTGTCCTGTAGGGTTGCTGTGAGTCAGAATCTGTTCGATGACTGAGGGTTTGGTTTTGATTTTATATGGATTTTCTACATTTTTGTTGTTAAACTTGTTATAAAACTTTTTTCCTTAAATATTTAGCAAAAATGAATGTTAACTCAGGTGGTAATTCAAATTAACAAAATTTATTATAGTTTTATGAAAACTAATATTACAAGAGGACACTATAAACAGAACAAGGGAAGATTATTTTCTTTCCTAAGCGTTTTCATGTACAAAATTAAAAAGTATTTTCCACAGTTCTTTAGTTCCTTCAGAAGTTTTTGTTTGGTTCGTATCTTGTAACTAACCTGTTGTGTCATACAATTGAATTTTTAGGCTCTGAAAAGTGTTGTTCTTTATGTTATCCTGGCTCCTTTTGACAATGAACAGTCAGATTTGGTTCACCGAATAAGTGGTGACAAGAAGTTAGAAGAAATTCCCAAATACAAGTAAGTACTTGTGAAATTAGCATAGTGCATGTCAATAGAAACACCATTTAAATCAAAATTGGTTAACCTGAGTGCGCATTTCTTAATTGGTTGCCGATAGATGCCTTGGAAAAAGGCCTAATTATACTAGAAAATGAAACTGTGGGATAAGAAAGTGGGAAGATGTTTTTTAGCACTGCATTAGAAATCAGTGTAGTGAGATAAGACACTTCATTCCTATCAAGCAAGTATCATTCACTTGTCAAGTAGAAATTTTATTTCAAGCCCACTTCAGCAACTTTTGGTTAATTAACCACTTGATAACCATCTGCTTCTAAGTTTTATCATTAGTAGTGGGGCTTTGTGATTTTTTGGAAATACGCATTTCAGAAAAGGTTATATAAAATACATTAGCTTCATTATAAGCACAACAGACTTTTCATTTTTTAAAAAACTGTTTTCCTTTTATCTTTTTCATGAAGTTGATTATCCCAGAGATTGGCAGATGCAATTTAAGAGAGAGCAGAATGTTAAATAGGAAAATGCACTATTCAGAACAACTATGGAAAAATTGATAATGATATCGGTAAAATAAAAACTAATCAACTTGGGTTTTGTTCTGTTAAATAAAAGTTGTAGAAACAGTCTGTTGATTTTTAAAATTTGTTACTACCATAAAAATAGTTGCAGTAGCAAATGTTT
>NW_006921605.1:17279102-17300213 GCF_000298275.1 Orycteropus afer afer | reverse complement strand
TAAACCAGAAGGAATTTTCTAAGATTGGGGCAGAGGCTGGGGATGGTTTCTGATACCCACATGCTAATATCTTGGAAAGGCTTAACATGTCTTAAACCTGAACTTTGATCTTCGATCTTCTTGGTGTCACTACACATTTAATAAAGTCAGCATTCTTTCATTCACACTACAAATATTTATTGTGAGTCTACTGTGCTAGTCCCAGGACAAAATACTGGGACACATGTGTGAATTGGACATGGTTTCTGCATGAATAGGACATGATCTCTACCTTCAAGAAGCTCAAACTATTTAAAGGGACAGACGTATTCATAAATAATAAAAGCATTATAGATATTATGGTGTATCCAGAATAGATGGGGGCATAGGAGAGTTGATCGGTACTATCTGAAAGAAGGATCAGAATAGACAGAGAGGAAATGATGCGTGAGTGAGAGTTTTAAGAAGACTATTATGTATTGTACAGTACATAAATTATATTTCAGTACAATGTATTTAAAAAAAAAAGAAATATGTGGCTTTCAGGAAGATAATGAGGGCTGTCTGTATTTGGTAGATGGGGTAGTATGAGCAAGGACAGAGGCACAAACCAGCAGGCTATGCTTTGAGAGCCAAGAAAGGGCTCAGTAAGGAGTGAAGTTGAACATGTTGAAAGGGCTGTTCAAATTTTATATACCCTACCAGTAAAATCTTATTACTGACAGTAATGATTAAGTTTGTACCTTACAAAGATGCCCCTGGGAGTAATGTGGAGAATGGATTTAGAGAAAAATAAGACTGAAGAAGCCTATTTGAGTGAAGGGCTATATGTGCTTGAATTAAGCCAACAGTGGAATGGAATTGTTTTAATTGGGAACAAGTGAGCAGAGTAAAATTGTTTTAAGGAAGTATATTGATAGAACCATGGGTTAGATGTAAAGACTGAAGGAAAAGTTGGGGTCTAGAATGACTCACAAACTCCTTGAGAGATAGGTATTGCCATTGACCTGGACAGAGACGAGAAGAGGCCAAGCTTCTTAAAGATATTAGATAATCATTTTTCTCCCCACTGTTCCCATTTCCAGTGAAAATAAGGTAATTAAATCCAGTTACCTTTAAGTAGTTGGAATAATGATAAAGTGGTGCATGTTTTGACATGATATCCAAACAGCTTTTGGGTTTTAGCTTTTAAACATTTGTATCATAATTAGAAGAATTTAACTTTAGATTATTAGTGCCCATTCCAAAGAAAGGTGATCCAGCAGAATGTGGAAATTACTGAACAATATCATTAATACCACACGCAAGTAAAATGTTGCTGAAAATAATTTTAAAATAGTCACAGTAGTATGTTGACAGGAAAATTCCAGAAATTTAAGATGGATTCAGAAGAGGATGTGGAATGAGGGATATCATTGCTGATGTCAGATGGATCTTGGCTAAAAACAAAGAATACCAGAATGATGTTTACTTGTGTTTTATTGACTGTGCAAAGGCGCTTGACTGTGTGGATCATAACAAATTATTGATAACATTGCAAAGAATGGGAATTCCAGAACACTTAATTGTGCTCATGAGGAACCTGTACACAGACCAAAGAGGCTATCCTTCAAACAGAACAAGGGGATACTGTGTGGTTTAAAATCAGGAAGGGTGTGTATCGGAGTGGTATCTTTTCACCGTACTTATTCAATCCATATATTGAGCAGATAATCCAAGAAGCTGCACTATATGAAGAACTATTCAGCATCAGGACTAGAGAAAGACTCATTAGCAACCTTTGATATGCAAATGACACAGCCAGGCTTGCTGAAAGTGAAGATGCCTTGAAGCATTTACTGATGGAAATCAAAGATGATAGTCTTCACTATGGATTACACCTCAACATAAAGAAAACAAAAATCATCACAATTGGACCATTAAGCAACATCACAATAAATGGAGAAAAGATTGAAGTTGTCAGGGATTTCATTTTATTTAGATCCACAATCATCCCTCATAGAAGCAGCAGTCAAGAGATCAGACCTCATATTGCACTGGGCAAATCTGCAAAAGACCAAGTGTTGAGGAACAAAGATGTCACATTGAAGGTTAAAGTCTGCCTAACCAAAGCCATGGTATTTTCAGTTGCCTCATGTGCATATGAAAGTTGGATAATGAATAAGGAAGACTGAAGAAGAGTTGATGCCTTTCAATTGTGGTGTTGGCGAAGAATACTGAAAATACCATGGACTGCCAGAATGAACAAATCTGTCCTGGAAGGAGTGCAGCTGGAATGCTCCTCAGAAGGGAGAATGGTCAGACTTCATCTCACCTACTTTGGTCATGTTGTCAGAAGGGACCAGTACCTGGAGAATGATATCATGCTGGTAAAGTGGAGAAAGTCAGTGAAAAAGGGGAACATCCTCAATAAGATACGTCGACATAGTGGCTGTGGTGTCAGGCTCAAGCATAGCAAGGACTGTGAGGCTGGCACAGGGCTGGGCGTGGTTCCTTCTGTTGTGCATGGGTCCCTGTGAGTCAGCACCAACTTGCAGCACCTAACAACTTTAGATTCTTGGATTTAGCAAAAATGTTTTAGTACTGTTACAATTCTTAACCACTGACTTAGTTACAAGGAGCTCTGATGGCATAATGCCTGAGGCATTTGACTGCTAACCAGAAGGCTGGGTGGTTCAAACCCACCAGCCTCTCCTTGGAAGTAAGGTTAGGCAATCTACTTCTGTAATGATACTGCCTTGGAAACCCAAGGAGGGGTTGCTGTGAGTTGGACTCGACTGGACAGCAGTGAGTTTGGCTTTTTTTTTTTTTGGAACTTAGTTATAAAGACTGTATAAATTGAGTATTGAAAAGGAGTTGTGTGAAGTACTCTAACTAACTTACAAAAAATACTGCAGAAACCAAGCTATTAGTTTTATTACAGTGGAACCAGCTTCATTCCAGCGGTGGCTGTAGAGAAATCAAAGCTCAGAGTGTGACATTTGAACTCAGCCTATTTGGATATGAAAACAAATGGACTTTTAGCCTCGTTGACAACTGCTCTGTGCTTTTTCTGTCCTCTCCAGAATATTAGAATAATGGCCAAATACTACACAAGGATAACAATGAAGAGGATGGCACAGCTTCTGGATCTGTCTGTTGATGTAAGTAGTAAACATTGGTTGGCTTATTTATAGCCATTTGTTTTTAATATCAGTCAACTTACAAAATTTAAGTGTTTTTTAATGTTGTATTTAGGTGATAAAAGTCTCCCAAGCTATTTTAGTACCCCCAACAAAAGCCTAAATATCAGTCACTTAGCTATGTTAGTTTTACATTGGTTAATTTGAAATCCAGTGTATATATTTATATAATAAATGTGTTTTACTTCACCTGAAAAGCCCCAGGACTTGTTAGAGGAGTATTGTCTTCAGGTCTGTTTCATGTTTATAAAACATACAACATACAGAGAGCAGACCTAACTGAGCTGTATAGTAATGGTCTGAAAGCCATTCTGTCACCAAAAAGAATTGTGACACTTTAGCTAAAAGAACTACGAAATGTTAAAGGATTGCCCTTTGGTTAGCTAGTTAGCTCTTCTCAGTTATGGATGTGAGGGTACCACATCCATAGAAGAGTCCTTTGAAATAAAATGCCTGATGATGGATACGTTGTTGCCAAGTGGCAGAGCGTAAAAACCAGAGCATAACCTGTTGTTTTTTTTTTTTCTGGAAACAAATTAGCAGACACTTCAGACTAACTGGTGGCATATTGCCTAAGGCATATGACCGTTAACTAGAAGTTTGGCAGTTCAAAACAACCATCCACTCCGTGGAAGGAGCAGTGGGCAATCTACTTCTGTAAAGATTTATTGCCTCAGAAACCCAAAGTGGGGGGTCGCTATAGCCAGAATTGACTTGATGGCAGTGAGTTTGGTTTGGTTTTTGGTTTAGACCAGCTTATTGTTGGGACAGATACTTCCCTAGTACCAGCAGACATGCATTCACAGGCAGGCCCATTCAAACTCAGCACTGACAACTGTAGTTGAGAAAGTTCCATATAAAGTGGCAGTCAACTCAGGGTCTGTTAACTCCCTAAGCCGGAAATAAAATAAGTACATTAATACAGGAAAACGCAGTTGCTAACCGATAACAGTGACTTTTAGCCCTGCCTCCTCTTGGATTAAAAATTTAGAAAATGGTGCCCTTCAATGTTTATTGTCAGTGTAATTACCTTGTCTTAATCCAACTTGTCTTTCTCTCTTGCAGGAGTCAGAGGCTTTTCTTTCAAATCTGGTGGTTAACAAGACCATCTTTGCTAAAGTAGACAGATTGGCGGGAATTATCAACTTCCAGAGACCCAAGGATCCAAATAATTTATTAAATGACTGGTCTCAGAAACTGAACTCATTGATGTCTCTAGTTAACAAAACTACACACCTCATAGCCAAAGAGGAAATGATACATAATCTACAATAGGGTCTCAGTGCCCTTAATGCTTTTAGAGAAGAGGGAAAATGGAAAGTCATTAAAAAAAAAAAAGAAAGAAAGACTATTATCATGGTGTATATGTTGGCTTTTTTCTTTATCCTCAGTTCCTTTGTCTAAAAATGTAAAAGATAGTGAATATGTTTGGGCCCCTTTCTGACCTTTAAGTTCCCTGATTTCATTCATTGTTTAACTTTGTGTTGGCAATTGGTACAAAAATATTAATACCGTTTTTATTGTCTGAGTCGAAAACTGTGTCATAACATACCCACTTACGTTTTTCTACCATTTGACACTTTTTTAGCTATTGTTTTCGTTCAGCTAACAACCATAGTTATAATAAAAGCAGTATGTGCACATTTTACTTTCTATGATTACCTCTGTTTCTGTACATTTCATTGGGGTAGTGATTTGACAGGTGTTTTTTAAATAAATCTTGTTGTAAAGCTATCATTATTAAGTAGAATAAAAAAGCAGCATAGAACATAAGAACATTTGGGCTAGAGCTGTGAAGAATTTGTGTTTTGGTATTGTGCCAGAAATCTTTAGGCTGAATATATTTGTGATCCAATGGGGTGTGGACTTCTTTTTTTTTTTTTTTTTAACGCAAACTGGTTGTAATCATAGTAGTTTGACTTTATTTTGTTGTTGTTAACCTACCTCCCCTGACTTGTCCAGTTGTTTAACAAAATCAAGCTGCATCATGTTGACACAGGCTGTTAGGTGTTAAATGCTCTCTGTATGGTTAGTGGTGGATTTGGTTTTGACTGTTTTAGGTTTTTTTCTTTTATTGGTTTTGGCTGTTTCGTGGTTTTTTCTCTTTTATTTAAATACAGCACACAGTCATTTCTGTAAGGCTTTTTTGAATAAGCTTATAATAAGCAAGCTTAAAGAGTTGTTTTGTTTTACCAGTTTCTTAGTATGGCAGAAAAGAATCCACTAGCATAGGCATTAACTTACAGGCTTAATTACATCGTTAATACTCCAAATTCATCACCTCTTTTTAGGAACTTTAAGGTGGGTAAGGTATTTGGTTGCTAACCAAAGGTCAGCTGTTCAAACTCACAGCTGCTCCTCAGGAGGAAGATGAGGCAATCTACTTCCCTAAAGATTTTCAGCCTTAGAAACCCAATGAGGGTCACTCTGAGTCGGAATTGACTCGATGGCTGTGGGTTTGGTTTTTATTTTCCTTTAGGAACTTTAATTTCATCACCTGAAGGCTGGATAACTTCTTTAAAAAGTTTCAAAAATGGCAAAAAGAAAACCTTCACCCTCATAGCAGATGATACAGATTACTTTTTTTTTTTTTTTTCACCAAATTAAAGCAAAAGTAGTTCTGTCAAACATGAGATCAGTTAGTATAAGCAAATTTTGGAAATGTTTTTTATTTGAGTTATTTCAGAGAAAATAGAAAAATGAAACAATGTTAGAAAGTTATTTAAAATGACATTTAAACCAAGAACGTGTGAGAGCTCTGCTTTTTTAAAAATCTCCAAATGAAGAGGGGATAAAACCAAGTCAGCATTCTAGAAACATCATTTCTTATATTTTGTTTTCCATTTAATGGTCACTGAATTGTTGCATTTCGTGATCCTGGGGCTTGAGACAATTGTGGGACTTCTGTGATATTTATGCACTGAGTCATTATGAATGATGACACAATCTAATTTTGTGCTTAGGAAACTTAATGCATTGGTCACATTAATAATATTAACATCTGCTGTTACTTATCCTTAAAAAAACAAAAATAATGGCAACTTCAGAAACAAATTCACACTAATAATAAGAATATGGTTTTAATTTTCTTTGGAATGAAAAGGATAGAAAATGAAATCATTTTTTATTTTTAATGTGTAAATAAATAATGTTGGAGCTAATTTGACTCTCTAACTTCTCCTTACCTTTATCTTACTGGGTATTTACTCCCTGTAGATCTGACAGATATGGACTGCTTGACCAAACATGATGCTGTAGACCTAACATGCTCCTCTGTGGTCTTCACCACTTTCACTTTCAGATGGAAGCTCTGTGTGTTCTAATTTCGTGCCATTGGTAACTGTCCCAGCACCCAAATCTCACTTGACTTGATTAATATATTATTAATTTATTTCTTGTTCTATTTCTATCCAACATTAATCAAGCAAACTTACAAGTTTTTACCAATGTCTGAGTGTTTTTTCAGGAGGGAAAAAAACCAGTAAAATATTTATGATGTTCAGAGCTTAAATTACTGCCATCTGACATTCAGACTTAAAGCTGGCGTTTGTGGAAAGGCTAGAACCCCTGTTTTAAATATGTAGAAGACACTTGACTCGGTAACACTTTGATAGTGTACTTCCAGCAAGAGATGATGAACCTTTGTGGTTTTGCTTTGTTTTTAATACATATTAACACCTTTTACTTAGCCTTTTATTTCCATATAGTTTGTGTGTTTATTTTAGAGGTCAATAGACGTTTCTGTAATTATCCTCAATTTCCATATACTTGCTGAATTATTGAAAAAGCTTTTCCTTAAAATCTTTTATAAGTGTTAAATGTATAATAAAAGCACACTTTGAATTGTTTTAAGCTCCTGGATTTAGCAATAAAAACACTAATTTGTGGGTATTTAAGAAAACCTGGAGAATAAACTTTTACTTTGAAAGGTCACTTCTTTTTACAGTTCTCTTACTATTTAAAACAAAAAGCTGTAGATGATATTCATTTTTATCTTTCCAAATTTATCATCTCTATGCTTGTTTTCAAGTGAAACATGGTCTGATGTATTACTGGAAAACTTTATAAATAGCTGTGAAACATTGTCCAATATAGTGCTGGAAGATCAAAAGCCCATCAGGTCAGAAGGCACTCAAAATATGGGGAATAATTGATTCCTCAGAGTAGAGACGACGTTAACAATATGGACAGAGTAAAGCTTTTGGGACCTCCACTGGCTGATGTGGCATGACTCAAAATGAGTAGGAAGAGATGCAAACATCCATTAATAATAATTAGTAATTGGAACATGGAATGTATGAATCTAGGAAAAATGGAAGTTGTCAGAAATGAAATGGAGCGCATAAAGATTGATATCCTAGGCATTAGTGAGCTGAAATGGACTGGTTTTGGCCATTTTGAATCAGACAACCATGTGATCTACTGTGCTGGGAATGACAATTTGAAGAGGAATGGCATGGCATCATCATCAGAAAGGATGTTTCAGGATCTATCCTGAAGTACAATGTTGTCAGTGATAGGATAATATCCATATGCCTACAAGGAAGACCAGTTAATACAACTATTATTCAAATTTATGCACCAACTACCAAAGCCAAAGATGAGGAACTTGAAGATTTTTATCAACTTCTGCAGTCTGAAATTGACCAAACATGCAATCAGGATGTGTTAATTATCACTGATGACTGGAATGCAAAAGTTGGAAATAAAGAAGAATCACCGGTAGTTGGAAAATTTGGCCTTGGTGACAGAAATGATGCTGGAAATTGCATGATAGAATTTTGCAAGACCAACGACTTACTCATTGCAAATACCTTTTTTGTCAACAACACAAATGGCAGCAGTACATGTGGACTTCACCAGATGGAACACACAAGAATCAGATTTACTATATCTGTGATAAGAGGCAATGGAAAAGCTCAATATCTTCAGCCAAAACCAGGTGAAGAGCTGATTGTAGAACAGACCGTCAACTGCTCATGTGCAAGTTCAACTTGAAGTTAAAGATAGTTAAAACAAGTCCACAAGAGCCAAAATATGATCTTGAATATATCCCTTCTGAATTTACAGACCATCTAAAGAATATATTTGATGCATTGAACACCAATGACCAAAAACCAGAAGAATTGTGGGATGACAGACGAGACTCTGAAACTTGCCCTTGAGTGGAGAGTAGCTAAAGCAAATGGAAGAAATGACAAGATAAAAGAGCTGAACAGAAGATTTCAAAGAGTAGCTCCAGGAGACCAAGCCAATTACTATAAAATCTGTCTTGGAAGAAATGCAGCCGGAATGCTCTTTGGAAGTGAGAATGGCCAGACTTCGTCTCACTACTTTGGGCATGTTGTCAGAAGGGACCATTCCTTGCAGAAGGGTATCATGCTTGGTAAAGTAGAGGGTCAAAGAAGAAGGGGAAGGCCCTCAATGAGGTGGATAGACAGTGGCTGCAATGATGGGCTCAGGTACAGCAAGGATTGTGAGGCTGTCACAAGACCGGGCAGTGTTTCGTTCTGCTGTGCATAGGGTCGCTATGAGTCAGAGACGACAAGGTGGCACCTGACAGCAACAACCACACACTTGTTTTCAAGCAGTGGGAAAACATTTTAACATATTTGGTTCCAAAGCCAACTGATTGACCTTTTTCCTCAAAACTGTTTCTGATTTGAATGTGATGACATTATGTACTTAAACATTATTGTACTCTCAGCCATTGGTTCCAAAATTAGCTCACATCAGAATCACCTGGGGACTTGGTGCAGCTTGCGACCAGGATGGAGTTTCTGATTCAGTAGGTCTGAGTGGGGCCTGAGGATTTTCATTCCAAACAAGTGCTCGGGTGATGCGATATTGCTGGTCCACAGACCACACTTGTAGTAAGCACTAGAGGGAAAAAAATGATAGTAAAAAAATATATGAGAAAAATAAAAAAACTGAACACAGACATCAGTAAAGTCAGGTACGTGGTTCAGTGCGATGCTTCACTGGTGCCAGGTGATGTTGAGTTTACTGATTGGAAAGTTTAGTCTTACAGTGCCTGCCGAGATGGAAAGAAATGTTCTCGCTGTTTGAGTGAATATTTAAAAAGTCTCTGACTTGGAGCTTAATACTGCATATATTGAAAGGATTGAATGGCATTTCCTCGATTGAAGATTGCAAAAGTGCCATTAGCTTGCCATTTCTTTTATCTCTGTAATATAGTTGGGGGTGGTGTTTATCTTTGTAGCCATCATTTTTGTTACATAGTAGGAACTTAAGTCCTTGTTGAGTTAAACTGTTCTTAACCCACTAATGGTTTTTAACTCTTTGTTGCACCTCTCATGTGTCCCAATCTTCACATCCAGCTTTTTATTACCCCATCTGCTTTGTAAGAAATAGATCTGGGATTCAACTTCCCTGTGTAGTTCTTCCACCCCATTCCTCAGGCACTTCTAACTTCATTAGAAAGCTGAAGATGCTACCAATTTATTTTATTTGATTGCCTCTTTAGTGGCAGCTGTGTTGTACCACCCAGACAACCTCCTTGAGCATTGAAGTGCTCATTCCTGGGAGTGTTGATGGCTGATGAATTGCAGCTGAGTCTGTCCTGACCTCCCACCCACACCAGGGATGATTGCCTTCAGCTGAAGAGAACTGCCTCCTATCCCGTGACCCATTGATACAGGGATAGAAGTCCTAGGCAGCTTGCTGTGATTTGTGGCAACTCTAAAGGATCTTCCTAGCTCCAGAGAATTCCCCCCATTGAGACTGAGGCCACTGTTGCAACTACTTTGTGGTTCATCTCCCTGTTGCTTTCCCAGCAAGCCCCAATAAACTTGGTGTGTGCAGATAGCTATCTCAATTTTGCTTCTAGGGAAGGGGACCTAGGAACAGTTGGTGCTGCAAGCGGTCCCGGAAAGCAGACTCTACAATGTGATCATGTGGTGGGATTACTGATGGTCAGCTAACTTCATTGAAGACCCCCATCACTGGGAATAGTTGGACCACGTATAACCCTTGGCATGCAGTAGAGATGGAATTGTTAAAACTAACTGGTGATGCATTAGGGTGGAAGGAACTGCACAGGCCTTTGAGAAATACCACAGAGATAGTTAAAAAGGGTAATAGAAATGAATAGCTGTTGGTGCTGGGGGCAATCAGCACTTAGAAGAGAAACAAAGACTGGGGGTGATTAATCACCAATTGAAGGCTGTGTGTGAAAGCCAAAGCTCCCCTCCCTCAGCAGCATTTGAAGATGCTCCTCCACATGGGACAGCTTGAAAGGTTCTGAGCGGCAGGGCTAGGAATTACAGGAACGAGCTCCAGAGGAGGTGTGTCCATTTCAACAGGTCTGTTATGCTAATTTCAGAGCCCCAACAGGATTGAAAAGAGGATTCTGAAATAAGGGATGAGGACATCTGGGTTCAAGGACCTAAGAATCCTGAAGCCCAAGCCTTCCCCCTTGCCTAAAGACGATGCAGAAGTTAGTGCCTTGCAAGTCAACATGAGCACCCCCTTAGACACTGCCTTCACCTCCCCTCCTAACTACCAGGCCACCAATTAGGGTTAAGTTAAAGGTAACCTGGTTGGAGAAGGACACTTGGGAAGAAAAGGGACTACCCCAAAGGAGCTACAGGGCCTCACCAACAGGAGCTAGGAGAGTAAATATGGTGGAAGAATCCTGAGGGTGCTGGATCAGGGGGATAGGAACATAAACCGGGACAAGGAAGAATTCATGCATATCGATCCACTCTCCTGAGATAAAAGATCTAATACCCTAGCAAGGGCCCAGAAACGTGGCTTTGAGAAGTTTAAAGGAAGAAGCGACACACAAGGTAAAGTCGAAATGCTAGAACTACTGGGGCAGAGGGTGGAAGAAGGATTAAAAGACTCAAGTGGACATGCTTGGGATGTACTGCAAAAGGCTAGAGAACTCACGACCTTGTTCCAGAGGGGACACCATTTATCAGAGCAGTGAGGAAGGCGGTGGGGAGAAATGCAAGCCAGAAGCAGATGCAGTTACAGAACTCGCCCCCCGGTTGCAATGGGGATGAGAGGACCCCAAAATAATATGGATCAGAACACTTAACTGTCAGAAACAAGACGGGTGCAATAATCATGACGACTGTCCGTGAAAACACAAGACTGACACTCCCCACGAAATCAAAACAAAAAATTTACTGAAGGAATAGAATAGAATCATTTGGAAATGCAGAGATGTTTACGGACAGCCGTGCCGGATGCTGCGGTGCTCCAAAGTGCAGGGAGAACAGGAAGGGTTTTAAAAGGTGGCCCCTCGGGTTAGAGGGCGCTCAACACTGGGGAAGAGGGGCTTCCTCAGAGTAGAGTCAGCCTTAATGGCCTGGATATCATACTGGGTAAAGAAGATGGGCAGCGAGAAAGAGGATGACCCGCAATGGGATGGATGACCCGCAATGGGACGGATGACCTGCAATGGGACGGATTGACACAGTGCTGCAGCAATGGGCTCAAGAGCAGCAATGATTGTGAGGATGGTGCAGGACCTGGCGGTGTCTGTTCTGAGCTTTGGGTCAGAGCCCACTGGAAGACACCTAACAACACCACGTGAATAAAGGATATGTCCTTGCAGGCATGCAGGGGAGGGGGAGAAAGGATAGCAAAAGTTACAAAGGGCTTGTTAGAGGGCAAGCTTAATCACTGTGAGGCAGTTTATTTGTTGCATTCTGAGGTGGTTACATCCTGAGAGTTGTTAAAGGAGGCATTGTGTCAGGGCTGACTTTCTGTCATATCTGTAGTCCCTTTCCTTAACAAACTTGGTCTCTACTTCTGTTACAAATTTACAAAGGTTAGTAGAAAACACCGAGGAAAATCCTAGTTGAGTACAATTTCAATGTGAAGGTCAGAATGTAAACTAAAATTTGATATACACTGTCTTAGCTACTGGTGGTGCAGTGCCTAAGGCATTTAACTGCTAACCAGAAGGCTGGTGGTTCAAACCCATCAGCCACTCTGCAGAAGGAAGGTGGGGCAATTCACTTCCATAAACATTTACTGCCTTGGAAACCCAACAAGGGTCACCACCAGTTGGAATCGACTCCATGGCAGTGGGTTGGGTTGGGTTTATCTTGTTGTGTGCTTTCGAGTCAGACCCGACTCCTAACGACCCCTCCTTGGGTTTCCGAGGCAGTATCACTATGGAAATAGATTGCCCCATCTTCCTTCCGAGGAGTGGCTGGTGGGTTTGAACCGCCAGCCTTCTGGTTAGCAGTCAAGTGCCTTAGCCACTATGCTACCAGAGCTCCCGGGTTTATCTTAGCTACAAAATTATTTACAGGTTTTGTATCCTATCCTCCTGCTGACCAAGGTGCCTTCTCTGGGACCAGCTGCACAAACATTCTTAGCAGGCACCCAGTAATTCTTCATCCAGGTTAGAAATCCTGACTTTTGACTTCTTTGTTTTTCAAGCAGTAAAACTTTGACAAAAAGGCTGAGTGTGGTTTCTTTAGAAATAGGGAAATGAAAATCTCTGCTTAATTCAAAATGGGGTTTTAAATTAGGTCTGAAGTCATCCAATTCAGATGTGCAGTAACTGAGTTTTTTTGTAGGGTTCACCACTACGCAGTGCCAAGGTCAGAATGGTATCGAGAACAGCCTGGCCCACAGAGAGCATGGAGATTATTAACAAAACAGGGCTTCTCTTGGGGCAAGATGGATGAGCAATCGCTAAGGGGTTGCTATGTCCAATCAGAAGAAATTAAGGCACCCCAATAAAAAGTCATGATTCCTTGTCCTATTTCAGGACCTGAGCCAGTTTTCATACCCTGACTGAAGGAGAAACTTGGTCCCAGGAGCAAGAGTCCTGCAACATCACAGTAATGAGTCTACCAGTTGATCCCCATAAGGACCTATAGCTATTTATTTACTTGGTAAGCACACATTGGGCAAAGGAGAAAAACATTCTAAGGACTGTTGGACACAATACCTGAGTTGAGTTGACACTGATACCCTGGGGCCCAAAGCATCATCATGGCCCCTTATTTAGGGGTCCAGCAAACAGAAGCCAGGTTATAAATGGAGTCCTGGGTCACACCCAGCTCAATGTGTTGGTGGGTCCCTGGTCATCTCCCTATCCCCAAATAAATCACTGAAATGGACATACTTGGAGTTGGCAAAATCCCCACGTTAGTTCCTTGATCTGTGGCATAGCCACAACAGTGGGGAAAGCAGTTAGAAACTGCTTTCAATCTTCTCCCACTAACCACACAGGCAAATTCCCCAACAACTGATCCCTCATCTCTACTGTCAAGGGAGCCAAGAGCCACTGGAATAGGAACTACTTGTGTTTAGAGTCATTCAATCAAGTCCCAGCCGGGTGGAGTGTGTGTCATGAACATGAATTGCACTGAGCAGTTATAAAAAGTCAACTCATCATCTTCTCATTAGGTGGTCTTGGGTCTGAAATCCATTAAGGACACTGTAGAGTTTTGGAACCCAAAACTTTAAAGCCCATTTGGCATCACTGGGGACAAATAAAAAGAGGATTATTCAATATGAGTAATAAAAATAGTTAAATAAACACATTTTTTAATACTTCCACGAAGAAACATCTGGCCTACGTTTACAGAAACTTCATGTAGGCCTTGGAAATAATTTCTCAACAGGGTTTATTGACAGAGAAGAGAAGTGCCAAGGAGACACTTCTTCCTAATTTTTATGTGTCACTGCACATACAGCCTTATTATCAGCCACATGGCATAGATACATTGTGTAATGCATGTCAACTCTGTCCCAAAATTCATCTTTGTTTTTAAGATAGCCAATATTGATACATTTAGGGCCTGGTTCCATTTGATAACAATCTTGTTTCAAAATGCCTTTTTTTTTTTTAATGCTTAAATGTCATTTGCAAGTGCAGACACAAGAAAGGTTAAGGGAATATGGTACAGACTCATGTTACTTGGTCAAGATGTTAGCATTATACTCAGTTCAAAATTTTTGAGGATTTGAAGGATTAGGTAACATTCAAAGAGCTAACTCACCTTCAAGAAAGAGCAGTGACAATGCAAGGAAGGGATGAGATGTTTCTTAAGATGCACATCATGTCTGCCTACTGCTAAATGCACAACGTGGCACCTCACTTCAGAATACTAAACAGCTGGTTTCCTGATGCTCCCGCATTGATCTCCATTGCATGCAGAATGCAGGGCAGACATTTTATTCAAAGTGTCCCCACTTAATGGAAATTGCTATGTAGGACCACATCTCCTTCACCTTTTAGAATGCAACTCAAAAATCTTAAAAGAGGGGGATAATGTGATTTTCTTCTGCTATCAGTACTGTGGGTTTACAGTAAGAGTTTAGAAATAAGATCACCCTCTAACATTTAGATTAAAATGACAACATATTCGAGACCAGATTGGCTGACAAAATCTGACAACAAGAAGGCAAATAGTTTACAACTGAATCCTCAACATCTGGAATAGTGCCTATCACATAATCTTACAATTTTTGAGCTTTGATGATAACTTTAATTTGGCTATATTGAAGACATATAAAACAAGACAGAATGTGGCAATCAAGGAGTTAGCCATGAAAGCTAGAAAAATGGGAGTCACGCACACTGGTGGCTTGTATGGGAGAACCTTAGCAAACTGAGCTCAGTTCTGAACATTTAGACAAGGCCCTCCTACCATAAGGAGCTCTGGTGGCATAGTGCCTAAGGCATTTGACTGCTAACCAGAAGGCTGGCAGTTCAAACCCACCAGCCACTCCTTAGAAGGAAGATTGGGCAATCTACTTCTGTAGTGATACTGCCTCGGAAACCCAAGGAGGGGTCGTCATGAGTTGGGTCCAACTCAATGGCAGTGAATTTTTTTTTTTTTTTAATCCTACCATAAAATGGGTACAGGACTGATAGAGGTGTTCCCCTGTTGGGAACACTTCTGTCATGAAATTGAAACAGCATGCAAAAATAGTCCCAAACCACACATACGGTATGATTGCACTTACGTGAAACAGGGAAATGCATAGAGACCAGAGAGTTCCTGGGTGGTGCAGACAGTTAATGTACTTGACTACTGCTAACTGAAGGGTTGGAGGTTCAAGTCTACCCAGAGGCACCTCCGAAGAAAGGCCTGGTGACCTACTTCTGAGAGCAATCAGCCACTGAGAACCCTAGGGAGCACAGCTGTACTCTGACCCACAGGGGGTCGCCATGAGCCAGAGTCAACTCATGGCAACTGTTTGGTTTTGTGTGGGAGCTCTGGTAGCATAGTGGCTAAGGCACTTGACTGCTAACCAGAAGGCTGGCGGTTCAAACCCACCAGCCACTCCCCGGAAGGAAGATGGGGTAATCTACTTCCATAGTGATACTGCCTTGGAAACCCAAGAAGGGGTCGCTATGAGTTGGGTCTGACTTGACGGCACATAACAACAACAACAACAACTGGGGGGAGGCGGGATGGGGTTCAGAGGGAACAAAGTTTGTTAGTGGTTACCAGGAATGGGAGTGACTGGGGGGCAGAGAGAGAGTCTTACTTAAGGGGCACTGAGTTTTCGTCAATGGTGGTGGAATCATTCGGAAATGGATGGGGTTGATGGTTATACCACATCACAGAATCAATGTCACTAAACTGTGCATGTAAAAGAAGTTCAACTGGTAAATGTTTTGTTACATGTACATCTTTATCACAATAGAACAATTTTTTTTTTTTTTTTAATTTTTGATAGTCCCAAACCCAAACAAGAACAAGTGCTCCTTCAACTGACTCCATGCTCAACAAGTAATTTCTAATGATGATTTAACTGGTCATTGTTAAAATGTACTTGTCAAAGAAATAGTAAAATTCTGTGACCCTCGTGCAAATATAAATGAAGGTGTGTGAAAGGTTTTATTCAACTTTTTAATTAGCAAGGGAACCAGTAAGATGTTAAAACCAGTTCAAAGAGCATTTGAAAAGTTAGGATATTTATACAAAAGTAAGATTGCTGGTTAGATACAGTGCCTGATGTCCAATAGGACCATGCACTGTAATGTTTGGGGGTTAACTGTTTTGCAGCTAGGAATTATTTGCACCTCTAGTGTTCACAATCTATAAATTAATCTCTACCTGACAGAATTTTAAAACCACCTGGACAATTAGGAAGTCAAGTTCAAAACTACAACTGAAAGAAAACCCAGGAATCTCATTTACCTATTTTCAAGTTTGGCTACTTTTTCTGATCTCATATGTATCTGCCTACTGGGACAAGTTGGGCTGACCATGTGGTTTCCTGGATGACAGTTAAAGTTGTCTTTGTTGTTGTTGTTGTTGTATGTGCCGTGGAGTCAGACCCAACTCATAGTGATCCCTCCTTGGGTTTCCAAGGCAGTATCACTGCGGAAGTAGATTGCCCCATCTTCCTTCTGAAAAGTTCTCTTTAGTAATCAACAAATAGTTCCTTTGGTTTTATATACCAGTTTTGCAAACTTGCACCAGTCTATCATACTATGGTGGCTTGCATGTTACGATGCTGGAAGCTATGCCACCAGTATTTCAAATACCCACAGGATTACCCATGGTGAGCAGCAGAGATTTTAGTCTGAGACAGACTAGGAAGAAAGACCTGGAGATCTACTTTCCAAAATTAGCCAATGAAAACCCTACAGATCACCACAGACATTGCCCTACTCACTTGCTTTGGACATGTCATCAGGAGGGGCCAATCGCCAGAGAAGGACATCATATTGGGTGAAGTAGAGCACCAACTAGGGCAAGAAGGTCCTCACTGAGATAGCTTGGCAGAGTAGCCAAAAGGATGGCCTTGAATATACTGGCAATTGTCAGGATGACGCAAGACCCAGCAAGGTTTTGTTCTGCTGCACATGGGGTAGCCAACAACAACGCAAGCTCCTTGATGCATGTCCAGTCCTGAGAGAGCACTGTGCCCTTAATGTGCTGGAAGGATGGGGTTTCTGTGCCTTTAAGGCCAGAGGTCAGCATTGGCCTGTAGAAAATCCACCAAGGAACAATGTAATCTCCTGAAGTCTTTCTTGATAGCTTTTTGGCTTCTTCCCAGCCAAACATACTCCCTCACCATTGCTGGATGTGTTCAAGACAGAAAAGAGCCCCTGTCTTATTTTGAACTTTGACAATTTTTTTTAACCTTGACCGTTTTTTCAGTTCTTGAAATGCTTAATTATTTATGTGTGTCTCTGATTTTTGAGATAGATTTTATTGCAGAAATACATTTGCTGAACTCCAATTAGGATTAAGTGTTTGATGGTATATTCAGGCAAATTATTCACTACTTGATGTCCTTCTAAATAAGTTCATTTGTCAGGCAGGAAGTTGGATGGGATGCAAATGAATATAAAAGACTTATGTCTTTCTAAGGAAGTCATGTTCCTTCCCAGGAGATAACTATCACTAATTTCCTTCCTGGTTTTAAATTCCCATGCTATTTGTGAATGTTTATGGCAGGGTTGGATGCGGAGGCAAACATTGGCTGGTATTACATTCAAGCTCTATGTGAGAAGCATTTCCAATCTGGAATAGATCTGTCATTCCTTGGAGTCAAACCACAACTTGGTAGCACTGTAGTAAAGGCTGTGTGTCTGGGGACATTACCATGCTGCAATGCATGTGTTGGTGAATTACGTGCTCTCCTGTAAATGGTAAACTGAGTGTCAACACTGTTTGCTTGGAGCTCTGGAGGTCCCTAATAAAGCCATCCAGCTCCACACTCAAGGTGAATTTAAACTAAGAGAGCCACTGAAATGGTGTTTGCTTCCTTCTTTCAGATGCACCTGGGAACATCGAGTCACCTGTTGTTTTCAAACTTCATGTCCTGTAGTATTTTCAGCCACTGTTGGCAAGAAACCAGTGGAACCCGACCAGGCGAAGTGAACCAGGATGAGGGAATTGTGTATCAATCCATCTGCCCAGGAAAGAGCCCTTGAGTGTCCTCTCCGCCATGTTACCTGTGTGGAAGAGCACTCAGTGAGCTCTTAGCTTGGTGCTCCCACTGCCGTGGGAGACTCAGAAACAAACAAACTTCCCAATACAAAAGAGAGGTGTTTTCCCTCCCTCATCTAGGATGGCTTTGTGTTTGAGTCTGATCTGTCTTTCTTAAAAGGGTTCTTATTGTGTGGACTGAAAAGAAGTTATGGTCTCATAACTCCCTCAGGCCCCTGGATTTGTTTGCAGAAGGAGCTTCTTGAGGGAGGTAGATACTTCTGGCGTGGGGGGACAGAGGAGAGGCAGAACCCCAGTGAGGAGAAGTGTTTACCTCTCCAAGACTGGACAAGGGATCAGCGTGGGAACATTCTCCGTGCTGTCAGGGATGTGTGCTGCCTGCCCTTGCAGCCCCCAGCTTTGGATGGACAGATGGCAGAACTTCAAGTGGGGTAAGGCAAACACGTCCCCCTTTTGGGGATAGTGAACTATGGTGTATAGCAAATGCAGACCTGCTCCCTGCACTATGGGAGACAGAGGCAAAAGTATGTAAAGGGATCCAAGAAGTAGCAGAGACTTGGACAGAAACATTCTCTTGCCGAATGGTGCTGGGTTCCAACCACTACACCAGGGCTCCTTCTTCTTGCCCATTGTGCTGCAATCTGACTTTTACGTTTCCCACACAAACCAAGAAACCAGACTCACTGCCATTGAGTCAGTTCTGACTCATAGTGACCCCTATTGGGTTTCCTAGGCTGTAAATCTTTATGGAAGCAGACTAACTCATCTTTCTTCCACAGAGCAGCTGGTGGGATCAAACCGCTGACCTTTTGGTTAGCAGCCAAATGCCATAACCACTACACCACTGGAGCTCTTCTGAAACGCTCTTCCAGGAGACTGATGCCTTCCATCACATCGCGTCCAACACTGAGGTACCCCAATCCCACCTTACTTGAACTCTCAGCTGCATTTGGCACCATCCTACTTTACTGAAGCACTTTCTGCTCTAGGCTTCTACGTTCGTTTTGTAAGGCCACAGTAACAAATTGCTATAAGTGGGTGGCTTAAAATGGCAGAAACATCTAGTCTCCCAAGGTGTCAGCAGGGCCATGCTCTCTCTGAAGGCTGGAGGGAAAGATCCTTTCTTTCCTCCCGGCTTCTGGTAGCCCCGGGGTTCCTTGGTTTGCAGCTGCAGTACAACTCCAACCTCTGCCTGGGTCTTCACATGGCTGTCTCCCCTCTGTTTGGGTTGCTTTGTTTCTTCTCTTTTAAAAGACATCACTCTTATTGGATTAAAACAAACAGCAACAACAAACCCCCACTGCCATTGGGTCGATTCTGACTCACAGCAACTCCCATTGGGTTTTCAAGACAGTAAATCTTTACGGAAGTAGATTGCCCCATTTTCCTTCCATGGAGCAACTGGTGGGTTTGAACCGCCAACTATCTGACTAGCGGTCAAATGCCTTAGGCACTGTGCCACCATAGCTCCTCATATTGGATTAGGACCTTCATACTAACTTGAAAGACTGTATTTTCCAACAAAGGCACACAGGATCCAGGAGCCAGAACTTCAACATATCTTTTATGACGATGCGATTCAACCCGTAACAGCTTCCATGCCACCACTGCTGCCACCACGGCCTACCACAGTGGCTGCTCCTCCTTGGCCACCCCAGTCCTCCTGCTGTAGAAGCAAGTCGGGGTCTCTTCTCGGCCCTCTTCTCATTTCCATCCATACTCTGCCCCGTATAATCTCATCCAGTCCCATGGCTGTGAAAACACATCTAGGCTGATGACTTCATGGTTCCCTCCCTTGCCTTTCTCCTGAACATCGGATCACAACGATTGACTCGTTCTGGCTTGTGTATATAAGAGGAGAGGCGGTGGTGGTTCAAGGATAGAATTCTCGCCTCCCTGCAGGAGACTCACGTTTGATTCTGACCAATACACCTCATGTATAGCTCCCACCTGCCTGTTAGTGGAGGTTTGACTGTCACCATGACACTGAGCAGGTTTCACTGGAGCTTCCTGATTAAGACAGACTAGGAAGAAAGGCCTGGCAATCTACTTCGGAAAATGAGCCAATGAGAACGCTGTAAATCACTACGGTCCGACTGGCAGCACTTCGTTGCCTTGTGCATGGAGTTGCCCAGGAGGCATGGGCCCCTCAACAGTAGCAAAAGAGGCAATTCAAACTCATCACTCTCTTTTAAAACCAGTTATTGTGCTTTCGGTGAAAATTTACCTAGCAAATTTGTTTTCCAATCAGTATTTCATACCCAAATTGGTCCATGACATTGGTTGCAATCCCCACAGTGCATCAGCATGCTCCCCGTTTCCTCCCTGGCTCCCCTTTCCCGTTCCTCTGGTTTCCCTGCCCTCCTTGTCTTCGCATCTCTGGTTTTGGGCAGATGTTGCCCTGTTGGTCTCACACAGTTGGCCGTTCTGAGGAGCACATTCTTCATGTCATTTGTTCTATAGCCCTGTCTATTATCTGGCTAGAGGGTGGCCTCCAGGAGGGTCTTCAGTTCCAAGTTAGGTTTTCTTAGGGCAGCAGTCTCAGGAGTGCCTCTTCTTTCTCTTTCTGACCAGTAAGTCTGGTCTCTCTCTCTCTCTTTTTTTTTTGCTTGGAATTTTGTTCTACATTTTTTTAAAACCCATTTTGACCATGACCTTCTATTGTGGTCTTGGTCAGAGAGGTCGGTACTGGAAGCTGGGCACCGTCTAGTTCTTCTGGTCTCAGGTTAGAAGCAGCTGTGGTTCATGTGGGCCATTAATCCTTTGGAAAATTAAAACCCAAGGAAGCAATTAGTCCTTTTTTGTTTTCCTTTGTTCTCCTTTGCTCCAGGCAGAAAGAGAGCAATAGCTGCCTTTAGGATAGCCGCTGGCAAGCTTTTAAGACCCCAGACACTGCACACCAGATTAATATGTAGAACATTATCTTTATGAACCGTGTTTTGCCACTTGACCTAGATGTCCTCTGAGGCTATGATCCTTAGCCTTCATGTCCAGTGGTTCAGTCCCAATGACTAAGTAGTTTTCTATAACTCTGT
>NW_006921605.1:17255279-17278427 GCF_000298275.1 Orycteropus afer afer | reverse complement strand
CCCCCCGTGCCCTTCTCATCCATGCATTCCTGTCTGTCCAGCTCTCCCTCTAAGTGAGTGCTGCCCCTCTGGTGTCTCATGGACAATTGATCTAAGGAGGACATCTCCCTAGAGTAGGTGGGTAGGTTGCCCTGGGGTAGGTGTTCTGCATGTAGGTCTTTCTACTGTTGGGCTGAGAGCCAATCCATGGGAGTGAGTCCATTTCTAGGTCTGAAGGGTAAGCCGGGATCATAGTCTCGGGGGTTCCACCAGTCTCTATCCGACCAGCAATTCTGGTCATTTTTGTGTTTTTGAATTTTGTTCCACATTTTTCCTCCCACTCCATTGAGGATCTCTGGTTTTGATCCCCTTCCGGTGGTTGAGCTTTGCCTCATTCTTATTAAACGGTTTAAAAATCCTACCTTAGTCCCTTCTGCACCCCTTCCCACTGTGGATTTCTCCTCTCCCAGAGGTATGGGGAACAGATGAAGAGAGAGGGCATAATAAACGTTCCCTCCAACATTCCACGTTTGGTTTTTTTAAGTTTCTGTTTTGTTAGTTTTTAAGAAACTTCATTCTGAAGGAAGCCTGGTGGCAAGGTGGTTAAACCCTAGGCTGCTGGTACCCGAAAGGTTGGCAGTTCAAACCTACCAGCCCCGTTCCAGGGATGAAAGATGAGGCGTTCTGCTTCCGTAAAGATCACAGCCCTGGAAACCCTATTGGGCAGTTGAACTCTGCCCTATCGGGTGGCTGTGAGTCAGAGCAAACTCTAAGGCAATGGCTTTAGTTTTTGTTTGGTTTCCTAATTCTAATCAAAACTTCCCGGAGAAGCCAGCACGATTCTTAGCAGCCACCAGGGGGCAGCTCTGTTCACGCAGCTCAGCCAGCTCGCCCCTCTCGTGGTTATAAATACGTTGTAAATAAGATCTGTGAAATCCCTTCCACTCCAGGCTTCTGTGCTCCTCCGAAGGAAATGCCGGGCATGTGCTGGGCGCGTCCTCTAGTCTCTCCAAGGGCAGCAGGAAATAGCTGCCGCCTCTTTTCTGTGGCCCAGATGCTAGGCGCGCCCACGCGGACTTTTGCACCAGAAGTCCTGAGCCCCCTGGGCCTTGGTGCAGGGTCGTGAGCTGCAGCTCCCCGGGGCCGCAAGAGAGGCGAGGGCCGAGACCGTGGGGAATTTTCCCGTGTGACCTGGAGGAACAGCGCAGTGGAAGCAGCCCAGTGGGAGAAGGCGCCTGGAAGGAGGTAGAAGGATGGACTTTTTCTCCCTCCTTCCCAGCACCCACGAGATGGGGACAAGACCAGAGGAACAGGCTTGGCGGTGGCCATTCTCCCTCCTCCCCCAAGCAGGGAGTCAGAAAGGGCCTGAATCCCTAACTTGAACTTTCATGTCCAGGAAGTAGCTTTCTTTCCACAGATCTTTTCTCATCCCCCTACAGATGGGTAGACAAACCTGCGCACCCCATTGAGGTGGACACCAGGCTGTCCCATATATGTGTGTGTGTGTTTGTGTGTGATACCTGGAGGCAGTAGTAGCTGTAACAGGTTGTGTGTGTGTATGTATGAGACTGACATTTACCTATATCTGTCTTCTATATCAGTCCATTTCACAAAGCACCTAGAGACTTCTTTTTTATACATATGTATTTTTACTTTTTTAAGAGTTTATTGTGATTTGGGTGAAATAGCACCTCACTCACTCACTGCTGTTGAGTCAATTCAACTCATGGCGACCCCTCCTTGGGTCTCTGAGGTGATATTTCTACAGAAGTAGATTGCCCAGTCTTCCGAGGAGTGGCTGGTGGGTTTGAACCGCCAGCCTTCTGGTTAGCAGTCAAATGCCTTAGGCACTATGCCACCAGAGCTCCTAGAGAATTCTAACGGCTCATCTTCTCAGCTCCATCCAGCCACCGGACTACACAATGAGGGCTGAGAAAGCAGCTTGAGGCTATGTTATGAAGGGGCCTTGATTTGCTCTTCTGAGGTGGCTGGCATACAGCTTCATCATGGGGTTTATATGAAAAGAATTCTTTTTTTTTTTTTTGGCAAATCAGGGGCTAAAGTAAATAAATAAATAACCCAAGAACTAGATTTCTGCTGAGTCCAAAGAGTCCTGTGTCTCCCCTAACTCTCTTCTGCTTCTTGGGATGAGCTAAGCGTTTCCTTCCAAGAAACATGCCAAATGTTTCCAAAGGACAAACTCTGTCTATGTCATTATCCACAGTGGCTGCTGGTGTTAGCAACGTGCTCCTAAGACGGCTGAGGAGGTAGGAGGCACTGTTTACACTGAAGCAGAAGCCGTGCGGGGCTAGGAAACAACCGGGACCCCTAGGAACGAGGGCCACCCTCTCAGAAGTGTCCAAAGATGAGCTGTGTGAAACCCTTGGTGGAGAGTAAACACACACACAAACCCATGTGTCTTCCTGGAATATCAGGTGAGGGGCGTGGGCTGGGGAGCAGAGTCAAGAAGCTAATTTCGCTCCAAGAGTTTGGCCTGTGTTTCCTGGGAAATATAACATCTGCTGCTGTGTTTCTTGCTAAATAGGCCAGTAATCAGGGAAACCAGAGTAAATTTGAGGGAAACTATATGGCAAAAAGGCAGGGGGTGTGCTTTTGCTCAGGCCTTCCAGAAGTTTCCTCTGGGCAGCAAGCATATGGCATCTGCCAGATACTTAAGAAGAGCTTTCCTGACCCGTTTTTCCATAGCCCACACCTTCCCACAGGCTGAGGAGTGACAAGGTTGGTAGAGTTTGGGGTGACTGTAAAAATGTGTTTATGATCATAAAAGAACACATCCTCAATGTAGGAAACGTTTAAAACACAGAAAAATGTAAAAAAAAATAAGCAATTCTTTATTATTCAACCACACAGAGAAGGAATATCACTGGTAACATCATAATACAGTGAAACCTGGGCGGCCGAAATTCGATGGGATTCCATTATTTTTCTGGGTTTCACGACTTTCTGGCCTGTTAGGGTGCCGTCTTACCACTTTACTATCACTCGCTTTTTTTTTTTTTTCCTCCTAGCAATCGTTTCAGTGGAAAATACTTGTGCTTTCCTTCTCGGACGGGTTTCCATCTCATACAGGTTCCAGCTTTTGCCGTTTATACACACACACACACACACACACACACATATTTAATTTAGACTTTTCCACCATTGGCAACCTTCAGAGAGAATTCCTCAGACGTGAGGGGTGGCTAGCAGCAGAGCCTGTAGGGATAGGGTGGCTCTCTCCGCCACAGACTGAAAAAGCTCAGGGTGGAAGCCGTTGGGGTCTGAGCACAAGCCTGGCTCTTCCCCCACATCACTGTTCCCGTCCAGGGTCAGTCAGTGCTGTTCATGCCAAGCGTCCTCCCGTGGGGCCTTCCGAAGCTTTCCACCGCTTCCACATCAACGGCACTTTTGTCTGCCCCACTTGGAGGAGAGGGCCGGATAGTCTGTTTTTTGTGTCCTTGATGGATGCCGCCCAAGTTCGATGCCCCTGTGTGCTTGATCAGTTTCCCTAGATGGCTCAGCTCCAAGAACAGCTCAGAAGCCAAGGAAACCAAAATCCCTGTCTCTGTAGCCAAAATGGACAGGCGGTTTCCTGATACCCTGTGTGTCTGTGTGTGTTTAGTCAGGGCTGGCCTGCCATTTTATTTCTGTGATCATATGAAACAGCGCAGGTTCCCCCGTTTCCAGCCTGGTTTCCCCGTGTTGAAAAGAGCAAATGACTGTGCAGGCCAATTTTTGCAAATAAATCTGACTGTGAGCTGGACCAGGGCTTGGTTGGTGATGGGAACAACCCGGTGTCTCAGTAGGGTAGCCTCCGCAGGTGTGAGCTGGGAGCTGTGTTGCAGGGAATCTGTTACTAGTAATTGGTGGTGCAAATTGTTGACTTCCTTAGCTGCTAACTGAAAGGTCTGAGGTTTGAGTTGTCCCAGAGCTGCCTTGGAAGAAAGGTCTGGATCTACTTCTGAAATATTACCATTGAAAACAGGAGCTCTGGTAGCATAGTGCCTAAGGCACTTGCCTGCTAACCAGAAGGCTGGCGGTTCAAACCCACCAGCCACTCCTCAGAACGAAGGTTGGGCAATCTACTTCTGTAGTGATATTGCCTCAGAAACCCAAGGAGGGGTCGCTATGAGTAGGGTCCGACTCCATGGCACATAACAACAACAACCATTGAAAACCCTCTGGAACACAGTGCTATCCACACACATAGGGCCACCATGAGTTAGAGGTGATTGGACAACAACTGTCTTTTTTGTTTCATTGCTATTGTTATTGCTGTTGAATGGCTCAAGTACCAAAGTTTGCAACTTATTCTTAATACAAATTAGAGTGTATTCTAGATTATCCTCTTATCATCACTCACATTTGTTCATCCACTGTTCATTCAACAAATACAGGTATGTATCACTTAACGTCCATTTCTGTGAAATGGGCCATTGTGTGATTTGGACATTGCGTGAACACTCTATGAAAATCCCTAGGGGAGCCTGCTTCCGGTTGTCCTTGTCTCTGTTGCGCCTGTTGCTGCTACAGCCGCTGGCCGAGGCCAGGCTGGAGGAATAGCAGGGGCAGACTGAGAGGAGCAAGCAGGGAGGGAGCGGAGCATGCCCAGCTCTGCCCGCTGTTCTGCCCACCTGAGCAGCAGGGGCAGCCGGGACCTGCAGAGTGTGAGGGCCTGCAGCCAGGGCCATGTCCTCAGCTGCAGCTGCCGTACCCCCCACCTGTGGTCCAGTGCCGCAAGAGTCTGGGCTTGGGGGTCTTTAAATCTGCTGTTGTTAGGTGCTTTAGAGTGAGTTCTGAGTCCTAGTGACCCCACATGCAACAGAACAGAACCTTGCCTGGTCCTGCACCATCCTCCCAATTGTTGCTTGAGTCCATCGGCGCAGCCACTGAGTCGAGCCAACGTGCTGAGGACCTTCCCCTTTTTTGCTGACCCTCCACTTTACCAAGCATGACAGCCTTCTCCAGGGACTGGTCCCTCCTGACAACATGACCAAAGCACAAGAGAAGTCTGGCCATTCTCCCCTCTGTTGTAGGAGAACAAGGTCCTCACCCAGTCACAAAGAGCCAGTCATCACAACAGGCTGAAACAGTAAAACAAAAGGCTGACTGAGTGTCAACAGCCAAGGAGACAGAGAATCCCTTCTCTAAAATGTCTGTCTCCCGGAGCAAAGGGGGAAATGTGGTTATATAGGGAGATGGGAAGGGGGCTGAAAATCCGTTGGACTGCCAGGAATGTCTTTGTTCTTCTTTTTCCTGGTTACTCCAGACTCAGCGACCCTCTTCCCAGGGTCATCTTGCTTCACAGGCTATGGTTCTCAGCCGAAACCAGTTGTAGGAGAGGGTTATGCATAGAAGAATGTATAATTGAAAATAACAAATCTAAAGAACTCAGTGTCTGTAAAGAGCTTGGCTATTCTATTTACTTAAAAGAAAGCAAAAGGGAGGGGAAAATAGCAAGTTAGTCACTAGGATTAAGTCTACTTTAATCACATCTGCTAGTCCGTTAAAGTTCTGCGATTCTTAGTGAGGGGCCCCTTTGGCCTTCCACTTCAGCCTTCTACATCTCTAAGGAGCATTCCAGCTGTACTTCAAGACAGATTTGTTTGTTCTTCTAACACTCCATGGTACATTCAATATTCTTCATCAACGCAATTTGAATGCATCCTTTTTTCTGCAGTCTTCCTTATTCATTGTCCAGCTCCTACATGCATATGAGGCCATTGAAAATACCATGGCCAGGCACACTTTACTCTTCAAAGTGACCTGTTGGCTCTCAAACACTTTTCTAAAGAGGTCTTTTGCAACAGGTTTGCCTGATGCAATACATCATTTGATTTCTTCACTGCTGCTTCAATGGGCATTGATTGTGGATCCAAGTAAAGTGAAATCCTTTAACTTCAATCTTTTCTACATTGATCATGATGTTGCTTGTTGGTCTGGTTGTGAGCATTTTTTTCTTTATGTTAAGGTGTAATCCATGCTGAAGACTATAGTCTTTCATCATCAGTAAGTGCTTCAAGTCATCTTCACTTTCAGCAGGCAAAGTTGTGTCACCTGTATATCTCAGGTTGTTAATGAGTCTTCCTCCAATCTTGATGCTGTGTTCTTCTTCATATAATCCAGCTTCTCTGATTATTTGCTCAGCATACAGATTGAGTAAATATAGTGAAAGGACACACACCTTTCCTGATTTCAGACCATGCAGTATCCCCTTGTTCTGTTCAAACAACTGCCTCTCAGTCTATGTACAGGTTCCTCATGAGCACAATTAAGTGCTTGGAATTCCCATTTTTCACAATGTTATCCATAATTTATTATGATCCACACAGTCAAAAACCTTTGCATGTCAATGAAATACAGGTACACATTCTTGTAGTAGTCTTTGCTTTCAGCCAGGATCCATCTGATATAAACAGTGCTATCCCTCGAGCCATGTTCTCTTCTGAATTTCGCTTGAATTCTGGCAGTTCCCTGTCGATGTACTGCTGCAACCATTTTTTATTATCTTCAGCAAAATTTTACTTATGTGTGATATTAATGATATTCTTTGATAATTCCTACATTATGTTCTATCACCTTTCTTTGGAATGGGAACAAATATGGATCTCTTCCAGGCAGTTGACCAGACAGCTGTCTTCCAAATTCCTCGGCATAAATGAGCGAGTGCCTCCAGTGCCGCATCCACTTGTTGAAACACCTCAATGGATATTCTGCCAATGTCTCCAGGCAGCTTGGAATCCTTCCTTCAACACCATAGTTTCTTGATCACACGCTACCTCCTGAGCTGGGCGAAGGTCAACCAGTTCTTTTTGGTCCAACGACTCTGTGTATTCCTTCCACCTTCTTTTGATGATTCCTGCATCCTTCAGTATTTTGCCCATAGAATCCTTCAATATTGCAACTCAAAGCTTGAATTTTTTCTTCAGTTTTTTCATCTTGAGAAATTCTGAGTGTGTTCTCCCCCTGATTTCCAGTGCCAGGTCTTTGCACACTTCATTACAGTACTTTATTTGTCCTCCCTAGCTGCGCTTTGAAATCTTCTGTTCAGCTCTGAAGGTCATCATTTCTTCCATCTGGTTTAGCTACTCTCCTTTCAAGGGCAAGTTTCAGAGTCTCTTCTGACATCCATTTTGATCTTTTCTTCCTTTCCTGTCTTTTTAATGACCTTCTGCTTTCTTTATGTATGATGTCCTTGATGTCAACCTACAACTTGTCTGGTGTTCGGTCACTGGTATTCAATGCATCAAATCTGTTCTTCAGATGGTCTCTAAATTCAGGTGGGCTATATTCAAGGTCATCTTTTGGCTCTTATGGACTTGTTCTAATTTTCTTCAGCTTCATCTTGAACTTGCATAAGAGCAACTGCTGGTCTGTTCCACAGTCGGTCACAGCCTTGTTCTGACTAATGATACTGAGCTTCTCCCTCGTCTCTTTCCACAGATACAGTTGACTTGATTCCTGTGTATTCCATCAGCCATGGTCCACGTGAATACTTGCCGTTTATGTTTTGTTTTGTTTTGTTTTTCCAAATAAACCAAACTCACTGCCATCGAGTCAATCCGACTGATAATGACCCCTCCTTGGGTTTCCAAGGCAGTATCTCTATGGAAGTAAATTGCCCAGTCTTCCTTCCGAGGATTGGCTGGTGGGTTTGAATTGCCAGCCTTCTGGTTAGCAGTCAAATACCCTCAGGCACTATGCCACCAGAGATCCTGTTTTTTTAAAAAAAGGTGTTTGCAATTAATAAGTCAATGGTTGTGCAAAATTCTATCTTATGGTCACCACTGTCATTTCTACCACATTTTCCAACTGCTGATGCTTCTTTGTTTCCAACTTTCACATTCCAATCACTAGTAATTACCAATACATCCTGATTGCATGTTTGGTCAATTTCAGACTGCAAAAGTTGGTAAAAAATCTTCAGTTTCTTTTATTTTGGCGTTATTGGTTGGTCCATAACTTTATAATTAATAAGCAAATGGAGAACTGCTTTTCCGTTAAAAAACCAAAACAAACAAACAAAACACCTTATGGGACCATGGACATGTATGTGATCAGACGTTGCCTGAACAGGTGGCAAGTGATGCATACCTGCATTTCCTGAGTGCCCACCCTGGGGAACAGAACAAAATACCGAAAAAATGTGAAGTTTACATTCTTTGACAACAGCCTGGTAAGCAAATATATAATTTAAGGCGGAACAGTGGGAACTGACTTGATGGCAACTAACAACAACAACAACAGCAACAAGAAGTGCTAAGGAGAAAAATACAGCTGCGTAAGGAGACAGTTACTAGGTGGTCTGAGATGATTTCTCTGAGGGGGTGACATTTTGGAGGAAACCTTAAGGAAGTGAGGAAGGGAGTGATGCAAAAAGCTGAGGGAAATGCATTCTTAGCAGAGGAGAGAGGTGTACCACTCCTGACGTGGGTGTGTCAGGTACAATGATTTTTGCTCCAAGTAGGAGTCCCTGGGTGGCATAACAGTTAACATGGTCAGCAGCTAGCTGGAAAGTTGGTCGTGGGAGTCCATCCAGAGGTGCCTGAGCAGAAAGGCCTGGCAATCTACTTTGGAAAAACCAGCCACTGAACACCCCACGGAGCACTGTTCTGTTCTGACACACAAGGGTCACGATGAGTGACAGTGGCTTTAATGTAATATTCAATTAAGAATGGTTTCAACCGACAGTTCTCAAAGCGTGATTTGGGGACCTCTGAGAATCCCCAATGCTCTTTTAGAGCATCCCCAAAGTTAAAAGTATTTTCACCATAATATGAACACCACCCACATTTTGTCATGAGTATAAAGTGGAGTTTTCCCGTGGCTTTGTGCTCTGTGTGTGATCTGTGCTCTCACAACAGATGAAATGCAGAAGCACAGAAGAGAATTCTCCCATCCCCTCTTAAGATGATCACTCTTCTTAGTATATATATTTTTTTCCTTTTGGAATATAAAATGATTTTTCATAAAAATATTTTGTTTCTATTAACATGACATGGGTTTACTGTTTTTATTTTTAGTTCAAAATGAATTAATATATAAACATTTGAAAACTCCCTGGGTGGTGCAAACTATTTGCGCTCAGCTGGTAACCAGAAAGTTGGTGGTTCAAACGCACCCAGTGGCACCGTGGAAGAGATCAAGCTGGCGATCAGCGTCCATAAAGATTACAGATGAGAAAACCCTGTGGAGCAGTTCCACTCTGTAACACACAGGGTCTCCGAAGTTACGAACGAAACGAACAACAGAAACAAAGCAACCACAGAATCATTTAAAATGTTTCTATGTTTTCATTTCTCATGTAAATACTGAGATATAACCAAAACCTAACTCACTGGCATCGAGTTGATTCCGACTCACAGTGTCCCCCACTGGGTTTCCAAGGCTGTAAATCTTTGTGGAAGCAGCCTGGCTCATCTTTCCTCTGCAGAGTAGTTGGTGGTTCAACCTTAAATGCCTTCACTGCACACCACAAGAGCTCCTTAGATATTGAGATGTAGCACACAGAACTACAAGTTCTTTGGAGTCTTGAATAATTCTTAAGAGCTTAAGGGGCTAAGATACAACTCTCTGTCCAGAACAAACAAGAAAGAAGGAAAGCAAAGACTCACAGAAGAAAGTAGTCTACAAGGCGAATACCAACCAAAAAAAAACCAAACTCATTGCTGTCAAGTCAAATCCGACTCATAGTGACCCCTCCTTGGGTTTCCAAGGTGGTGTCTCTACAGATGTAGATTGCCCAGTCTTCCTTCTGAGGAGTGGCTGGTGGGTTTGAACCACCAGCCTTCTGGTTAGCAGTCATGCCTTAGGCACTACACCACCAGAGCTGCTACAAGACTAACAGTATCCATGAACCATGGACTCATCTACCCTGAGGCCAGAAAAACTAGATAGTACTTGGCTACCACTACTGATTCTTCTTATCAGGGTCAGAATAGATAGATCCTGATAGAACAGGAGAAAAATGTGGAGAAGAACTCAAATTCTTCAGGAGTCCAGACTTACTGGACCGGGTGAAACTAGAGAACTCCCCAAGACTATCATCCTGAGATACTCTTTAAACCTTAAACCAAAGCTATCCTCTGAAGTCATCTTTTAGCTAAATAACAGATTGGCTCATAAAATAAAGAATATCACCTGTGAGTAATATAATAAACTTTTTTAAAAAAATCATCGCTATAAGACCAAATGTCAAAAATTACTCTAATGCACTTGGTGGAACCACTGAGACTATGGTCCCTAGCTGCCCTTCAGGTCTGGAATTGAACCCACACCTGTGGCTTCCAGCCAACAAAAGACAGGCATATGAGTTGAAAATATACTTGAGGTAGATACAATCCTTGGAGAGAACAATCTTGGGAGAAAAAAGGGCTGTGTATGCACAGGGAGACAGTTCAGGGGGCAGGAGTGCATGGAAGGATGGACACAGGGAAGAGGTAACTATCGGGAGGAAGTGGGAGGGGAGCTGTTGCATTGGGGTAAATTGTAGTCAATGTCATGAGACAACGTGTGTGTGAACTGTATGGAAAGTGAATTTGCTCTGTAAACTTTCACCCAAATCACAATAAAAAAAAAATTACTCTAATACAAAGATGATAATAAAGGAGGCAGGGAGTCTAGAAGACTGGAAATAGTACAAGCAGAATGGAATGAATGAGAATGATGACATATTGTGGAAAACAGAACCAATAACTGAATAATTTGTGCAGGAATTGTTACATGGGAATCTAATTTGCTGTGTAAACTTCACCTTAAATACAACAAAATATTGCTTAAGTTAAAAAAAATAAAAATAAAAGAGCTTAAGGGAGTCCTGAGACCAGAAGCTTGGGAACCGTGTGCTTAAACAATGAAGGTATTTGGTACATTATGTGATGGGAGAGTTGACGGCAGAATGGTGAATTCCAGGGTGGATGCAGTGGCTCACCCGAGACACCGAGGGCCAAGTGCTTTCCCACGTCCCAGCTTTCCACTTGGCCATGCTCAGCCTGTCAGCAGCATCCCTCCTCAAGGCCCAAAGCTGGTTGAACAGTTCCAGGCATTGCAACCATGCACACATGTAGCCAAGAAAGGCATTTCTCCCCAGAGTCTCTTGACATTAGGGGAAAATGTTTCCTTAAAGCTCCTCTGTGGGTCCCATTGCCCCGGCTCATGCCACATGCCAAGCTCTGTAGTGATGGTGCTAGAAGGTAGGCTTGGCAGTTTCAGTCTCCAAAGAAGGGGGCTCCTGCAGCAGGAAAGGGGGTGGAGGTGGTGGCTGTCCCCGGTGGGAACCAGCTTGGCCTGTCGGAGAAGCAATAAGAGAGAGTGTTGAAACACTGTCATTATGTGTGTGTAGGAAAGCAGGGAAAGGCTAGGACCTGATGTGTTTAGTTTAACTGACCAGTTGTTGTAAAGTCAGCTCCAACTCATGGTAACCTTGTGTTATGTCAGATTAGGACTGTGCTCTGTAGAGTTCTCAATGGCTGTGGTCTTTCATAAGTAGATCACCAGGCCTTTCTTCCAAGGTGCCTCTGGGTGAATTTGAACCTCCAGCGTTCCAGGTAGCAGCAGATCATGTCAGCCATCTGTATCACCCAGGCCCTCAGCTGCTTTAATTTAGGAAGGTGGTTTAACTTCTCTTCCTGTGTTTTGATCTAGTTTTGAGGGACGTTAAAACAAAGTCCAGGCAAAAGCAAGGAAGAGATCCAGATATCTCACTGGATGAGGACTTGATGCAAATTTGGAATTCATTGTCTAAAGGTCCTTAAAACTCAAAGCCATAAACCTGGCAAATTAAACATTTGACTTTTTGTGATGCATTTTAATTTCTTCACCATTCTTTTAATCAAAAGGGGATCCGATAGTTGTTCATGGAGGGAAAGAGGTAAGGGGGTGTGGGAAGCATAGGGAAGGCACGAGTCCCCCTGCCTGTCTGTCAGTTTGTCACACTGTAGTGACCTGCATGTTGCTGGGATGCTGGATGGTACGTCACCACCAGCATGTCAAATACGAGCATGGTGGACTGGTTCCAGCAGAGCCCCCAGATGAAGACAGACCAGGAAGGAAGGCCTGGAGTTTTTCTGACAATGAGCCAATGAAGACCTTGTGAATCACAACAGAATTCTATGTGGTGTACTACTGGGAGACAAGCCCCGTAGGCTGGAAGCATTTGAAATAGACAATGGCTGTAGCAACAGTGGACTCACACATGCCAACAGTCAGGAAGACAGAACAGGACCAGACAATGTTTCGTTACGTTGTACGTAGCATCACCATGAGTCGTGCTACTCATTGGCAACTGATGACAATGACAAACTTATAACTGATGTACCAGCACCTTATTATTTATTTTTTTTTAAGAAAAATTTGGCCTGGTAGGCAGTTCCTTGGACCTTGAACTTCTGCTACAGAAGTGCAGGTAACCATTCAAGACTGTCCTGTATATATATAGCTTGCACACTTTTGACCAACTGGAATTGAACTCTGGGGGAGGGGGGAAGAAAAACAAAATGACACACTCAACCAGACAGACCACAATATTGTTTGCTCTTTGTATTATCATCTTTCTTTAAGGGTCTTTTTTGTTGTTGTTAATGATTATTGGAATGTTTATTGACTATCTTCTTCTCCAGAAGTAGGGCTGGGCACTGGTTAATTGACATGAGACACAAAAATGGAATTGATCCAGTGTCTATAAACTAAAGAAATCACCAAATGGAAACATTTCATGGGCTGAAAAAAAATCAGGGTTTTCGTATGATTTCCTTTAGTCAGAATGGCCCAATGAACCCTGTATCTGAGTATCTCTGTTGGGATGCAATTTGCTACATTTTACAAAAACATTTTACAGAAAATGATGTCCTGGAAATGAGAACTTTAGTATTTATGCTGTGTGTGTTGTTGTGGGTGGTTGCTGATTCCAGCTCATAGCGACCCCATGCGACAGAGTAGCACTGCCCCGTTGAGTTTCCTCAGCTGTAATCTTCAATCAGTATTAGTAGAGAACCATTAACATCACATGCAAGTACAATCATGCTGATGATAATTGAAAAAGGGCTGCAGGAGTACATCAACAGAGCATCACCAGAAATTCAAGGTGGACTTAGAAAAGGATGTGGATCAAGTGATAGCACTGTTAATGTCAGAGGGATCGTGGCTGAAAGCAGAGAACACCAGAAGGAGGTGTACCTGTGTTTTATTGACTATGCAAAGGCATTCAGCTGTTACACAACAAATCATGGATAACATTGCGAAGAATGGGAATTCCAGAACACTTAATTGGGCTCAGGAGGAACCTGTACACAGACCAAAAGGCAGTTGTTTGAACAGAGCAGCAGGACATTGCATAGTTTAAAATCAGGAAAGGGGTGCATCAGGGTTGTAGATTTTTACCATACTCATTCAATCTGTATGCTGAGCAAACAATCTGAGAAGCTGGACTACAAAGAGAAGAATGTGGCATCAGAATTGGAGGAAGATTCATTAACAACCTGCAGTATGAAGATGACAAAACCTTGCTTGCTGAAAGTGAACAGGACTTGAAGCATTTACTGATGAAGATCAAAGACTACAGCCTTCAGTATGGATTACACCTTAACATAAAGAAAAGGAATCCTCACAACTGGACCAATAAGAAACATCATGATAAGTGGAGAAAAGATTGAAGTTCTCAAGGATTATTTAGTATTACTTGGATGCACAGTCAATACCCATGGAAGCAAAAAACAAAACAAAACTCAACTGCTGTCAAGTCAAACCCAAGTCAGAGTGACCCCTCCTTGAGTTTCTGAGGCAGTATAACTACAGAAGTAGATTGCTCAACCTTCCTTCAGAGGAGTGGCTGGTGGGTTTGAACTGCCAGCTTTCTGGTTAGCAGTCAAATGCCTTAGGCACTATGCTACCAGAGCTTCTACCCATGGAAGCAGCAGTCAAGAAATCAAATGATGTAATGCATTGAGCAAAACTGCTGCAATCACTTTGAGGACTAAGATGTGCCTGACCCAAGCCATGGTCAAGCCAATGACCTCATATGCATATTATAGCTGGACAAAGGAAGACCGAAGAATAATTGATGCCTTTGAATTATGGTGTTGGTGAAGAATATATGATGGACTGCCAGAAGAACAAACAAATCTGTCTTGGAAGAGGTACAGTCAGAATGCCCTTAGAAGGAAGGACGGTGAGCCTTTATCTCACATACTTTTATTATTATTATTATTTATTTTAAAAGCTTGTTTTACACTCAACATAACACGTACATTTAGTTTCATTCCCCATTCGCCATGTCCAACCCTAACCCAGTCTCCTCCCCTCCCTACCCTGTAACCCTCCCCGTGTGCCCCTCATATTTATGCACTCCTGTTTGTCCTGCATTTCCTCAGTTTGAATGTTGGTCCTCTGGTGTCCCATGGTCTATTGCTCTAAGGGATGTATTGCCATAGAGTACATGGGCATGTCATTCTGAGTTGAGTGGTCTGTGTGTACATCTTAACTATTGGGCTGGGAGCCCACCCCTGGGGGTGAGTTTTATTCCAGGCTCAGAATGTATTCCAGGGCCATAGTATTGGGAGTCTCACCAGATTTCATCTGACCAGTGATTCTGGTCATTATTGTATCCACATCCTTTGGATATGTTATCAAAAGGGACCAGTCCCTAGAAGACAAAATCCTCAGAGTGAGTTCAATCCCAGATCTGAAGTGTAACTAGGGGCTATAATCTAGGGGGTCTTACCAGGCTCTATCAGACCAGTAAATCTCGTCTTTGTGATGATTTTGAGTTTTGTTCCACATTGTTCTCACACTCTATCCAGAGTCTCCTGAACTGATTCCTTTCTGAGTGGCTGACAGTGATAGCTGGGCACCATCTGGCTCTTCTGGTTTCATGGTCATATAGGCTGAAGTTCGCATGGTCCACTAATGCCTTGGACTAATTGTTTCCATGTGTCTTTGGTTTTCTTCATTCTTCTTTGCTCTGGACAAGGAGAGAGACCCATAGTTGCATATAGATGGCAGCTTGCAAGCTTTTTTTTTTTTTTTTTAATTTTATTGTGATTTGGGTAAATGTTTACAGAGCAAATTCATCTTCCATACAGCAGTTCACATATACTTTCTCATGACATTGACTGTAATCTCCCACAATGCAACAGCTCCCCTCCCACTTCCTCCCCATAGCCACCTCTTCCCTGTGTCCGTCCCTACCATGCACTCCTGCCCCCCAAGCTGTCTCCCTGTGCATACACAGCCTTTGTATTTTCCCATGATGGATCTCTCCAAGGAGTATATCTACCTAATGTAAATGTTCAGCTCATATGCCTGTCTTTTGTTTGGCTGGAAGCCACTGGGGTGGGTTCAATTCCATACCTGAAGGGCAACTAGGGGCCATAGTCTCAGGCATTTCACCAGGCTCTATTAGAGCAGCAAACCTGGTCCTATATTATTTTATTTTTTAAAATTATTTTGAGTTTTCTTCCACATTGTTCTCCCACTCTATCCAGGATCTCCTACATAGATCCCCCTCCAAGTGGTTGACAGTGGTAGTAGCTGGGTACCATCTAGTTCTTCTGGTCTCATAGTCGTATAAGCTGAGAATTGCATGGTGTACCAGTCGCTTGAACTAATTGTTTCCATGTGTCTTTGGTTTTCTTCATTCTTCTTTGCTCTGGACAAGGAGAGAAACCCATCATTGCATTTAGATGGCTGCTTGCAAGCTTTTATGATCCCAGTCGCTACTCGCCAAAGTAGGATGTGGAACGATGTTTTTGTGCAGTATGTTATGCCAATTGAGCTTGATGTCTCCTCACTTAAAAGCTTTTAAGACTCTAGTTACTACTCACCAAAGTAGGATGTAGAACAATATTTTTGTGTAGTATGTTATGCTAATTGAGCTTGAGGTCCCTGCGACCATGGTCCCAAGCCGACAGGTCCAAAACTCCCTCCATCAGGATGGTTGACTGTGGCTAAGAAGTTATCATAGCTTTGCCCCTTGTTAGTTCTATTTATATGGACATTATTACAGCACATACAAACACATATGTAGAAATATTGTCTCCAACCTTATATATTGTCATGGGTATATTCCCTTTTACCTAGGCACTTTATCATTCAGCCTGTCTACCTATCTATTTACCCATAGATTAATGTTAGTTGTCACTGATAATGCAGTATTGTATATGTAAGTGTTTATCTTTGTTGTCTGTACCTCTTACACTCCTCTCCATGTCTTCTTTTTCCTTAGTGTTATTTGTGTTGGTCATTCAATTTGGTATATTGCCTCTCCCTTCTCCCATATCAATATTGCCTCTACCCATATAGAAATTTTCCCTTCCCTCCCATCCCCTCCCTAAAAACCAAAACCATCACTGGTAACCAAAGAAAGTTTCTTTCCATATATAAACTTTTTTTTGACTTTTTACAATTAAAAAACAAAACAAAACAAAAAAACAACAAACCCACTGCTGTTCAGTCGAATCTGACTCATAGAGACCCCTCCTTGGGTTTCTGAGGTGGTAAATCTTTACGGAAGTAGATTGCCCAATCTTCCTTATGTGGAATGGCTGGTGGGTTTGAACTGTCAACCTTCTGCTTAGTAGTCAAATGTCTTAGGCACTTTGACTTTTTATAATAGTGAACTAATACAACATTTGCCCTTCTGTGACTGACTTATTTCACTCAGCATAATGTCTTCCAAGTTCATCTACATTATGCGGTGTTTGGCAGATTCTATGTTATTCTTTAGTGTTGCACTGTATTCCATTGTGTGTATGTACCATAGTTTGGTTATCCATTCTTCTGTTGATGGGCACCTAGGTTGTTTCCATCTCTTTGCTATTGTGAATAGTACAACGATGAACATGCATCTATCTGTTCATGTCCTGGCTCTCACTTCTTTAGTATATATACCTAGTAACAGGATTCCTGGATCAAATGGCATTTCTATTTCCAACTTTTTAAGGAATCACTATACTGATTTCCACAGTGGTTGTATCATTTTACAGTCCCACCAGTGGCGTATAAGAGTCCCAATCTCTCCACATCCTTGCCAGCATTTTAATAACAACAATCTTTACAGAATCAGATTGCCACTCTTTATACCATGGAGCAATTGGGTGGGTTCAAACCACCAACCTTTTGGTGAGCAGCTGAGTGCTTAACCTTGTGCTGTGTACATGTTCCCCCAACATAAGAAAGCACTTTAAATTTGGTTATAGATAATGACATTTGGACTGGACATTTAGATTTGTTGTTGCTGCTGTTTTGTCATTGAAATTCTGTTTAACAAAGATGTACTCTTTGAGTCCTACATTGCTGACTCAATTTTCACATAATTAGTGAACAGTGCTTCATTGGGGCTCCCAGCCTGAGTAGCAGAGCATCGAGGCAAGAAGAATAATCAAAATTGTAATGAGGCTGGTTAAACGGAACCCTTATCCTGCCTCCATTCCCCAGGTGCCAGACCTGTGGTCAAGGGAGAAACTTTATAGCAGTTGGAGCTGGCCAGCAATCAGCAGCAATCATTGTCAGTGGATGTACAATGCTTTGACATGCAACCATGGGCCAGGCAAATGTGCATGCCCATGAAGCCTGAGGCTTAACGGATTCCTTTATAGGAAACAGGGTCAAAGCTGTGTTAACAGGAGTACAAATTTCTCTTGTGGGCGAGACAGGAGAGGATTTTGGAAGGAAATTAATCCTCATCAAAGCAAGTTAGGTTTGGTTTTAACTACACTAAGAGAAACCAACTGCACATCCATGGGGAACCGCCCTCCTCTCAAGACATCTTTGAAACCAGCATGCACCCTTCCCATCTCATTGGAAAAGCCAGGGAGTATTAAGTTCCTGGGCCCACTGTCCTCTCTGCAGAAACAGCAGTAACTCGGCAGAGGCGAGAGGCTATCCACAGCCTTTGACCCTAGAGGCCTGTGAAATTTGCAAGACACAGAGAGGAAAGAATGATAAGAATTGAGACTAGGTTATTTCTGTAGGGAAGGATGTAGGGAGGGAAAAGAGGTGGGGACTCAGAAGGGGGAAGGAGTTTCCAGGCTGGGGCTGCTGGAAGAGATGAAGAAGGGAGAGCTTTGCAAGAAAAGAACTCTCTTTCCGCTACAACATGGGATACTCTAGGCACTATGCTTCTAAATTATCCAAAGGAAAAAAAAAAAAAAGATTGAATTATATTCAGGATTCTCATGAATTTAATAGATGGTACATGTCACCTGGCAGTATGTTGTACAATGGTGGCTTGTATGTTGCTGTGATACTGGAAACTATGCCACCGATAGTTCAAATACCAGCAGGGTCACACATAGTGACAAGTTCTGATGGATCTTCCAGATTAAGACAGACTAGGAAGAAAGCCTTGGCTGTCTATCTCTGCAAACTAGCCACTGAAAAAAACCTATGGATCACAAGATACTGTCTGAGACTTCGACTGACTTTGGACATGTCATCATGAGGAAATGATCATTGGAGAAGGACATCATGTTGGGTAAATTGGAGGGCCAGTGAAGGTGAGAGACAGCCTCAATGAGATGGATTGACACAATGGCTGCAACAATGGGCTCAAACATAGAAACAGCTATGCAGACAGTGCAGGATTGGGCTACACATGGCCTCTCCATGAGTCAGAGCCAACTTGATGGCAACTAACAACAATGTCATACATGTAGCAAATGCCTGGTGCTTGTGGTTAGGGGTTAGAAGGAATGAGGAAGGAGTGATAATCTGAACATATACCAATCTTGGATGCCCTGGCAAACATCAGAAATACTTGCTTCAATAAAAACCCAAGAAATGTTCTAAGGAAAAATAGTGAAGAGGTCCTTGTGAGATGTTCGAATCTGCACAAATGAATGAATGAAGCTTTTCCAGGAAGACTGCTCCCCTTGGACGTGGCCCCTAAGTAATGGGTGGTCTTAATCTCTTTTTTCAAAGGTGAGGAGAGGTAACATTGGTGGAGATGGAGCCCTTCCTCAGCTCAGAAAGAAGAGCAATGACAAATAAGGAACAGATGAAGTCAGGGCAGGTAACTGGTTTAAGCAAAGGCAGGAGTTCGGGAAACTGTCCAACCTTCTCTCCTTGGCAAGTGAGGCTAAGAGCTTGGAGATGGCTTTACTTGCAAGGGAGTGTGCTTGCTCAGCAGTAATGGGGCAGTAGAATAAGGATGGGTCTCAAGCAAGAGCCTGCACTCTGGTTCATGGTACAGAGAGGAACTAGTGTTGAGTCTGGGGATTAAGTTCAGTTCCTAGTTTGAAGGGTGTCTAAGGGCCATAGTTTCAGGGGTTCCACCAGTCTTCATCAGACCAGTAAGGCTGGTAATTTTTATGATTTTTAGTTTGTTCCACATTTTGCCCCATTCTATCTGGGACTTCTTATTGTGATTCCTTTCACAGCAGTCAGCAGTGGAAGCTGGGCACCATCTAGTTCTTCTGGTCTCAGGGTTGTAGAAGCTTGGGTTCATGCGTTCCATTGTTGTTGTTGTTGTTGTTGTTGTTAGGTGCTGTCAAGTCGTCTCCAACTCATAGTGACCTCATGTACAGCAGAACGAAACACTGCCTGGTCCTGTGCCAGCCCCATGATGTTCTCTATACCTGAGTCCACTGTTGCAGCCACTGTGTCAATCCACTTCGTTGAGGGCCTTCCCCCTTTTCATTGTCCCCTCCACTTTGCCAAGCATGATATCATTCTCTAGGGAATGGTCCCTTCTTACAACATGACCAAAGTAGGTGAGATGAAGTCTGGCCATTTTCGCTTCCAAGGAGCATTCGGGCTGCACTTTTTCCAGGACAGACTGATTACTTCTTTTAGCAGTCCACGGTACTTTCAGCATTCTTTGCCAACACCACAACTCAAAAGCATCGGCTCTTCTTCGGTCTTCCTTTTTCATTGTCCATCTCTCACATGCATATGAGGTGACTGCAAATACCATGGCTTGTGTCAGACACACCTTCTTAGTCTTCAAAGAAATATCTTTGCTCTTCAGCACTTGAAAGAGGTCCTTTGCAGCAATTTTGCCCAATGCCATATGACGTCTGATATCTTGACTGCTGCTTCCATTGGTGTTGATTGTAGAACCAAGTAATATGAAGTCTTTGACAACCTCAATCTTTTCTCCATTTATCATGATGTTGTTATTGGTTCAGTTGTAAGGATTCTGGTTTTCTTTATATTGAGGTGTAATCCACACTGCAGACTGTAGTCTTAAATCTTATCAGTAAGTGCTTCAAGTCATCCTCACTTTTGGCAAGCAAAGTATCATCTTCATAATGCAGGTTGTTAATGAGTCTTCCTCCAATCCTGATGCCACATTCTTCTTTATATAGTCCAGCTTCTCAGATTATTTGTTCAGCATACAGATTGAATAAGTACAGTGAAAGGATACAACCCTGACACACTCCCTTCTTGATTTTAAACCACGCAGTGTCCCCTTGTTCTGTTCAAACAACAGCCTCCTGGTCTATGTACAAGTTTCTCATGAGCACAATTAAGTGTTCTGGAATTCCCATTCTTCTCAATGTTATCTATAATTTGTTATGATCCACACAATTGAATGCCTTTGCATAGTCAATAAAACACAAGTAAACATCTTTCTGATATTCTTTGCTTGGAGCCAAGATCCATCTGATATCAGCAATGATATCCCTCATTCCACGTCCTCTTCTGAATCCAGCTTGCATTTCTGAAAATTCTCTGTCAATATACTGCTGCAACCGTTTTTGAATTATCTTCAGTAAGATTTTACTTGCTTGCAATATTAATGATATTGTTCAATAATTTTCACATTCTGTGGGATCACCTTTCTTTGGAATGGGTACAAATATGGATGTTTTTCAGTCAGTTGTCTTCTAAATCTCTTGGCATAGCCAACCAAGTGCCTCTAGTGCAGCATTCATTTGTTGAAACATCTCAATGAGTATCCCATTAATTCCTGGACCCTTGTTTTTCACCACTTCCCTCAAAGCAGCTTAGATTTCTTCCTTCAATATCATTGGTTCTTGATCATATGCCACCTCCTGAAATGGATGAATGTCAAACAATTCTTTTTGGTACAGTGACTGTGTGTATTCCTTCCTTCTTTTTTTGATGTTTCCTGCATCATTCAATATATTGCCCATAGAATCTTTCAATATTGCAACTCAAGGCTTAAATTTCCCCTTCAGTTCTTTCAGCTTGAGAAATGCTGAGTGCGTTCTTTCTTTTTGGCTTTCCAACTCCATGTCTTTGCATATTTCATTATAATAATTGACTTTGTCTTCTCAAGTTTCTCTTTGAAATCTTCTGTTCAGCTCTTTTATCTTGTCATTTCTTCCATTTGCTTTAGCTACTCTCCGTTCAAGGGCAAGTTTCAGAGTCTCTTCTGACATCCATTTTGGTCTTTTCTTCCTTTCCTGTCTTTTTAATGACCTTTTGCTTTCTTCATGGATGATGTTCTTGATGTCATTCCACAATTCCTCTGGTTTTTGGTCATTGGTATTCAATGCATCCGATCTATTCTTTAATTGGTCTCTAAATTCAGGAGGGATATAATCAAGATCATATTTTGGCTCTCGTGGACTTGTTTTAATTGTCTTCAACTTTGACTTGAACTTGCAAATGAGCAGTTGATGGTCTGTTCCACAACCAGCTCCTGGCCTTGTTTTGGCTGAAGATATTGAGCTTCTCCATCTCCTCTTGCCACAGACTCCTGCAGACTCCCTCTGGCAAAGTCTACATATATAGCCACCGTTTGTGTTGTTGAAAAAAGGTATTTGCAATGAATAAGTTGTTGGTCTTGAAAAATTCTATCATGTGATCTCCAGGATTATTTCTGTTTCCAAGGCCAAATTTTCCAGCTACTGGTGATTCTTCTTTATTTCCAACTTTTGCATTCCAGTCACCAGTGATAACCAGCACATCTTGACTGCATGTTCTGTCAATTTCAGACTGCAGAAGTTGGTAAAGATCTTCAATTTCCTCATCTTTGGCTTTGGTGGTTGGTGTGTAAATTTGAGTAATAGTAGTATTAACTAGCTTTCCTTGTAGTCGTATAGATATTATTCTGTCACTAACAGCACTGTACTTCAAGATAGATCTTAAAACGTTCTTTGTAATGATGAAAGCCACACCATTCCCCTTCAATTTGTCATTCCCGGCATAGTAGATCATATGGTTATCTGATTCAAAATGGTCCAGACTGGTCCTTTTCAGCTCACTAATGCCTAGGATATCAATATTTATGTGGTTCCATTTCATTTTTGACAACTTTTAGTTTTCCTGGATTCATACTTTGTACATTCCATGTTCCAGTTATCAATGGATGTTTGCAGCTATTTCTTCTCATATGGAGTCATTGCACTTTAGCAAATGGAGGCCCCGAAAACTCTACTTTATCCATATCATTAAGGTCAGCTCTACTCTGATGAGGCAGCTCTTTCCCAGTCATATTTTGAGTGCCTTCCAACCTGAGGGGCTCATCTTCCAGCACTGTATCGGAGAATGTTTCAGGGCTAGTCTTAAAAATTTCCAGTAATATATCAGACAGTGTTTCACTAGTATTCATAAGGTTTTCACTGGCTAATTGTCTGAGAAGTGAATGGCCTCTTCCTTCTTCTGAGTCTGTCTCAGTCTGGAAGCTCCACTGAAATCGGTCCACCATGGGCACTCCTGCTGGCACTGCCTCCAGCCTCACAGCAACACGCAAGCCACCACAGTACGACAAACCGACAGACAAGTTCATCTCCCTTAGCTGTTCCAACCACTCCACTCACTTCCTGGGCTACCGCCTACCTGTTCCTGCCGGCCCTGTCTGCTGCTGCTCCCTGCTGCCTGGGGGCTGTCCCCTACCTGCCTTCCTTGTTCTGGCCACTGGCCCTGTGTTCCATTAGTCCTTTGGAATAATTGTTTCATTTCACCTTTAGTTTTCTTCAGTCCAGATGGGAAGAGACCAATAACTATGCTTTAGATGCCGCTCACAAGTTTCTAAGACCCCAGTTATTACTCAGCAAAATAGGATGTATAACATTGTCTTTGTGGACTATGTTATGCCAATTGACCTTAGGGTCCCCCAAGACCATGGTCCTGAGCCTCCATATCCTGTGATTCATTCCCTCAAAGTGTTTGGTTATGACTAAGATGTTTTCATGACTGTGTCTGCTGTCTTAAGCTGGGTTCTCTAAACAAGCAAAACCATTGAAGGCTCTCTCTCTCTCT
>NW_006921605.1:17246186-17254998 GCF_000298275.1 Orycteropus afer afer | reverse complement strand
AGAGAGAGAGAGAGAGAGAAATTTATCTCAAAGAAATGGCTCACAAAGGATTGGTTAATTTTGCTATGCTGCTCCTAGAGACAGAAGGGGAAGCTCTGGTAGCGTAGTGCCTAAGGCACTTGACTGCTAACCAGAAGGCTGGCGGTTCAAACCCACCAGCCACTCCTCGGAACGAAGATGGGGCAATATACTTCCGTAGTGATACTGACTCAGAAACCCAAGGAGGGGTCGCTATGAGTTGGGTCCGACTCAATGGCACATAACAACAACAGAGACAGAAGGGGGGATCTCACTGCCATCTGGAGAGAAGAACCAGAGTTGGAATGGAGAGTGTCCTTGGACCCGAGATCCCTGTGCTGGACCTCCTTGGTAGAGATGGCTGGTCAGACCCCTGGCTAAGAGATAGCAGCAGTGGAAACAAGAGGCAAAAGACAGAGCAGTTGCCTTGCTGGCCCACAGAGTGAGAAAACTGAATGCCTTTGGGTGGGAGGCTTGCTGGTAGAGTGGGGTGTACCTAGGTGTACCTATTGGCAGAGCTAAAAGAGTTTGTAACACTTGCCCAAGAAGGGCAGAGGCCAGGCCGAGAGGCCAAGGGCCAGAGAGGCATGCCTGAGGGCATAGCAGAGGGGAGGCTGTCCTGACTGAAGAACTGAATCCTGAGCACGTTCCAGAACCTGAGCCTCTTACTGCCCGAATAAACCCCACAATCATGGAAAAAATAAAAAGAAAAGAAATGGTTCACAGAGTTGTAGGAGCTGACACATCCCAAGTCTGTGGCTCAAACGTCAAACTGGCAGCTTCTCCTGACTCACGCAACTGCAGGGGCTGACGAACTCAAGACTGTCAGGCAGTATAGCAGGCTGCTGCTAGCTTCAGAGGATGATGAATCCAAGATTGGCAGGTAAAATGGCAGATTGTTGGCTCACAAGCTATGACGGCAACAATCCCAGGATTGGCAGACAACACAGAAGGCCACTGGACCAAGAGGTGATGACAAGACAAATGCAGGATCCAAGATAAACAAAAAGCCAGAGTCCTTTCCCAAAGCTTTTCCATACATACTAGAAGCAGGCCAAACCCTGAAGGAAACTACCTTTCAACTGATTGACTGCTCTTAGCAGATGTTGTCATGGAGGTGATTATGTCAGATCTCATTCATGGGAAATAACTGTATTATTACTGCTAAACCACTCAGAATCATGGACTAGCCAAGCTGGCACACAACCTTAACTACTATATCCCCTGTATGTTCTACTACATTCATGGACATATTTGAAGCACATATACATAGGTAAAGATAGCCTCTGTTAAGTCTATCTGTGTATATGTGAGTACAGTCCCATTTGCCTTCCTACCCCTGTTCAGATTGAGTTTCTGTCTCAATGTGGGAGTAACCTTCAAGGAATGATTCTTTCTGTGTATAAACCTTTTGTTTTTAACTTTTCAGAGTAGTGGTCTCATACAATAACTGTCCTTTTGTGATTGAATAATTTCATTCAGCATAATGTCCTCTGGGCTCATCCATGTTGTAAGGTGTTTTGCAGATCCATCATTATTATTCAATGCTGTGTAGTATTCCAGTGTGTACATGTATATGCCATAGTTTGGTTAACCACTCATCCACTGATGGGCGCTTAAGTTGTTTCTATCTTTTTACTATTGTGAATAATGCTGCGATGAACATGGATGTGCATGTATCTGTTTGTGTCACAGCTCTTATTTCTCTAGGATGTATACCTAGTAGTTTTATGACTGGATCATAAGGTATTTCTGTTTCCAGCTTCTTAATGAAGCACCATACAACTTCTACAGTGGTTATACTATTTTACAATCCCAGCAACATATGAGGGTTACAGTCTCTCCACACCCTTGCCAGCATGTTTTTTTTTTTTAACTTTGCTATTAATGCTGGAGTGAGATGATACTTCATTGTTTTGATTTGCATCTTTTTAATGGGTTATGATTGCACTTCTTCATGTGTTTGTTAGTCACCTGAATGTCTTCTTTGGTGAAGAGTTGGTTCCTATCCTCTGCCCATTTTTAAATTGGATTGCTTGTCTTCTTTCTGTTCAGGTGTTGAAATTTTCTATAAATTTTAGCAATTCGCTTCTTGCCTGATCTATTGTTGCCAACATTTTTCCCCCAGTCTGTAGGTTCTCTTTTTACTCTTTTGACAAAGTCTTTTGATGTACAGAAATATTTACTTTGTAGGTCTCAGTTGTCTAGTTTGTCTTCTGCTGTATGTGCATTTATAGTTGATAGTGTTTTTCTAAAGTTGAAACATTCTTGCATACTTGGTATGAACCCCAGTTAGTCATAAGGTATTTTTTTTTTTTTAATATGTTGTTGGAGTCTATTAGCTAGTATTTTGTTGAGAATTTTTGTGTCAGTGTTCATGAGGGATATTGGTCTGTAATTTTCTTTTTTAGTGATGTCTTTGCCGGGTTTTGATATCAGGGTTATGCTTGCTACATAGAATGAGTTTGGTAGTATTCCATCTTTTTCTATGTTCTGGAATAGTTTGAGTAGAATTGATGTCAGCTCTTCTCTGAATGTTTGGTAAACTCACCAGTGAATCCATCTGGGCCAGGACTTGTTTTCGTTGGGAGGCTTTTTTTTTTTTTAAATGACTTGTTCAATTTCTTCTTTTGTGATGGATCTGTTCAAATTTTCTACCTAAGATTGTGTTAGCTTGGGAGGTACTGTGTTTCTAGAAATTTGTCTGTTTCTTCTGTTGTTGTTGTTGTTATGTGCCGTCGAGTCAGCCCCGACTCATAGCGACCCCTCCTTGGGTTTCCGAGGCAGTATCACTACGGAAGTAGGATTGCCCAACCTTCCTTCCGAGGAGTGGCTGGTGGGTTTGAACCGCCAGCCTTCTGGTTAGCAGTCAAGTGCTTTAGCCACTATGCTACCAGAGCTCCTTGTCTGTTTCTTCTAGGTTTTTAAATTTGTTGGAGTTCAGTGCTTCATAATATTCTGTTATCATCCTCTTTATTTCAGTAGGTTCTGTTGTGACACTGTCCATTTCAGTTCTTACTGATGTTATCTACTTCTTCTCCTTCTATTCCTTTGTGAAATTTGCCAGTAATTTGTCAGTTTTATTAACTCTTTGTTGATTCTTTCTATTGTTTTTCTGTTTCATTTATTTTTACTTGAATCTTTAGTATTTCCTTTCTTCTGGTGATTGTAGATTTTGTTTTTCCTGTTCTTTTTCTAATAGTTGGAGATGTTGGGTTAAGGTGTTGACTTTGATTCCTTCTTTTTTGATGGGTTTATCTATTGCTATAAATTGTCCTCTCAGCACTGCTTTTGTTGTGTTCCAAAGATTTTGGTATGTTGTGTTTCCATTCTTGTTTGATTCAAGGAATTTTTAAATTTCATTTTTGATTTCTCTGTTACTCAATAGTTTATAAGCAGGGTGTTAGTCCATTTCCATGTGTTTGATTTTTTTTTTTTTTCCCTTGATCTTCCTGATGCTGATTTCTAACTTTATAGCATTATGATCTGACAAGATGCTTTGTAGTATTCACGTTTTTAAAATTTATTGGGGCTTGATTTGTGGCCTGACATAGGTCTATTCTGGAGAAAGTTCTATGTGCACTAGAAAAGAATATATATATTGTACTGTTGTTGGGTGGAGTGTTCTGTCCACATCTATGAGGTCTCGCTGGTTGATTGTGTTGTTTAGATCTTCTCTATCTTTGTTAAGTTTCTTTCTAGTTGTCCTGTCCCTCATTGAAAGTGGTATATTAAAGTCTCCTGCTATTACTGGGGAGTTGTCTATTTCTCCTTTCAATTCTGTTAAAGTTTATGTACTCTGGAGCTCTTTTATTGGGCACATAGATACTTATGATGGTTATGTCCTCCTGTTTGATTGACCCTTTAATGTCCCATATAATGTCCTTCTTTGTCTCTTTCACTGTGCTTTGCCTTAACATCTATTTTATCAGAAATTAATATTACCACTCCTGCTGTTTTTTGGTGGCCATTAGCTTGATATATGTTTTTCCATCCTTTGATTTTTTTGCTTATTTTTGTCCTTGGGTCTATGGTGTGTCTCTTGTAGACAGCATATTGACGAGTCATGTTTTCTTATCTATTCTGCTAATCTCTGTTTCTTGCTTGACTGGTGCACTTAATCCATTTACAGTCAGTGTAATTATTGATAAGTATGAATTTACTGCCGCCATTTTGTGGTATTTTTTTCTGTGATGTTGACGTTTCTTTTTTCCATATATTTATCTGTGCTGAGCCCATTTTGTTTATGGATTTTCTTATTATTTCCTTTGTTGCTACTGTTCTTGTGTTTACTGAGACTTTATGATTTTCTTCTTTTTTATTTTGGTGTGAAGGTTTATGAATTTCCTTTGGGGTTACACTATAATTTACTATTATCTTCCCAAGTTTAAAACAGTCCATTCTATCTGGGTATCATCTCAACTACATTCCATGTGAAAGTTTTGTAATTATATAATTTAATTCCTCTTTTGGCTTTGTACTTATTATTTACAAATTGGCATATCTGACTCCCTATTTTCTGTCTTGTAGGTTTACTTCATTTTTGATACTTGTATATCTGGGTTCCTGGTGGCACTGTGCCTAAGGCATTTGACTGCTAACCAGAAGGTTGGCAGTTCAAACCCACCAGTTCCTCTGTGGAAGGAAGATGGGATAATCTACTTCTGTAAATATTTACCACTTTAGAAATCTAATGCAAGTCACTATGAGTTGGAATTGACTCGATGGCAGTGATGTTGCCATATGTCTTAATCTCCAGTTGTTGTCTGTCATTGGTGGTTTGCTGTCCAGAGGACACCCTTTAGCATTTCTTGTAAGGTTGGTCTGGTCTTTGCTAATTCTATTAATTTATGTTTGTCTCAGAATGTTCTAATTTCACCACTGTATTTGTGAGACAATTTTTCTGGATATATAAGTCTTGGTTGGCGATTCTTTTCCTTTAGCATTTTATATGTCATCCCATTGTCGCCTTGCCTGCATAGTTTCTGCCAAGAAATCAGAGCTTACTCTTATTGGTTCTTCTTTGTAGGTGACTTTTCATTTTTCCTGAGGTGTTTTCAAGATTCTCTCTTTGTCTTTGGTTTTGGAAAGTTTGATTATGATACGTCCTGGTGATTTTCTTTTGGGAGTCTATCCTATGTGGGGTTCGTTGAGCCGCTTCTCATCTTTTATGATGTTGGGCAAGTTTTCTTCCAACAAATCTTTGATAATTTTCTTGGTGTTTTTTTTTTTTTTGGTCTCTTGCTGTTCTGGAATTCCAATCACATCTAAGTTATTCCTCTTCACGGTGTCCCAGGTGAACCTTAAGCTTTCTTCATTTTGTTTAATTATGTTTTCTGATTGTTCCTCCAACAGATTGCTGTTAAGAGATTTGTCTTCAATCTGACTAATTCTGTGTTCCATTGATTCAATACTACTCCTTTGCCTTTCTAATGTGTTATCCATTTCTGATGATGTTTTAGTATTCTTCTTTGGATTTCAATTTGTTGCTTTTGTATGGTTTCCAATCTTCCATTTATTTTGTCCATTTGTTCTTGTATCATATTGAGTTTTGTCTGTGTTTTTCTTGATTTTGCCTGTAGTTTCCTTGAATTTTCTTTCAATCTGTTGAAAGGACATAAATAGAACTTTTTAAAATTTCTTATCAGGTTAGGCCACTAACATTTCTCCCTGCAGAAGATTTTCTAGGCTTGTACTTTGCTCATCTACTTGACGCATAATGCCGTGTTTTCTTTTGTGTATTTGAAGTTGTCTGTTGTCTCTGAGACACTGTCATGGTGTTGTATTAACTTGTTCATTAAATGTTGGTTTGCTTCACCCTGATTTTTTGTTTTGTTCTGTTTCAGTATATCCAGGAGACAAGGTGGTAGTGTTACTCTGGTCACTAGTTTGGCAACACTAGGGCGTTCATCACCTCTGGGTAGATTTGGTAGCAGGTGGGCATGTGGGGACAAGTCTGTACTTACTGCTTGTACAGAGCAGCTGAGGGCCGCCTGGGCATGTGTTGGCTGCTGTCTGTCATCAGCCCAGTAGTGCTGGAGTGGATGGTGGCACTTGCCCAGTAGATGAGGCAGCAGGCAATGGTGAGTATGATTGGGCAGGTTTAGTGGTTCCCAACTGCTGGGGCAAGATAGAAAAGAAAAAAAGTGGTGTGTGTATGGGGAATGTGGGAAGGGAGAGAAGGGGATTAAGAAAAAAAAAAAAAGGAAAGGAAAGAAAAAAAAAATGGGGAGAGAAGAGGAGAGACCTCTCTGGTCACCTGATCACTGATGTGGGTGCTGGTGCAGTCCTTGGCAATTGGAGCCAGTTATCTGGTTCCTGCTGCAATAGGAACACTGCTCGCAATAATTTAAAATGCCTGTACTGTGATGATTAGCAATTTACTGTTCCTTGTTAACTGTTTTCATTCAGTCTCTTCCTTTCATTGGTATTTGATCTACTTCTATATCCTTTTCTTTGAAGCTCTGGGATCCAGGATTGCCACGATTAGCTGTTTCCCTTGTTTTTTTTTTTTTGTCTTTGTTGTAGGAGGTCTGGAATGTTTGTCTGCCTAGTCCTCCATCTTGGATCCAGAACTCAAAATGTCTAGCCCATTTATCCTGTAGATTCCTACCATCTGGATTTTGCTGATTGTATCCCTATAATGTATTCCTATGAACCATATGTTGTTGTTGTTGTTTGCCATCGAGTCAGACCTGACTCATAGTGGCCCCTCCTTGGATTTCTGAGGCAGTATCACTACAGAAGTAGATTGCCCCATCTTCCTTCCGAGGAGTGGCTGGTGGGTTTGAACCGCCAGCCTTCTGGTTAGCAGTCAAGTGCCTTAGGCACTATGCTACCAGAGCTCCATATACTTCCTATAAATTGGTAGGTAGATAGAGTGATTTGATTAAATTCAGGTTGGGACTTTTTTTTATACTTGTTTTCTTGTTTTAACAAGAAAACTTCATAGTTGGTACTTTGAACTTCTGTCAAAAGGTCTCAATGTCTGGTAGAATCTTTTTGTTTGTGAAATTAATATCCATTAGTGACCATTGCCTACACCCATGAATTCATTAAGGGTTACAAATAGGTGATATTCTATTTCTCTCATTTCTTACCCAGAACACTCTGGAGGCAGCAGGGAATGGGGTGTGACTCTTAAACAGACACAACGTTTCTGTTTGAAATGATGAAATGTTCTAAAAGTAGATAGTAGCGGTGGTTGCACAATTGTGTTGTTGCTGCTGGTAGGTGCCATTTAGTTGCTCCAACTCATAGCAATGCTATGCACCACAGAACGAAACTGCCTGGTCCTGTGCCAACCTCACAAAACTTGCTCTGCTTGAGCCCATCACTGCAGCCACGGTGTCAGTCCATTTCATTGATGGTCTTTCCCTTTTTCACTGACCTTCTACTTTACCAAGCATGGTATCCTTCTCCAGGGATTGGGCCCTTCTGACAACATAACCAAATTAGGTGAGATGGAATTTGGCCATTCTTGCTTCTAAGGAGCTGCACTTCTTCCAGCACAGATTTGTTCATTCTTCAGGCAGTCCATGGTACTTTCAGTATTCTTCGCCAACCCCACAATTCAAAGATCTCAGTTATTCTTTGGTCTTCCTTATTTATTGTCCATTTTTCACAAGCATACGAGGTGACTGAAAATACCATAGCTTGGCTTAGGTGCACTTTAGTCTTCAAAGTGATGTTTTTCCTTTTCAACACTTTAAAGAGGTCTTTTGTAGCAGATTTTCCCAGTGCAATACTTTGTTTGATTTCTCGACTGCTGCTTTCTATGGGTATTGATTGTGGATCCAAGTAAAATGAAATCCTTGACAATGTCAGTCTTCTCTCCACTCATCATAATGTTGTTTATTGGTCCATTTGTGAGGATTTTTGCTTTTTTATGTTGAGAGGTAACCCATACTGAAGACTGTAGTCTTTGTTCTTCATCAGTAAGTGTTACAAGTCCTCTTCACTTTCAGCAAGCAAGATTTTGTCTTCTTCATATTGGAGATTGTTAATGAGTTTCCTCCAATCCTGATGCTGTGGCATTCTTTTTCATGTGTGTTTTACTGACTATGTAAAGGCATTTGACTGTGTGGATACAGGTCTCAGACAACCTAATATTGAACATAAAATACACTCACATCCTATATTATATACATTTATATGTATTACAATAGTTAGTTTATATGGAGTGCCAGGGCAGTACAAACAGTTAATGCACTCAGCTGCCAACTCAAAGTTTGGAGGTTATCAATTATGGATAACACTGTGTAGAATGAGAATTCCAGAACACTTAATTGTGGTCACAAGGAACTTGTACATAGACCAAGAGGCTGTCATTCAATCAACAAGGGGATACTGCCTGGTTTAAATTCAGGAAGGATATGTGGCAGTGTTGTATTCTTTCACCATGCTGATTCAATCTGTATATATGCACAACTGTAAATATTCTAAAAACCACTGAACTGTATACTTTAAATGGGTGAATTTTATGCATATCTGAATAAAGTTGCTTTTTTTTTTTTTTAATTTTCAAGTTTAAAAAATTCCTTAGGCACTTCTGGCCTAGTGCCTGGGGCCTGTGAGCTTTGCACAGGTTACTGAAAAAGTTTTGGGAGCTGGATATTGGATTCAAACTATATAAATTGAAAAATCAAAATTAATCAAATGACAATGAAGCAGAACAACATGTAACCCAACCAATGAAAACTCAATTTGTTGTTGTTGTTGTTATGTGCCGTCGAGTCGGCCCCGACTCATAGCGACCCCTCCTTGGGTTTCCGAGGCAGTATCACTACGGAAG
>NW_006921605.1:17244761-17245821 GCF_000298275.1 Orycteropus afer afer | reverse complement strand
CGGTATCACTACGGAAGTAGATTGCCCAACCTTCCTTCTGAGGAGTGGCTGGTGGGTTTGAACTGCCAGCCTTCTGGTTAGCAGTCAAATGCCTTGGGCACTATTGGATGTGAGTGTATTTTATGTTTGATATCAGATCGGGTGAGACCTGCATAAGTGCACTGCCTTGGACCTATGAAGGTTCTGAGACCTGGAGGCTGCCTAAGCCAAATTCTTTCCATAAAGTGGTATCCTTTTAAGACTTTAGTCCCTTCCTGCAATCTCGCTCCTGTCCAGACACTCAAATTTCTCAGACATATCAAAAATGTAAAGGGTTCAAGGTTTGCCTCCTAGATAGTTTCTTAACCATCATATATAATAGCGTTTGCAAGTAATTTTATGGCAGAGAAAGTCATGTCAACTCACTCCACTCAACAGAGAAGTCCCAGCCTAGTCCATGCAAGACATTTGCTTCTAAACATAGCCCTTGAATAGCATTTATTGCGTTGTACAGTTAAGTATTTGTTCACACAGCTGTCTCCTCTTTCAAACTAGTGTACTCCCTGAGGACTTGGATATGTCTCATTTACTTTTTGTGTGAGTGTGTGGTTAAAAAAAAAAGTAACAAGACATTTGCCATTTCAACATTTTGTCCATATACAATTCACTGGCAATAATTACACTTACCACGTAGTGCAACCATCACCACTGTCCATTTCTAAACTTTTTCATCACCATTAACAGACACGCTGTAGCCATTAAGCAATACCTCCCCAGTTCTCCCTCCCACCGGCCCCTGGTAACCACTAATAAACTTTGGTCTCTATATAATTGCCTACTGTAGACATTTCATGTATGTGGGATCATACAGCATTTGTCCTTTTGTGACTTGCTTCACTCAGCATATGTTTTCAGGGTTCATCCACGTCATAGTATGCATTGGAACTTCATTACTCTTTACGGCTGAGTAATGGCCCAGTGGATGGATATAGTGGTTTGTTATCCAGTCATCAGCTGATGGGCCCTTGGGTGGCTTCCCGTTTTGACTACTGTGAATAGTGCTGCACTGAACACTGCTGTT
>NW_006921605.1:17206225-17220618 GCF_000298275.1 Orycteropus afer afer | reverse complement strand
TAGTCCAAATCTGCATCCTTTCCTTCAAGGCTCAGGGGTCCAAGATTATCTTCTGTGTCTGTGTTAATTGGTTTCCCTTTTCTTTGTTGAAGAGGATCTGTGCAATCCTTCTGCCTAGTCCGCCATCTTGCCCCGCCTCCTCTTCTTGAGTTTTTAAAGTAATGGACTCATACAATATTTGATCCAAAGGATTTTGAGTCATTAGAACGTCTTTCCTTTCTACTTGTCTCTGGAGGGTCCGCTCTGGGCCTAATGACTTTTGTGTGGCTCTAGGTAAATTTGAAGAAGTGTTGGTGGCACAATGGTTAAGTGCTCAGCTGCTAACTGAAAGGTTGCTGGTTTGATCTCACCATCTGCTCCGAGGGAGAAAGATGTGGCAATCTCCTTCCATAAAGATTATAGCCTCTGTAAAGATTACAGCACTGGAAACCCTATGGGGTAGTTTTACTCTGTCCTGTAGGGTCACTATGAGTTGGAATTGAGTTGATGGCAATAGGACAGCAGGTAATTTTTGATCTACATGAAATGTAATTTTATATGTTCTGTATCTGTCAGAATAGTGTAGTGCCTAAAGCACTTGACTGCTAACCAGAAGGCTGGCGGTTCAAACCCACCAGCCACTCCTTGGAAAGAAGGTTGGGCAATCTACTTCAGTAGAGATACCACCTCGGAAACCCAAGGAGGGGTCGCTATGAATCGGGTCTGACTCTACAGCACCTAACAACAACAACAACAAACAACAAAAAACTCAGGGTAACACCATGTGTCTTGGAGCAGAATTGTGCTCCATAAGGTTTTCAATGGCTCTGGTGGTGTAGTGGATAAGGCACTTGGCTGCTAATCAGAAGATCAGTGGTTCAAACCCACCAGCCACTCTGCAGAAAGAAGATGGGGCAATCTACTCCCGTAAAGATTTACAGCCTTGGAAATCCAATGGAGATTGCTATGAGATGGAACTGACTCGATGGCAGTGCGTTTGGTTTCTGGTTTATAATGGTACAGAAGAGATTGCCAGGCCTTTCTTCCATGGTGCCACTGGGTGGGTTTGAACTGCCAACATTTTTGTTAGGAGCCGAGAGCAAACCATTTGTGCTACCCAAACCCAAACCAAACCCACCACCTTCTACTCGATTCCGAGTCATAGCGACCCTATGGGACAGAGCAGGTATGCCCCACTGCCTAATCTTTCTCCCATGGAAAGGCTAGTGAGTTCAAACCACTGACCTTCTGGTTAGCAGCAAAATGCTTTAACCACTACCCCACCAGTGCTCCTTCTGTGCTCCCCAGGAATAGTTGTTGGCTGCTGCCAGTCTGAAGTGGACTGCTACATCTTTCTTACATGGAGCTGATAATGGGTTCAAACTGCTGACCTTTCAGTAAGCAGCCAAACTCTTAACCATTGTACCACTGGGGTCTCTTCTTTGGCTACAGGTATTTTTTTTTAAAATGGTAGCTTAAATGTGATATAAGTTTAGTTTCTCTCTCAAATAAGAGAACCCTGGCTGGTAAGGAGGCTTCCTGATCATCAGAAACCCGAGACACCCCAAGTCGCACAGCTCTGACACGCTCAGCATGTAGCCTCATGTTCCAGTGCTGCTCCAGTTCCAGACACCACATCCACATTCTAGCCAACAGGAAGCAGGGAAGACATTTTCTGAATGCAACACATACCCATTTTGGTTTCACCTCTTTATTCCTGGGCAGTTTCTAGCTGCAAACGGAGGCTCTGCATTGCTGTCTGGGTAGTCATGTGTCCACCTGAAACTCAAGGAGGAAAAGGATGGATACTGGGTTGGGCAACAAGCCCATATTTCAATGCAAAATGGAAGTAATCAATAAGGAAAACCTTGCCAACTATGACTAAAGTGAGTATTGGGACTACTTGGTGGCATAAAGTAGGCCCCTAGGCAGCACAAACAGTTTGCATTGAACTATTAACCTAAAAGTTGGCAGTAAGAACCAACCCAGTGGTGCCATGGAGAGCTACTTCCTTTATGATTAAAGCCAAGAAAACTCTATGGAGCAGTTCCATTGTGCAACACATGGGGTTGCCAGAAGTCAGAATCAGGTCCATGGCAGTGGGTCTGGGCTTTGTTTTGGTGGCATAAACAGTATTACATCTGGGGTGGGTGGTCTAGGACACATAGTGGGGACATAAGGTGTTTGGAAAGAGAAGAAAACAGCCCCAACCCTAAGGGGTGCTCTGGAAAGTAGGAATGAAATATAGTGAGTTGCTGCGGGTGAGAGCTGTGGTTTAGTAAGTGAATGGGGAGAATGAGAAGAGAAGGAGGACAGGATGAGAGAGCAGAAGACGGGGAGAGAGGCGCCGAGTGAGGGCTAGAGCCGGATTAAGAGTAGGGTAAAGTCCAGCATTGCTCTGGTCTTTGGTCCCTGGAGCTGTGGTTGCTCACTTGCCTGTAAGGGAAGTTCTGGGAAGGACAGCTTTTTCTTGGTGTCAAGAACTACCATCTACTTCCAATTTGTCATCTGTAGTGTTGGAAACTCTCTTGACTTCAAATAAAGTCTTTATGTAAATAAATCAAGCAAGCAAGCATGGTACAGGGGCCAGAAAAAAAACTGAGCCTATGTTAAAGAAATCCAACTATGTGCAAGTAGAAATTTTAATAACTACTAATAAATCAAATCATGCCTTTGCTGCTGTCTTCTGGGCACCAGACTGACTCCTATTGGAAGGACTATTGTAACACCAAGGAGGTCTGGTGACTCCTGTGAAAGCTGGTCAGAAGGCTTTTGAGCCAATAGACTCGTTTGTTTTGTTTTTCTTAGGTGCCATCGAGTCAGTTTTGACCCACAGTGACTTTTTGTACAACAGAATGAAACACTGCCCAGTCCTGCGCCATTCTCACAATCACTGCCATGCGTGAGCCCATCGCCATAGCCGCTGTGTCATCCCACTCTCAGAGTCTTCCCCTTTTTTGCTGACCCTCTTCCTTACCAAGCATGACATCCTTCTCCAGGGACTGTCTCTTCTGATGACATGACCAAAGGAGGTGGGATGAAATCTAGCCATTCTCGCTTCATCCAATAAATGCTTGGCTCTTTCCATGTAAGGAGGATCATAAGGAATATTTACTTTTCAGTCAGGTCTATGGGGCAAAAAAAAAAAAATCAACCAAAAACCAACAACCAGAAAGTATTTAGGTGAAATTCTGTTCCTGAATTTCTTGAAAGAGGGGGTGTGTTTGATCACAAAGCACTTCATTTACAATAAAGAGTTTATATTACAGCATTCTAGAGCTGGAAGGGTCCTCTTCCTTTGGGCATAAATATTTCTACAGAAGGCTGGAGAGACTGGAGTTTGCTTTGTTTATAGAAATCTGCTCCACCCCACTCATGAGAATTTCACGACTGCAGACGCTTGCCAGTGCCAATTATTTCCAAATCTAAAACCAGTGGATATTTTTCAAGTTTCACTAAAATAGTTTGCAAATCTGGGTCTGACCTCCTTCAAGCAGTCTAGGCTGAGACAGTGGAGGCTATGGTGGAGGACCTGGAAGCACTCCCAAGAAATGACTCCTCTGAGTCCCCAAACTGTTCTTTAGAATGAAGACAATGGGAAACCAAGATACTAACCAAAGTGGTGAAAATGCAGTGGGAATGCTCTGGTGTCTCTGAGTCTAGACCCAAGCACTGTGATCAAATAAGTGGCCTGGCGTATTAAAAACACACTGAAGGCAACACATTTTGTTTCGCAACATGTGAGAGGGCAGGTTGCCAAGTACTCTGTTATGAATGTGGAATCTATATAAAAAAAAGGAAAAAAAAAAAATCCTGCACTTTGTCACTCTCTTCATACTGTATTAACCCTATGGCGTCTGAAGCAGCTCGAAAAGAACTGCTTTAGTCCCGTGAACTGGGAGCCCTTTCTTTGCAGCAACTTAATGTAAAAACTCAGCCCCTGGCGTGTGATCTTCTGCACACGCAGCTAACTGCCTTGTCCGTAGAGAGTGTGTGAAACCTTAGCAAACGTTTCTACTGAAGAGTTACTTGGTGGAGACGAAAATTACAACTTAAATAGAACAGAAAACGCCTAAGGGTTATTTTTTTTCCCTTAACATGGAATTTGACTTTTAATTAAAACACACTTTGTTTTTTAAGAAGAAGAAACTTAGGGGACTCCCCTGCCCAAGCTGGTTTTTAGCCAAAATCCTCATCACAATTTTTTTTTTGGGGGGGATTTTAGAAGTGTAGATTCTTGATTAGCAACTCTAATCACTGAGTTGAAGGACTTCAAAGGTCACTTAGTCCCACATCCCAACTGATAGATGAGAAGGCCCAGGGATATTAAGTAATGAACCCAAGGACCCAAGGTTGACCAAGGCTTTGGTCACCTATATCCCCAGAACTTTTCCCAGTTACATCCTAACACTTCCAAAGACCAAGCTTCCCTAAATGTGAGAATCCATCATTGAACTGGGTACTTATTAAAAAAAAAAAAATTTTCATGGCAAAATATATATAACCAAAAAATGCCATTTTAATTATTTAAAACTGTACAATTAATTGACATTAATTACATTCACAATGTTGTACAACCATTATTACTATTTCCAGAAGTTTTTCATCACCCTAAACAGAAACTCCTCAGAAGGAAGGTTGGGCAATCCTACTTCCGTAGTGATACTGCCTCAGAAACCCAAGGAGGGGTCGCTATGAGTTGGGGCCAACTCGAAGGCAAACAACAACAACAACAACAACAACAAACAGAAACTCAGTACCCCTTCCACACTAACTCCCCTTTCCTTCCGCTTCCACCACCCTGGTAATCACTAACATACTTCTGTCTCTATACATTTGTCTAGTCGAAATACTTCATAAGTGGGACCATATAGTATTTGTCCTTTTGTGTCTACTTAGTTCACTGAGCATAACATTTTCAAGGGTAATTCTTGTGGTGGCATGCATTAGAACTTCATTTCTCTTTATGGAGAAATGAAGTTGTATGGAGGTACCATATTCTATGTACCACTCATCTGTTGATGGCCACTTGGGTTGTCTCTACCTTTCGGCTATTGTGAATAGTGCTGCAATGAATGAACGGTGTACTTTTTGCTGGCTCTGCTGAATGAAAAGCTCTACTCTGAACTTTTAACTACCTTGAAATATGGGAATTGGGTTTGTGGGCCCTAAATGCAATTTCCAGTTGCAGTAGGATCTAGGATGATCATTCCTTCATACATATTGTAGGAAAAAAAAAAAAAAAAAAATCTTGGTTCAATTGCAAATGCCAAAAATAGGCAAGTAGGATGTTTCTGATTTGTACTGTTCCTTTGCTCATTTGATATTAGTTATTAACCGGAGCACAGGAAATGAAAGGCAGAGGGGAAAATAATGAGTATTTTTTAATTCCCTATTTTATAACCTAAACCTTTGAAGTAATAAGAGTTAGCATTGTCGCATACTTCCTCTACTGAACTCATGGTTTGAGACGTTTTCTGTGTATTAACACTTGTGATCCTTACAACCACCAACGGAGAAGGCTATTTTATGGCTCCCATTTTACAGAGAAGGGAAGTGAAGGAACTTGCCCAGGGTCATTGAGTCATGGGCAGTAGCGGAGCTGGAGCCCTGCTCCGAAGTCTGTGCTTCTACTCACAGATGATGGGAGATGGGTGTAACATGTACCGTTCTACTCCAGACCTGTCTTGGGGGTCCAGGTTCTGCTTCAAGTTGGCTGCTTCCTCTTCAGCAGTTCTGTGGCCTTTATTTCCTTCCTGCTCTGCTCAATCAGGGCCCCAGGAAGCCTGGCTTCCTGTCAAGGACAGTCTGAGAACAGCCTGCAGAAATGCAGACTCAGCAAAGTGGTGCTCACCACCAGGGTGCCTGCAACGGCCAGAGAACTGGGGGCGAACACAGACCCACACAAGTGCCTGCACACACACACACACACACACACACACACAGAAAACATCTGACTAGGAGAGAGAAGCAAAGATGGTGTATAAAGGAGATAAATAAAAAAAACAAGAAACAAATGGATAGTTTGGAACATCAGAAATTGCTTAAAATTCAGCTCCTCAGTTGTCCATATTGAGTAGCACAGATCACAGAATATTTCCATCTTCGATTGGTCTGCACTGTTAGACGTTTTATTGTTTTGCCTTTCACATTGAGATCTATGTCCACCTGGAGTTAATTTTTTGCTTATGGTGTAGGGTTGGGTTCAGGTTTCTTTTCTTTTTTTTTTTTCCCATATGGACATCCAATTGTCCCAGCACCATTTAATGGAAAAAACAAAAATGGTCTTCCTCCACAAAGTTGAGCAGAGGAAGAAGTCAAACAACAGTCCAAGCCCGACAAAGCCTTGGCTACCCTGACAGGGAGCTTTGGGGCAATTATTGTTGCACAGTGTATTGTATGGGGCTGAAATGTCTAGGTCCTGCGGTGCTGAGTCAACAGATGCCAACGTCAGGCAAGGAAGGCACCTCTCAGCAGCTGAGGCCCAACACAAAGAGGCTGACAGAGAAGGCTGTGTTCACTTCCCACAGCTGGGCAACGGGTCCTTCCTCCAAGGAGGCTCTGGGATTCCCACGTCTACCTCAGTCCATCCCTTGCACTGCTTGGATCCACTCCTCAATATGCATTTGGGGAGCATCTCCCAGATTCCCTCTTTCTGACGGAAAAAAGAGGGAGGTTAGCTTCCTTCATTGCAGGTTTCGAGGCTGCCATTGATGTCTTGTTAGTTGCTGTAGAGCTGGTTCCAACTCACCGTGACCTCACGTGTAACACTGAAACACTGCCCGGCTCTGTGCATCTTCGGGACTGCTGGTGTGTTTGAGTCCGTTTTTGGGCCATCTTTCTGATGCTTTCCTACCTTTTCGTTGGCCTTCTACTTTACCAAACAGAATGTCCTTTTCTAGAGACTGGTCTTTCTTGATGATGTGTCCAAAGTTAGCAAGTTGAAGTCTCACTGACCTTGCTCTAAGGAACATTCTGGTTGTATTTCTTCTAAGACTGATCTGTTTGTTCCTTTGGCAGTGCACAATATTCAGTATTCGTCACTAGCACCACAGTCGAATGTATCAATTCTTCTTCTGTCCTCTTTTTTCATTATCCAACTTTTGCATGCAAGTGATGTCCCTCACTAGTTCCAGATTCCTCTCACCTTGAGCTATGACTTCTGCTGGCCTCACAGGCTGACTTAATAGAGCAACCCAGACCACCATCCTAAGGGGTCTGAATCGCTGATCACCATGCCCTTTCTCAAGCTAAATTTGCTATACCTGTCCATTTATAGTCACAGTTAGGCTAGAAATGTCCAAGAGGATCACCTGGGTTCTACGTATACTCTAAAGTTATACCCATTTTGTAATAGCATCCTTACCTCCTCTTGATGATCAGATCAATTTCCAAGTTGTTAGTCCAATGATATATTTGGGAACCAAAGAAATGACCACCGAGTGGGTTTGTGGACCCAGTGCGCCCACTGTAAGCTGGACCTTGCCCAGGATTCCATTTATTACCTGACACCTATATACCCCTCCTCCAACAAAGGGCCCATTATAATAGTTCAGGTCTCCAGGTATCAGTGTCAACTCAGACCCTGGACTGGCAGTCTGCTAAATGTCTGGATATTCTTATTTCCCCAGTGCACAGTTACCTAAGTAAATGGCCATAGGTCCCTTCGGAGAAGGGCTGGGGAAATCATTACTGTGTATACTTGCCACAGTGTTGCTAGATCATTCCTAGGGCTCTGGCTAGCTCTTCAGTCAATAGCTTAGGTTCAGAAACAGGGCAAGAAGATGTCTTTGTTTCTTTTTTATAAAATAGTGATGACCATCCTCTGCCTCCCAGTTAACTACCTTTGATTTCTTATGCTGGTGTAAGCTGAGTGTTACCTTTGTTGGTTGCCCGTCTGTTTTGGCCCTTAGGATGTCTGATTCTAGTAACCACTTCTGTAATTCTCTGGAAATTAAGTTCCCTTGGTGCTATTGTGACCCAACCTATAATTTCGATACTTGGAATCCCTTAGCTTCTGGTGGTTAAAAAACACCTTCTGGCCTCTATTGTTTCATGAACCTATATCCCTATTGCTGTCAGTGAGACAAGCAGTTCTGTAACAACCTGTGCTATTGTCAGCGCTGGCCCACACAGGAGAGCCAGCACTGAACTTCTTAGTAGAGCTGGTGCCCCTCTGACCAGTGCATTCATTATTGCCTGGTAAATGGTGTCTGTGAATCTATTAAGATCATATGATTCTTCTCTTCTATTAATATGGTGAATTACACTGACTGAATTTTGACTGGTAAACCAGGCTTACATTCTACCTTGAGTAAGACCACCTTGGTTATGACGTATCATCATCTTTATGTACTGTGGGATTCAGTTTGTTGACCTTTGGTTTAGGGGTTTTGCCTATAAGTTTATCAGTGAAATTAACCTGCTATTTCCCTTTTTGTAATGTTCTTGTTAGGTTTGCTATCAAGGTTATACTGCCTTTGTAGAACCAATTAAGAATTATTCCCTTTTTCTAGTCTATGAAAGAGTTCGTCAAAGATAAGCGTTGTTTCTTCCTTCCATATACCTAAATGGTGAAGCTCTCCAGATCTAGAGTTTTCTTTGTTGGGAGATTTAAAATATATACTCAATTTATTTATTTATTTATTGTGATTTGGGTGTATACTCAATTTTTTAAAAACAAATATTGGCCTATTCAGTTTTTATATTTCTTCTTGTGCCAGCTTGGTAGACTGTATTTTCAAGAAAAGTTTCTAATTTAATCAAATCATCAGTTTTATTGCATACAGTTGTTTATAATATCTTCTCATCTTTTTTATAAATTATTCAAAATAATTTTAAGTATTTCATTAATTTTTAGTTAAAAATTATAGATAAAATATACAGATAACAAAATTTGTCATTTTTACTATTTTTATCTCATTATCTTTCAATGATTAAAAAATCTGTATAAATGCATTTTTAAACACTGCTCACTTGTCTTTTTATAAGTAATCTCACTAGAGGTTTATCAATTTTATTGGCCTTTTGAAAGAATTAACTTTTTTTTTTTTAACATTTTATTGTGCTTTAGGTGAAAGTTTACATAGCAAATTAGTTTTCCCAACCCATAGTTCATACACAAATTGTTCTGTGACATTGGCCGTGATCCCTGTAATGTGTGCACTGTCCCAATTTCCTTGCCCATTTCCATTTGTCCTGTTTCCCTGTCCTTCCCTGTCTACTCATCTTTGGTTTTGGGCAAGTGTTGCCCTGTTGGCCTCCTATGGTTGATTGTTCTGAGAAGCACATTCTTAATGTCCTCGTTTGTTTTATAGTCTATTATTTGGCTGGAAGGTGGCCTCAGGGAGTGTCTTCAGTTTCAACTTACAAGACTGTTTTGAGGAACAGTCTCAGTGGTTCCTCTACTCTCTTTCAGACCCGTAAGACTGATTTTTTTAAAACTTGAATTTTATTCTATTTATTTATTCCATATTTTTTGCCCATTCTAACTGGGACCATCAATTGTGGTCCTGCTCAGGGGGGTCAGTAGTGATAGCGGGGCACCATCTGGTTCTTCTGGTCTCAGCTTCTAGGAGGCTGTGGTTCATAGGGGCCATCAGTCCTTTAGACTCATTGCTTCCTTGAGTTTTTGTTTTTCCTCTGTCCTCCTATGCTTCAGGTGAAAGAATATGACTATGTTATTTCTTTTTAAGTTCTTTGTGCTTAATTAGCTGTTGTTTTTCTCATTTCTGAAAAAAAAATACTCTGCTCATTGATTTTTAGGGTCTCTTATTTTCTAATATGTGCATTTAAAAGATGTAACTTCTCATTGAAGCATGTCTTAGCTGCACTTCAAATTTGGGATGTATTTTAATCAACTTTCAGTTCAATGTATTTTCTAATTCTTATTGTGATACTATAAACTGTGAGCTATTTAGAAATATATTTCTTAGTTGTTAAACATGTAGAGATTTTCTACTTACTTTTTAATTCTTAATTTCTAGCTTAATTGCATCATTGTCTGAGAATGTACTCTGTATGATTTAGACCATTTGATATTTGTTGAGACTTGCTATATTGCCTAGCATTTTCATAAACATTCCATGTACACTTGAAAAGAATTTATAATCTGCAGTGGTTGGGTGCAGTATTTTATATATGTCCATTAGGTCAAGCATACTTAGCTTATCCAGTTGTTCAAACCTATTTCTTATTATTTTCCACCTGCTCATTCTAATAGTTCTTGATATATGTATCAATTGTAGATTTGTATCTCCTTGTAATTTTGGCAATTCTTTGCTTTGGATATATTATTATACACATAGAGACTTAGAATTATTATATCTTCTTCCATCTGATGATGGAATACATAGGAATCAAATCAACTACATCTGTGGAAAGGGACAATGGAGTAGCTCAGTATCATTAGTCAGAATAAGTCCAGGGGCTAATTGTGGAACAGACCATCATTTGCTCATAGCCAAGTTCAAGATGAAGCTGAAGAAAATTAAAACAAGTTCATGAGAGCCAAAGCAGAACCTTGACTATATTCCACCTGAATTCAGAGACCATCTCAGTAATAGATTTGATGCACTGAACACTAATGACTGAAGACCAGAAAAGCTGTGGAGCTGTGGGATGACATCAAGGACATCATCCATGAAGAAAGCAAAAGGTCTTAAAAAGACAGGAAAGAGAGAAAAGACCAAAATGGATGTCAGAAGAGATGATGAAATTGTTCATTAAGGTACAGTAGCTAAAGCAAATGGAAGAAATGATGAAGTAAAAGAGTTGAATAGAAGATTTCAAAGGGCAGCTTGAGAGCACAAAGTAAAGTCTTATAATGAAATATGCAAAGACCTGGAGTTAGAGAAGCAAAGGAAAGGGCATGCTCAGCATTTTTCAAGCTGGAAGAACTGAAGAAAAATGTCAGTCCTCAAGTTGCAACACTGAAGGATTCTGTGGGCAAAATACTGAATAATGCAGGAAGCATCAAAAGAAAATGGAAGGAATATACAAAGTCAATGTATTAAAAAGAATTGATGGATGTTCAAGTATTTCAGGAGGTAGTAAATGATCAAGAATTAATGGTTGAAGGAAGAAGTCCAAGCTGCACAGAAGGCATTGGAGAAAAACAAGGCTCCAGGAACTGTCAGAATACTACCTGAGATGTTTCAACAAATGGATGCAATACTGGAAGTGCTCACTTGTGTATGCCAAGATATTTGGAAGACAGAAGGCCAACCGACTGGAAAAGATCATATTTGTGCCCATTCCAAAGAAAAGTGACACAACAGAATGCAGAAATCATCAAACAATATTACTAATATTACACACAAGTAAAATTTGCTTTAGATAATTTAAAAATTGTAGAAGTGTATTGACAGGGAGTCAGAAATTCAAGCCAGATTTAGAAGAGGATGTGGAATGAGGGATATCACTGCTGATGTCAGACGGATCTTGGCTGAAAGTAGACAATACCAGAAAGATGTTTACCTGTGTTTTATTGACTATGCAAGGGTATTCCCCTGTGTGGATCATAACAAATTATGGATAACATTGTAAAGAATCAGAATACTATAACACTAAATTATTCAGTTGCCTGTTCTCCTTTAATAGGTAGGCCATTATTCATATTTTACAATTCTTTTAGTGTTTACCCTAGGTATTATATGCATTCTTGACCTTATCTATGTCTGATACTAATTGGTATTTTAACGTTATATCTGGATAATGTAAGCAATGTTAGAACACTTTAACTCCATTAACAACCTCCTGCAACTTACATGCTATGCTGTTGTCACAAAACCAAACCAAACTCACTGCCATCATGTCGATTCCGACTCATAGAGACCGCCATTGGGTTTCTGAGGCTGCAAATCTTTACGGAAGCAGATTGCCCCATCTTCCTTCTGCAGAGTGGCTGGTGGGTTTGAACCAGTGACCTTCTGGTTAGCAGCCAAATACCTTATCTACTATACCACCAGCACTCCTTTGCTGTTGTCAAGTGTGTGTATACATATATATCCCATAGTCATCACTACTGTTTCTTTATAGTCAATGTGGTATTTCCTCACAAATTTATCATTTTTGCTTTTCTTAGTTCTTTCCATTTGAGATCCATTTTCCTGGTGCCTGAAAACACCTTTTAATATTTCCTTTAGTGAAAATTTGCTGATGACAAATATCTGTTTTATATGTCTGAAAACGTCTTTATTTTGACTTCATTTTTGAACACTTTTGCTGAATTGAGAATTCTAGGTTGGCTGAGTTTTCAGAACATAAAAAAGGTCATTCCATTGTCTTATGTTGACTGTTGTTGACTGACGGTGTCTCCCTCTCTGTATCCCCTGTACTTGTGAATGTAATCCTGTTTGGAAATAGGGTTTTTCTTTTGTTATGTTAGCAAGTTGGGTATGTTAACTAGAGTTGAGTGGCCCCTAAGTCTAATCACTTCTAACTTATAAACAGAGCAGACACAGAGCCACATACACACAGGGGAGAAAATGCCATATGAAGACAGACATACAGGGCAGACCCATCCACCAGTCCAGGGACTCCAAGCATTGCCAGCTAGCAGAAGCTGAAATAGACAAAGAAGGACCTCCCCCAAGAGCCACACCCTGAATTTGGGTTTCTAGCCTTCTGAACTGTGAGAAAATAAATTTCTGTTCTTTAAAGTCATCCTCTTGTGGTATTTTTAGTGTGGGGTCTCATGGCTTCACCCCTCCCCCCTCATGGACCTCCTCCTGTAAGACACCATACAGAATCCTTAGTAATGTTTATCAATTTTAATCGTAGAAATTGTGATATAGTTGAAATTGTTTAAATGTGTTTCTTAGATTCTATGAATACTAACGACATTGTTTTGTAAAAATCTTTCTACACTGAATTATATTATCAGTAACTAAGCAGAAGCCCTTTTTGATTTTTCTTTTTCTTTAATTACTGTTTAATTCTCAAAAAAACTGATATAGGTTCACAAGTACTACTTAGCACAATATTGTAGTTCAAACACCAGAAAATATGACAAAACCAGTGACTATGAAAACATTGGTAGGAATGAAAACAACAGTGTATGCTTGCAGCTCATGTGGATGAAACCAAGTGATTGGAAGAGTGACTGTAACTGGGTACTAATGACAGCTCTGACTGGGTCACATTAACCAATCCCACTGCTATCGAGGTGATTCCAGCTCATAGCAACTGTATAGCACAGGACAGAACTGCTCCATAGGGTTCCCAAGACTGGTGGGTTTGAACCTGCGACCTTTTGGCTAGCAGCCATTCACTTCTACCCCTGCACCACCGGGGCTTACTTTAGCCTTGTAGGTACATTGATACATGCAAGTTGTGCTTATGAAAAATATTTGCTTTTCAAACCAACCAGTGTTGGATTACCCAATAAGTTAAGATAAGCGCAGGCTTACTTGTGCTTACTTACCTATTCTGTAGTGAACAATTTCACCTTTTTTCACCGCATCAGAGATCCTGCTTCTAGGTATGGCTGGCATCTGTCTCTCTCCCAACCCCACAGCCCCTTCCTACAGAATCAAAGCCTCTTTTCACATTTTCAGTCCCTGGCAGGAACGGGGTACCCAGTTAGCAAGGTTAAGCATGGGCTTTCTTACTAATCTGTACTGAACAATTTCATATGAGATTTGTTCAATCTGCTATTAAATCTATGCTATTATTTAATCCTTTATTTTGTTTCTTGTACTTTCAGACTTTCCATTTGGTTATTTTTATGATAGTTTTGTTTTATGCTGAACTTTTCAAACTTGTGTCCTACCTCCTAGAACAATACTAGTTATGTTAAAGTCTCTCTGATAATCCCCATGTCTGATGCCTTTCTGGTGCCTGTTTGTGATGTCCATTGTTTTTACTGGCTTTCTCCATGTTATCTTGTCTCCTCACGTGCCTGCTATTTTCATTTTTAGTTGGAAGTGGTATCTGCAAACTTTATAAATAACTTGAGGTTTCCCAGGATGCTACTGTCCTCCACAGGTGATTTATGTTTGCTTCTGTTAGGCCCCCGGGGGCACTCCAAGGAGTCATCAATTTAGAAAATGAGAAGATTTGAACCATCTCAGGGCCTCACACTTCTGGTTTTGTCTTACTCTATGATGAGCGGTATGAATACCAGAGGTAGGAGGGAGATTGCGGTGGTCATCCTGAGGGTAGGCAGTAAAGGCTGTACTGTTTATAGAGCACTTACATACAATAGTAAAAAATGAGTACAAGTTGGTCCACTTTTTATTATCATCATATGCAAGCAATTCTAAATGTCAGAGGTAAAATATTCTTCCTTGCTGGGACTGATCACTCCCATTGCCACCTTCAGTCTATCACTGGACTGCAGTAACTGTCCCTCTAGACAAGGCACTGGCAAATGATAGCAATGGGCCAAATTCCTCCCACAGTCTTTGTTT
>NW_006921605.1:17188779-17205585 GCF_000298275.1 Orycteropus afer afer | reverse complement strand
AGAAGATCCCAAGGACTTAACGTTTTATTCGGTTTTTAACCCATGTTTCTCCTCCTGCAGTCCCTGTGGTGGTACAGTCCATGCACTGGCTACTAAACACCAAGTGTGGACGTTCAAGTCCATGCCAAGGTGCCTCAGAAGAAAGGCCTGATGATGTAATTCTGAAAAACCAGCCCCAGAAAACTCTGTGCAGCACAGCTCTCCTCTGACACGCTCTAAGTCAGATCGGCTGGGCGTCAGTTGGTACACCCCTACTGTATTTTAAATGGCTTAGAGCACTACCTCAATGAAGGCCCTTGTAGGCCATGGTTGGACTTTGACCTTTATTCCAAGCATCATGGGGAATCCGTTGGTGGGCTTTAAGCAGAGGAGCAACATGACCGCATTTACATTTCACAAATGTCACTGGGTTGACAGACAGGGAATGGACAGTAGGCGGCCGAGTGGAGGCAGGGCTAGCTCCACCAGAAGTCTCACTGTGATGGCCTGTGTGTTGCTACCATGCTGCAAGTGAAGTCACCAGTATTTCAAAGAGTAGCAGGGGTATGGTAGACTTGTTTCAGAGGAGCTTTTAGACCAAGACAGAGTAGTTAGAAAGGCCAGGCAATCTATTTCCGAAAGTCAGCCAATGAGAACGTTATAGATCAGAACAGAATACTGTCAGCTAAAGTGCTGCAAGATGGGGGCCTAGATTGGAAGGCACTTAAAACACACAGTGGCTGCACCAATCAGCTGGAGGAAACAATCATCCCGAAGGCGGAGCAAGACCCACAAAGTTTACACAAGGTCGCCCTGAGTCAGAATCCACTCCAGGATAGCCACAAACAATATCAGCTTAGGTGTCTTGGACCAGGATGGACAGAAAGCACCTTGCAGTTGGTGAAGAGGTCAGGCAGTCACATAAATTGAACACTTCTCTGGGTCAAGACATGTAAGAGGCAAAGAAAGACCGCCAAAGACACACATTTGGGAGGCACAGTCCTTGGCCTCAGCTTAGCGTTTACTTAGAAAAAATCCAGACCACAGGCCTAACTCAAAACTAAACTCACTGCCATCCAGTCAGCTGAGGTTCATAGCGACCCCCACTGGGTTTCCAAGGCTGTAAATCTTTCCGGGAATAGATTGCCTCATCTTGCTCTCCAGTAGCAACCGGTGGGTTTGAACTGCTGACCATCTGATTAGCAGCCAAATGTTTTACCCACTACACCACCAGGCTCCTTCACACCCCTAATAGTGCCATATAAACACAAAGCAAAACCAAACCCACTGGTTTTGTTGCTAACTTAGTACTTTTTTTTTTTTTTTTTTTTTTGCTAGCAACCCTATGCTTTAACCACAGCGCCACCAGAGCGCCCATATAAACACAACCCTTTAGGGCAGAGTGGAACTGCCCCATTGGGTTTCCAAGGCTGTAAATCTTTCTCCTGGGGAGCTGCTGGCGGGTTCAAATTGCGCATCTATTGGTCACAGCCCAAAGCTTTAACCACTACGCCACCAGAGCTCCAAATATAAATACAAAGCCAGCACTGAATCAGTGCATACTAGGTGGCTAACTAAGCAGAAGGGGAACTGGAAAAGCAGCTAAATGAAGAGGAGTTTGGGGCCTAAGCAGTGAGAGGCAGTTGTTTACCACAAGGTGGCAGAGGGTCTAGGTAGGGGCGCTGCCTCCCCAGACCATACCCCACCGCCCCGCGTGGCTGCCTGAGCTGGAACATCTAAGAACCTGGCTCCAGGCTCCAGTTTCTCCACTCCTTCAGAACTCGGTGGAGCCGGTGACTCAGGGGAAGTCCCTCCCCGTACGCCGCGTTCCAGGCTGGCCACGAGTGACTCACTGCCTCTCTCGCTCCCTCACCGGTGACCCCGGGCCAATCTCTTAATGAGTCTATACCTCACTTGTCTCCTCTGGCCCGGACAATTGCTTGGTGGAGTTTTTAGCTCCCCGGGGCAGGGCTCGTGTCTGCCACCGTCCAGGTTCCTCGAGAGAGATTTCTGTAGGGTCCGAAGAAGCACAACCCTTGGGTAGTCCCAGGGTCCCAGCTCTCCCCGGGCGCCGAGGTGGGGTTTCAGGCCCCTGCCGGCGCATTCTTTTAATTTCAGAGCCAGCCAACAGCACTCCATACGGACTAGTTTCGCAAGCATAGATGTCTCGGAGGATTTTTTTTTCTTTTCTTTTTGTTGGATACCTCTGTTTAAAAACTTGGCTTGTTAAAAAACAAGCAACCAGAATTGCCCCAAAAGTCTGCAAAGCAAACAGACAACAGAGGTCCTGGGAAGAGACCGAGCGATGACTGACGAACGGGTCTCTATTTCTGGGGGACTTAGGCGGCCGGACGCCCGGGCTCCGAAGGGCAGGGGGCAGTGCGCGAGCGCGCAGGGCAAGCGCTTGGCTGTCTGGACAATCCGACAGTGGGAGGGCGAAGCCGGGAGAGAGCTCGGCTCTTCTGCAAAGAGCCGGCGGGCCAGAGCGGAGCGGCTGCGAGGGCATTGAGGGCTGCCGGGTCGCTCTCCGGCGTGCAGACGCCCCCTACCTTCCCGCGCACCAAGTCACACTAGGCGAGTCCGCGCGTCCCCCTAGGGGGCGGAGGCGGCACCCACCATCCTCCCCACGCTCGGCCACCTGAGTTCGCGGCCCCCCCGGGGCCGGCCAGGTGGACTCAGGCGAGCGCATACCCCTCCTCGCCCGGGACGCTGCCTCAGCTTGGCGCGCCACCGTGCCCCGCCCCGCGCCGGCTGCCTGCGCCGCCAAGTTACCAGCCCTGGGAAGTCACCGTGCGCTGCCTGGACTCCCGAAGGGTGGATCTGGCTGAGCCCAAAGCCACATTCCTAGGGGCGGGGTTCCCCCCGGCCCAGGGTCGCAGATCACGTTACTGGCCAGCGGCTGGAAACAACGCGAGGTAGAACTAACGGCGACTGGGAGCTGTATTTAGCATATTACTTTTTTTTTTTTTTTCAAAAGCGTTTGAGCGCTGATTGGCCTCGAGACACGGCGTCCGCTCAGGTCCCCGAGTCAAGCGGCCCCGAGAGGTTTGCCAAGGCCGAGGCACCCCCGCGGGTGCAGAAGGCCCAGAGCCGCCTGGACTACAGGGGCTTGCGGACTCCCGAGGTCCCCGCCGAGCCCTAGAGCCTCAGGGCTTGCGCGGCCCCGCCGACCTCCGGGTGTCCGGGAGCAGAGAAGCCTGGCTGCAGGAGCGCCCGCCGTGCACCGAGTACTAGGAGCACTAACAGACACACAAATGCGCATAAATAAATCAATGAGTAGCTCTCGGCTGCCAGCGGCAGGGAAACCTCGGGCTGATTAAATGCAGACGTGGGGCGTTTGCCAGGGCAGGAGGGCGGCGCGGCAAAAGGCACAGTCTTGGAGGCGAGGGGTAGGGGGAAGGGAGGCACGGACAGGAAAAAAAGAAAAAGGAAAATCTAAAGCTACCTTTTAAACATGAGGGTGAGTTTTAAATACAAACTGCCCGGACGGGGGGGAGGGGCTGGGCTGCGGACGCCGGGTCCCGCCCGACATCAGGGGCAACTTTCCGGCGCGGGAGGTGCGGCCGGAGGGGGCGGCGCCGGCGGCGGGAGGCGGGAGTCGGGGGCTGGGGTGGGGAGTCACTTTAAAGGCTCTTTCTTACCCATAATGCTTTGTGGGGACGTTGACAAGTGGATCCAAGATGGCGTAGAAAGTAATGACAGGTAAGTCCTGACTTCCCCCTTCTCTGCTGCTGGGATCGCTCTGCGAGCTGCCGGAGCCCTCCGGCGGGGGGGCCTGACCCTCCTCGGACTCCCCCAGGGCCCGGGAACGGCGGCTCGGGGGACAGGCTGGGAGATGGGGCGGCCCGCGGCGGGGCCTGGGGAGTGGGGCTCTTCGAGGCGAGGCCCGGACGCTGGGGCTGTTTACAGCTTCTTCCCCTCCTCGGTCCCCTTCTCCTCCGCTGGGGGCCGCGGCGCCCTCGGCCCGGCCGGAGGAGGGGGACTTGCAAAGCTGGCCTTGGGAGCCTGAGGGAGGTTTTCCCAGCCCTGGGCTCTCCAGGAGGGGGAGTCGAGCCTTCCTGCACGTTCCCCTCCTCCGGGTCCCGGCTGGGGGTGGGGAGCGTGCGGGCCTCTCAGGCCCCGCGCGATTCCCTCCTCGGGGCTCGGACTTCCACGGGGGTGCGCTCGGGCGGGGCAGGGGCCGGGGTGGGTGGGTGTCGGCAAAAGTGGGTCAGGGGTGCGCCCACTCCCCCCGCCCTCGGGTTGAGAGCTGTTTGCCCGAAATTCACTCCCCCCCTTCTCCGCCCCCTCCTCGGAAATGCTCATTGGCCCACAAGCACATCAACAAAAATAAAAACAGACTTATCCTTTCCTGGAAATTCCTTTCAGAGTCCCCTTTGCTAGGCTAGGAGACTGCAACTCCTGTCTAGGGAATTTTGATTCCTCTCTCCCTTCAAATCCTTTGCTCCTTCTATACGGTTCCTTTCCCTGACTACCCTTATGGCAGGGCTGGAATCCAGGGTCTGGTGATTGTTCTTGGATTGGGATCCTCAGGTTTTGTTTGGAACTGGAAAATTATCCTTCCGTCTCCCTCACAACTTAAACTTTTCAAGCAGATCATTAATGCAATAAAAAGTACAACTCCTGAATCCGGGACGGGGTGGGGAGTGATTGTCCTGGCCAGTTCTTAATTTTGACCTCTCTTGAGCGCATATTAATGAGGTTTCTTCTGTGTTTTTTTCTTTTAAATAGTCAGTCCGTGCTGACATGACTTTTTTGTAGCGTTTCTGATTTTCAGAATATTTTATGATCTATTCTTTGATCTCGTTGAAAGAAAAATGTTTTTTTATTTTAAAGTAAAAGAAAGCCATTGGCTAAACTGTATACTGTACCATTATGGTAACGTTTCCATTTGAAATTTAGATGCCCTTGCACTAAAGGCTGATAAAATGTTTGCTACTGATAATGTGTATTACTGGTGTTGTATAGACACATTTTACTTTTTTATTTGCCTCAGGAACTGGATGAAGTCATTGATCACTAATGAACTACAGTGCTGGTGAGATGTGTAAGGTGAGGCTGCAGTTAAAAACATTTACCTTTTTTTCTTTATTTTAATCAACTGATAAGGGTACGGGTGCAACTTTAAATATGATTTGATGGGCCATCTTTATTTTCCAAAAATATCACTCAGTCAAATGTGTATAGGCAGGGCTAGATTTAGAAGGGGAAAATGTGTCTAATGTGTACCAAACTTTTCAGTGGCTTCACCATATTTACACATAGTGGAACTTAGCCAGAGACAACTGTTGTATGTCACTGCCCTTGATCAGTATCTTCAATGAGGGTAATTATAGTTTGCCTATTTAAATTTCCTTGTGTAACTTTAATTGAATGTCTTAATTTTATTTTGTGTTTCGGTATCCATAGCTTACTCTACGTTGAGTATTAGTGATGGTGGTTGTGGGTTTTGTGTGTCCATAGTTTGTGGGACTCTTGTAAACTATACTCTTTCTATTGGAAAGAACTATTTTATGCAAATCAGTAAACACTCTTTCTATTGGAAAGAATTATTATATGCAAATCAGTATCCCCTGCTTTTGTTTTCTGAAAAATGGAATAGTACTTTTATAATTTTTGAAATAAGAACAATAGCATTGAGTTCTGTTCAGGTTATTAGGGAGAAGGCTGATTTGCTGTGATTTTCTGGTCACCCATGGTGTTTGAACTAATTTGCAGTGTTTTGGATTTAAAGGACATTATTACTGATACAGTGTTAGGGAACAGCATTCTGTGCTGGGGGGGGAAATAAATTTCCTAATTTTATATTTTTCCCATGCAGTTTTCTGTTTCAAAAATATTTTTACTATGGTTTATTTAGAAAAATGTTAAGTACTTTTATGGTAGTTTGATTACTGCATGTTTTTTCCACACCCCCCCAACACGTCTGGGTAGCCTCTGGATTTTGAAATCATGTCACAAACTTTTCCTATTTATCAAATCTGTTTAGCAAGAATAAACTATGCCTTTTATTTAATTATTATTTTTTTAGATTTAGTCACATAACTAACATTTTGCCTTAAAAAAACCCTAAACTTCCTTGTGTTTGGAACTCAACAGTGCTTGTGTGGATTACATATAAATTTTATTTTTATTGTTGACAAGGCAAATATGGATTTTTAAATTTTTTTTTTTCCAGTTTGCAGACGAGGCATTTTTCTGGCTACACCACCCAGTTTCAACCTTTTATCTTATTTTAGAAACTTACAGATTACTTTGTGGTAAGGAACCAATGATCTGCTTTTTGGTTACTGTTATTGTTATCTAGTGCTGCTATAATAGAAATAGCACAGGTGGGTGGCTTTGACAAACAGAAATTTATTCTCTCACTGTTTAGGAGGCTTGAAGTCCGAATTCACAGTGCCAGTGCTAGGGGAAGTCTGTCTCTTTCTGTCGGCTCCGGTGGAAGGTCCTTGTCTCCTTTAAGCATCTTTAGGCTCTATGTTCTTTAGAGGTTATTTGTGTTTCTTGGCATCGATCTTCCCCTGGGTTTATGAGGTTCTCAGTGCAGGGACCCCTGGTCCAAAGGACTAGCTCTGCTCTTGGTGGTAGTAGGTTGCTCCTTTTCTCTTCTCTTCTCTCTCCTTTCGTCTTTTATAAGATAAAAAGTGATAAGAGGCCACACACCAAAGGACCTCCCCTGACATGGAATCAGGGCTGTGACCTGAGTAAGGGTATTTCGTCTCCCCCTAATACCCTTACAACTGATTGGCTGATCACATCAGATCACATCATGGTGGATGATTATTATATTGTTACATACCTGCCAAATTTCATCATTAAATAACTGCCAAACCACTAAGAATCATGGCCCAGCTAAGTTGACATATATTTTGGCGGGGCACATGACATAACATGACAGTTATGGAGGTGTTCATTTGTAGTCTGAAACTGAATATTTGAAGGTTGCTTATCTTGTGTGACCAGTGTTATTTGGCCTGAAGTGTACAACATATTTTCCATAATTTTCACACAAGTAGAGCATGTGAAGTGTTAGTATTTGTTTTAAGTGAAGTTAGCAGTTGGCCACCAGACAACTTGCTACACAAAGTATTCTATAACTGGAGATTCCATAGTATTGAAGGTTAATGTGAAGTAGATGTCTATGTCTTTGAGTTGAATAAAGACATAGCTTTTTTAGTCTGTCCTTTTGGCTGGGAAGCTAGGACACTATTTTTAGGTAAGGCCTTGGTTTTTGGGAGTCAGTAAGGACAGCTCTGTCAGCTGGTAAACTTGATTTTTGCAATTGTGTAGCAAGTTTCATTTTCTAATAGCACAAGTGGTGTACAATCTCTGTCATTTTCAAGTCTGTCAACATTTGTGGACTGTCCGCTTTTTGTTGGAGAGGGGAGGGAAGCCAGAACAACAGAAGCAATCAATGCAAAGAGTTTTGTCTCATTTCAAAATACACAACACATTCATGAAAGACTATTTCAGAGGGACCTACAAGTAAGTAGACCAGATCTTATAAATGCATTTTGTTCTCTCATTAAGAAGTAGATTTGGCATTAATGTTGAACGCAGATTAGTCTATAATTGTCTGTAAGACTACATTGAAGATCCAAACATGGGTCCAGCATGAGAAATAAGGTCCTGTTGTGCCTGTTATTTGAAGTGTTTAGCAGGTTTTTACTAAGTTGATCAGCAGTAGTAATCCAAAAGAGGGGGGAGGAACTACTTAAATAATTATAAGCATGTTGTTATGATAGTTTGTTTTATAAACTTAGGTAAATGTACATGAAAGTGTAGTTTGATTTCTACATAATATTTTGAAATTTTTTCTAGAAGTATGGTGTACGTGGAGAATGTAGCCATGCTAGCTTATAATTCATTTAAGTTGGCTGTGTAGTTGGGCTAACTTCTGTAGCATTGGCTAGAAAAAGCATAAAACGTGGTCTGTCACTTCTGGGATGTCTAGGATGGTGCTTTTGAGTAATCTTAGAGTAATTTAATAAATTACTTCTCCTTTGAGAAGAATATTATAACTGCAGCATGAAGTGTCTGCATCTCCCCCCATTGGTTGTCTAAAACTAATAGAAAGTTTTTAACATAATATCTAACAGTTACACTGACTTGTTTATTCTTATAAGTTGTATTGGATCAGTTTCTCCAAGTAAGAGCAGGAAGTTGTCTGGTAAAGCCAGACTTTATTCACTCGTGTTGCTTTAAAACAAACATGAACCTCTTTCACCAGGTTTGGCAAAGTGTGAATTTGAAGTGTGAATGTTTATAATTTTTTGTAATTTCCCTGCCATCTTTTGAGTGTCCTTGGCACCTCTGAATTTGCCATTTTAAGATGGAAATTCCCCTTGGGGTACATATGTCCCTGAAGGAAAGCTTCCTGTCAGTAGGCGATATGTGTAATTAAGATAGTTTTTAAAAACTTACTTATTTTTATTCAAAACTGATGCATGCTTATGGTAAGCAGTTTGAGCAGTACCTAAGCGTATGAAGTAAAAAAAAAAAAAAAAAAGCAGTCTCTATTCTCTTCCTTCCATTTCTAGTCCTGCTTCTCTGAGCTGACCACATTCACCAGTTGGGTATCATTTAGCTTTTGGAAGCTCTCTCTTCCCAAGGTATGCTGGCAGTAGTGCAAGTTAAGAGTGGAGGTCAGGGAAGACATGATCATTGAACTTGAGTAGATGTGGTGCAGAGTCTATTCTGCTTGTATTTCCAGTCATATTAGTAATGTTGCTAATCTTAAAACTGCCATCAGTTAAGATAACTATTAATTGAATTGTTAGTGACACCCTTAAACAGTTAGTTCCATTGTCAGATTGGTAAAGTTTTAATTTCTTGATCTGTTAAGAAAACATGTGTGAATTGAATTTTTGTAATCTTAGGGCTAAGAGGAGCTCTGATAGCATAGTGGCTAAGACACTTGACTGCTAAGCAGAAGGCTGACGGTTCAAACCCACCAGCCACTCCTCGGAAGAAAGATGGGGCAATCTACTTCCGTAGTGATACTGCCTCGGAAACCCAAGGAGGGGTCGCTATGAGTCGGGTCCGACTCGACAGCACATAACAACAACAACAGGGCTAAGATGGTAATGAGTTACCATATGTTGAATTTTATAATAAGCTGCATAGTGTCTTTACTATAGATTTCTTTTTGACTTTATCATCTCCTTTAGTTATGGTGTGCGTGGAGAATAGCCACATCAGCTTACAATGCATTTAGATTGACTGTAGTTAGAATTACTTCCATAGCATTGGCTAGAAGAAGCATAAAATGTGGTGGTCTGTCACTTCTGGAATGGCTAGGATGGTGCTTTTGAATAATCTTAAGAGTAATTTAATAAGTACTACTCTTTTAAAAACAGTATTATAGCTATAACATGAAGTGTATATACATATACCTGTCAGTTGTATAAAGTTAATGGAAAGTTTTCAGTGTAAAACCACTTACACTGTTGTTATTTCTATTTGCAAAGGAGGAAATTTAGGCTTAAATAAGAAGCAACTAATCCCATGTCATAAGGCCAGTAAGTGGTAGGACTGGTGTTGTGTGGAAACCCCGTGCTGCTTGGATTGCAGCCTCTCTGCTGTCTCTATCTAGTCTGTGTTGTTTTCCAGTGGAGGAAATAGACCTGGAGAAGTTAAGTGACTTGCTCAAGGTCACACAGCCAAGTAGTAGCAATATTAAACCAGATTTTTATCTGTAGATCTTTGGTCCAGCCCTTATTATGATACATTTTATTGAAATGCTGTGAACCACAAGACCAAGCGCTGTGAATACTGGCTACAAATGTTTCAGAGCTGATAAATCAGCAAATGGTGTTTTCTGTGTATTTTAAAACTTCTTCTGTCTCTTTCAGAAATTATAAAGAGCTCTGATGGGCTATTTGGGTGATACCCAGTGCAGTGAACTGCAGGTGAGTAAGGTTTTAGAGAACTTTATTTACAAAATAAGAGTTTTGCAATACCGGAGAAAGAGACGAGAGATTTAATCCAGACAAGAGTGTCTGGCTAGAGGAGGACGGCATAGGACAGGATGGGGTGGTAAAGGGTGGCAATGAAAGAGAGTTTAACCTGAAGATGTGGGTCCTGAGTGAACTGGCCACTCCTGGGACAGACGGCGTAATGACCGAACCCTGAAGAGTCTACCTGTTTGAAGAGAAGAGCGGGTCAGTGAAGCTTCCTCCAGTGGCACGGAGGCTCAGGCTGTGTGCATATAGAGGTAAGCTAAGAGTGCCCTCAGTTTGTGTGTCAGCATTCTTGAGCAGTAATGACCCCATGCTCTGATCAACTTGGTTAAGTACTGACTTGTTTGTTTTCCTGGTTATCTGCTGTGGATATATTGTCATTCATGATTTTGGGTATCTGCACTTTTGAGGACCTAAATACAGAGAACATATTAAGAGTTGAATTTTTTATCTAACAGTTGTACTATCTCCATTATATACTAATAGCCCTTCAAAATTATCTTTCTTGAAATGCCCTGCTAACTAAAGAACTAAAGTTTAGTCTTGAGTATTTGTTCATAGTAACCTATTTTCCTAGACCATTATAGTATTTTGATCTTTCATTATTAAACTTAGAAAATGGTGATAATGCAGAAATACATAAGAATTGGAAGGCTTTCATGATTGTCCTTTTGAGTCATCAGTACTAAATTACTTTTTGGTTTATATTCAGTACTAGTCTTGTACTGGTGGCATAGTGCCTAAGGCACTTGACTGCTAACCAGAAGGCTGGCGATTCAAACCCACCAGCCACTCCTCGGAAGGAAGGTTGGGCGATTCCATAGTGATACTGCCTCAGAAACCCAAGGAGGGATTGCTGTGAGTCGGAGCTGACTCAATGGCACATAACAACAACAGTCTTGTACTAGATACCGCCTGCTCTGGAAAGCTCCAGCTCTAGCTCTTGATAAAATAACTTGCCACCCTGCATTTGCGTCTGGTTTTATAAGATTTACAAGAACAACACTAGCTACTCTTTACCCATCTATTGTAAGCTTTCTGTTCTTTGTTTTAATAACACAAAACCCGCAAAACTGTTTTTTTTATCTATACTGTGAAAAGAGAAATCACTTTTTTTTTTTTTTCCTTTTAACTATACCCAGATCTCTTGGCCCCTAGTTCTTTGATTTGCTCATGAATCCGTATTGGCTTTTAACTGTGATAGAGTCCATTGCTGAGTCAACATGTTGGCCATAAGGCCCCTAGAGACGTTACCATGACAATACTATATACTTTCAGGGTTTGCAGTGGACTTGACTACTTGCTGACTGTTAAAGTAATATGCAGTTGTAGGAGGTTCTTTGTTTCTTAAGTATATGTGTGTTTGGCATGATGCCTCTCCCACAGGTTCATGGAGATGACCAGAAGACCAACTGAGATGGTTTGTTGGTCCCCAGAGAGGGGGGGTTTGGTGTAGTCATAGGTCATTCTTGGAAAGCATCAGAGCTCTCAGTCAAGGCCAGAGTAAGCAGAAGATAGATCTTTTCTAGATAATATATCAAGCTTGTGCCCTGGAACCCTTCTGTTTCTTAATTATGGTATAACTTTTCTTCTTAAATTATGAAGTAATTTAAGAATTAACATTAAGTAAAGTTTTAAATTAACAACCTGTGATACACTGACGACATAACTTTGCTTGCTGAAAGTGAGGATGACTTGAGGCACTTACTGATGAAGACTGAAGAATACAGTCTGCAGTACAGATTACATCTCAACATAAAGAAAACAAAAATCCTCACAACTGGACCAATAAGCAGTGTCACGATTAATGGAGAAAAGATTGAAGTTGTCAAAAGAATTCCCATTGCTTGGTTCTACAATTGACACCAATGGAAGGAGCAGTCAGGACATTCAGAAGATGTATAGCACTGGGCAAGTCGGCTGCAAAGGAACTCGAAATTTCAAGTCCTGAGGAGCAAGGATGTCTCCTTGAGGACTAAGGTGCACCTGACACAAGCCATGATATTTCTAGTCACCTCATATGCATGTGAGAGCTGGGCATTGAATAAGGAAGACTGAAGAAGAGTTGATGCTTTTGAGTTGTGGTGCTGGTGAAGAATACTGAAAGTACTGTGGCCTGCTAAAAGAACTAACAGATCTGTCCTGGGGGAAATGCAGCCAGAATACTCCTTGGAAGTGAGAATGGCCAGACTTCATCTCACCTGCTTGGTCATGTTGTCAGAAGGGACCATTCCCAGGAGAAAGATGTCATGCTTGGTAAGGTAGAGGGTCGACGAAAGAGGGGATGACCTTCAGCAAGATGGATTGACATGGTAGCTGCAATGATGGGCTCAAGTGTAGCAAGGATCATGGAGCTGGTGCAGGACTGGGCGGTGTTTAGTTCTGCTGTGTATAGGGTCACTGTGAGTCAGAAACAATTCAACAGTAACAACAATAACGAAGTTTTAAATATTAGTGTTACTACCCTAAAACAGTTGATTTTCTTTTTGGCATTTCGTAAAAATATATGTATATAAAAAGATAAAAAAATCATGGTTCATTATAATCTTTAATTATAATGAATAATCATTGATCATTTTTCTACTTACTATATCATGGAATAATTCTAATTTATGGCTTTCACAATGTTGATTTGTATATTTACATTCTGAAAGGTTGCAAAATATTTCATCAAGTCATGCTCACAATTTAAATCATTTTGTGGTAGATAAATATGTTGTAGCTGGTTTTCATTTAACACTTTAATCCACATCATTGTGGATATTATATTTTTTCTGACTAATTTTATCTCTCATAAATTTGTGACTCCCATTATTATGTTAAAAGGTATGGATAGATTAATGGCTTTTGATATACATACTGTCATACTGTTTTTCAAGGGTGTTCTGCCGGTTTGTACTGCTAACAGATATATGGAAGTACCCATTTTACCATAAGCTGGACAGAAGTGCATAGTTTTCCTTAAAATTGAAACCCAGTGCCATCAAATTCATTTAGACTCATATGGACACTGTAAGGACAGAGTAGGACTGCCCCATAGAATTTCCAAGACTATAAGTCCTTATAGAAACAGACTGCCACATCTTTCTCCTATAGAGTTACTATGTTAGGTTCGAACTGTTAACCTTTCGATTAGCAGCTGAGTGCTTTAACTACTATATCACTAGGTCTCTTTGTTTTTCTTAAGTTTTTGCTAAGAGTATACTCACTCCTCACTTACTGACATGGTTAGGTTTCAGAGACCGGGTCCTTAGATGAAATTGGTGTTATGCGAGAATGGAGGGCCACACCTTGGCTTTGGTGCTGGTGTCTCTCACTGGCAGTTCCGGGCAGTGACCCCACTGGTCCTCTGTCTACACTAGCCCTGCAGCCTCATGCAACCCCTTCTTGCCTTCCTCTGCCGACCTCCCCAGCACCTTAAGGCCCTCCCCTGGCTGCTTCTGTCTGCCTGTAACCTTGTATCATTCTGCTATAGCCCTGTGCCCTCTGTGGCCAGATCAAGACATCATGGATGGAGGGGAGAGAATGCCCTGCAGCCCGTTGGCCGTCATCCCTTGTGTGGCCCAGTCTTTGCTGAAACCTCTGGTGTATCATTTAGGGTGGCCCAGGGTGCCCTCTGCTGTGGCCTCATGTTGAGCCTAGACCAGTGCTGCCTGGGAGTTTTTTCAGAGTTGTCATAGACGTGAAACGTCAGCTAACAGGATAGTTGCTAAGCGAGAAGTCAGTGTACTTGGTGCACTTGGATTTCTTTATTTATGATGTTGAATTTTACTATTTGAGTTTCTTCCTGGTGAATTGTTGGTTCATTCTTTGCAGTTTTATGCAATAAACTATGGATGTGGGCTTTGGATGGTAAGGCAAGAATAACAGCTAATAAACAGATTATAATTCAGAAGATAACTAGAGCATGCTCAGTGAATATGTTCATAAGAGTCTGGCCTAGATGATAAGTGATCTTAGGGGGTTGTTGTTAGGTGCTGTTGAGTCAATTTTGACTCCAAGGTTCAACTGGGCAGATATTTATTGGGTATCCACTATGTACCCTGTGCTGTGTTGGGTCCCCTGAGTGCTCAATTTATTGTTACTGTGTGCACTGGGTAAAGGAGGAGGCTGCTTAAGACTGACTGAGACTTGACTAGTTGGAGGGTCTGACTACCATAGGCATATATGTGGCTGCTTGGAGACCTGGGGCGATCACTCTCTAGAACATCTTTAACTCACTCATGGCGTATCAATGTGCTGTGGTGTACTCTTTGAGACGTTCTGTTCTGAGGGATACAGAGATGAATAAAACATTCTTCCTTTTGACAAGGCACTAATTAGGAGGGAAAATAGGGGCACCAAAAAAGGAAAGGACTGTTCAAAACCTGATAGGTGGTATCAAAGAGTTCCTACAAAGTGTTTAAGGCTTAAATGGAGAGAGTAATACTGTCTCTTTGGTAATATCAGGGAATGCTTCAACCAGAGAGGTACCATTTAAGTTGTAACATGAAGATGTAAAGTGGCCGTAAGAAAAGGGCCTTCTAGAGGGAAGGACCAAAACCAAAACCCACTACCACTGACTGAATTCTGACTTATAGCGAGCCTATAGGACAAAATAGAACTGCCCCATAGGGTTTCCAAGGCTGTAATTCGTTCTGGAAGCAGACTGCCTCATTTTTCTCCCGTGGGGCAGCTGGTGGATTCAAACCATTGACTTTTTGGTTAGCAGCCAAGTGCTTTAACTACTGTGCCACTTAGAAGGAAGGACAACTTGAGCAAAGGTTATTGGGGGATTGGTTGGCGATGTAGCAGAGTCAGGAAATCTAATATCTAAATTTCCTGGACCCTGGAATACACAAAGGAATATCGTGGAAATAGAGACTGGCAATAGGCTGAGATTGGGTTTATGGTGGGTCTTAAATGTCAGACTGAAGATCAGTGTGGTGGACCAGCAGTAAAGAGAGCCCTGAGGCAGGTACTCTATGGTGGAGCAGCAGTGAGGAGAGCCCTGGGATGGGGACTCTGGTTGGGCTTGTGGTGATAGTCTGAGTGAGGGGTGATGAGGGCCTGAATTGAATTTGTGGCCTTGGGAATAGAAAATAGCTGATGATTGGAGAGATTTTAGAGAGTGGATGAGGGGAAGGGAACAGCCACAATGATATGACTCAAGTCAAGGATGGCTTTGTGGTTTTTATGGTTGGGTGGCTGGAAGAATGGGATGTTAGGGGTAGGGAAGTGAGGGGCAAGAACGGGTCTTAGGGCTTTAGAATAGCAAAAAGGTGAATTTGCTTTTGATCGAGTGGAGTTTAAGAACTAGTAGAACATTTAAGTCAGAATATTAATCCCAGAAGGAACTTCAGAAGTTTATTTGGGCCAATAGATGAGGCGGTTGGGGACCTAGAGGAACTAGAGGAATCAGTGAGGTCGTAGTCAGTTAAAGCACATCTGAAACTGATGCTGCCTGGTTCACAATCCAGCGCCCCTTCCCAGCTCGTACTGAGAAGTGGGAAAGGTTATCAGCTGTGGTGTTTAACTTATACCTGGTTAGCAGTGCTCAACAGAGAGATAGAAGTGGCAGAGTTTTTATTGCAGAGCAAGAGTTTTTATTTAAAAACAAACAAAAGAATGGTTACAGAAACTTTCAAACACACAGAAGTTGAAAGGAAGAATATAATCAATTGCCACGTGCCCACTATTCAACTTCAGCAGTTAACAAATACTGCTCAGTGTTGTTTCATCTACTCCTCCCTCCCCCCAATTATTTTGAAGCAAATGGGATACAGTTTTTTGGTGACCAGAAACTTTGTATATTTGTGGGTAAGGAGAGTTGAGTTGTTTAATGTGATGTGTTTTTAGCTTTCCGGGTAGGATTAACTCCTAGAATTCCTCTCCTGTCTTAGACTTTGCCCTTGGACAAATCACTGACATCTTCTGAGACTTAGTTTGTCTGTGAGATGGAGATAGTACTGTCAGCTTCACAGAATCACATGAAATAAGGTATATAACTTCGGGACTCAAAACTTTAGAGTCCAAAATATCGTGCAGAGGTTAGCTGCACAAAAAGATGGTACTGTCATTCTTTTGGTTTTATGTGTTGCTGGCTTGAAGTTTGTATTATTCAACACGTTTTTGTTATATAACAAATACTTATTATGCCAGACACCTGAGGCTTCAACAATAGGCAAGACAGACAAAATTCCAGTTCTCCGGGAGCATCTAGATTCTAGATTTAAAGGATAATAATAGTTAATACTATTCTAAGGTACTGTTCTAAATGCTTTCTGTGTTTATTACCTACCAGTTGCCATACAGTGAACTGTGACTCGTTGCGACTCCATGCGTGTCGGGGTGTGTGTCACAGTAGACCATGTTCCGTAGGGTTTCCAGGAGATTGCCAGGCCTCTCTCCTGAGGCACTCTGGGTGCATTGGAACCCAGCTTCTCTGTGGGCAGATGAGCACACGGACCCTCTGCCCCAGCCTTTACATAGTTGAACTCAGTCCTTGCAACAGTCTTGCAAAGGTTGGGACACAGGCCTTATGGTTTATACGTTACTATGGCTGGTGTACCTGTTTAAAAGGTGTAGTTTTATAGGTGTTTTATAGAGAATAGTAGAGGCTGTTATCACCCTCTTTTGAAGGCAGATTTGGCTTCAAGCCTGGACCACGAAACTATAATATTTAAGTTGAAACAAATTAAAAAAATTAGGACAAGACTGAAATTATTCTCCAAAAATGCAAGAGTTCTCTTCTTGAGAAAACAAAACAAAAACGAATGAACAAATGCCAGTAGTGTCTCAGTGGATGGAGGCATATTAGTATTCTTTAGTAGAGAATCATTTTCTCTCCTCACTTTTTGTCAGCTTGACCACCTTTCATGGT
>NW_006921605.1:17182782-17186839 GCF_000298275.1 Orycteropus afer afer | reverse complement strand
ACCAAATACTTTTTCCCAATCTGTAGGTTCTCTTTTGACTCTTTTGGAGAAGTCTTTGGAAGCACATAAAAATTTAATTTTTAGAAGGTCCCAATCATCAGGTTTCTCTTCTGCTCTTTGTGCATTTTGAATTATGCTTGAGAGTCTATTTAAGCAGCAACTCTTCTTGAATGGCTCTGTTTGCTTACAGTTCTCGCCGCCCTCTTTCCTGATCCTGGAGCGCCCTTCTCTGATATTTCCTACAGTCTGTTCTTCTTTTTCACCTTTCTCGTTGTTGTTCTGTCTCTTCAGTCTCATCAGCTGGCTCCCTGTGTCCTCAAGGACTCCCTTCCTCTGCTCTGCCCTCTCTCCCTAGCCCAGCCTCTGCCAGCCATGCTGAGCCTTGCCCTGTACTTTGATGGTTCCGTGTTTATTTAGCAGGCTGAAGATTAGCGCCAGTCTCCCTCGTCTGGCTCTGGTTCTACCCTAACTCAGTCTTCCTTCATGGGCAGGACATTTTGGGAAATGGAGAATGAGCATATCTGTAAGTTTAGTAAGTAAATGGGCCTTACTATTTATAAGGAGGTTATTACGGCATTTGTACCTATTTAAAAGATGTATTTTTATAGGTGTTTTATATAGAATAATAGAATTTTAGACTAGAAATGATTTTCAAGATTCTAATTCAATTAGTAGTAAGCAGTAAAGAGTGCTCTTCTATACTTCTTTCTCCATGAAAGAAAGGCATTTTGGGTAGCTGTGTTCATATTGGATCCTGGGTTTAGGCTTTAGCTATGTCTGCTCGGGAGCTCTGGTGGCGTAGTGCCTAAGGCACTTGACTGCTAATCAGAAGGCTGGTGGTTCAAACCCACCAGCCACTCCTCTGAAGGAAGGTTGGGTGATTACTTCCGTAGTGATACTGCCTTGGAAACCCAAGGGGAGGGGTTGCTATAAGTCGTTGGCAGTGGGTTTATATACATTTGAAAGGAGCTGTGGTAGCACAGTGCCTAAGGCATTTGACTGCTAACCAGAGGTTGGAGATTCAAACCCACAACCCACTTTGTGGAAGGAAGATGGGGCAATTTACTTCTGTAAAGATTTACCTCCTTGGAAACCCAATGGAGGTTACTATGAGATGAAATCAACTGAATGAATGGCAATGGATTTGGTGGTTTTATCAATTTGAGGGAAATTTAAATATTGCTCCTGAATGTTAGCTATAATTTCTTGTCATGTGAAACAAATTACCGTTTCTGTCCCTTTTTTTTTAAATTTGGAAAAAATTAAATCAAGTAGTACATAAATTTAGAATAAAAATTAAATCAAGCAGTACAAAAATTTAGAATATATTTTATATTTAAAAGAAAATTATAGATTTTGTAGAACAGTTTGATTTGAACCACTTTTTGTAAGTTAAAGAAAGGCATTAGGGCATTGAGTTTATGCTAATGGTGGTAGAATATTTTGGAAGCAGATAGCAATAATGGTGGTACAACATAAAAAATGTCAATGTCCCTGAGCTATTTTTTTTAGTTTGGAAGTTGTTAATGTTGGTGAATGTCTTATTGTGTATGTTTTCACCACAATAAAAGTAAAAAAAAAAAGAAAGAAACCCATTAGTTTAATTTGTATTATGAAAAATTTTAAGCCTATAGCAAAGTTGAAAAAATAGTATAATCCATACCCAGTTGTTGGCATTTTGCCAGTTTGCCTTCTTTTTCTTTCTCTGTCTATATTGAAAGTAAGAGGCAGACATCTTAAATAGCTCTTCATCCATTCTTCAACATGTATTTCCTAAAGTGAAGACATTCTCCTCCATAAACATAATCCAGTCTTTGCATCTAAGAAAATATTAATTCAGTAATACCATGAAATACCAAGTCCGTATACAGATTTTCCCAGTTGTTCCAAAAATGTCTTTTATTCCTTTAAGTTGTTACAGCTTCTTTTGCTTTCTCCCATTATTGTTTTTCATTTCAGTGACATATGTTGCCTGTTGGAAAATTAGAAAATACAGATAAATTTTAAAAAGAGGCATTATCTATCTACTCAGAGATACCACTTTTCATTTTAATAAATTTATTTTGGAATAATTTTTGATTTCACACAATAGTCACACATGTACATGGTCAGAGTTCTCATATATGCCTCATCCCTTTTCCCCTGTTGTTCACATCTTACATTTCCCAGGGAGTTGTTAAATCTAAGAAACAGTAACATTGGTCCATTATGCTTAACTAACTTCCAGATTGTGTGGAATTCTCTAGTTTTTCACTACTGTCCTTTTTCTTTTCCAGGCTAGGACGATAAAAGAATGTTAGATCCAGGATCTCTTCATGATCCCACATTGAATTTAGTTGTGATGTCTCTTTAGCATCCTCTGGTCTGTGGCAGTTTGTCTTTGTTTTTCACGACCTTGGCACTTCTCAGGCGAGCTGGCCAATGTCCCTCAGTTTAGGTTTTTCTCATGGTTAGGCTAGGATATGAGTTTTGTGGGAAGGAGATACCTACTTTTAATATTTTATTTCAAATCTTTCCTGACTTCTTATGCAAAATATTTAATACATATTGCAAAAAGGGCATGGAGGTGGCATCTTCTGACTTCCTCCAGCCTTGCCAGGAGGAAACAGAGTCACCATCCATAGCGCAAGGCTTATCCCTATGAGGTCAGACATGCTGCCACCCTTCAGCCTTTTTTTTCCAAACAATTCTGATGCCAGTGGTCACTCCCATGGCATTAACTACTTTTCTGCTGGATTTGATAATTCATTGCAGTGGCTACACAGAATTCACAGACAATACTCATGATTATGGTGTTTATTAGAGAAGTAACAGGCTACAACTCAGATTCAAAAATACATTCAGGATACAATCCTTCAGTCTTCTCTGCTGTGCTCTTTGGCCCTTGGCCTCTTGGTCTGGCCTCTGCCCTTCTTGGACAAATGTTATAAAGCTCTTTTAGTTCTGCCGATTCGGTACACCTATGTGCCCAAAGGCACTCAGCTTTCTCGCTCTGTGCGCCAGGTAAGCCCTCTGCTTTGTCTCGTGCCTCTTGGTTCTGCTGTTGCTGTCTCTATGCCAGGCGTCTCTGCCAGGGAGGTCCAGCACAGGGATCTCAGGTTCCAGGATGCGCTCCACTCCACCTCCGGCTCATCTCTCTTGATGGCTGTGAGATCCCCCTTCTGCATCTAGGAAGGGTCATTTTAAGCCTAGCAGAATGACAAACCTAAGCAATCCCCACATTAGAGTTCCGTACATCTTGTTTGCACGGTCCCACCCAGTAATCTGGTAGAGGTCGTGAAGAGTGGTTAGGAAAGCCATACTAGGTAGTTTACACATGTAGATGCATGTTTTACAACAACAAGGTTATGGACTTTTATAGTCTCTTTTTTTTTTTAATTTAAAAATGAGATTACACTGGATTTATTATAACTAGCTTTTGTCACTTTATATAACATGTAGGAAAGTGTCTCATGTTTTAAACATCTGATTTGAAAACACAATTTTAGAAAGTAATCTGTTGGTAGATTGAAGGCAGTCTTCAAGTATTTGGTTGTAGTACCCGTTTTTTTTTTTTTTTTTTTTAATTTTTAAATGAAACAAAACTATTAGTTCTTTTATATTGATCTATTTAAAAAGCTCAGCTGTTTGGATTATGTGATTACACGTATACACAGATAATCTAGGAGGGAAAATGAAATACGAAGAGAAGATGCTTTCTAACAATAAAATTTTCTTGGCAAGCAACAACCTTTTCTATCAATCAGTCTTTCAGTTAGTATAATTTGCTTGCTTCTTAAATATGACTTTTTTGGTTTTAAGTATTTTTATTTATTAGTAAACATGTTAAATGGAGTTCCCACTCTGCAAAAAAAAATTCGAACTCTATCTCCAGAATTGCTAGCAATCTAAAAAATGAATCAGGAAAAGTAGAAGTAATAAATGGGGGAAAAAAAAAATCTTACTTTTAGCTGGTGATAAATATTTTTTTTTACTTTGTTTATCTTTTTTTTTTTTTTTTTTGACCACCTTTATCACTAGCATGAATTGTAGAAGGTCCATTAGCAGAATTCATTTA
>NW_006921605.1:17163071-17179297 GCF_000298275.1 Orycteropus afer afer | reverse complement strand
CACCTATTTTGGTCATGTTGTCAGAAGGGACCATTCCCTGGAGAAGGATGTCATGCTTGGTAGGGTGGAGGGTCAACGAAAGAGGGGGAGGCCTTCAACGAGATGGATTGACATGGTAGCTGCGATGATGGGCTCAAGTATAGCAGGGATTGTGGGGCTGGCGTGGGATTGGGCAGTGTTTCGTTCTGCTCTGCATGGGGTCGCTATGAGTCGGAAACGACTCGATGGCACTTTACAACAGCAACGACAACAGATTTAATTTAGAAGATTTTACCTCTTGATGAAAGAAATGATTCAAAATAGAATGTGGTTGATGATCTTAGTTTGTCGTTTCCTTCTCAGTAGGCTTAGTCTCTTTTTATCTAATACTTCTTCCATGTACTTTATAAAACTTTTTTGCTCTGCAGAATATTGTGCTTGTGTGCCCTATTGATTGTTGTCGTCGTCATTATGTGCTGCCATCGAGTCTGACCCAACTCCTCCTTGGGTTTCCAAGGCAATGTCACTACGGAAGTAGATTACCCCATCTTCCTTCCAAGGAGTGGCTGGTGAGTTTGAACCACCAGCCTTCCGGTTAGCAGTCAAATGCCTTAGCCACTATACTACCAGAGCTCCATTTACTGTGGTAGATTCCTGTTTTAGATACAAGCAGATACATTTAAAGAGAATACAAAGTTTTTCTTTATGAATTGGCCTCCTAGTGAGGACTGAATATGTTAAAGAACAGTTCTTGGAATGCTTGGCATTTGGGTTGTTTTGTGTTTTAGTTAGTTGTGTTGAGAAGGTAAGGCATCTTACATGACATATTTAATCTACAATTATAGGTTATTAGCAGATCAAATATTCTATGGAAAGTAATGTTGGTTTTTGGGGAAGAGAGCATCTTAGAGAAGTAGGCCTTGAAATATACATTAAAAGCTCGGTGGAATTTAGGTCTAGAGAGAAAACAAGGCAGAAGGAATGGTGATTTCAGCAATTGTGAGGCCTGTCCATGTACTTGGGGCTTGTGTGGAGGAGTGAGGGGGAAGTTAGGTTTTAGCTGAATTGTGGGTGGTTTGCATATCTGGCTCATGAACTTGGTCATTATTTTATAGGCATCCAGGAACCATTGCTCAGTCTCTACAGTGAATGTTCTTAACTATTCCTCCCTGAGGAAATGTGATGTGTTTTTATTAGTCACATTGTTTTCAGGATCATAATTGCATTTCCACAGGGAAGATGATAATGTAACAAAGCAAACCCACTGCCATCGAGTTGGTTCTGACTCATAGCGACCCCCATAGGGTTTCCAAGGCTGAATATCTTTACAGAAGCAGGCTGCCTCATCTGTCTCCTGTGAAGTGGTTGGAGGTTTCAAACTGCCGACCTTTTGGTTAGCAGCCAAATACTCAACCACAGCACCACCAGAGCTCCTTAATAAGGCATTAGGCAGATTACACATAAATTATGGCTTTTAAACAGGTGTGAATTCCCCCTTTTTTCCCTCTTAATAGCTCTTGCTTACATTTTTGTTTGCTAGTTATGTAAAGAGATTTATATATTTTAGTATGTTTGACTTTAAGCTTTCCTGTGGTTTTATTATTTATATAATCTAATAATGATAGATATCATAGGTATTAAGAACCAGTTACGGATTTTAGGAAGGAGGAGCATTGTCAAAGTAAATAGTGATGCTGCCTAGGAGGGTTCACTTCTGCTGAAACCTTTGCAAACGCAGATGCAGTCTGATTCACTCCACCCAGCTCAGTTACGAGGTGGGTAATTAAAAAAAACAAACAAACTACTGGAGACAAATATTTAAGACACTGATGCAGAAATAATCTCAAATTTAGACTGATGAAATTTTAGTTCCTAATGTGATCCTGCTGTTGGATAATAGTTTGTTTCTGTTTTGTATGGTCTGTCTCCAATCAAATACAGGATTTAGGTTTTGAAGTAACACATGAATAAAAGAAGTTAATGTAACTGACTTTCCAATAAAAATTTATTTCCTGACTTGATTTCAAGGTGATCTGGTGGTTATTCTCATACTGTCACAGAAAGAGGTTCACAGTGGGAAGAGAAAGAGGCTTACAAATCACCCCTCTTCGTATCATCTGTTCCTGAAAATGTCTTCGCCTAGACAAGTCTGCCTACCACCTCTGTGGTACGCTATTGATTTCATTTTTCTGCCAATATTTACTGTTGGTCCTGGACCAACTATTTAGCCACGAAGGAATTCTTCAAAAGTATCCTGGATTCTGTGCCAAGTGAACTTGATTGTTCTGTTTGTAGATTGTTCTGTTTGTAGATGTTCTTCTTGAGTGTCTTTGTTATTGCCTCTAAAACCTACATGTGCGGGAGAGGTTATGAATGAGTTTTCAATTTACTAACAATAACTTACTCTTTTATATGTTTCTTTTTTTCAATTTTAAAAAAACCATGTGTAATTGAGACTCATCCTTTAAAAGTAACTTAAAATTTTTTATATTTTAAATTATCATATAGTGAAAAGGGGAGCTCTGGTAGCATAGTGCCTAAGGCACTTGACTGCTAACCAGAAGGCTGGCGGTTCAAACCCACCAGCCACTCCTCGGAAGGAAGGTTGGGCAATCCTACTTCCGTAGTGATACTGCCTCGGAAACCCAAGGAGGGGTTGCTATGAGTTGGGGCCGACTCGATGGCATATAACAATAGTGACAAGGACTCTTTTCCTTTGGTGTACAGTTCATTGAATTTAACATATGTACAGTTTGTGTCACCACCATCATAATCAGTATACAGAACATTTCCATCACCCTAAAAGTCCCCTTGTGCTGTCCCTTTATAGTCCACGGCTCCAATCTCGTGCCTGGCAAGCACCAGTCTATTCTCCAGTCCTATGATTCTGTCTTTTGCGAATGTGATATAAATAGAATTATACAGTATATAAGCCTTTGAGATTGGATTCTTTTATTATGATTGATGATCTTAGTTTTTATTTTTCTTCTCAAAAGGTTCATCTTCTTTTCTTGATAAAGTCCAATTTATTGATTTTTTTTTTTTTTTTTTTGGATTGTGCTAAGATGGATATATTTTAAAACAGGTTTCTAGTCTATAAAAATGGTGAAAAGTTACTTACTGATGGGAGTAGTCTCATAAAATTCACTTCTGTGGAAGGTTCAAATATTATCATTTTATGGAACACAGAGGACTTTTGCTTACCCGAAGGAGTTGATTGGTTTAGGTTTGTGGTTTTTCAGGTATACTTTCATAATGTAGAACCATGTAGGAAATTAGTCTTTAAATTTTCACTCTGTTTCAGAGTGAAAATTATGCTATTTTGTAGTCACATTTGATGCTTTCTGAGAGCCTGAATCTGCGTTTCTGCTGCACCGGAACAGCATTAGAGCCTTGATTGCTTGTGGGTTCAGAGTTGGGTGGTGGAAGAAGCGTATGCTGCACCAGACTGGCTGCATTAGCCTCTGGCCTTGGTCATCCATTTGCCGAGGAACTGTGGGTACCTTAACTTGCCTGTGCTTCAGTTTGCTTGTCCATATAATGGAATGGTGGTAATTATTGTGAGGGTCATTGTGAGGATTAAGCCAGATTACATACAGTTTTTAACAGCATCTGGCACATAGTCAACATCAGTAAATGGTTTTTCTTGCTGGGTAGCCGTTGTTCTTACTGAAGCAGTTTTACATAAAGTTCTTTAGCCAAATGTCTTGGGATTATATTTTCAAGAGGCAGGATAACCAGCTAATCCCATGAAGCCCTTTCTTTCCTATGACTACTTTTTTGCTTTTTATACTTATTAGTAATCAGGAACTATATGGCCACTTTAATTAACATTCATATGTACATACATTGTTGTATGAGATACTCGAATCACCTTGTTTGGTTTTTCACATCTTGTCAGGAACTAATCAGATATAAATATATCAGTTAGGACTCTTGGTTCCAGGTGCCTGAAACATCAACCTAAACTTGTGTAAGCTGAGAATAAATTCCTTGGTTCATCTAACTGCAACCTCCAGACACAGCTAGCTGGATTCAGAGCTCAAGGAAGTCACCAGGACTCAGTTTGTCCTGATGAACCAGCTCTGCCTTTTGTTTAGGCTTCAGTTGCAGGCACTAAGTGTTAGAAAAATAAATGCAGCCTATTCAATTCCTATAGCTTTACAGCTTTTAAATTCAGCAGAAAAAAGCATATGTCCCTTTCCCAGAAGCCTGAGCAAATTTTCCTAATATCTTTTGGCAGTCATATGCCCCACCCTAATCCCTCTGTTAGGAGCTCTGGTAGCGTAGTGCCTGAGGCACTTGACTGCTAACCAGAAGGCTGGCAGTTCAAACCCACCAGCCACTCCTCAGAAGGAAGATGGGGCAATCTACTTCCGTAGTGATACTGCCTTGGAAACCCAAGGAGGGGTCGCTATGAGTTGGGTGCGACTTGACGGCCCATAACAACAACAACTGTGTTGGTGGTTATGAGTCTTTGATTAGTCAGTTCCCTGTGTTGGTAGTTATGAGTCTTTGATTAGCCAGTTCCAGTTACATGACACCCAGGAAGATACCCTATACCCCTTCAGAGGAACCATGTGGATTAGAAGTGGGGAAAGGTGAATTCCCAAAGGAAAAGGTGGGCTTTTCCCACCAAGAAAGGAATGAATACTGAACAGCAAAAGATCAAATGTTAGTTAGCCCCTAGTTCAGTAAGGGCAGGAGTAGATCAGAGGAATTAATGGATTTGCATTAGAATCGTGGTTTCTGATTCCATCCTGCTTGCCTACAAAGTCACACTTTTGAATAAATGTTCCCCATGGGGTAGGAGTTTGTAGAAACTTACAGTGTATTATATTCTTTTGGTAAGAATTTGGGTCGTTTTTAACAGGAAGAGAAAGAACCAAGGCAGATGGGGTACACCCCTGAGTAGTGGGTGAATGTCATGCAGTTTCTTACGCTGCTGTGATTAATGTATCTCAGCTCCAGTGACTTTCATTCCCTGTTTCAGGGGAGAGTCTCTTAGTCCGCGCTTGGATCAGGAGCTCTGGTAGCGCAGTGCCTAAGGCATTTGACTGCTAACCAGAAGGCTGGCAGTTCAAACCCAGCAAGCCACTCCTTGGAAGGAAGGTTGCTACCACCTCGGAAACCCAAGGAGGGGTCAGTATGAATCGGTTCCCACAGATGACAGTATGTTGTGTTTGTTGGTTGTAGTTCCAGTGATTTCTATTCCCTGTCCCAGGGGAGAGTCTCTTAGAGACAGGTTGGTCAGTATCTGCACTGATGAGGCAGTTACAGTGGGGACAGGGTCATAGGCTATAGCTAAGGATGTCTCTGTGTGTCCTCGGTGTATCTAGGCATGGTCTTCATCTAGAAGAAGTGGTTCTAGGCCTCTCACTGTGTTTCCTCTAGCAGCCCTCCTTTTTAGAATGGTCTGAGGCATTTCTCATTTTGACTTTGACCAGAGCTTGCTTAATATCTTTTGAGAGTGCACCTTCCTTTCTTCAGAAGGAGTGGATAATAGCAGGTCATAATACTGTTTACTGATAAACCAGAGCAAACAGTTGAACAGAGACCTGCCTTGTGCTGAGATTCATACTACAGGTTCAGGTCAGCCTCAGAAGGAAACTCAGTTGTGGTGGAAACATTAATATTCACTTCTGAGGTAGACACCTGAGACGAATGTATCAGAGACATTAACTCTGTCAGTCAATCATTTCCTCCCAAAGCTCATCTGTTTCTTTCTCTAATCTCTGTTTATATATTTATGTGATTGAGCTCTCCCCAGCTAACAAGTTTGCTGACAAATGTTGGTCTTAGTCTTTGTGATCCCCCCTCATAGTCAGGCTTAGGGCTTAGCTAGTCTTTATTGATTACATACAAATGCACTTATTTTTGCAATGATTTGTCTTGCATCATCATTAATCAGAATGGTGAAAATAATTTTTGTGTCATGTGGATAAGATTGTTATGTAGTGATATTTTCTCTGAGTATCATATTTTGAGCTCAGTAAAGTGATATCCAATTTTCATAAATTTACATAAATTGAAATAATAATATCTAACGTTGCTGAGCACTTTTTTTTTTTTTTAATTTTTATTGTGATTTGGGTGAAAGTTTACAGAGCAAATTCACTTTCCACACAGCAGCTCACATGTACTTTGTCTCACGACATTGACTGCAATTTCCCACAATGCAGCAGCTCCTCTCCCACTTCCTCCCTATAGTTACCTCTTCCCCGTGTCCTTCCCTACCATGTACTCCTGCCCCCTGAGCTGTCTCCCTGTGCATACACAGCCCTTCTATTCTCCCATGATTGATCTCTCCAAGGAGGAGATTAGGATCTCTCCTAATGTAAATGTTCAGCTCGTATATCTGTCTTTTGTTTAGTTGGAAGCCACAGGTGTGGGTTCAGTTCCAGACCTGAAGGGCAGCTAGGGGCTATAGTCTCAGTGGTTCCACCAGGCTCTGTCAGACCAGCAAACCTGGTCCTGTTTTTTTTAAATTTTTTTTTTTTAATGATTTGGAGTTTTGTTCTTTGTTGTTCTCCCATTCTATCCAGGATCTCCTACATAGATCCTCCTCTGAGTGGTTGACAGTAGTAGTTGGGCACCATCTAGTTCTTTTGGTCTCATAGTCATATAGGCTGAGGATCATATGGTGTACCCAGTCCCTTGGACTAATTGTTTCCATGCATCTTTGGTTTTCTTCTTTCTTCTTTGCTCTGGACGAGGAGAGACCCATTGTTGCATCTAGATGGCCGCTTGCAAGCTTTTAAGATCCCATTTGCTACTCGCCAAAGTAGGATGTGGAACAGTGTTTTTGTGTAGTATGTTATGCCAATTGAGCTTGATATCCCCTGCAACTATGGTTGCAAGCCCACAGGTCCAACTATTCCATCCCTCTGGGTAGCTGGCTGTGGCCAAGAAGTGACTACAACATTGTCCTTTGTCAGCTCTTCTATATATCTGGGAATTCTTACAGAAAGTATAGAGACACTTGTAGAAACACTGTCTGCTAACCCTATACATGGTCTTGGGCACACTCCCCGCTGCTTACCAAACGAAAAAAAAACAAACTCACTGCCGTCGAGTTGGATCCAACTCATAGCGACCCCTCCTTAGGTTTCTGAGGTAGTATCTCTACAGAAGTAGATTGCCCAATCTTCCTTGCGAGGAGTGGATGGTGGGTTTGAACCACCAGCCTTCTGGTTAGCAGTCAGATACCTTAGGCATCACACCACCTGATAGTTCAGCCTGTCCACCCATCTGTCCACCTATATATCCATGTTTGCCTTCACTGACAGTGCAGTACTGTGTGTGCAAAAGGATTGTCTTTGTTGTCTGTACCTCCCATGCACCTCTCTCTGTCTTCCTCTTCTTCAATGCCAGTGTGTTGATCACTCACATTTGATACCTTGTGCTTCTCTTCACCCAAATCAATACTTGTCTCTGTCTACCTAACAGTGTTCCCTCCCCCCTCCCCACCTCTGGTAACCAACAAAGAAAATTTCCTTCGATATTTAAACCTTTCCTTGACTTTTTACGATAACAAACTGATACAGTATTCGTCCTTTTGTGATTGACTTATTTCACTCAGCATGATGTCCTCCAAGTTCATCCACATTATGCATTGTTTTGCAGATTCTGTGTTATTCTTCAGGGTTGCATAGCATTCCATTGTGTGTATGTACCGTAGTTTGGTTATCCATTCTTCTGTTGATGGGCACGTTGGTTGTTTCCATCTTTTGGCTATTGTAAATAGTGCTGCGATGAACATGGGTGTACATATATATTTTCCTGTCCTGGGCTGAGCACTTAGCTTTGTTTTAGGTGTTCTTTTAGATACTTTATACACCTTATTTCACTTAACCCTTACATTAACCCTAGAAGTCAGTGCTTACTGCCGTCAAAATGATTCTGACTCATGGCGACCCCCGTTGGATTGCCAAGGCTGTAAATCTTTACAGAAGTAGATTGCCTCATCTTCCCGTGGAACAGCAGGTGGATTTGAACCACTCATCTTCTAAAAATGCTTAAGGAGACTAGTAAAAGGTCAGTATTAGTTGTCTTCTTACTGTTCCAAACATGAGCAAGTTGAACTACTTGGGGTGAAGTCGCTTGCCTTTGTCCATGCAGCTAGTGAGAGTGGGGGCGGTGAGTTTTGAACACAGAACCTCTGGCTCCAGAACCCGTGCTTTTGGGCACTGTGTTCCATTCTCTGTCAAGGAAAGAGAAAGATATTAGCTTGTGCATTATTAGTTTTGTTTTCCTTTCTACTTCTTTTTGTAATATTTTTCTAGGTGCACACTAGGAGTTTTATGGGGAAATTTGCTAATTCTAAGGCCTTGGATATCCATGGATTCGTCCATCTCATGGCCTGCTATCTGGAGTCATATCTATATACAAGTAGTATTCAACTAGGGATGATTTTGCTACCCGGGGACATTTGGCACTATCTGGAGATATTTCTGGTTGTCAAGTCAGGGTTGGTGCTAAACATCTTACAGTGCACAGGACAGCTTCCCACAACAAAGAAATATCTAGTTCAAAATGTCAGTAGTGCCAAGATTGAGAAACTCTGGACTGTATCATAAGTTAGTGATTGTCTTGTAACACCATTCTTATGTATGATGGGCAAATTCACTGTAGCAATAAAGAGTCATTATTTTTGAGTTTTGTTTTATAATTGATTTCACCCAAATTAATAGATGTGTATAGAAGGATCTTAAGTGCCAATCTGAACTTAAATATTTAAATTCCCTTAAACCAAACTGGGAGTTACCGTCTATTGAGAGAAAGGTGAGGAACTTTAAAGGGAGGCCATAAAGTTTGAGGATTAAAAAAACCCAAAAAACAAAACTCATTGCCGTTGAGTCAGTTCCAACTCATAGTGACCTTGTAGGACAGAGTAGAACTGACCCATAGAGTTTCCAAGACTGTAATCTTTATGGGAGCTCACTGCCACATCTTTATCTGCAGAGTGGCTGGTGGATTCGAACTGCTGACTTTTCAGTTAACAGCCAAGCTCTTAACCTCTGTGCCACCAGGGCTCCTTAAAGATTGAGGATACAGTATTATAAATATATCTTGGATTATCTTGTGAATAGCACAAATTTCATTTATAATGTTAAAAGTGTTAATTTGTTAAATTTGAATGTTTAAAATACATAGTAATTTTTAAAGCCTTATTTTGTTTTTAATTGAAACTTTGAAACAGAGAAGTACAGGGAATAACTGTACCACATGTACATACCATACGTATTTAACAAATGCTAACAAATACTGTTGAAGTCCTATTTGAACTTTTCCTTGTCCCATTCCTTAGATATTTGTACATTTTTTGATATACTAAGAATCTCATAACAGGTCTGGTGGCATAATGCCTAAGGCATTTGACTGCTAACCAGAAGGCTGGCCGTTCAAACCCATCAGCCACTCCTCGGAAGGACTACTGGGCAATTTACTACTGTAAAAATACTGCCTTGGAAACCCAAGGAGGGTATATTAGGCTGAGTTCTCTAGGGAAGCAAAACCAGTAAAGCTTATATATACATATAGAGAAAGAGAAATTCATCTTAGGAAAATGGCTCACATACTTATAGAAGCTGGCAAGTCCCAAGTTCCTGGATCAAATGTCAAGCTGGAGGCTTTTCCAGGCTCACGCAGCTGCAGGGCCTGATGAGCTCAAGGTTGGCAGGCAGTATACTGACTCTTGACTTCAATGGATGACGAATCCAAGATCTCCAGGCCAAGTGGTGGATTGTTTGCTCATGGACAGGTGTAGGCAGCACAACAGGATCCCAATCCACAGAAGAGTGTTTCTTTTTCCCAGGATGTCCATAAATATATTGGAAGCAGGCCATACCCCTTGGGAAACTCCGTTTCTGTGGATTGGCTGTTCAAAACATACGCATCTGATCCCATCATGGGAATAACCCACATCACAACTCCTTAAACCACACAGAATTATGGTCCAGCCAAGTTGACACATAGCTCCAACTATCACAGAAGGGTTGCTATGAGTCTCAAAAATTGAAGGGGTTTAGACTTCTTCTAGGATCTGTGGTGGTGCAGTGGTTAAGTGTTCAGCTGCAAACTGAAAGCTTGGCAGTTTGAGCCCACCAGTGGCTCCTGGTAACCTCCTTTCATAAAAATGACAGCCTAGGAAACCCTGTGGAGCAGTTGTATTTTGTCATGGAGGGTCACTATGAGTAAAAAATCTACTCGGCAACACACAACACAGATTATGTCTGTCACTTTTCCTCACTCACTACTGCTGTTTGCTTGTTTGTGTATCAGTAACTTGCTCCCCTCATCTTTCCCTGGAGTATATAGACACAGATGGCTGCAGAACATTTGGGAGAAGGCAGAGCTGGGTCTTTGTTACCAAGGCTGGGTGGCCAGGCAGACAGTTCATGTGCAGGCTGGAGAAGGGTGCAAGGAAGATACTAGGCTCCTGGGGACCAGTTGGTTAGACATGAAGGGAAGGAATTGCTGCAGAGTGAGTAAGGTGGATGCAGGCAAGAAACAGTCTACAAGCTGGTTAGGGATGGAGGTAGTCAGCAGGAGCGATTCTCTGAAACAGTGTTGTCACTGCCAGGTCTAAGGCTTTGAGGTCTTCTCTGCCCACATGAGTGCTGTCCCCTGCCACATGAGTGCTTCTCACTAGGGTGAAGGAGTGTCACCATCTCTTTCCCGGACTACTATAGTGGTCTCTTATCAATGGCTCTGTCTGTTTGTGATTTCTTTTCCTTCTGTTGCCTCACAGGACTTATAGTTGATGAGGTCCTTCTTTATTTAAAAACTTTGCCTTGTGCTTCATTGCCACAGAATCAAGTCCTCCTTCTTGTGGCATTTGAGGACATTCACAGCTCCTTCTACTCCTCTGACACCTCCTGAGCCTAAGCCCTGTGCTTTCTCCCCTCCCCTTCGCTTGAACACTTCTCTCGGAAAAGCTCTTGCTTGCTCTCCCTATCACCTCTGCGTGGTGAACTCCTGTTCACCTTTCCAGGCTAGCTCATGCCTTGAGGCAGAAGGAATAAGTCCTTCTTGTAATGGTTCACTTGTGCTTTGCCTCTCTTGCTAGAATGCAAGTGTCTTGAAAGCAGTCAGGCAGTGAAACCAAATGTACATGAACTGTTGAATGTAAAACAAATTCTGTTCTGTAAATTTGCACCCAAAAAGCAATAAATAAATAAATAAAGTAAGATAGCATTCACCACCAAAAAAAAGAAAAAGCAGTGTTGACTCGTTCTGCTTTGAATTCAGAGCCTGGCCTTAAGGAAATGCTTACCAAATTCTCATTTGGCCAGTTTTTCCATTTGGTTGGGAAAAATCATACGTAGTATAGATTTTGGTACCTGGTACTCACAATCACAAAATTGCAAGAAGAAGATACTAGAAAAACTGAAATTTGAAGTTTGAGATGTGAACGTTTCTGCACCTTCTGGTTAAAAAAAAAAAAAAATTAATATTCATGATTTGTTCTCTTTGCAATGTTCAAAGTCATGTTTCATTTATAAATTTGTCTCATTTATAAATTTGATGTATGATGGTATGAACCTGGCTTCTGGCTGACATTTTGCTTGGATCTTAGTAAAAGCTTTATAATATTTAAGACGTAGAGATTTTATAACATCAATGGCTGTGGCTTAGCTGTGACTTTGATCAAAAGGCAACTTGAGGGTAACTATTCAGAGAGAGATTTAAGCCAGAAAAGGAGCTAGAATTTATAATTAATAAATTTTTACAATCTTCTCTTTTTCATTCCCCCATCTTTAGGATTTTTGTCCCTGAGTCATGGAAGACAGAAGAGCTGAGAAGTCATGTGAACAAGCGTGTGAATCACTTAAAAGGCAGGACTATGAGATGGCCCTCAAGCACTGCACAGAGGCCCTCCTTTCTCTTGGCCAGTACTCCATGGCGGACTTCACAGGGTCATGTCCGCTGGAGATAGAACGCATCAAAATCGAGAGTCTTCTTTACAGAATTGCCTCATTTTTGCAGCTGGTGAGTAAACACTGTGGATTAGCCAATGATGATCTATGGACAATGGTCTTTTTCACTGAGTAGGGACTATTGCTGGCCACTTTCTATATAGATCAGCTAATTCCAGGCTGAGGAGACAGTGAAGTGGTTTGTAATTGCTAAATACCTTTAAAGGCAAACAATATATTTTTGTGCTTTGAAAGTTATACTAATTATATAGCATTTGGGATTATTCACTCATTCAGTATGTATTTGTTGCGTTCATACTATGTGTTAAACCCTGGTTTGGGTATTTGGTACGTATTGCTGAAAAAGAAAAAGAAAGATCCCTTCATGGTACTTTTTCTTTCAGGGGGACAGACGGTAGACAATAGAGTATAAGTAAGCAAGTAATATAGATTGTTAGAAGGTAGTAACTGCATAAAAAAAGGTAGAACAGAGGAAAGGAGAATGGGAGTACTGGGGTCAGGTACAGGATTGTGATGTTAAATGGAGCAGTCAAGGTAGGCTTCATTGAGAAGGTGATGTGAAGGAAGTGAGAGAGCCCTGTGGAAATCTGGGGGAAGAGCGGTCCAGGCAGAGGGAAGAGTTAGTGCAAAGACCCTGCAGCAGGAGCACGTTGGTCATGTTTGGCGAACGGCGTGGAGGCTGTGTGGCTGGAATAGGAATAGTGCACGAGGGGAGAGTAGCAGGGGAAGAAGTTGGAGAGGTAGCAGGGCTCGATCCTGGGGAACCTTTAAGTCATTGTCAGGATTTTGGTTTTTGCTCTGTATGAGATGGGGAACGATTATGGGGCTTTGAGTAGAGGAGTGATATGATCTGATTTAATGGGAATATTTTAGCTTTTGTGTTGACAGTGTAAAGGGATAAGGATAGATGCCAGGAGACTAGTTTGGAAACTACTGGAATAATCTGGGTCGGAGATGACAGTGGCTCAGATCAAAATGGTAACGGTGGAGATAGTGAGAAATGGCTAGGTTTTAGTTAATAATTTGAAGGTAGAGTCAGTGAGATTTCAGAGTCGATTGAATGTGGGGAGTGAGAGAGAGAAAACAGTCACAGATGACTCACTTTGAGGTGTTTCTGTTGGAGCAGTTGGAAGAATGAGAAGGCAATTGAGGTGAGCAGGCTGTAGACGAGGAGCACATTTTGCGGGGGAAGATGGGAGTTCCGTTTTGGACACACTGAGTTTGAGATGTCGTTTATATATCCAGTTGCAGAAGTTGAGCAAGCAGTTGGATGTGCAAGTCTGGAGTTTGGGAGAGAGAACTGGGTGAAAAAATACTAATTTTAGAGTCCTAGGCATGTAGATGATATATAAAGTCTTGAGCCTGGGTGAAATCACCGAGGGAATGAGTGTAGATAGAGTGGAAGAGGGAGCAAAGGCTTAGTGAGTGGCACTACAGTAAGAGGTTGGGGAGAAGAAGAACCAGCAAGGCTGCCTTACGAGTGACCTGTGAGGTAGCAGGAGAACTCTCAGAGTGAGGTGTCCTAGCAGCCAGATGTCAATACGAGGGAATGTTCAGCAGTGTCAGAGGCTGTGAGTAAAGAAGAGTCGACTGAGAGCAACTCTGCCTCTAGACGTGTACATGTAGATATAGACTGTATTTTATCCATCTGGATGTAGTGCAGCTCACTGGTGACCCTAGTGAGAGGAGTTTTGGTAAAATGGTAGGTGAGTGATTATAGAAGGTTTGAGAGATCAGAGGAACAAGTTGAAGATGTGAGTGCAGGTAGTCCCAGGGTTATGAATGTCCAAGTCACATAACTCATATTTACCACCCAACCCCATAAAGCCTGTTAATTAAAAATTCAGAGGTCAAACAATGGTGTTCATGTTCAAACAAAGGGGCATTACTTTGTGACTTGTACATAAAACATTATTATTATTACGTTAAAGATCTTTTAGGTCTGGAAGTGTTTTTTTAATGCTTTTTATGTGTAGAGAGGTATACTATATATTAGATATGAAGACTAACATTTGGCTAACTGATGTATATAACTGTCCACCTTGTGTGCACATTCATCTTAAAAACAGACTTAGAACCTGAGTTCGTTGGTAATCCGAGGACTGCCTGTATAGACACCTCGAGGAGCATACATACTCTTGAGGAATGATGCCACAAAGAGGTGCAAAAGAAATGGGATGGTAGCTGGTAGGAGGCAGGAAGTCAAGAGAATGATTTTTTTTTTTTTGATAGGCTAAATAATAGCATATTATTATGTTCACGAGAATGATCCAATGGGAAGGAGAAAAAAATAACGAGAGGAGGCTTGCTGGAGTTCTCGAGTAGGTGGCAGATCAGGATCCGGGGGATGGTAGGAGTGGCTTCAGAGAGGAGCACGGGTAGTTGGTTTGGTAACAGACGGAGGGAGCGAACGTGTGTGTGTGTGTGTGTGAGTGCTGGGAGACATCCCAGCTGCTGGGGAGAACGTGGACGTTCTCGTCTCCTGACTTCGGCTTTCTCAAGAAACTCGTCCACAAGGAATGAGGGTGGGAGAGGAGGTTTTGGTGCTTCGAGATGAGCAAAGGGGAGCACTGGGGTGTGGGTGAGTGGGCTGGGGCGGGTACTGTGGCTGTAGCGGTGCTGTCCAGTCGGAGAACTGTGTGAGCTTCAGACAGCAGCAGGAGGCAGCTTCGCTCTGGGAACGTTCAGGTTGCAGCATATTAATGATTAAACTTTGAAACAAAGCTGAGCTTTTTTTTGATAAAATCTATGGTAAAAGCAGCCCTTGAATTACTTAATTTTATCTTGTGTCTCTTATTTTGCAGAAAAACTATGGGCAAGCTGATGAAGATTGTAGGCATGGTATGTGTAAACTCAGGACTCTTTTCTGAATTGAAGATTTTTGAATTATTTAATTGAGCAATGTTTGAGGTTTGATTTTTTTTTTTTTTTCTTTGCTAGTTAAAAAAAAGTATAATACATGAAAAAGCAATTGCACCTGGTGGTGGTGACTCATGGACGGTAGCTTTTCTGCCATAATTGGTGTACATGTGACTAGCGTCCCTTTATGAGGATTCCATCCAGTCACTTCCCTGGGAGCATTGACAGTGTCCTTTTTAAGTTTGTGTGAGTAGTTTCAGGCAATTAAGAGTCAGATTTTAACAGACGTTACACATACAGATTAAAATGTTAAGCTGGGATAAATTGAAAGGATGGACCTATCCCTCCTAAAATTGGCTTCCCCCTTTATTAAGTTTTCCTTTTTTTACCTCTGTTTTTTTTGGGGGAGGGTGGAGGGAGCTAGAAATTGAGATTAATGAGTCTTGCTGTGTAAGTTCTCACAGAGTTGGAATCTTTTTTTCATGATTGCTGCCTCTTCATTAGAATGAATCTAGGAGTGAGTGGGAGAAGAGTTCAGTGTACATTCTCACATACTCTTGGTGGGACTTTTTGCACAGCTCAGTGATTTGGATAATAGAATGTTTCATTTATCCAGAATGTTTAGGAGATGAGTTATTTAACATAAGTTAAATTTTTTTTTTTTCTAGTAAGACTTACACCTTGCTTAGTACTTTTTTAAAAATTTCTGTTTATTTTTACTTTTTAATGCATTTTATTGAAATATAATTTAAATACAGTGAAATACACAAAACTAAAGTGACACGAATCAGTGCATTTTTTTTTTTTGCAGTGTTCCCTCCCCTTTCACCCCTAGCAACCAACAAAGAAAGCTTCTCTCCATATATAAACCTTTCCTTGACCTTCCACAACAATGAACTAATACTATATTTGTCCTGCGAATGACTTATTTCATTCAGCATAATGTCCTCCAAGTTCATCGATATTGTGCAGTGTTTTGCAGATTCTACATTATTCTTTAGTGCTACATAGCATTCCATTATGTGTATGTACCATAGTTTGGTCATCCCCTCTTCCACTGATGGACACATAGCTTGTTTCCGTCTTTTTGCTATTGTAAATAGTGCTGTGATGAACATGAGTGTGCATATATCTGTTCCTGTCCTGGCTCTCACCTCTCTAGGACATATACCGAGTAATGGGATTGCTGGGTCAAATGGTATCTACAATTCCAGTTTTCTAAGGAATCACCTTATTGTTTTCCACAATGGTTGTATCACTTCACAGTCCCACCAGCAGTGTTTGAGAGTCCTTATCTCTACACATCCTCGCCAGCATTTGTTATTTTTGTCTTGTTGAACTTTGCCATCAGTGCTGGGGTGAGAGTATCTCATTGTTGTTTTGATTTGCATCTCTTTGATGACCAATGATAGTGAGCATCTCTTCGTGTATTAGCTGGCTACCTGA
>NW_006921605.1:17087682-17162035 GCF_000298275.1 Orycteropus afer afer | reverse complement strand
TGGTTTTATTTTTCTCTTCTTGTTCTGGAATTCCAGTGACATGTAGGCTATTCCTTTTGATGGTATCCCACATGGACCTTAGGCTTTCTTCATTTTGTTTTGATCTTTTTTCTTACTGATCCCTTTCCAAAGAAGCATTCAGGTATTTGTCTTCAATCTCATTAATTCTGTCTTCCATTGATTCAGTTATGCTCCTTTCCCCTTACAATGTGTTATCTATTTCTGACAATTTAGTGTTAATTTTCTGGATTTCTGTGTGTAGATTTTTAATCATTTCTAATTTTTCACTGATTTTGTCATTTTGTTGTGTTTTCTTCTTCTAGGGTTTTCTCTCTGTTTTCCTTGATCTGTCTCTCAGTCCTTTGAAGATACCTGAATATAATTCTTTTAATTCCTTATCAGGGAGTTCCAGTGTTGTGTCTTCTCAGGGATGTGTTTTGAGTCTGTATCCTGGTCCTTTGTTTCTCCTGCTTTATCTTGCTTCTTTCTGTGGACTGTGATGCTCTGTTGTCTCCCAGGCATTGTGACGTTTTTGTGGTTATATTTAATTGGTGGTTGTATGTTGGAGTGAATTGCCCACAATTTTTGTTTTCTTTGTATGTTATCTATGCAAGCAGGGTTCTATTCACTAGTTGAAAGCACTAGTCTCCTTTCCTGTTGTCAGCCTGTTGTATGTCCCTGTCAACCTTGGCAAACAGAGCCTATTCTTAGGTCCCTGGAATCTGAATGAGATTGCTATCACTTTAAAATCCAAAATGGTTGCCACTTGTAAAGATTCAAAATGGCTGTGCCCTCAGTCACTTTAAACATTCATAATGGCTACGCCCTCCAGACAGTGGAAAGTCAACAGCTCAGCTTGTCTCCCTCCTTACTGCCTCCCTTCCTAGTCATAGGACACCAGCGTAGTTGTCCCTGCAGTCCTTGGTGACCAGGGTTGCTCTTTAGGTCAGTTCTCAGGTCCCAACACCACTTGGAAATATTCAGGCTGTTGGTCCCATCAGAGTAGTTGACAGTCTGCAGCTCTGTACTCACTGTTTTCATTCAGGGTTTTCCACTAGCTGGTGCCTAATCCACTGCTGTATAGCTCCTTTCAAAGCTCAGGGCTCCAGGATGATTTTCTGTATCTCTGTCAATTGTTTTTTCTTTGCTTTGTTGAAGAGGGTCTTTGTCGCTTGTCTGCCTAGTCCTCCATCTACTGGAAATCCTTTTCAGTACTTTTAAATGTATTAACTATTTTTGCTCTCAACCTTCCAAAAATATAACACACTCCTGCCATAGTGAACATAATTTAACTATTTGTTTAAGATTCACCAATTTCTTTGTGCATCTTGCTTCACAGACTTTTACACTTTGGGAGGCACTTAGAATTTGAGACATCTAGTACTGTCTTACTTTTTTTTTTAAAGTCCTTGCTATGCATGGACATTTGAAAATTATCAGTAAGCCAAATAATACAGAGAAATAGGGAGAAGGGAATGCTTCCTCTTTTTCTCTCATCCGAAGTGATGATCGTTATTAGTTTGCTATCTCTTCCACCCGTTTAAAAATTTTTTTAAAGTTTTGCTTTTTCACCCATCAATATATCATAGATACCTTTCTAGGTCCATGCACTGTGTCCAGCTGCTGCTTAATATTCCATAGTATCGATGTGCCCTGATTTACTGAAATACTTCTGTATTGATAGGCATTCAGGTGGTTCTGGTTTTCTAGTTTTTCATTATGAACTATCTTGTAGTAAACATATGCTCTTTCTCACTGTAGCCTTTGTTTATGTAGGATAATCTTAAAAGTTCAGATTGCTGGGTTAAGGAATATGTACACTTAAAGTTTTAATAGACATGCCCCTCCATTTTTGCGTATGCTCGCCTGTGGTACACAAGGATGTGCGTTCCCTGCAGTCCTGCCAACACTGGGACCTGTCAGTCTTGACATTTTGCCAGTCTCATGTGAGAAATGGCCTCTTTAGTTTTCACTTTCATGAGTACGAGTGAGGTTGATCTATTCTTCTCATGCTGGAGACATAGAAACAAAAGTCCTGGAAGGTTAAATGATTTATGAAAAGTCTCAGAAAAGTAAATGCAGTTGGTGAAGGCACATGTGGAAGTATGTTCTGTTTTTTTGTTAATTGTTCTACTTCCAAGTCCAAACCAAACTCACTACTAGTGAGTCAATTCAGACTCACAGCGACCCTGGTAGACAAAGTAGACCTGCCCCACAGAGTGTCCAAGACTGTGAATCTTTTTTTTTTTTTTTTAGGAGGAGAGAAAGTTATTTATTGCAAATCAGCGATGCAAGGAGATGGGTCTGTACCCAGATCTGACTCCCCAAAACTCCATCGAATTACAGTTTTGTAGGTTTCAGAAAAGAGGGTTATGCATTTTCATAAAAATTTCAGGATTTTGGGCGTGAGATGGTTGATGATTGGCTGAAATTTCCTTTGCCTCGGTTTAAAGGGACAGTAGCATTTTAATCCAGTGTGCTTGCGTACCGGATGCGTCACACTGGTTTCCTGTCATCAGCTGATCGGGGCTTAGGCAGAGGGCAGAGTGTTAGTTCCCAGTAACTTTGTTCCTCTCTGTCCCATTGGGCATGTCCGCAGGCCAGAGTTAATTTTCAAGTTGTTTTCTAAGACACATTAATGCATTTATCACCTGTGCCTAAGGAAATAGAAGGAAAGAATGCTGTTTGTTCCATTCAGTTCTTAAGGAACTGAGCTTATTGTGTTTATTCATCTGTGTTAACCTGGGTGGGGAAATAGTTGAGGGTAATTAAGTGTACTTATCTATTCCCATGGGGGGGGGGTCCTATCTGTTCTAATTATCTGTTTTAACCAGGGTGGGGAAATAGTTTTGACATTACTCGATTTCAGTTCCCCCTTAGAATGGATACTGTTCCACATTCTTGGGGAACACTTTACTTGGTTTCAATTCCCCCTTAGAATGGTTACTGTTCCACATTCTTGGGTACGGGGTGACACCTCATTCTAGCTGCTTCTTGCTGACTGGGGGTGAAGTTGGTGGAACTCAATCCTTGGTTAGTAAGTTTCCTAAATTGAGTAACCAAGAGATGAGACAAGAAAAGTTTGTCCCAAAGATGGGGGTTAAATCCTGTCCTGTTGCAATTTAGGAATAGTGCCATGAATAGCCTATTGATGTTGTTCTATTTTTCCTGATGCATTAACTAATGAGCAACAGGTGGGAATGATGTAAATCCACACCCTACCATGTGCTACTAGCATGAGGTTGCCGATTCTGAAGCACACAGAAAGCAGCCAGAGTTTTAGACCTTAGTACATCATACTTCACCACAGAAGAACTTTTGTTAGAATTGATTATATTGGCCCCTTCATCTCCGGCCCAGTGTCCTAAATGTAAGGGGACAGGGATGATAGGCAAATCCTGTGCTCCATGTGAAGGATACTGAGCACATACCCAACAATTATTAGTCCAAGGTGTGTGGTTTATAAAACAATCATTGAGCTGATCAAAATCACATTCATGTCTTAACCTAGAACAGGCTTCCTTTTAAATGAAACTTTACGATCCTCAATGGGCTCACAAGTATATTCCACTGCAGGTTGTTGGGGACACTTAATATTCGGTTGGCCTGGTTCTCTGAAGCCTCCCTGTAGGATAAAACTTAGTTATAGGTCGAGGAGGGTTTCCAGTGCAGTCTGGTGCTATTCTCAATTGGGTGTGATGTATGCAAGGGCGGACTCCCTTCAGTTTGGCTGAAGAATGTGTTGTCAACAATACATTATAAGGCCCAGTGTTCAAACCCACCAGCCACTCCTCGGAAGGAAGATGGGGTAATCTACTTCCGTAATGATACTGCCTCGGAAACCCAAGGAGGAGTCGCTATGAGTTGAGTCAGACTTGTCGGCACATAACAACAACAACCCCTGCAGGGTTCTATGCACCTTATTTGCATTATTAGCAAGCTGTCCAGTCCCGTTGGTGGGGCACAACAGTCTTATTTGCATAGTCCCATCCAGTCATTGTATAGGAGTCACAAAGACTGGCTAGAAGGGCCATATTAAGTAATTAACTGTCCCACACCAAGTCCTTATGAGTATGCTGAAAATTGTACTGTTAGAGTTCTGCAATTATATAAATAAATTTTTTTTTTCTGCTAATGTTATTTTTATGGCAAAATAAAATACCATGGTTAGGCAGTCAATTAGTAATAAAAGCAAGGGAGAATCTCAATCTCTGTTAATTATTATACTGCTTTGTTCCCTGCCAAGATGGTTCCAGGGATAGCTATGGATAGCCCCTACCTTAGTGACCACACCATTGAGTTCTTATATCTGCATTTTATATACAACATAGTTGTATTGTCTGTTCCCTTACTGTCAGGCTATCAGCTCACAGTCCTTGCAGCTCTCAATGTACCTCATTGCAGCTCCCTTTCTTCTCCTATCCTTTTACTGCTTCCGACCAGCTGTGGGTTAGGCAACGTTAGGCAGTCTTAATAGTGGAATTAAAGAAAGCTTAACAGTTACTTTTTTTATTATGAAAAATGTGAAATATATGGAAAAGTAGAGGGAGTAGTATAATCATCAATATACTCAAAATTTAGATTGAGCAGTTCTTAACATTTTGTTGTAATTTACTTCTTTTCTTTTCTGAAATATTTTTAAGTAATTACAAACATCATGGCATTTCCCCCTAAATACTTCAGTACGCATCTCTGAAAATAAGAACATTAGTGCATAACCACAGTATTCTGACTAACCTAATAAAATGGAAAGTAATTCCCTAATATTACCTAAAACCCAGTCTATAATCACATTTACCTGGTTACCCCCAAAATGTTTTTTATGGCTGATTTCTTCAAACCAGCAGCTAGTCAAGGAGTCATAAAATTTTAAAGTTGGAATTCTCCTTTAGTATGAGTAAATAGAAGAAGAATTGATGCTTTTGAGTTGTCGTGCTGGTGAAGAATGCTGAAAGTACCATGGATTGCTAAAAGAACTAACAAATCTGTCCTGGAGGAAGTGCAGCCAGAATGCTCCTTGGAAGTGAGAATGCCGCTTCATCTTACCTACTTTGGTCATGTTGTCAGATGGGACCATTCCCTGGAGAAGGATATCATGCTTGGTAAGGTGGAGGGTCGACAAAATAGGGGAACACCCTCAACAAGATGGGTTGACAAAGTGGCTGCGACGACGAGCTCAAGTATAGCAAGGATTGTGGAGCTGGGCAGTGCTTCGTTCTGCTGTGCATAGGGTTGCTATGAGTTGGAGATGTCTCGACAGCACCTAACAGCAACAACAGCAGCAGCAACATGAGTAAGGACTCCAGGGCATCTTGAAAATAAAATACGTTGGCTTTACATCCTGGATTTTAGTTCTGAGCTTAAGGTTGTGATTTAGGTAGTGGAGGTTGCCAGACCAGTGACCACAAGGTAGGTGAGATGTTCAAGTCAGTTTTCATCTGAATATAGTTATACTTTGTATAACAGGAGACCTTTCATGAAATAATGATTTTTTTTTCTACCTTTGAAATATTTCTTGTATAGGAAACTTAACATTTATTTACATTAACTCAAATATGGCAAAATGGAATGAGAATAAATGGAGAAAAAAAATGAAATCAAAAGGAATAAACATATTAACTCAGTCATGTGCTACAATGTAACATGTAGACCAAATTCATTCATCATAAATGTCAGTGGAAATGTTGCCTAAGGCCGCAAGAATTTGAAAATCTAGTCAAGAGTATGGTTAACTTAAGAAGTCATTCTTACAAACAAAAGCATTTGGGTCATCTATTGACATTTACTGAAATGATCCTTGACTTATGAAGTAAATGATTCCGTAATCAAATAGGCTGATGCATTAAAAAAAAGCCAATTGGTAAGAGATTGAGTCTACCTTCTCTATTTACGTGGGAAAAGCACTTTAGGTAACTGCCTTCCTTACCGTCATTAAAGACATTTTTTTCTGGAAAAATATTGTCGTTAATGGGCAGCTGTATTTGGAGTTTTCTTTAGGTCCAGGACCTTTGAGAGGTGTTTTATTTAATCACATTGTATTATATGAGAAAGAAAGAAAAGACCAAAATGGATGTCAGAAGAGACTCTGAAACTTGCCCTTGAGTGAAGAGTAGCTAAAGCAAATGGAAGAAATGACAAGAAAAAACAGCTGAACAGAAGATTTCAAAGGGCAGTTCGAGCAAACAAAGCCAATTACTATAATGAAATGTGCAAAGACCTAGAGTTAGTAAACAAAAAGGGAAGAACATGCTCAGCATTTCTCAAGCTGAAAGAACTGAGGAAAAACTTGAAGCCTCAAGTTGCAGTATTGAAAGATTCTGTGGGCAAAATACTGAATGATGTAAGAAGCATCAAACGAAGATGGAAGGAATACAGAGTCATTATACCAAAAAGAATTGTTTGACATTCATCCATTTCAGGATATGGCATATGTTCAGGAACTAATGGTATTGAAGGAAGAAGTCAAAGGTGCACTGAAGAAATTAGGGAAATAAAAGGCTCCAGGAATTGACAGAATACCAATTGAGATGTTTCAACAAATGGATGCCCCACTGGAGGCACTCACTCGGCTATGCCAAGAGATTTGGAAGACAGCTACCTGGCCATCTGACCGGAAGCGATCCATATTTGTACCCATTTCAAAGAAAGGTGATCTCACAGAATGTGGAAATTATTGAACAATATTGTTAATATCTCATGCAAGTAAAATCTTACTGAAGATAATGCAAAAACGGTAGCAGCAGTATATTGACAGAGAACTTCCAGAAATGCGGGCTTGATTTAGAAGAGAATGTGGAACAAAGGATATCATTGCTGATGTCAGATGAATCTTGGCTAAAAGCAAAGAATACCAGAAAGATGTTTACTTGTGTTTTATTGACTATGCAGAAGCATTTGATTGTGTGGATCTTAACAAATTGTGGATAACATTGAGAAGAATGGGAATTCCAGAACACTTGATTGTACTCATGAGGAACCTATACATAGACCAGGAGGCTGTCATTCGAACAGAACAAAGGGATATTGCATGGTTTAAAATCACGAAGGGAGTGTGTCAGGGTTCTGTCCTTTCACCATACTTATTTAATCTGTGTGCTGAACAAATAATCTGAGAAGCTGGACTAGATGAAGAAGAACATGGCCTCGGGATTAGAGGAAGACTCATTAACAACCTGCGATACGCTGATGACACAACTTTACTTGCTGAAAGTGAGGATGACTTGAAGCACTTACTGATGAAGATTGAAGACTACAGTCTTCAGTGTGGATTACATCTCAGTATAAAGAAAACAAAAATCCTCACAACTGGACCTATAAGCAGCAGCATGATAAATGGAGAAAAGATTGAAGTTGTCAGAGACTTTACATTACTTGGTTCCACAATCGATACTAATGGAAGCAGCAGTCAGGACATCAAACGATGTATGACACTGGGCAAATAGGCTGCAAAAGACCTTTTTCAAGTGTTGAGGAGCAAAGATGTCTCCTTGAAGACTAAAGTGTGCCTGACACAAGCTATGGTATTTTCAGTCACCTCATATGCATGTGAAAGCTGTGGACAATGAATAAGGAAGACTGAAGAAGAATTGATGCTTTTGAGTTGTTTTGGTGAAGAATGCTGATAGTACCTTGGACTGCTGAAAGAACTAACAGATCAGTCCTGGAGGAAGTGCAGCCAGAATGCTCCTTGAAGATGAGAATGGCCAGAATTCGTTTCACCTACTTTGGTCATGTTGTGAGAAGGAACCATTCCCTGGAGAAAGATGTCATGCTTGGTAAGGTGGAGGGTTGATGAAGAGGGGAGGGCCCTGAACGAGATGGCTTGACACGGTGGTGGTGGCGGCGGTGGCGATGGGCTTAAGTATAGCAGGAATCATGGAGCTGGCTCAGGACGGGGCGGTGTTTCGTTCTGCAGTGCATAGCGTCGCTATGAGTCGCAGACGACTCGACTCGATGCCACCTAACAACATGTGTTATCATTGCCATTTTACAGGTGAGGAAACAGACTTTGTGAGATTGAGTAACTTGTTTGAGAGCACAGAGCCCCACCTGGGTGGAACTGGGCTTTTGAAGTGAGATCCTTCTGATGTGAAAGGCCAGGCTGCTTCTCAGAAGCTGCTGCCTCGGTAGTCTGCACGTTTGTGCAGACATTATTGCATCTGGCAAAATAAATAATAAAAGAAAAAGTAGTATTTTTTAATTCTGGAACTGAAGAAATCTGGGCCTCAGGATCACTTAGGTTATTGTTGGTGGAGTGGGGACTAGGATTTGAGTGTTCAGGCTCCTAGTCCATCCGGCCATTTTTCCTTCACCAGACTTTTTAAACAGGAATATATTCCAATATCATCTTTAAAATTTCATAGTTCTTTATATTCCTTTATATTAACGGTTTTAAATGAAGGTCTGATATTTAAGTTGACGGAAATAAAAAGTTAAATTACCTTGGGGTGGAATATAAATCAGAGAAGTAAAAGTTTCTATAATACGTGAGTTACCTTTGAAGAATGTTATTCTCTAAATACGCAAACTTTTTTGCATCAGTAGGTGCTTGCTTAAGCAGGAGTCTTGGAATTTATGTGAACTGAGTTGCATGATTTTATGAGTGACCATCTGTGCCAGGCGTTTGCTGACTTATGCAGGGTGTCAGCTGTTAGGAGTGATGGAGTCCATTGATTTCATACTGATTTTGACTCATGGAATAAATATTTGCTAACATTAATTTCATAATAAATTATATTTACACATAAAAGGAGATTGAAAATGAATATAACCTTGCCTTGAAAAATCCCAGAAAATTATACCAAAGGTGGGACTGAAATGAAGGATTATTGTGGACACTTGAAAACAGACTGCTACCCATGTTGTTGTTGTTATGTGCCATCGAGTTGGACCTGACTCATAGTGACCCTTCCTTGGGTTTCCCAGGCAGTATCACTATGGAAGTAGATTGCTCCATCTTCCTTCTGAGGAGTTGCTGGTGGGTTCGAACCGCCAGCCCTCTGGTTAGCAATCTGGTACATAGGCAGTTAACCTTCAATTACAAACTTGATTGAGGCTTTCTGCTGTTTGTAGTCTCTACACTTTTTGAAAATAAATAAAATGTGTGTTGTGAGTATAGATAGTATATTCCTGTATATCTACATCTCAACTGAATTTTTTGCCAAACATTAAATGGCAGATTGAGGAAGGAAATTTAAAAGGAATTTATTTTCATTTTTGATTCAGTTATTGAGTGGATTATACATTGAAAAGTTTTTAAAGGTTTGTAGGTCATTTTTGCAGAGAAGATATTTTATATACTTCTAATATTTGGAAAAGAAGTCCTCAGAAGAGATTCACGTGGTTTAAATAATGAGAAATTAATATCCAGATAATGCACTTGTTTGGCAATGAGCTGGGAGAGGTGAGTAGGGGGGCAGTTGTAATGTGCAAGTCAGTAGAGAACTCAACATTCACTTTTTCAACTCTTTTGACATAAAGCTGTTACATCTTAACACGTTCTTTAAGTATATAAATAAATAAGTACACTATTTACAAAGCTGCTATTTGCTTAAAAAATTTTCATTTAAGTATTTTCTGTATGTTCTTCCAACATTAGGTTATAACATTAACTCCACTTAGAAACTTAATTATCTTTTATTGACTTACAGTTTTTTCTATGAAATAATTTATTTACAGATATCATCTTTTTCCCTTGCCTCTTTCATGCCTTATACACGCATGGAATCATCCAAAGTATTTGCCTAATCTGAAATCTAAATCCTAATTAATAAAAGAAATTTAAACTTTGTTGATATGTTACACTTTAGAAGTATATTGTCTTGTAATATAATTCTTAAATATGAGACATGAAGTTATAATTTAATGTTTTGATCGTAATATGCTAATAAAAAGCTAGTGAAATCAGTATGAATTATGTAACATGAAGTTATTTTTATCTTGTAATTTTTTTTTTTCTTTAAGAAGAATAATTGTTATATCAAGTTTTGGGCATAATAACATGGGGTTACTGAGAGTCTGAATTGACTCAGTGGCATCCAAAAACAACAAAGCATTTTTGTGCTATGTAAATACAAGTGGGGTGATTCTGTAACTAATAAAAATGATTATTGAAATCTAAGAAAAAAATTAATGTTATCACCCTCACTGCAGTGAATGATTTGACTTTATTAGTGACTGAAGGATTTAGTATTTATGATGATTAAAAAAGTTTTTGGAAATATTTATTGGAAAATACCTTGATTTGCCCTAGGTTAAGCTCTTCAGTAAAAGACTTTAGAAATAGCTAAAGTTTTGGTAAAAGAAATACCTGCTATGGTCATGTGACTGATGATCGATACTCAACAAGTACTGTTCTTTAAGCTTATTTTAAGGAGCCTTGGTGGTGCAGTGGTTAAGCATTTGGCTGCTAATTGAAAGGTTGGCAGTTCGAACCCACCAGCCGCTCTGCCGGAGAAAGATGTATCCTGCTTCTGTCAAGATTTACAGCCTTGGGAGTCCAATGGGGCAGTTCTGCTCTGTCCTTTAGGGTCACTTTGAGTCTGAATCGAATTTAGCACAACATGTTTAATGGGTTAAGCTTGTTTTAAAGTTATCTTTCTTGTTGCAAGCAACAAGAATGACATTTTAATTGTTAATCCTCCCTTCTTTGATAGCCCCTAACAGGCTATTTTGTTGGAATAGTTGAATGCATACTCTTCTTTTTTGTTGTTGTTTAAATGAATACTCTCTTAATAATACTAAGTTTCTGGTTCAGAATGCTTCCACTGAGACACTTATATTTTGAGTGTTAGAAAATATTACAAGGATTAAAGGACGAAAGAGGTTAGAAACATGAATGCGATCCCCTAGCTGAGGTTTGTATGCTGCTTTTAGCTCCTAGTGGGCAGAAAGCAATTCTGTTTGGACAAAGTCATGTGCTTGCAGTAGAATCTCACAGATCACTTGACCGGGAGAGATTTTATCTGTAAGAACTGTAACTTTTTCACATTTTCTCAAGATTAGAGTATATTTGTAATGTCAGTCTTTTTTTTTTTTTTTGACAAGTTCAATTATTACACCTGAGACAACTTCAGTACTACATGAGGCTATACTTTGTTTTCTTTCATGCTTTTACTAAATGCTAAGGAGAATAAGGGAGCACATTTGCAGCTTTGCAGTTTAATTTTGTTATATGGACAATAGCAGGAGAGCTTTTCATCTGTAATTATTGACTATTTTTTTGTCCATAATTCTTCATGCAGGATCCTCCAAGACATACTGAATTGCATCTAAAGGCAGCATTTGGAAGAAAGTTCTTGTCTAAAGGGGAGAGAGGAAAGGGAAACATAATTTTGACAGATATTGAGACATTCAGACACCAATGAAGTGGAAAAACTGCTGCAAAATGACATTCAGCATATATTTTAAACAAAATCAGAGATCTGTGAAAGATGTTTGTAAAATATTTTGTGATTGAATACTCTTTAAGCACGCCATAATCATCTGAGATTGATTTATTCTTTGTTTTAGTTTCATTCCCCTGAACATTTTCAGCTTGTGGCAATTAGTTTCTTACTATCCCAATTACTGAAAAAGAGCTAGGATAGTCCCTCCTTAGCAGTGCTCAGTACTGCTTTATAATTTTTAGAAGAGGAAGATAACATCTAGGAAACTCCTACTCAACGCAGGAAACATGCTGGATACTTTATGTAATTAACACAGTGAATCTTTACCACAACCTTATGAGGTGGGTATTGCCACCTCTGTTTTCCTGGAGAGGAAATGGGCTGAGGGAATAAAAATGATGTAGACCTCCAGGGACTGCTGTTTCTCTTCAGAGCATTTTATTGGAGTTCCCTCATTTGATCCTTACAACAAATTTAAACATGTTTCTATTTTCTGGGTGACCAAACTGAGGGCCAGAGAGATAAAGTGACTGCCCAAGGTCATATCTGAATAGTTTCAGGAGTAATAAGAACTGAGGGAGATGTGGCCTTACTGTGGAATTTTATAAGATGCCACTTTATTGGACTTACTCGCTTACTAGAATTATTCAGTGACAGTTGAGTAGATGAGTGATCTGTAACATGGATGGAATGAGACAGGAGATTGGTCCCAACTAAAAGTAATTGAGTAAAACCTGACTACAGAGAGCCTGCAACTTTCAATTTAGTAATTTGATTCAATGAAGAGTATTGAAGATGCTTATTACAGTAATAGTGTTAATTTTAATAGTTAAAAATTGGGATTATTCTGGAGCAAGGAATGGTTAAATAAATTGATGTGTTCACTTGATAAGGAGCTCTAGTGGCGCAATGGATAAGGCATTTGGCTGCTAACCAAAAGGTCAGTGGTTCGAACCCACTAGCCACTCCGCAGGAGACTGATGAGGCAGCCTGCTTCCGCCAAGATTTACAGCCTTAGAAACTCCGTGAGGCAATTCTCCTGTCGCCTGTAGGGTCATGAGTTGGAATTGACTTGATGGCAGTGGGTTGTTATTTCTTTTGTATCCACTTGATGAAACATTATATAGCCAATAACATGATAAATATAAACACTCTAATAACATGGAAAATATTGAATATGCTGAGGGGAAATAACGCAGAATGCAGGCTATTATATTACTTTTGTATCGGTTGCAATCATGGAAAAATGAAGTATTGATGAAAATTGGAAGATAACATGAATAAGTAAAAACTGTTTAGTTGAATGGTGAGCTTATGGTGAGCTTTACTTTTATGTAGGATTTTGTTAATGTTGCTATAGTGTTATTTGTGTGATAAAAAAATTGAGTAATATAATGAGAGGATATACTCATTACAACCAAAATGATATAAACAGACCTCACGGACTTTAAATGGGCAATGTATAATACTGATGCTTGAAAGAAACATCTCCTTGGAAATAACTGGAAAAAAATGCAATTTCCAAAAGGTTTTTTTCAGCAAATTGTTTTCTTGCAGAGGAAGCTAAAATGTGTATAATAGAATCTGGGACTTAGTGGTAAAGAGAAGGCTACAGATTGCTTTACTAGTTAGACCATCAGCAGTATCTGTGAGATGTCATCTCCCATGACATGTCATAAAAATTAGTATATTCTACATTGCTAGAAACGTGCTCCCTGAGATTGTATTACATTCAGTCTGCAAACACTTGCAAGTAATTTGATTAGCGTTTTCTGTGACCATTAAACAATTGGATTCTTAATCTTGCGGATTTTGATAAAGGCTAATTCTTAATTGTTTAGGAATATATGATACAGAGGTTTGCAGTTTCTGTTCTTATGCACCTTCATGGCACAGGGTCTCATGTGTCACTGTCAAAAACATGAGAACTTTATTCAGCTCATATCTCTGCAATTTAAAAGTTCTCACTCACATGGAAATTATAGCTTCCAAAGAGCTTTATGATGAATTCTTCTCCCTGTGATTTTGGTGTGATCCTCCCTGGCTTCTGTGTTTAGCTGTGGTGATTGCCCCATGTTTCCTTTTGGCCTTGTGTGTATCTTGGACAGAACTGAAACCTCATTGCCTTTCCCTACGACTTGTATTCTTTTAGTATATGAGAAGCCATGCTTGTGATGATGTGTCAATATTATACTCAAGACAAATGAGTATTGACTGCTATGTGGTTAATGATGGCTGTTCCTTTGTGACAGTGTTGGGAGAAGGACTGGCCCAGGGAGACGGTGCCTTTCGGGCAGTGCTTTGCTGCATGCAGCTGAAAGGAAAGCTCCAGCCTGTAGCCAGCATTCTTGCCAAGTCACTGACAGGAGAGTCCTTGGTACGTTGATGAGTTCTATTTTACATGCCTGAAAATGGATTCATGTCGGACTTCTATACATACTGTGGGAAAAAACAGTTAGCATGCATTTTTCCTTAGTTCCTCCTGTTAGACATCAGAGTTCTTGGGTGTCTTGACATACTCATTTCTCATGAGCAAGCTGATGTTTAACCGTTGGATTCTTGTAGCTTGTGATGACATCTGGAAGGAGTATTGGGACTTTTTAAAAGTTTGAAGATATTTCAAATAATTAAAAGATTTTCCTTAAAGATAAAATTTAATAGAGCTTGGACATATTTTTAGCTTTTAAAATACTTGTGGATATGATCTTACAGGATTCTAAAATTCAACCATTTATTTCATATGGTGTTTTAAATCTATTTAAACTAACTAAAAATTACTTTTGTTTCTGAAGATGGTACGCCTATAAGTTAACATTCATGACCACTCAGATGGAACTGTGTATCTGATTTTATTCAAACTTGGGATAAGTTTTTAAATGTAATGTTTAATATTCTAGAAGTTTTTTCCTTTTTTCTTTTGAGATATTTGAAAGAATACTTTTAGAAACTTTAGAGTTGGTAATTTATGAGTTGGAAGAAAGTCGGATACTCTAATTGTCATTAAGTTTGAATGACAAATAGTGAAGGCAATAAAATAGCATGTCCACTGTGCTACCCAGCATGAGCTCTTTATTATTCTGAGTTGGTGTAAATTGTGAAAGTTTAGATCCGATTTCTGTTACTGCAAACCAGCATACTTGGTCACAAATACAGAAATTAGGGCAGTACTTGGTATGTTGCTGGGTACTGACTCATCTTAAAGGGTAAGTTAGTTATCTCAGGAGTTACTAGAAAGTGCATTGTTAAAGTGGTTTGGCAATGTCCTGATTTCACTAAATTTTCAAATGAGTTTAAAGGCTAAAATGCATTATTAATATAGTAAAAGTAAATATTTAGTTTTAGATAGATGGTAAAGAGTGTATCCCTCTTTATTAAGATAATTCTATCCTTCAGGACTTATTGTATATCTGGTAAGCATAAAGTTTCACCCGTTGGGTTTATAAATTTAACACAAGTAAGAAGTAATTTGCTAATAAATCTCAAGTGAAATATGAATTTCAGAGAAAGAAATATATTGTATATTTTCCATCAAAACTTCATTAATGGCCATCTTTAAAGTGGTACAGTCTTTGTGTGTGAGTCTCTGAGGCATGGTTAACTGTTTGAGTTCATCATTTTGCAAATATAAACCCATTAGCCTTAGGGAAAAAAGGTTAAAAAAGTTTCAGATTATTTTTCTCTTCACTTATCCTGCCCTGTTCTACAGTACTACCTGTTTTGATTGCTTTATAAAATTAATTTTTAACTGTTACGTAAGGTGAAAGGCAGTGTTTTCACTTATCAGAAAAGGCACACTGTATAGTTTGTGCTGTTAATCTTTAACTTTTTTCATAGATGGGTAGCTTTATTATCACGGTTACTGATAGTGGGCATGGTAGTGAAGATAGCATTGTCTTTTATTAGAGAAATTTTCATAAACAGCCGAGGAATTGAGCTAAGCCCCTAATAGTGAAGAACTAATATACTAATTGGTTTTTCTCTTTTTTATTTATCCGTTCAGAATGGGATGGTAACAAAAGATTTGACAAGACTCAAAACACTTCTCACAGAAACAGAGGTAAGAAAGACTGTTTCAGTGCATCTGTTTGGAAAGCTTTCAATTCAACCTGCCTATTAAATGTTCTCTATTAAATTTTGGAAAATCATTGTAGCATCAGCCAAGAAGGCAAGGCTATAAAGGGGGAGAGGGTAATGAGAACTTCTGACGTTTCCTGTTCACAGCTTGGTCTCATCCTAGGAACCTTCCTCTTCTTAAGTTTCTTCGACATGTCAAGTTTCTGTTCCTGATGTTTTTTAATTAATATTTTATTGTATTTAAAGTTTGACAGAAAATTAGGTCCCCATTTAACAATTCCTGCATATGTTCATAGATATTGATTACATCAGTACATTGTGCCATCATTCTCATTCATTCATTCTGGTTGCATGAGAAACAGTACTCTGCTTTCCCTGTGCCCCTTTATCTTCTCATCTTTGCTTGGGAGTAATTTTTCTTTTTCTTTTTTTTGTGATTTGGGTGGAAGTTTACATAGCAAGTTGGTTTTCCATTCAATAATTTATATGCATTTTGTTGAGTGACTTTGATTGCAATCCCCATAATGTAACAGCATTCTTCTCACTTCCTCCCTGTGTTTGCTGTTTCCATCCACTCTTCCTTCCTGTCTCTTCCTTCTGAGCTTCATCACTGGGCACATGCTGCTCTTTTGATCTTGTGCATTGGTTCTTCTGAGGAATGCATACCTCTGTGGTGTTGCTGTTCACCTTATAGGTGTGCCTGTTGTTTGGCTGAAAGTTGAGTCATGTGGGTGAGTTCAGTTCCAAACCTGCTTTAGATTAAATTTTGGTCATTTGGTCTCATATTGATGATTTTTAAAAGGAGTTCACTAATTCTTGTTAGTTGTCTTTGCCCAGTAAATGGGTGCTTGAGAGACTTTAGACTTCTGGCTGTTAGAAAATGCTGACATTGGATGTGAGCTACTCTACAAGCTGACCATCGTTTATGAAGCAACTAAAGGGATTCTGATTTGAGGACGATTTTTAGGAGATAGAAGTAATGTGCCAGGGTAAATGTGGAGCAGAAATGTGCTCCAGTACAGGACTTGGGCCCGTGGAAGACGGGGACAACAGAAGCATGTGAAAGGCCCATAGACAGACAGTAAGTCCAAATTTCTGTTCCTCATACAGGCTTCTATAAACATTTATATTTATTTAGAAGTTCTGTTTTAAAAATAGCCATCTGTCAGATTTTGTTATAAATGGTTGCCCATGTAGTGATTGATAGGTTCTTTATTCAAGAACTGAGCATTTACTCCGTGCTAGGGGCTGTACCAGGTGCTGGGTTATATGTGCTTGTCCGTGGCAACGTAGAATCTTGGGGAAGACAGACAACAAATACGTAACTATTTATTTAGGTGTAATTCAGATTGAGGTAAATGCTATGAGGGAAAAGAATATGTTTCCTGTGATAGAAAAATAACTTTGGATTGGGTGGTTGGGGACAGGGGACAGCTAAACCAAGAAACGAGAGTTCAGAAGGCACAGTTCCCGTGTGTGTGTGTGTGTGTGTGCGTGCGTGTGCGTGTGTGTGTGTGTGTGTGTGATGAGAGCACTCTGGGCAGGCGGCTTGACCTGTAGAGTGTCTTCTACAAAGCTAATACTTTACAGCTCATGCCCGCAGACAAACAGGCAAAGCAGACAGCCACTGTGGACTCCCACACGAGCTGGATAAGGAAACTTGCTTTTGCTACTATGAGTTTTTTTAGTGTCATTTTCCTTGTATTGTATGATGTACTGAGAATCAGTAAACTCTGATTAACTTCAAAGCCCTTTCGTTTCTTGTATATGTGTGCAGTCTGTCTGAATTTTGATGAAACGAAGCAAGATAATTATAAATGTGTTAGACCTTTTTTATGGAATATAAAATAAAATGACCTTTCGTTTGTTAAGATTTTGGCTTTGCTCTTTTATTGGTTTAGTTTAATTCAGCTTTATAGCTGATAATCACACACAAATATGTCAAAAATTTTATTTTTATAGTTACAGTTATTTACATGTAAAGGCAGAAATATCACGTCTCTTATTTTGTGATTACGCTGTTGGAAGAAATGGCTTAAGTTTTGTTAGGAATTTATTTTTTCTGTAACCAGAGTAGTAGTCTTTTTGGTTAGTGAACTGGTATTATTTAAAAAAAAAAATTCCATCTAGAAGAAGCTAACAGACAGTACTAGTTCTGTTTATTATTGCACATGACACATTTTAAAACAGACACAATTCATTTAAAGATTGGGCTGAGCTGGCATTTAACTTGTAAACTGTAGTGAATGCAGATAAAGACAGAAGGAAAGACTGATTAGTGAAGAGAAAACCAACAGTTATCATTTGGTAAGATATAGTATATCTTAATAAATAGATGTGATTACGAATTTGTGAGAGTTCCAATTGTAGGATGTTTGACTACTTTCCCTGAAAGTGTCAGTATAAACGGAATACCGGAAGCTAATTGATAATGCCGTTTTTTGGCTTGGGCCCTGGGTACATAAAAACGATATTCAAAACAGAAAAAACAAGCACCTTGCAACATAAAAGCCACGGTAGCCAAATGGTCAGCACAGACGCAGCTTTCCCCTGTGATGAGAGTGTGCTGCGGCCGGCTCACCGCTCGCTGGAGGTGCGCGGCGTCAGCACGGACGTTCCGCACATTTGCTGATCGCCTCGGACGCTGCACGGGCGAAGGATGCCCTTTGTTTTTCTCCTCCAACAGGTATAAACGGCGGAAGTGTTTATTCTCTGAGCAAAACATTTTATCCTTGTTTCTTTTTTCCTTGAAGACTTAAGTTTATTTCTCTAAGTGTTTAAGGGAGGATACTTTAAGCTTTTCATACTGGAAATGAAATTTTAGCTTTCATATTTGTGTAAATGTAATAATATTTTAGGAGCTCTAGTAGCATAGTGCCTAAGGCACTTGACTGCTAACCAGAAGGCTGGCGGTTCAAACCCACCAGCCACTCCTCGGAAGGAAGGTTGGGCAATCCTAACCTTCTGTAGTGATACTGCCTCGGAAACCCAAGGAGGGGTCGCTAGGAGTCGGGGCCGACTCGCTGGCAAATAACAACAACAACAACAATCATATTTTAAGGGCTAGCGTAGGACTATGGCACTTAGACCTTGCTAATAGAATTTAAAGAGATATTTCAATAAATCTTTTTCATGAGGCCTAGACTCCTTATAACATGAACAATTACTAATGATAAATTAGCTTATGTAATTTCTTTTTTAACTTTTTATTGTGATTTGGGTGAAATTTTACACAGCAGATTCATTTTATATACAACAGTTCATACACATTTTGTTTTGTGACACTGACATCTTATGAATTCTTGTATCCAGTACTTCCTGTCACAAAAAGAATGGACTGTATTTCAGCAGTTTGTTACTAAGTAGCTTGCCTGGAATCAGACCATTTTCCTGTAGGAACAGTGTTACGGGGATTTAGTACAAGCCCAACCAAAGTGTGCAGTGTAACCAAGCACATATAAATTATAGTGACACTATTGTTCCAGTTATACCCAAATGGCACTTATAACTTGCTTTCTATTATAAAAGTCGATCCAAATCTATCTTGGGACACGGTTTCCTCCTCCTGATTCACTTCAGCATTTTTGGTGCACTTGTGCTGTTCAAGGTTCTGTGGGTTTTGGAAAGCTGAGACTGATATCAGTGAAAAACATCTGGCGGGATGGTTAGACATGTATACAACTAATGGGGCCATAGGACGGCCTGTGGTCAATCAGTGCTATAAGGGATGTACCAGCAAGGGAAGGAGAGATTAACCCTGTGGGAGTGGGGCAGGGAACCACAGAGACAGAAGTATGAGAGTTAAAGATGGGGCAGCTAACTAAGACCCAGATGTGACTTGGTACAAGGTGACTTGGCACATAGCTGGCTGGTTCATGGTAATAAGGACCTTCAGTAGAATGGTGGCCGTGGGCATGGAGAGTTGGAGACCAGGTAGGAGAGAAGAGGGGAGAGTTCAGGATGACTTTCAAAACGTCAGTCTGGCTGTCCTTGGGGCAGGTGAATCCATTAACTTGAGATAGGAGCACTGGAGGAGGATCAGTTTGGGGTAAAGTTGATCATTTATGTTTTGGACATAATGTGTTTGAAGTGCTTGGGTGATAATCATTCAGTAAACATTTTCTGAGCACCTATTATGTGCTAGATACTCTGCTTGGTGCCAGAGTGCATAAGGGCAGTTGCAAGCTGCTGTCGTCAAAGCCCCGTGTAGCTATCAATTATCCAGTGTGTAAAGAGCTGCCGAGTAGTTAGAAGAAGTGCCAGCGCCAGCACTCAGCTGAGATCGGGCTGTGGAGCTTAGCATAAAGTTAGAGCCCAAGGGGCAGGCTGGGGACTCACCTGCACTGAGGAAGTCAGAGAAACCAGGAGGATAGAGGGGGTGGTCCTGGGCTGGGGGCTCCTCTGTGGGGATAGTCCTCATTCCAGGCTGAGGATGTGCAGGAGGTGCTCCCAGGCTCAGCAGTGGCAGTGCTCTGTTCTCGGCAGGAGAAAAGGCACCTATCAGTCAGTCACTCTCTCGGAGGTCTGAAGAGGAGAGGGAATGAATAAGTGGGTGGGAAGTGCTGACTTTATAGCGTTTGGGGCTGGGGATTCTAGACTCTCTACCACCAGGTGATTTTTGGGTAGGGCATCTGCGTAAAAGTTTTCTTAACAAGCGTCATAGAAGTACCTCTTTTCCATATTTAAACACAATATCAACCAAAGAGCAAAATTAAGTCGCTTGCGAAGATTTATGTTTATTAAAATTTTCTAACTATGCTATAATCACAGTTGTTTGTTTTTAATGTTAAAAGTGTCCAAGTTTAATTCAGCCTCGAGTAGTTCTTATATTAAGAATATCTTTCATTTGAAAACTTGCAGACAGCAACAAGTAACGTTCTCTCTGGGTATCACGTGGAAGACTTAGAAGAGGGTAAGTATGAACTGCGTGCCGTTTGTTGTAGCTGTGATTCCAGGCTTTGCTGTTTTACTGCTTATTGGGAGAAAATATACTGAGGGATAGAAGATGTAAGTGGAGATGTAGGAAAGAATATAAAAAATTAATTTTAAGAAATTAGGTGTAGGTGAAAACAGTGATGTCACTAGCTGTTTTTCAGTGGAATAACGGAGGTGGTAGTAACTGCAGAGGTCATCTAGGTCCCCTTGCCTCCATGTAGGACTACATTTAAACCTGTTCTCAGCTATCTGTAGAGGGAGGACACTTTCTCATCTCTCTCTTATCCCAGGCAATACGACTTTCAGAAGTGCTAATCTGTTAGCTCAGTTGTTCCCGTTACAGTTAAACTTCATGATCTCCCCATCCGTCTCTTGTCAGAGGAAAGAGGAGAGACCTCCATTCGTTGAGCACTTGCTGAATGCTGTGTACTGCCATAGTGACTTCACATAAACATGGCCTGGTTCCTTAGACTTGTTCTCCAACTTTCTTATAAGTGACAATAGTGACATTTACTAAGGTCCAGTAGTTTGCCCAAAGTCACACAGCTGATAAGGGGTAAAGAAAGAACAGCTTGAAACTCAACCTGGCTGAATTTATTCTTTTTTCCCCACACTGACTTAAGGAAATAAGAAATGACTGTGAGGTTTTTGAAAACTTGTCCCTGCTCAGTCAGCTCTTATAGTTCTAGCCTTTTCTCTCTTAGGCCTTATTTTTCTCTGGTTTATCTGGGAGCTCAAACAGATCAAAGCCCATAGTATTCTGAAGTAAACAAATACAATTTTTTAATACGACTTTTAAGAAACATGGGTGATAATGTGGAGTTTCTTCTCATTCAGTGTTCAGGATTGTAGTTCATCGTTGGAGGTTTTCTTTTAGGATACAAAGTATGTATGTATATGTATCATTCTTTAAGGAGTTCCTAGTAGAGACACTTTACATGCTTAAGAAATGACAAGCATGCCAACATTCCCCCTTTAGTTGTTTTAGGGAAAAGACTGCCCTGGGAGTATGTTCACCAGTTGCTGGGATCGAGTCAGGGTCATTAACTCCATTTAACTGCTGGGTAACTGCTTCTTCATTGGTTTCTAAGTTTCATGTAGTTAATTGATAAATCAACTGGTAGATGCCTTTTTTTGGTAGGAGCAAGTATGTCATGTCATTTTTGTACATCATCTGGAATGATGTGTGTGGAGGGATTATAGTATTTCTTACACATTAAAATATCAGAATCACAAGCAAGCCTCAAATGATAAGCCTATATCCTGATTACTCTCTAGGATCTTGTAATGGTTGGCATTTCCGCCCACCACCTAGGGGAATCACAAGCAGCGAGGAATATACTTTGTGTAAAAGGTAACGTGAATTTTTTTCTTAAACCAATGACATGTCTTTGTTCAAAGGCTAGATAATTTTCCTTTACTTTTTGAAAAGTAGTAATTCAAATTCAAAAAGAGCATAAGTGAAGGAAGGAAAAGTAAAATGTCACATAAGTAAAGTGGTTTATTTTTTATTTAAAACAGAAGTCATCTGGTCGTTATCAGTAAATAATAAAGTAAAAATCATGGCATGAGCATCTTCTTTTAATGACAGACAACAGTGGCCTACACAGAGATGGTTAGGACTTTGCTCAGCAGCTTTTATGCTACCAATTTTATTCTTATGATGGGACTTAACTGCTGGTCTTTTGTTTATGTGAAATTTACCTAGGTTATCGTGGTCAAAATTGAAATTACCTTATACGTAAAATAGATAAAGAAATGTTAAATTATTATAGTAAGTTTTCTGAAAAAAAAGGAAATCTGTTATCTTCACGTGATCCTGATGCAGAATTCATGAGTAACTTATATCTGAATGGCTAACCTTTGAAAATTTAATACGTGTGTATTAATGTGGAAAGAATTACTAAGGTCCCAAAAGGTGAGCTTTTCAGTTCTTTTTTATAAGAAGTTGTAACGAGTGGGATTTCAGATACGAGTTCTTATTATTCTAGAAATTACTTTTGATAATTAGGGAAATTTGATATATAATTTTGATGTCTGAAAAGTCAAGATGTTTGATTTGATTTGATAGGAGAAATAAGGAAACAATAGTAAGATTTGAAAATCCTGGTGATATCTTATAGAACACAATCCTGTGGAAAGGAAATAGAAGAAAATCCACAGTCCAGATTAGAATATAAAACCTTCGAATTTTAGGAAAGTAATTTAAAACAAATCAATAGAAAGATATTTTACTTGTTAAGACATACATACGAGAAACTCAACGTGATTTTGAGTGTGTCTTCCAAAGCATGCTTAAGAGAACTTAATAAATAGTTAACTTAAAGACTTCGTGATTTATCAGGAAAACCTTCAGATACACTCATATTTTCAAGTATGGTGAACCATTTGTTAACTTATGTTTTGCTGTGGTTCATTTTGCATTTCTTACTGTCCATAATTTTGAAAAATTGTGTTCACTGTAGCATTGCTTTTGTTTCATTTTGTTTAAAGTTTAATTGTAATTTTTTCTCACAGAGGATCTTTCACCAAGTTTTTATGTTTTCATTGATTTAAAAACTTGTCTTTAGTTTTGAGGATACTAAGTATTTTTTAAATTATTGATTAAAATTTTTTATTTTTATCTATTTTTGACCATTGAGCTGAAAGTTAAATTTTCTGAGTCATAAGCTTTGATAAATCATTAACTCTGTCCTTTAAAATGAAAATTTAGGAATTTATCCATTGAACAGATAAATATGATTATGAATAATAAACATGGTTTTGTGATATGAAACTTACTCTGAGTTTATTTAAAATTCCAAATGAATTAATATAGCTCACTAGTTTGAAATGTAGGTAATAATAATGTAGAAGGGGTGAAAGCATTAAGTCTTGAGTGTTTACGGGAGAACCCGTAATAAGATGATAAGTTAATGATATGTTAATTCTTTTTCAGAATAAAATTTCCAGTATTTGGAAAATTTTCTGAAGGTTATATCATTTTGGGGAGTAGAATATACCTGTGTTTGAGCAGCTAAGCCACTTGATGTCAGTGTTGCTTTAGAAAAATTCTCCTCTGAGAGAAATGCATCAGTTAGATCACAAAGGGAGATGCCTGGTTTTCAGTGGTGTTTTCTGGGGAGGGACATATAAATGGGCTGTGCTTTGGGACCCTCTGTTCCAGTAAAAGAAATCAGTGAATATGGGGAGTTGTTTTGCATTAACTGTTGTGAGTGTACTCTAAACCACCACTCCCTCCTTTCACAAGGCATGTGACAGATGGGACATTTCAGGGGGTGATGGTTTGCTTTTGTATGGAAGAGTCAGAGGGCAAATGCTGGGTGCTTGTCTTTTAAATGATTCAGCAAAGTGTGTGATAAAACAGTCTTTCCTATTCTACTTAGATTTTTAGAGCAAGGAATCTGTAGGTATGGTGCCCAGTGTACTTCAGCACATTCCCAGGAAGAACTAGCAGAATGGCAGAAAAGATATGCTTCACGGTTGATAAAATTGAAACAGCAAAATGAGAATAAACAGCTCTCAGGCAGTTACATGGAAACCTTGATAGAAAAGTGGATGAATTCATTATCTCCAGAGAAAGTGGTGAGGAAGATAAACTATATTTTGTTTGTTTGTTTTGAACAATGAACTTGTTTGCGTCTTAACCTTATTATGTGCTCTGTTTTGGTTTATTTTCTTATCCTTTGTATGAAGAACTTGATTCTTGGCAAAATGGTGTTTTTAGTAGCTAATGTAGACCCATTTATTAAAATAAAGAGCAGAACTAAACCATTTGCTTGGAGGTTTGCAACTACTCAATTTATCTTCATTCAGAATGTTTTTGACTGATTTCTTGTGGTTAATTTTTTCATGTCTTTTGTTTTAGCTTCATTTTTTTCTTATAAAGACACTGAAAATGGGGATATAAAATACCTTGTTAGACAGCTCCATCATGTCTATACTGTCGACGTTTATCATGGTGATAGTTTTTGTTTGTGCTTTCAGCAGTAGAAACTTAACCCTGTTTGCTCTGTTTTCAGCTCAGTGAGTGTATAGAAGGGGTAAAGGTAGAGCATAACCCCGATCTGTCCGTTACTGTCAACACCAAAAAGTCCCATCAGACGTGGACCTTTGCGCTCACTTGTAAGGTACGAATTTGGTGCCGATTAAATTATGCTAAGTATTGTTCAGCTTTATTTAAACTTTTTTGGACTTGTAAATTTCTGTGTTAAAAGAGCATTGGTAATGTTTTAATCTAAGTTTGTTTTATATAGGTTCTATATTTGCTAAAGTGTATTTCTGTGTTTGGATCATTAAAAGTATAATTTTTTTTTAGACTTTGAGAGAAGATCTTTGTAGCTGTTGAGGATGTTTATTTATTTATGAGTGTTTTTTGGCATAGTATCTTCCAAAGTTTGAACGTAAGATGGGGTTCATGGCTTACGATTAACTAAAAATTGAATTGTTTCATCTGGCAGTTCTAAGATACTTACGTAATGGCTACTTGTTTTTATATTTGATGAAATCATAAATTCTGTAATAGTGGCTTTTTAGTACAAGAGACATTTTCTGCAGTGATTGCCATCTTAAATTATGTTCAAGTTTAAGAATGAAGCTAAGTCAAAAATGTCTGTGAATGTGTGCAGTGGAAAAGTTTTGTATACTTTTTAATGACATTTCTTCCACTGTACCATTTGCATGTAGGAATGAAAAACCTGGCAACTTTTAGCTCCAGCCTTGAACCCAATCCAGTGCCTTCAGAGGTAACTGCTGTCCTGTGAAGATTTCCTAATTGAGGCTAGATAAAACTCCTTTAGGCTAAAGGTGTGGCTAGTTAGAGCTCAGTGGTCATACAGGGCGATAGCTTTTGCCACAAAGGACGAGGCCCATGTCCCAGAGGGCAGGGAGGCTAGTTATGTGCCCTAAGTGTATCATTTTAACAACTGATTCTTTTTAAACTCTTCTGATTTTTTTCTCTAAATGGATTATGCATCAGATTATATTTTTAACATTATTTTAGAAGCATGGGTAAAATAAAAGTTCCTTATGGAAATATTTTTGTTCAATAGCCCCATTAAAATTGGATTTTCACCCCCTTTGTACTCAACGAATTGTTTTAACTTCCTTGTAGCCTGCAAGAATGCTGTATCGCGTAGCATTGCTTTATGATGCTCATCGTCCTCATTTTAGTATCATTGCAATCTCTGCCGGAGACAGTACTACCCAGGTATCACAAGAAGTCCCAGAAAACTGTCAAGAATGGATAGGAGGAAAGATGACCCAAAATGGATTAGATCATTACGTGTATAAAGTCGGGATAGCATTTAACACAGAAATATTTGGAACTTTTCGCCAAACCATAGTTTTCGACTTTGGATTGGAACCAGTACTCATGCAAAGAGTAATGATTGATGCAGCTTCTACAGAAGGTAATATTTAGAATTTTTTCCCCTGATATGATGTATTAAGAGACACTTTAATACCAACATTAAAAGAGGTGCATTGGCCCCTAAACATTCCATGGATAGGGAAGGAATAATAAAGAAAAAATCCCAAATTGATTGACTCATACTGTGTAATAGCTTCGTATGGTTCTTATCTTCATGCAGTCATCAGACAGTACTACCTAGGTATCAAAGCTTGCTTTGAGATTCCTCAAACTTTATGAGTAGCTGATCAGGTCTGCTTTGGTCTGCCAGCTTCATTTTTAGAGTATTATTATTTTAACACAGTAACAGCTTTCAATGTTAGTTGGGACAGAATATTATTTTAATGGTAATTATAAATACAACTACAGTGCCTATTTCCATGTCCTGTTGATTTTCCATATTAACTTTGCAGATATAAGTGTACTATCTTTGAATGAAGAGTCTTATATAAGTTAGTTTTGTACATTTACCAGTGTAAAGGAAATGAAGGTGCCTTAATAGGACTTGTTCTTAGAAAGAAATACCTCTTTGTGACATATAAGCACCTGCAGAAGTTGATAAATTACTTTGTACATTGTCATAGTTCTGATTATACCTGGATTTTATGCCAAGAGCTATCAGGATGAGGAACAAGCTTGTTAGCTTGCATTTCTTTGGCTCTTGGTTGGATCTGTAGGTGATTTATTTTATTTAACCAACACTTAAATGTGTATTTAACAAATTTAAATAGCAGAGCTGTATGAACTTGCTATTGTGTTGATTGTAAGTAGCCACTTTGTGGAAGATGTTTAGCACCTTGTACCGTAGTCTCCCATTTATGAGAACCCAGAGCTGTTGCTCCTGTCATGAGCAGATGGTGTTATTTTCTGTACACAGTGAATACCTGGAACTGATTCCCTCTCTTTACTTTAGCTGCTAGTAAGGGTGAAGCTACATTTATGCCCCAGTTGAACAATTGGATAATACTTTCTTGTATGTGTGTTAATATTATTACCCCGAGTACATTTTACCCCAATTTTCTTTTACTTTGATTGCTTTTACCTGTTTTTGTTCTGCTGTATGTATTTTTGTCATCTCGGTACTACTTGGAATGAGAATAAATTAATTTCCTTGGCCAAATAGACAGGACAGATGACAAAGTAGGAATCAAGTAAGTATTTGACTTATATCTCCCAGTCATGAAGTTGGTAATTATTTTCTGCAAAGGTCCATAAAGTAAATATCTAAGGCTTTGTGGCTCAGATAAGTCTCTTTTGCCTTTACTCAACTCTATATTATAGTGTGAAAGCAGCCATAGTAACATGTAAACAAATAGATGTTGCCATGTAACCTTTGTTTACAAAAACAAACTTAGAATACTTAAAAGTAAGTTTTACAGTAAAACTTTATTTACAGAAACAGGCAGTGGACTGGATTTGGCTGTTTGGTTTGGCTATTCATCACTAGTTAATTGCTTTTAGGGACTAGAACTTGAGAACTTAATGTTGTTGTTGTTGTTATGTACCCTCCAGTCGGACACGACTCAGCGACCCCTCTTTGGGTTTCCGAGGCAGTATCACTATGGAAGTAGATTGCCCCATCTTCCTTCTGAGGAGTTGCTGGTGGGTTTGAACCACCAGCCTTCTGGTTAGCAGTCAAGTGCCTGAGGCACTACGCTACCAGAGCTCCCTGAGACTTAATAGGAAGCACTTTTTTTCTTTCTAAGCCCTCAGGCGATTTAAATCATAGAGCACAACATGCGTTCCTCCTCTCAAATACAAAGCATAAAGGGGTGTTCTTGGCTTACATGTGTGTTGTGTTTTAAAAGTTTGCTTTTAGATTGGTGGTTTGAACCCGTGAGGCATTTTCCCATAGAAATAAGTTTGTGGATGTTGTTAAGAATCCTAACTAGTTAATAAAAGCCTATTTAAATAATAATATGTTAAATGTTTGAAATAAAAAGAAAAAGTAATACTATTAAAATATAGAAGATAGGAGAGAATGTGGCGATGAGGACATCAGGGTAGGGTACTTCATGGGCTTCAGAAGGTTGAGCATACTTGGACTTTTGTCTGAGAGAGGTGCTAGTTTTCTAGGTAGAGGAAAAGAGCAGTGGAATCTTGATTTCTTAAATTTATTATCTGTGTGACCCTGGGCAAAATACTTAACATCTGTGAGCTTCTCCTGGAAACATCTATAAAATGGGGATGATAATCTCTTAACTATCGTAAGATCTAAAAATAAGCCTCACACAGTGTCATGTACATTGTAGGCATTTAGGACATGGTAGCTGTTATTTTAAAAATAAGCCATAATTGGGATACTTTCTCACTTACAAGCAGAATGAAAAGTAGGAAAACAGGTTTTTTTTAAAAAAAAATTTTGTTTTGGTTTTCCACTGGCAGGGATTGGAAAGAGGATTAAAGTGAACTTTGTAAGTGAATCAGGTTAAAGTAAATATGTAAGAATGAGGAAGAGTTTCAAAAATTCAATGAATTAATTAATTTTGGGGAAAGGAGGATAGGCTATATACCTCATCTCCTTGAGAAGGAAAGATAGAGGCAGGAAGTCAAGAGATGTTGGATAGTTGCTTGAACAGACCAGGAACATTCCTTGAGAATTTCAGTCGTCAGTGTCCTGAGGAGGAGGGAAGTGTGGGTACTAGTAGGAAAGTTCCACAGTCTGTATGTACGTACTGGACACGATTCAGTTAAAACCTGTTCAGTACCTACTGTGATGATCTTTTGTTAGGCCCATAGAGGAATCAAGCACGAGAAATGCATAGTTACTGTCTAAAGCTAAGTACACATGACTTATAAAAGAGAGTAAGGTAAGCTTTCTTAGCAGTATGGTTAGGTTCCAAAGACCAGGTTGTTAGGTGAAATCAGGCTAATGTGAGATTTGGAGGCCAAAGTTTCTGATACTTTTAATATATCTAATATATCAGTTTGAAAATATAATACATTTTATATTTCATTCAGATGTGGTGGAGAGAATTAATGAAGATAAGGATAGCCTCGTATGGACTCATTACTAGATCCCCCTTTTTAATGACCTCCTTTCAGTTTGATGTCCTTGCTTATTTTCCTTAAAGCAAGATTTTACCTTTAAGTAGCTGCAAAAACGGTGAGGAGGCCACATGTTCAGACCTCCTCTAACCTTACAAGAGGAAGACAGGATTACCAGTAGTAACCCAAGGCCTATTCCTACAAGGCCGACATGCTGCCTCCCTCCAGCCGTTTCACCAACCGTTCCTCCCAAAGCACCCACCACCTCTCTCCTGGGTTCAATAATTTGCTGCAGTGGCCACACAGAACTCACAGATTGCAGGGTTTATTAGGGAAGCACCAGGCTACAATTCAAGTTAAAAAAAAAAAAAAAACGCTAAGTCTCTCTCCCAGCCCACCGTCTCTCAGCCAAGTCTCTCATAGTCTCTCTCCCAGCAGTGCTGGTCCCTCAGTGTCTCACTCAGCAATGCGTGTTTCTTGAGTCTCTTTCCCAGCAGCGCGTGTCTCTTGTAGCAGCACGTCTCTCTCAGGAGCGCGTCCTTCCTCAGCCAGCAGTCAGAGAGAGAGTTCTGCTTCTAGGAGGCCTCCTTTTGAGCCTGGCAGGGTGGTCAAACTAGCCAATCATAGCATCAGAACTCTAAGCACGTGAGAGAGTGGGCACCTCCCAGAACATTGTTTTGTGCCACGCCCAACAGAAATACTCCAGGTGGACACCTTCAGCAATCAGGAGCTCCTCAGTTGCCCATAGAAAATCCCACCTTGGAGTTTACAAAGACTTATGGGTAGAAAAGCCACACTAAGTAATTTACTACTACCACAGTAGTTATTTTACAGAAAGTAATTGAAAGAAAGTAAGCATCCTCTTGAATTAATCTGGAAACAGTTTCACATAGTGAAATGCGTGTGTGTTTCTCAACAACTGAAGAAAAGTAAATATTAAAACAGAACAATATATAAATACATAATATTCAAAATGCATTTTCTGACAGATTTTGAACATTATGAAAAGAAAAACAAATCTAGGTTTAGGCAAGCTGGATGACATTTGGCTGACTTTTTTGGGTCATTACTTAAATTAACTGACCTGTTGTGCTAATTTTTAAATAATATTTTATTGTATTTTTGATGAAGGTTTACATGGCAGTTTAGGTTCCCTTTCAGTAATTTCTGCATAATTTATTCAGTGACGTTGGTTACGTTCTTCATAATGTGTGACTTTTTGCCTTCTGGTTGTTCCGTGTCCATTAGTCTTAATTTCCCTGCCTTCTTATATACTCATCTTTGTTTTAAGGTAATAGTTAACTGTTTGGTCTCATACAGATGATTCTGTATTTATTCAGTCCTTTATTTTTGGTGTGTCTTCCTGCATTCAAATGCGTCTCTCCCCGCCTCCCATTTCTTTCTTTTTTAATTGTGATTTGGGTGTAGGTTTAGAGAGCAAATTGGTTTTCCATTCAGCAGTTCGTGCCCATTTTGTTCTGTGACATTGACCGCAGTCCCCACAGTGTCACAGCTCTCTTCCCACTGCCTCCCTGTGTCCTCTCCTTTCCCTTCCTGCCTTCTGAGCTCTATCCCTGGGCAAGTGCTGCCCGTTTGCTAATTTTTAATTCTATCTTTGATATTTTCCCTACTTTTAAAATTGATGTCATTGAATGTCTTATTGTTTGTATTTGCTTAAAATTTTTGTTGTGTGACTACATTTGTTTCACCATTATTGTATACAGAGTCTTAACAGAATTCTGGAGACGTGAAAGCAGGATGTAAACAGTGTAATACTTGTTTTCCTGCTTCAATCTTTGTGTTAGTGTTTTTGGTTGTTATGGCAAAATTCTTGTCAGCAAAAATTTTGAGGGTAGAAGACTGGTTTATGTGAAATCCCACTTGTATAAAACATTCTGCAACAATAAAAGTGTAAAATATCGGTGTCCTATTCGTATCTTTTTACGGACTACTAGCGTGGACAACATTCAGGGACACTGAGAACAAGATAAATACTTTGGATAATTGGTGACAGTGTGACAGCCTGGTTCATTTGCCCTCCAACCTCAGCCAGTCCATTGTCTTATCTGGTCTTCCTTGCCTGGAATTAGGAGAAGAGTGTTGTTATTCTAGGTGCAAGCTGGCCAAATGCAGTTGAGAATTGAATTAGATCCGGGCTGTATCATGTTTCCATATAATTTTGTACTGTTATAAATTGTATCAGAATATAATTTGGTTTCTGCATTTGTAAAGCAGTTTAGTGATGGTGTGAAACTGAATTTGAGTGGGAAATCTCTTTATTGCTTCTGCCACTGATTGGTTTTTCATTGTTTAAGCAAGTTTTTGTCCTTAAGTGAATGCTGGTAACATATTTTCACAGTTGCAAGGTTTAAAATTAATTTTTATATTTAATTCTGAAAATTTGATATTATACATTTCTCCATTTTGAATCTAGCAGTGTGTGTGAACATTGACATTAAAGCTTTGTATAATTAAAAAACGAACCCAAACTCCCCACAGTGGTTGGTAAATTAAGAACAGATTAGATATCTATTTTTATTACATGGATTATTATGTGATCATACAAGTAATAGAAAAATAGATTTTAAGGAATGGTATTTCCCATAAGCGATCAGTCTGAGTGGAAGCATCTAGAAAGCATGCAGTTCTGGTGCGAGTGTGCCATTTAACCTTTTATTAGAAACACCAGTGGGCTAAGAGATGTTTATCCTGCTTCTGTTAGCAGTGCTGGGGAAAGGAAGGATATTGAAGGAGCTAGCTGAAGTGGTCCTTTGGGATTTTATTTTGTTGTTAGTGTAGGCAGTTAAGACTTGTAAGGCATGTTGTTGTTGTTGTTATGTGCCGTCGAGTCAAACCCGACTCATAGCGTCCCCTCCTTGGGTTTCCGAGGCAGTATCACTACGGAAGTAGGATTGCCCAACCTTCCTTCCTAGGAGTGGCTGGTGGGTTTGAGCCGCCAGCCGTCTGGTTAGCAGGCAAGTGTCTTAGCCACGATGCTACCAGAGCTCCCTTGTAAGGCATAGACCAAAATATTTTTCAAGGAAGAATGTGGTGTCTGATTTTGGAATTAGAAGGCATTTCATCTCATTCCCTTTATGCCTGAGATAAATATAGCTATTTTAATAACCGTTTATCACACTCTTCTTAAGCGCCAGTTTATATGCTGGACATGGTGAACACAGGATTGTTTTCTCCTTTACTTTCTTTGTAGTTGCTGTCCAGTTCCTGTTAAAAGTATTTTCCTTGTTGGACAAAACAGACTGACCCTTTGGATTCTTTGTTAGAGTAGTAACTATGTGTCTGAAATGAGAACACTGCTATTCTCAGTCATCAGAAGGGTAAGAGAGTGGGGAAATGTATCTTCTATCAGATTAGTCATTCCAACCTTGAATACTGTTTTTTGACAGTGGTAACCATTCACTTGTGTTATCTTCAAAAGATTAACTACATTGTGGTTATCTTTAATTTTTTCTTATGAATCTCTGTTTACAATTTCTGCCTACTTCTCAGGGTAACAGTTTCCATAGGTTTATTTATAATTCTGTCAAGTTTGCTTGGAGATATCGGTATTTAAAGGAGTTAGTGTGTAAGTTAGTGTTTAACTCTCCTCAACAGTTTCATGCATATTGATCGTAACTTACTTGTCTTTCATCTTTCCAGAGTGTTTTCATTTCAGCCTAGTGTAGGGTTAGCTGGCTCAGGCTGCTCTGAGCCGTGCCTCTGTCTGGTTTAGATCTTAGTGGGTAGGCAGGTGCCACAGGTGTGACAGAAGTGAGTCTTGGTGGTAGTCACCTCCGGTGTCCCCTGGGGGGTCTGCCTTCACCTTCTCCCTCCTCTTATTTAAGGGAAACTTTCAAAAACTAACAAATTTTAAGTGCTGTAAGTTAGGTGAGCAACTAAACAGGTTTAATGAGGTTCTTCTGACAAGTGAAGGAATTGGAGGTAGAAGCTTCATTTTGATTCTCATGAAATAGGGAAAGAATACTTTTTATAAAATACATCCTCAGTAGTCACTGGCCACAGTTTCTTTTGACCCTGATTTGATGGCTCAAGTCAGTAGTAGTGTGTAGACTTTGATGCTGGAGCCATGGTTCTCCCCCCCCCCCAAATTCTTTCTGCTCCTCTGACTCTTCCCTCCCCCACACTGTTCTTACAGGTACTTATTTATTTATTTTATAAAAGGGCTTAAATTTTACATTACTTGGTAATTGTTTTAAAATTGTTGTGCTACCCTTTGAACTCATAGAAGATACTTTTAAGAGTTCCATAAAGCCAGGCTTGAAATCATGCATCTGTATTGATAAAATGAGAAAAACAAGTACTATTGTTCATGCTGCTTTTCCCAAAAAGCCTAAATACTTTTAGTCCAGAATAAAAAGATTTTCTGTCTAATTTCGTCTACATATTAAATAGATAATATGAAAAGCTTTTTCAAAGGACAGCTGTCCTATTTTAGGTTTGTTATCCCAGCTGCTTACACATCAGTTGGGGGTAACTAGTAACATTTTAAAGCAGGGCAGACCTTGGAGATATTGCAGATTTGGTTTTAGACTACCACAATAAAGCAACTGTTGCAGTTAAGTGAGTCCCACGAACTTTTTGGTTTCCCAGTGTATATAACAGTTCTACACACTATCCTGTGATCTATTAAGTGTGCAATAGCATTATGAAAAAGTTTGAAATATTACGAGAATGACCAAAATGTGACACAGAGACAGAGGGAGCACGTGCTGTTGGAAAAGTGCCAGCAGAGACTTGCTTGATGTGGGGTTGCCACACGCCTTCAGTTTGTAAAAATGCAGTCTCTGTGAATTATAGTAAAATGAGGTATGCCTGCATGTGGACATAACACTGATCTAGACATAATCTGAACTCATCTCTTATTTAAAATCAAATGATGAAACAGAATTCCCCTGGACCTGACTAAGGAGCCCTGGTAACACAGTGTTTAAGGTTCTTGGCTATCAACTGAAAGGTCGACAGTTTGAACCCACCATCTGCCCCATGGGAGAAAGATGAGGCAGTCTGCTTCTGTAAGGATTTACAGCCTTGGAAACTCAATGAGGCAGTGGTCCTCTGTCCTACAGGGTCATTATGAGTTGAAATAGTGATGGGTGTGGTTTTTTGGTTTTCATGCCTGACTCCTCCCAATTAGTAGTTAAAAATCTTTTGTTTACATAGGAAACACATTCTCCAGTATTATGCAGAGTCATTCGTTTGTTCATGCATTCGTTTTGGGAGCTTGTGTAGGTTCTGGAGCTGGATTGGCTATAATCTTTCCGGAAGCCATTCACCAGGCATGGGTCTTTCGCAGTGTTGCTGGATGGGTTTGAACAGGCAACCTTTGGGTTACTGGTTGAGCGCAGACCGTCTACACCACCTATGGGCCTTTCCAATATAACATAGAGTTTAATTTTATTTCTCCTTTAAGGGCGGTTAATTGGTTCCAATGCTGGTAACCATTGTTTTTTAGACTTTGGAATTAAGGAAGAAGATCATATACACACTTACTATTTTGATAATAATTAGCATCTGATCTTCCTGTGGTGGTATAATCTGTTTTAGAAGTCTTGATTTTTGTATAATTTAAATATTTTTTATACCTGATCTACTGAATGACCAGGGAGAACCCATTTTAGAGTGATGTAGGAAGAAAATGGGGTCAGTTTACTTTGAGAAACTTCTTGTGAGCCTTTTGCACAAACAGAGCATCTTCATCTCATCTGGAGTGTTCTCAAAGTGCAGGTTCTTAATAAGCAGTCCATCTCTGTATCTGATGAGGAGTTGTATTTGTGTTGTCAGTTGAGGAATAATGAAACTGTCTGTTGAAGGAGCAAAGCTTAGAAATTAGAGCCTTAACAGTTCTGATTTTATTTTTATTAAGATCTTATGATGGGCTGTTTGCTAATATTGAGACAGTGCTTTTGGTGGATGACCGCCTTTATGTATTTATAATGTAAATATAAAATTTTAAATAGACATTCTCTCACTGAGCAAGACATGGCTGTTACACATTATGTTCTTATTTCATGTTAGTACAAGGTAACTTGTCTTTGTACTTTGGAGGCTAACTGATCTTTGGCTAAACCTTAAAAAAATTCTTCCTAAGATTTTAACTTGAGTTGTCAAGCCATCTTTTCAGTGTATTTTATACTAAACCACAGTCTTGGTCTAATGAGTCAGTCAAACATTTTTTGTCCCCCTGGGCTTCATGTCCGTTTTTATACGTGGTTGTATGTCCAGTATGCACTGTAGACAGAGTGAGCCTGTCCGGTACTCAGAATTTGTGGTATAGTGGGCTTAGCATTCTTTTCAGAGATGTCAGAACTTGAACTGTCATTAATTTTGACATTGTGCCCTACTTACAGGGTCATTTCACTGAAGCTACACTGAATTTTGTGGAAGTGCATTTGTGTGGCACATCGCATAACTTTTCATGTGGAATTAGCAGTGATTTACACAAGTATTTTCTAGTAGATTTTTGTTTGTAGGACATTGATTTACAGATAGTTTCACTGCTTTTACTGCGCGCATGCACACACACACACACACACACGATTTCACCTTTCATAGTTTTTTGATCATCTTTCATTTTTATAGTGGGGCAAGTTAAGTATTAGTAAAAGGAGAAGAGATTAATACCTGATAGAATTTGTCTAATGAGGAATTTATTCTGTCTTCTTTCTGTAGATCAGATTTCTCTTGACTGAAGAGTTAACTTCAAGTTGTTAATCTATATTTTTAAAATGTTAATAACTATTTCTCATATGTCCTAGCCTGATGTTAACAACAAAAACAAAAAAAAAGTGGCTTTTTTTTTTGGGGGGGGGCATGGACTCCTGTTAGTTATTTTGTTAAAACTAGATAAAAAAATTTTTTTCTGGTATAGTTGGAAATCCTTTGTCAAATGAGTTTTTGTCTACTTTTGTTTTTAAGAATCTTAGCTATAGCATATACAGTCGTTTCATCAAAATATGTAATGTATTTGAATGTTGCTCTCCTTGATAAATGTATTTTTGTTTCTATTTAGATCTTGAATACCTGATGCATGCAAGACAACAGCTAGTAACCACAGCTAAGCGCTGGGATTCTTCTTCTAAGACTATTATAGATTTTGAGCCTAATGAAACTACTGATTTGGAGAAGAGCCTTCTTATCAGATACCAAATTCCTCTCTCTGCTGACCAGCTATTTACCCAGTCTGTTTTAGACAAATCATTGACCAGGAGCAACTATCAGTCACGGTTGCATGATCTTCTTTATATTGAGGAGATAGCCCAGTATAAAGAAGTCAGCAAGTAAGTTAATTTAGAAACACTGCATATTTTTGTTATTTTTTCTCCTCTTTGGATGGCATTTTCAATTTTTAAAATGGAGATGTGCCTGCCTAAGTGAAGACAGGGAGCAAAGTGGTTGTCCTTCAACAGCTGCCTTCCATCTTTAAATACAGTCTGAGCTTCTCAACGCAAGACCTGTGTCCTGTTCCTCATGGGGTCCTTGATGTTTATTTCCACAAGCCCTTACTAAGCATCTGTCAGGTGACATGCTCTCAGCTGTGTGCTGGGGGTATCAGTCTGTAGAACTTGCTCTTGAGGAGCTTTCAGTCAGCGGTAGTCACAGCAAACACTCAATGAACAGTCATTGAATAAATGTGTAAAAGCTGATAGAGACCATATATTTTGACAAGTAATTTTAAGACTGAAGCAATGTAGATCTTTGGTAAGATTGTTTGATAATAAAATATCTTTATAGTAGTTTGTAAATGCCTTAACATATTTTATGTGTTATTGATATGCTAGGGGTTAAGACCAAGTGTTTGAACCAAAACCTTATTTGAATCATTATAGGGAAAGTAATCTTAGAAATGAAAGCTTGAGTGAAGGAAAACTGTTAGTAAAATAGTTGTTAAGCATGGTAAGAGCATTCTGCTCTCTAGATAAAACAGAGATGAGCCTTCAAAATTGAGCCACAGTTATGAAACATGAACAATATAAATGTCATTCCTTTTCAGTATAGCTTAAGCAACATATTGTTCTTCAGGCTGCCTGATGAAAGATGCCTTATTTTTCATAGATATTTACTGCACACTCATGATGGAATATACTCAGGGAAGGAAAAATAAGTGAAAATTTAAAGATACCTTGTATTACTCTGTAGATTTAAGTATGATACAACTCTTGGAAAGTATCTAATTTCAAAATTAGTAGTTAAAAATTTACAAAGACAAGATAATTTTTCATTTCTCTAAGACTTAAAGGAGCTCTGGTAGCGTAGTACCTAAGGACTTGACTGCTAACCAGAAGGCTGGTGGTTCAAACCCACTAGCCACTCGTCAGAAGGAAGGTTGGGCAATCTACTTCTATAGTGATACCGCCTTGGAAACCCAAGGAGGGGTCACTCTGAGTCGGGTCTTACTCCACGGCAGTGAGTTTGATTTTGGATATGGTGGCTTATATTAAGTAAGGGCCTTTAGAAATTATGAACTTTTTAGAGTAGTAATTCTACTTTTGGGCATTTATCTTGAAGAAGTAATTACAGATGAAGATAAAGGTGTCTGTGAACAAAGGTCTTTCACAGAGCAGTGAAAAATAAGTAAATTAGGATTATAGCCATATGATCAAATAGTATGTAGCTATTAAAATTATGTTTTTGGAGAATTTCTAATAAAAATGTTCATGATAGAATATTATGGGGAAAATATGCTAGTTATAAAAACTTAACCTCTACAGTTCTGTTTTTTGGTGTGTACATACATATGTACATACATACGTACATACATATGTACGAATATGTACATATGTATGTGTATATATATGCCTGTAACATATTGGAAGGAATTAAAGCAAAGTGTTCTGGTCAGTGAAATTAGAGGTGATTTTTATGTTCTAATATAGAGAATTCTCTACTTTTGAAATGTTCTACAATGACCACGTATTACTATTCTAATAAGAAAAAACAAATAGAAATATCAAGGAAACTGGCCCATCATCAGTTGTAACACTTGATAATCGTGATGTGAAGTGTGAAAAGAAGAGACTGGTGAGACAGAGCATAGACAGTGGGTGAGACAGTGTGTAGTCTTTGTATAGGCCATTGGAGCTTTCTCTCTCTCTGGTTTTAATCCTTTGAAAATTAGATTGTGATTATTGACTCAAGGAGGGATATTTATATATTACAAAAGTAATCATTAAGATCACTTTTGATGTTATATATGCTAAATACACTAGAGTTTTGAAGGATTTGAAAGGTAGAAATGAGAATTACTGCTGTATGTCTAATGTATGACAGGTAGATAGTTATTATACCAGAGAAGTCTGGAGAATTTCCAGTGATAGTCTTTCCTAAAGGCAATCCTGGATGTGAAGGCTGGTAATTACACTTCTGAATTTGATAGGCTTGTAGAATTTAGTGAACTGTGGTAAAGAAACATACAAAGAAGCAAAATTCTACTAGTAATTAGATCACGTTCTCAGAGGACATCTGTAAGCATGTCTGTGTAGCAGACATCATTTGTAAAGATTTTCAAGTTTTTGACAAAGCTAAAATAACATTGTTGAAAAAAAGGTTATTTCATGTTTTTTGCCTTTACCCTTTAAACTTAATGTATGTATGTATTTTAATATTACTTTGAATGTAATTTACATTTGATTATCAATGTTTTAAGCAGAAATAGTGTAACTAAGATACAGTTTGAGAAATGGATTTTTGGGGAGGTCTGGATGCAGCTACTAAATTAAATGCTCTAGTGCAGAGATCAGCAGATTTTTTTCTGGAAAGAGCCAGATAATAACTACTTCAGGCTTCATGGGCTGCATACCATCTTTGTCTCACCATATCTTCTTTGTTTTTGTTTGTTTTAAATCATTCTTAGTTGAGGGCCATGCAGAAACAGGCTGAAGGCTAGCTTGGCTCAGGTTGTGCTCCAGTGTGTCTGATTGGGTCATGTTGCTTGTCTTTTGACTCTATAGCAGTCATCACAACAAACCCAAGCCACCATTAGAATTGTGAAGAATATTCTGTTGTAGATTGAGACCCAATTTAAAGACCGAAAATAGCGGTATGACTAAATGGACTTGTCCCCTTAAGTGATTTGGCTGTGTATTGACAGTGATGAGTGTATACTTTATGCACTAAAATAGGCCTCTTTGTGACATAACAGTCAGACATATGGTTGATAGGCTGTTTCCCAAGATCAAGAGAATATATTGTTCATTTGTGAACTTTTAAAATATAAGTAGAATGTTACTAATAAAGAAAGTAGCATCAAGGGAGTTCCTACTGGTTCCGTACTAGTTGATGATGAGGATTGCTCTGTATCTTTTACACGGTCCTCTTTCCTATTTTCCTTGACAGTAGATTAAATGAAGGCTCTCAAGGGTAGACAGAATATGTTCTGGCTGGAGGTTGGTGTGTGTGTGTGCGTGTTTGATTTTTAAAGAAGGAGATGATTTTTCAAAGCTGTCTAGAAATTAGAATTTTCTTCTTACATCAAGCTTTAGTGTGAGTTGCCTGCAGATGCTAAAGACAATGTTACATTGCATTTAAATTTCAAAAAATGCTTCTTACTGGATTTACCTGTCTTTTACTTCTCTTTTCTTCAGCCATGTGTTGATGTACATTCAGTAGCAATTCTACCTTGAAGTGAAATCTGTTTGATTCTAAGATACACATTTTCAAAGAAATTGATTTTGACTGAAGCTATTGTCATTAAATAGTACAGTGGCATACCAAATCCTCGGGCTTGGCCTCTCAGTGACTAACCACTGGCACGAGAGGTTTAGCGTGGAGATGCACATTTTATCATGAGCATGGGTGCAGCATCGTTGGGCTGTACTTTAATTTGGTCATCCTGCCTCAGTAAACCCAGGGACTGTCTCATTACCTTGGTTGATTTTTGTTGTTCATATAGTCAGAAATCCCATGAAGTGAAATTCACTGTCTAGCTTTAAATTTTTTTTTTAAGTTACCTTCAAGAAATATAATTATTGTTAAATTTGAAAGTACCATATTTCTCATTAGTTAGAAGTATGATTTCCAGTTGGTTGAAAGTTTGATTGACTATGATTCTGCCATTTCCCAAAAGATTAGAAATTATGTAAGCTTTAAGATTGATTTCAAAATATGACATGTAGCAATGGGAAAATGATTTTTCTTTTGAGTAAGAAATACTAAATATAGAATACACTTTGTATTTTAGGTATTTCTGAATTTTTACGTTTCAGAAATGTGTATTATTTTAAATGCCTAAAAGAGCTTATGAAGGAACTCTGGTCATGCAGTGCATTTGACTGCTCACCAGAAGGTTGGCAGTTCAAACCCACCAGCTGCTCTGCAGAAGTTAGATGAGACAGTCTACTTGCATGAAGACTTACTACCTTGGAAACCCAGGGGGGGTCACTATGAGTTGTAATCGATTCAATAGCATTGGGTTTTGGGTTTTAAGAGAGCTTATTAAGATAACTTCAGATTTAGTCTTCTAACCTAGATAAATTAAATATTAGTAACCCCACTGTTACTAGAAAGTATTTAGTGTGTGTATTTTGAAACTGTGATGAAGTACTAAGCTGTATTTCTCAGGACTTTGATTTTCTGGTGCCTATTCTGCATGGGCGGCAGGTTGGGCAATCTACTTCCATAGTGATACTGCCTTGGAAACCCAAGGAGGGGTCGCTATGAGTCGGGTCTGACTCCAGGGCACATAATAACACAACAACATACTTTATGAGAGTTCTGGTGGTGCAGTGCCTAAGGCATATGACTGCCAGCCAGCGGGTTGACAGTTCATACCCACCAGCTGCTCTGCAGAAGGAAGATGGGGCAGTCTACTTCTATAAAGATTTACAGCCTTGGAACCCAAGGGAGGTTGCTATGAGTTGGAATCGACTCGGTGGCAGTGAGTTTGGTTTTGGTTTGAGTATACTGCAAGAGTGTTGGTTGCCAGGTACAACTGCATGTCACAGAAGATGCTCTTGTTGCTCTAAAGCTATCAGGTTAATTTTTCATGACTGCTAAATTATATAGTCAAGTGTTTTGAAATGACAGATTATAAAATAGATTTAACAGTACAACTTTTAATGTATTGCCTAAGTTACCTGAGAAATGTATTACAGGATTTTTAGAATTTAGGATTATTTTAGAATAATGTAAAGTAGTTGAAATGGGGTCATGGTGCCTGGAAAATACGACAGTATTACAAAAATGTAAAATTAATTCAAGGATTTATTGAGTTCCCAAAATGTTAGGATCTAGGCTAGTCAACGCTGATACTAAGGCAAGCAAGGTACGTTTCTTTGTACCTCCCCATCCCCAAATTTATGATCTAGTAAGGGAGACAGACAAATGTCAGGTGTAATACAGTGTGATTATCACTGCAATAGAGGAACTCACAAAGGCCCCATGGGAGATGTGCTCCCCAGATGAGTGGGAACAAGGAGCATAGTCAAGCAGTCAGTAGCTTTTAGAGCAGATGGTATTGAAGCTGTATTTTGAAAAGCAGAAGTTGCCAGGTTAAAAGATGTAGGACAAAGGTATTTAGTTAAAGGAAGTAGGATATGAGAGTGAGAGCATGGGGTTTTGGGAGAAGCTGGAGTTTGGCCATTTATAGTTGTAATGGTGGGTCCCTGTGTGGTAGGGATAGATGAGAGAGAGCTGTTTCAACTTTATCTTCAGAGCTCCAGGAAGCTGTTCATCAGCAGACTTACTTGTTACAGAGATCCTCCGGTGGTGGTGTGGAGAATCGATTTGAGGCATGAAGTCAGGTTCGGAGTTTGCTATGGTGGTGGTGTTAGGTGCTGTTGCATTGTCTCCGACTCACAGCAACCCCATGTACAACAGAATGAAGCAGTGCCTAGTCCTGTACTATCCTCACAATATTTGCTACCCTGGAGCCCATTGTCGCAGCTGCTATGTCAGTCCATCTTGCTGAGGGTCTTCCCCTTTTTTGGCTGACCACATCTGCTTTACCTAGCATGCTATCCTTTTTCAGGAATCAGTCCCTTCTGACAGCGTGCTTGAAGGATGTGAGACAGAGTCAGGCTATTCTCGCTTCTGAGGGGCAGTCCGCTGTACTTCTTCCAAGACATAGTTGTTCGTTCTTCTAGTGTCTATGGTATTTTCAGTATTCTTTTCTAACACCACAATTCAAATCCATCAGTTCTTCCTTGGTCTTCTTTATTCATTATACAGCTTTCACATGCATATGAGGCTATTGAAAATACCAAGGTTCGGTCAGGCATACCTTATTATTCAAAGTGACATCTTTGCTCTTTCTTTAACAATTTAAAGAGGTCTTTTGCAGCAGATTTGCCCAGTGCAATATGTCATCTGATTTCTTGAATGCTGCTTTCATGGGTATTGATTGTGGATCCAAGTAAAATAAAATCCCTGACCACTTCACTCTTTTCTCCATTTATCATAATGTTGCTTATTGATCCATTTGTAAGGATTGTTATTTTCTTTTATGTGGAGATGTAATACATTGTGAAGACTGTAGTCTTTGATCTTCATCAGTAAGTGCTTCAAGTCATCTTCACTTTCAGCAGGGAAAGGTTGTGTTACCTGCATATCACAGGTTGTTAATGAGTCTTCCTCCAATCCTGATGCTGTGTTCTTTTTCATATAATCCAGTTTCTTGGATTATTTGCTCAGCATTCAGATTGAATAAATAGAGTGAAAGAATGCAACTCTGATGCACACCTTTCCTGATTTTAAACTATACAGTATCCCATTGTTCTGTTCAAATGACTGTCTCTTGGTCTATGTACAGATTCCTCATGAGCACAATTAAGTGTTCTGGAATTCCCGTTCTTTGCAGTGGTATCCATAATCTGTTATGATCCACATAGTCAAAACCTTTTGCATAGTCAATAAACACAGGTAAACATCTTTCTGGTATTCTCTGCTTTTATTCTGGTATTCTTGTTTTATGCTTTCTTCTGAATCTAGCTTGACTTTCTGGCAGTTTGCTGTCTACATACTGCTACAACCATTTTTAATTGTCTTCAGCAAAATTTTACTTGTGTGTGATAATAATGATAATGTTCAATGATTCCTTCATTCTGTTGCATTATCTTTCTTTGGAATGGGCATAAATGTGGATCTCTTCCAGTTTGTTGACCTGATAGCTGTTTTAAAGATCTCTTGGTGTAAATGAGTGCTTCTCGTGTTGCATCTGTTTGTTGAAACATCAGTGTGTATTCTGCCAATTCCTGGAGCCTTGTTTTGTGCCAGTTCCTTCAGTATGGCTTGAACTTCTTCCTTCAGTACAGTTGGTTCTTGGTCATATGCTACTTCCTGAGATGGCTGAATGTTGACCAGTTCTTTGTGGTACAGTGACTCTTTGTATTCTTTTTCATTTTCTTTTGATGCTTCCTCCATCGTTCAATATTTTGCCCTTACAGTCCTTCAGTATTGCAACTTGAGGCTTGAGTTTTCTCTTTAGTTCTTTCAGCTTGAGAAATGCTGAGTGTGTTCTTCCCTTTTGTTTTTCTAATTCCAGGTCTTTTCACATTTCATTGTAATAGATTTATTCGATGTTTATGTTGTCAAAAAAAAAAAAAAAAATTTGCAATGAATAGGTTGTTGGTTTTGCAAAATTCTGTCCTGAGATCTCCGGCGTCATTTCTGTCACCAGAGGCTGTGTTTTCCAACTGCCAGTCCTGCTTATTTGTTTCCAAATTTTGCATTCCAACCACCAGTAATTTATCAGTACATCTTGATTGCATGTTTGGTCAATTCCAGACTGCAGAGGTTGGTAAAAAAAGCTCTACAGTTTCTTCATCTTTGGCTTTAGTTTTTGGTGTGTAAATTTGAATAGTGGTAGTATTAACTGGGGGAGCTCTGGTAGCATAGTGGCTAAGGCACTTGACTGCTAACCAGAAGGCTGGCGGTTCAAATCCACCAGCCACTCCTCGGAAGGAAGATGGGGCAATCTACTTCTGTAGTGATACTGCCTCAGAAACCCAAGGAGGGGTCGCTGTGAGTCGGCTCCGACTCAACAGCACATAACAGCAACAGCAACAGTATTAACTGGTGTTCCTTGTAGGCATATGGATATATACCTTATCACTGACAGCGTTGTACTTCAGGATATATCTTGAAATGTTCTTTCTGGTGATGAATGCATTATCATTCCTCTTCAATTTGTTATACACAGCATAGTAGACCATATGATTATCTGATTGAAAATGGCCACTATGAGTCCATTTGAGCTCACTAATGCCTAGGATGGGAGCTCCGGTGGCACAGTGCCTAGGATATTGATGTAGGATATCATGGTGCCTAGAATATTGATCTTAATGCGTTCTATTTCATTTTTTACAACTTCTAATTTTCCTAGATTCATACATTGTATGTTCTGTATTCCAATTACTAATGAGTATTTGCAGCTGTTTCTTCTCATTTTGAGCCATGCCACTTCAGCAAATGAAGGTCCAGAAAGCTTTACTCCATCCACATAATTATGGTTGACTTTGCTTTTAGGAGGCAGCTCTTCCCAGTCATATTTTGAGCGCCTTCCAACCTGAGGGGCTTATCTTCTAGCAGTATATCAGACGATGTTTGTCTGTCAGCAGTATATTAAACAGTGCTTCACTGCTCTTCCTAAGGTTTTCATTGGCCATTATTTTCATAAGTGGATGGCCTTATGCTTTTTCCCAGTCTGTCTTACTATGGAAACTCCACTGAAACCTATCATGGGTGGCCCTGCTGGTGTTTGAAATACCGCTAGAGAGATAGGAAGGGAAGGAGGAGAGTAGGACTTCCCAGAAGCAGTGAAAGTGAAACTTTAAAGAATGAGAAGAGAGATTCCAAGGGGGGTGGGGAGGACCCTTGAAAACTGTTACTGACTTTAGCAACAAAGAAATCATTGGTGCGTCATGAGTCCCCCTCAGTACTCTTTTCTCGCTGAGAAGGTTTGTTGTGATCCCCATGCCACACTTGTGTTCTGTGGATAGTGAAAGGTAACTGAACTTCTGACTACGTTTGAGAAGGTGTGACTGACGTCAGCTTCCTTGTTCCTTTCTCTAAAGCATGTTTTATGAGGGAAGCAGGTGAACACAAATTATATGTAAGCTAGGAGGTGTAGCAAACTCTGTTTTGTTTCACTTTCATTTCAAGAATCCTTAAATCCCAGTCTTTAAAAAAAGTCACATGTAACTAGATAATGTACAATCTGTATTTTTAAAAGTTTCCATCCTACTTCTGTAATTTGAATCTGTTGAAACATGTATAGAGGATGAGAGAAATAGAGTGTAATTTAAAAATACTCCACATATGTATATTAGGCAAATACTACTAGAATTCATTTGATATTTTAAAGAGTCACATTATTAAATACTAACTTTAGTATATATTTTAAGTTTTCTATTGTAAATGTATTTTTAAATTACAAGGAGGGCTTATAAACTGTTAAGACTTTGCGCATGCACAAATTGCTATTGAGATGTGTCATTTTCCTTAAATATTTTATTTCCATAAAAATATTTCTCTGCTTACCTAAAAATCCTTATAATTTTTAAATTTTAAAGTATATAAATGGTTATTTAAAATTTTAATCTATTAACTAGAGTGTTTGCTTTCCTAATATTGCAAGCAATACAAATATTTTCATTAGAGAAAATTTGTAATGTTTTAAAAAATGTTTTTTCTTTTTTCCTTAAGGAGTTATAAGACATTCTCTACGTCATGTATACAAAAGAAGATCTGAAAAGAAAACAATTCAGTAGAACCATTATAAAGTAGTCTTTTCTGCAAATGGATGTATAGATTTTAAAACAATTTTTTGTTCGTTCACATATTTTTAGCCTTTCAGAGAAAAAAGAAAGTATTCTCATTCCTTGTCCTTACTTACCTTGGCTTTTTTAACACTGCTTCAGAATGGCAAAGAGGACCTAGCGGTGTTTACGTCTTCTTTCCCTTCATGTTTCTTGACTGTGTAAATTAATCCTTTAACACACGTGTTCTGACTCATACTCTTGATGACACATTGAAGCCTGAGTGAATGCACTAGCCATTGCCTGATAAGACAGCCTTCCTTTCTCTCTGTGTCATTCCTCCATGGCATCTGCCCCGATGTAGCCGTGAACGAAAATTTATTATGAATGCTATTCATTAACGTTATTGAAAATGAAGTTTCATGGTTAGACTCATTTGGTAAGATCTCTTTGAAAAGCAATCAGTTTAATAAAAGTCCATTGTTCAATGCAGTGCATGTCCTTCTGGTTCCAGGTGATTTTAAAGTTGTAATTGTCCCGATGATGTGACAAAATAGACTTTCATATTAATTCATAAATAATATTTCATCTTATTAAAAAATCATTTAGTTTTAAGTATTCAAACTCTTTTGAATGTGTGCATTCTTCAATACAATTAAGTACACATTTTTAAGTAAGTTTGTGGGAGTTTATTCTCTTAAAAAAAAGATAATTGTTGTCTCTAGTTTGGAATTAAAGCAGAAAGCTAGTATATAGTTTGTAACTCAGTGGAGTGGGACTGACAGGAAATTTTGATTTTGGTTATATTTACACTTGGTGTACTCCATTGTTGTACTCTTCTAGTTTTTACATTTTTCATGGAAAATATTCAGTCTTTTTTTATTTCTGATTTAGGTTCAACCTTAAAGTGCAATTGCAGATTCTAGCAAGCTTCATGCTCACTGGAGTTTCTGGAGGTGCAAAGTATGCTCAGAATGGACAACTTTTTGGCCGCTTTAAGCTTACTAAAACACTTTCTGAAGATACTTTGGCTGGACGACTGGTAATGACCAAAGTCAATGCTGTTTATTTATTACCAGTCCCTAAAGAGAAGGTAGTACAGACGCAGGGAACCAAAGAGAAGGTTTATGAAGCTACTATTGAAGAAAAAACAAAAGAATATATATTTTTAAGGATATCCAGGGAATGCTGTGAAGAACTTAATCTTCGGCCTGATTGTGACACACAGGTAGGTTTTGAAGGGTGGCAATTTTGATATGATTGTCTGTAATGCCATTGTCTGATGAGAATGTTGGCTAATGTTCTTCTAGTTTGGTTTTCCTTTTTCTGCCATAACAACAGCATTTGACTTTGAAGTGTTACAATGAGGGGTTGAGAATTGGACCTCTGGTGACTCCCACAGAAAATAGATTCTTTTCGGTGTAAGTAATATCTGATACATTCCAGTTTTATATATGTTACAGCTTTCTGATCAGAGTTTTAAACCAGCAGTGAAAGAACACGTGAAAAGAAACAACTTTAAGCTATCATCTTGTGATGTGTCTCTCAGCTTGGTTGTATCAGCTCCTGTTCTCTTTGTCTTTATAGGTTTATATATGAACTGTGTGTTGAATCTGCCATATTTAACTAGAAGGCTAATCAATTTTCTTTTTTAAACATAAAAATTGGTGAATATTATTAATTCATGATAAATCAGCATGTCATAGGACTGGGAAAGTTTATATCACTGAAGAGATGATACTTCACAGGTGTTTTTCTTGTATCCTTTCTTCACAGAAGTGGAATTAGAATACCCCTATATAGTAATTTAACTCTGCCTTGAGTATTTGAAAGCTCTTCTGCTTGCTGTTAAAAGATTTATGGCATTCTTACAAATCTGTTGAATGAACTATTGAGTAACACTATCATTTTTTCTATTACATTACACACTGTCAATTTATAATCAATTTATTTTAATTAAAAGTAAGAGCAGTATAATGGTTAACAATTTGTTGTATGGTCAAACAATGAAATACTACATAGCAAGGAAAAAGAACAAGCTATTGCTATATGGAGCATCATGGATGAATTGCACAGACATACTGTTGAATGAAAGAAGCCAGGCACAAAAATGTACAGATGACATTCATATGTACCACATAAATCATTCATATGATTCCTATGTACCATATTTTTATGCTAGTAACATTTGCATTATATATTTTTTGCCAGCCATGCACTCTTTCCAGGGTATTTTTGTAAGAACGCTATGCTAATTTTTTGGGAGCTCTGGTAGCATAGTGCCTAAGGCACTTGACTGCTAACCAGAAGACTGGTGGTTCAAACCCACCAGCCACTCCTCGGAAGGAAGATGGGGCAATCTACTTCCGTAGTGATACTGCCTCGGAAACCCAAGGAGGGGTTGCTATGAGTTGGGTTTGACTCGATGGCATGTAACAACAACAACAACATGCTAATTTTTTTATAGCAACATGTTAAAAACAATCTTGGGAGAGTATGCAGTTAGAAAAACATAAAATGTGTGTGTTATGTGTGTAAAAATATGGTATATGAAGTTCAAAAATAGAAAAAACTAATCTGTAGTGAGAGGTCAGAATGTTGCTTTCAGAGGATTGGTTTTGCCTGGGAGAGGGCACGAGTGAGCCTTGTGGGATGGTGGAAATATTCTATAGCTTGACCTGGGTATAGGATTGCTAAAAAATAAACCAACACTAAAACCCTGGCAATTCTGACTCCTAGCAACATTATAGGACAGAGAACTGCCTCAGGGTTTCCAAGGGTGTGAATCTTCCCACAAGCAGACTGCCTCATGTTTCTCCCACGGAGCAGTTGATGGGTTCCAGCCACAGACCTTTTGGGTAGCAGCCAGCTGCTTCAACCACTGAGCCACCAGAGCTCCTTACAGGGTTGCTAGACTTAGCAAATGAATATACTGTTTTTGAATTTCAGATTAACCATTAGTACTTTTTTTGAATAAGCATATTTAGTATAAGTATGTATATATAAAAATGTGATTCGTTATTTATCTGAAATTAAAGTTTAATTGGGAATCTTGTATTTTATCTGGAAACCTTATTTGGATGGTGGTTGCAGGTATATCCATCTATATATAGGTGTATCTGTATGTAAGATGTATCGAGTTATTCATTTAAAATTGTATGGTTTGGTGTATAAAAGTTATACCTTGAGTAAAAATAAGAGAAAACACCCTGAAAACAAAGCAAACAGGAAAAAAAAATTGTAACCAAATAAAAATGGTTATCATAAAATCTCTGCTATATTTTACTTAATGTAAACAAGATGTAATGTTTTGTTAAGAGGAATTTGATTTCTTAGAAAGCAAGAGAAAGTTGTTCACTCCCGACTTGACTTTAGTGGGAACAGAGCATTCAGTGGAGGTAGTGTCTGCAGCTCTCCTTGTGCTGGGTGTACATTCAGTGATTTACTGCACAGATCAGTGAACTTGTGTTTGAAACTATTGTCGCTTACTTTCTCTCTTCAGCTCAGTATTGACATCATACATGAAATCCAGGTGTTAGGGGAGAGATGTTTAAATGGTCCAGAAATAAAATACTTTGTAAAGATTATAAAGGGAATGTATATAAATGAATACCGTGTTTATGTAAATGCCAACTTACTTAAATATTACTTTGAGTTACAGGATTTTTTTTTTTAATCAGAGTATTTATTTCTTTTAAGATCCTGCAGAATGCTTTATTTTGTTAGATAAATTGTTCTTCAGTAATTTAGATTCAGCCATAACCTTGACACACTATCTTCTAGAGTTTCATTAGCTATGAAAAGTTATTTCCCTTTTGATACCAGAGATTAAGTAACTTACCAGTGCCTTAGTTACTTTACATGTAAAATAAAGATAATAATACATACATTACATCACTGATACTATTAAATGAGATTATCCATATAAAGTGCTTATTACAGCACCTGGCACTATGAACAAAGCAAACCTTAGCGATAATTACTATTATTAGAATATGATTATGCTTTAAAAGAATCTCTAAACTTGTCCACCCTAAAAAATTGTCTCCACCAAGTATTTGTGTGAACTGCAGGTGTTAATGTTTGTTTCATTTCTTCATTAAAAACATTTTTTCATGTGTGTTTCAGGTTGAACTTCAGTTTCAGTTAAATCGCTTACCCCTTTGTGAAATGCATTATGCACTAGACAGGATCAAGGACAATGGGGTTTTGTTTCCAGACATCACTATGACTCCTACTATACCTTGGAGTCCCAACAGGTATAAAAAGGAGATAATCTCATTAAAAGAAATTGTGTTCATGTTAAATTGAATTCCTGAATCAAATAACTCCAGCATACTTCTTTTAAAAAATTTTATTTATTTTGTTGATGTTGTTGGGACTATATACAGCAGGACATACACCAATTCAGTAGTTTCTGTGCGTAGAATTCAGCAACCTTGATTACATTCTTTGAGCTGTGCAGCCACTCTTGTCTTCCTTTCCTGAGTTCCTCCCCCATCAGAGTAAGCTCGCTGTCCTCTCAGGTCCCTGTCTAAGAGCTGAAGCTTACTTCTGTAAGGGAGTTTGCCCATGTTCTTCAAGAGGCATTTCATAAGGAAGGAGAATAATAGAATGAAAACATTTGAGGCTCATCATCTGCTTTCTTTACTTTATCTTAGAGTCAAGAGAAGTTCTGTTGTTTTACTTAACAGCCTTAATTTGATAGGATACCAGGAAATTTAGGAATATTTCTGAGTAGAAGTTGAGTGGAAAAACTAGGGCCTCTACCAAGCAGTTCAAATAGTTAATTTAAAATACGTTTTGAATATAGAAGACATTTTTGTAATTTAGCAGAATGGAGAAAGTGTCATAGAAGGTACTACTGTATACCTTTCAGATTAATGAATACTACAACGGTTGTATAAATATTGTTCTGCTTAAATTTTTCTTGGCCCATCTTTACACATAATTAAATGATAAGGTACTTCTATTTTGTTTCAAGAGTAGACAGTGATAATAGTTGTAGGACTATCTTTATTTTCATCCTTTTCACTGGGTTTTATCCCCTTAGTTCACCTTTTTTCTTTTTTTAAATCTCAGTGGCTATACGCGGTAGAGGTTTATTTACTACTTTTGTCCATCCGGTCATGATGGGTGGCCTGTTCCATGACTGCAGGAGGCTCTGGTATCTTCACTAGGTGGTTTCCAAGGTAGCCCTGGTATTGAGCACACAAGAGAAGAATGAGGATCGTGTGGGAAATGGAAGGGGCCAGATGTAGAAGTGACATGGATCAGTCACTTCCCCTCATATTCTGTTCCTCGTGATCCCCAAAACAGGACAAAAGAAAATATGCCTCATAACACAAAACCAAATAAACTCTTGTTTTTACTGCTGTATTCTCTTTCTTCCTTCTACTGTTAAAATTGTCAGAAGGCATAGTGTATATAATTCCAGTAGTCTTTATTTATTCACTCTGTAATTTCTGGTCTTCACTTCACCACTCCTGAAAGTAATTGCTGATGTACGGATTGTGAAAATGCAGTGACGCCGTCTCACTTCTCGTTTCAGCTTCTCTGCGCCCTTCCTTTTCTTTCTGCTCTTACAGCCAGTGAGTGTTTACTAGTGCTTACTGCTGCTGTTGCAGAAGCCGTCAGGTTGCTCTCCCATCCTGCCATTGCTGTCTCTGTCTCTGTCACTGTTCTTAGATGCAAGTCACATATTTCTTCCTGAGTTAGTTTTCTGTAATAATCATGTCATTTCGCTGCTCACCCATCTCTGAGGGCTTCTCCTAGAGATGTTGATGAAGTCTGGACAGCCTGAGAAGAAGCTCTGATACACGATCTCATTGACCCTCCTGGCTAGCAATATCTTTTCAGATTTCCTTTACCGTTTTCTGTTGGGCACTCCCACCCTCCCTCTCCAGTCTCCATGCTCTAGCTGTATCAAATTATCTGGAAGTTTGTTTAATTTACTCTACACTTTCTTTTGGTCTCTTTATGTTTAAGTGATTTTCTCTTTCTGAAATGATCTTTGCCCAATGCTAATTTATTAAAGATCTACTTGTCCTTTAAGGTTTAATCCCTCTCAAGTGCTCTCACCTTCAAGTAGATAAATCTGACCCTTTCATTTCATTATTTCAACAAATAGTTACTGAGAGCCTACCGTGTGCTAGACCAGTTAGGACTTTCAAACATGGTTTCCTGCAGATTTTTTGTCAATTGCGTAGATTCGTACTATACTCACTAGACTCTGCGGTTTGAAAGCAAAAGACTATGTCCTCTATACTTTTAAATCTCCAGTAGGGCCTGGCACATATTAATATTTGACAAATTTATTAAATTAATAAGAATTTCTAGTTTAAAGAAGAAAATTTTGGTTTCAAATGTGAAGCTGTATCAGTAAAATTTTACAAGTTTACTTGATACACTCACTTCTGAAAGTTACGTTGTGTATAATTAGTATCATGAAATACTACTGACCACAGGTTATTGCCTGTAAAAGTAGCTATAAAACATGCCAAGTAGCTGACGGCTTTTGAGCAGTAACAAAAACCCACATGCTACTGTAATTTAAATACTTATTAGAAGTTATCTGGGTGTAGGAACAAACCATTAGCCATTTGAAATCTTTTTTGGAATAAGGTAGGCTTTGGATGAATAAATGAAATTGAGAAATTATTCTTGAGCATGTAGACTACAAATTAATTACAGAAAAACATTAGGCGGGGGGGGGCGGGAAGACTTTCAGTTAGCTTCCTTCAGGAGAGAAAATTATTCAGAATGAACTTGAAAGAGACGTTACATTGTTTTATTTTGTGACAATGAGAGATGACACTTCTCAGCATATATACTAGAAATCGTCTGTTCTTTATCACGCAGATGGGATCATGATTGAATATATAGCCAGTTGATCATTGGCTTCCTGTAAATGTTTTCACTCGTGGCTAGAAACTGCAGAGACTGACATTGATAAAGTTAGTGATCTGCTCTGAAGCAATTATACTGAAACAATTGATAAGCGAAATGGACTGTGTGAATAAAGAAATACTGACATATTTTACCATTGTATCTGTAAATTTGTCATTGATCTCTTAGATTTCTGCTTGTGTGTATAATCTAATACCCATCTCACTCCTAGCCTCTTTAAGGCCCCAAATTTTGAAGACTAAAGGTTTTTTCAAAAAATTTTTACTAGCTAACTGCACAAGTTTTAATATTCTGAAATCATCAGAAGATATTATAGTAATAGAAGGTAACATTAATTGAGCATTTGCTCAAATGCTTTCTTGAAGAATTTTACATTTTTTTAAATCTCATTTGGTCTTTAAAATACCCATCTGATATAAGTAACATTATGTCCATGTATAGAACCATTGTGGTTAGATATCATAGTATCCAGTGGTTAGTTATGTACACAGGTAACAGTTTACCCAACTAATTGTGACTTAAACAAGAAGAGAGCTAAGGCTGGTGCAGGGGCTTCACCAAAAGATCGCCCTTACATCTCTGCCGTCTAGAATATGTTGGTTTTCCTCTTTTTTTAAAAAAAAAAAAATATTTTTGATTGTGATTTGGGTGAAAGTTTACAGAGCAAACTCACTTTCCATACAGCAGCTCACATATACTTTGTCTCATGACGTTGATTTCAATTTTCCACAGTGTAATAGCTCCCCTCCCACTTCCTCCCCACGGACACCTCTTCCCTGTGTCCTTCCCTCCCGTGCACTTCTGCCCCCTGAGCCATCTCCCTGTGCATACACAGCCCTTCTATTCGCCCATGATTGATCTCTCCAAGGAGTGTATCTACCTAATGTAAATGTGCAGCTCATATATACCTTTCTTTTGTTTGGCTGGAAGCTACAGGAGTGGGTTCAGTTCCAGACCTGAAGGGCAGCTAGGGGCCATAATCACAGTGGTTCCATCTGGCTCTATCAGACCAGCTAACCTAGTCCTTTTTTAAAAAAAAATGATTTTGAGGTTTATTTTTATTTTTATTTTTTTGTGATTTGGGTGAAAGTCTACCAAGTAAACCCACCTTCCGTACAGCAGCCCACACACACCTTGTCTCACGATATTGGCTGCAATCTCCTACAACGCAACAGCTCCCCTCCCACTTCTTCCCCACAGTCACCTCTTCCCTGTGTCCCTCCCTCCATGCACTCCTGCCCCACGAGCCGTCCCTCTGTGCATACACAGCCCCTTTATTCTCCCATGACTGCCCTCTCCAAGGAAGGAATGCACCCATTAATGTAAATGTTCAGCTCATATGCCTGTCTTTTATTTGGCTGGAAACAACAGGTGTGGGTTAATTCCAGACTTGAAGGGCAGCTAGGGTCCATAATCTCAGTGGTTCCATCACGCCCCATCAGAACAGCTCACCTGATTCTTCCCCACCCCCTCTTTTTTTTTTTTTTTAATGATTTTGAGTTCTGTTTCACATTGTTCTCCCATTCCAGGATCTTCTGTAGAGATCCCCCTCCAAGTGGTTGACAGTGGTAGCTGGGCACCATCTAGTTCTTCTGGTCTCTCATAGTTGTATAGGCTGAAGATTGCATGGTGTACCAGTCACTTGGACTAATTATGGCCATATGTTTTTGGTTTTCTTCATTCTTCTTTGCTCTGTACAAGAAGAGACCCATCATTGCATCTAGATAGCCACTTGCAGGCTTTTAAGATCCCAGTAGCTACTTGCCAAAGTAGGAGGTAGAACAGTGTTTTGTGTGGTATGTTATGCCAATTCAGCTTGGTGTCGCCTGTGACTACGACCCTGAGGCCACAGGTCCAACTACTGGCTCCCTCTGGGTAGCTTGCTGTGGCCAAGAAGTGACTACAACCTTGTCCCTTGTCAGCTCTACTATATACCTGGACATTACAGAACGTGCCAATACACTTGTAGGAACATTATCTGCCAACTCTATACATGGTCTTGGACACACTCCCCACCCCCCAGCATAACGCATTGCCATTGAGTCGGATCCGACTCATAGTGACCCCTCCTTGGGTTTCTGAAGCAGTATCACTACGGAAGTGGATTGCCCAACCTTCCTCCTGAAGAGTGGCTGGTGGGTTTGAACTGCCAGCCTTCTGGTTAGCAGTCAAGTGCCTTAGGCACTGTGCCACCAGAGCTCCTCCCCCCTGCATAGACATACTTAATAGTTCAGCCTTTCCACCCATCTGTCCACCTATATATCAACGTTTGCCTTCACTGACAGTGCAGTACTGTATGTGCAAAAGGGTTCATCTTTGTCGTCTGTACCTCCCATGCGCTTCTGTATGTCTTCCTCTTCCTCAGTGCTGCTGTGTTGATCACTCACATTTGGCACCTTGCCTTTCTCTTCACCCAAATCAATGCTTGTCTCTACCTACCTAACAGTGTTCCCTCTCCACCCTTCCAACACCTGGTAACCAACAAAGAAAATTTCCTTCCATATTTAAACCTCTTCTTGACTTTTTACAATGACGGACTAATATAGTAATTCTCGTCCTGTGATTGACTTACTTCACTCAGCATAATGTCCTCCAAGTTCATCCATGTTATGCGGTGTGTTGCAGATTCTGTGTTATTCTTTAGGGTTGCATAGTATTCCATTGTGTGTATGTACCATAGTTTGGTTATTCATTCTTTTATTGCTGGGCACCTAGGTTGTTTCCATCATTGTGCTGTTGTAAATAGTGCTGTGATGAACATAGATGGGTGTGCATATATCTATTCTTGTCCTGGCTCTCATGTCTTTAGAATATATACCTAGTAATGGGATTTCTGGATCAAATGGTATTTCTAATTCTAACTTTTTAGGGAATCACCATTATGCTTTCCACAGTGTTTGTATCATTTTACAATCCCACCAGCAGTGTATCAGAGTCCCCATCTCTCCACATCCTGGCCAGCATTTGTTACTTTCTGTCTTTTTGAAGTTTGCTATTAGTGCTAGGGCCAGATGGTATCTCATTACTGTTTTGATTTGCATCTTTCTAATGGCCAGTGATTATGAACATTTCTTTATGTGTTTGTCAGCCACCTGGATATCCTCTTTGGTGAAGTGTCTGTTCATGTCTTCTGCCCATTTTTTAAAATTGGATTGTTTGTCTTTTTCTTGTTGAGGTATTTTGAGTTTTCGATATATTTTAGAGGAGCTCTGGTAGCATAGTGCCTAAGGCACTTGACTGCTGACCAGAAGGCTGGCGGTTCAAATCCACCAGCCACTCCTCGGAAGGAAGGTTGGGCATTCCTACTTCCATAGTGATACTGCCTCGGAAACCCAAGGAGGGGTCGCTATGAGTCGGGGTCGACTCGATGGCACATAACAACAACAACAACATATATTTTAGAGATAAGTCCCTTGTCAGCTGTGTTATTGCCAAATATTCTTTCCCAATCTGTAGATCCTATTTTTACTCTTTTGGAGAAGTCTTTGGAAGCACATAAGAATTTAATTTTTGGAGGGTCCCATTTGTCTACTTTATCTTCTGATGTTTGTGCATTTTGGATTATGCTTGACAGTCTATTTATGCCATAAATTAGGGCCTCTAAATTTGCCCCTATTTTTTCCTTGAGCAACTTTATAGTTTTAGTTTCACATTTAACTCTTTGATCCATCTGGAGTTCATTTTTGTGTATGTTGTGACGTAAGGATTTTGTTGCATTTTTCTGCAAATGGATACCCAGTTTTTCCAGCACCGTTTATTAAAGAGACCATCTATTCCCCCATTTAATGTATTTTAGCCCTTTATCAAAGATCAGCTGACCATAGGTCAATGAATCTATTTTTGGGTTCTCAATTCTATTCCATTGGTCTATGTATCTGTCGTTGTACTGATACTAGGCAGTTTTGACTCCTGTGGCCATATAGTAGTATTTAAGATCCAGGACTGTGAGACCTCCTACTTTGTTCTTGTTCTTCATTAGTTCTTTGCATATCTGAGGTCTCTTTCCTTACCATATAAAGTTAGTGATTGGTTTTTCCATATTCCTAAAGAATGTTAGTGGGATTTGGATTGGGATTGCATTGAATGTATAGATTGCGTTGGATAGAATTGATGTTTTCACAATGTTCAATCTTCCTGTCCACAAGCATGGGATGTTCTTCCACTTATGTAGATCTCTTATGGTTTCTTAAAGTAATTTTTTTATAGTTTTCTTTGTACAGATTTTTTGTGTCCCTGGTAAGATTTATCCCCAAGTATTTTATTTTTGTTGGTATCTATTGTAAATGATACTGATTTCCTTATTTCTTTTTCAGCAATCTCTTTGCTGGTGTAGAGGAATCCAACTGATTTTTCTATGTTGATTTTGTGTCCTGCCACTATGCTAAATCTCTCAATTAGTTCCAGTAGATTTTTGACTGAGTCTCTTGGGTTTTCTAGGTATATGATCATATCATCAGCTAAGAGGGCTAGTTTGACTTCTTCCTTACCAATTTAGATGCCTTTGATTTCCCTTTCTTGCCTTATTGAGCTGGCTAGGACTTCCAATACAATGTGGAATAGAAGCGGTGATAGAGGGCATCCTTGTCTGGTTCCTTTTCGCAAGGGGAATGGTTTCAGTCTCTTTTGATTGAGAATAATTTTGGCTGTTGGCTTTGTATATATGACCTTTATTATTTTGAGGAATATCCCTTCTGTTCCTATTTTGCTTAAGAGTTTTGATCAGGAATGGGTGTTGGATTTTATCAAATACCTTTTCTTTATTGATATGATCATGTGGTTCTTTCCCTTTGTTTTATTTATGTGATAGATGATGTTGATTGTTTTTCTAATGTTGAACCATCCTTGCATACCTGATATGAACCCCATTTGGTCATAATGTATCTTTTTTTTTTTTTTTGGTTCATTGTTGGAGTCTATTGGCTAGGATTTTGTTGAAGATTTTTGCATCTATATTCATAAGAGAGATTGGTCTATAGTTTTCCTTTTTAGTGATGTCTTTACCTGGTTTTGATATCAAGGTTATGCTTGCTTCATAAAATGAGTCAGAGAGGATTCCATCCTTTTTTGTGTTTTGGAATAGTTTGAGTAGGATTGATGTCAGTTCTCTGAATGTTTGGTAAAATTCTCCAGTGAAACTGTCTGGGCCAGGACTTTTGTTGGTAATTTTTTTATGACCTGTTTAATTTCTTCTTTTGTCACAGATCTGTTGAACTTTTCCACCTCAGTCTGTGTTAGTTTTGGTAAGTAGTGTGTTTCTAGAAATCTGTCCATTTCTTCCAGATTTTCAAATTTGTTGGAGTACTGTTCTTCATAGTATCCTGATGTTATCCTTTTTATTTCAGTTGGTTCTGTTGTGATGTTGCCCATTTCATTTTTCATTCATGTTATTTGTATTCTTTCCCTCTTTTCCTTTGTTAAATTTGCCAGTGGTTTGTCAGTTTTATTAATCTTTTCAAAAAACCATCTTCTAGTCTTGTTGATTTTTTTTTATTGTCTTTCTCTTTTCTGTTTCATTGATTTATGCTGAAATCTTTATTATTTCCTTTCTTCTTGTAACTGTAGGCTTTTCCTGCTGTTCTTTTTCTAGTTGTTGGAGATGTTGGTTTGAAGTGTTGATTTTGGCTCTTCTTCTTTTTTGATGTGTGCATTTGTTGCTGTAAATTGGCCTCTGATCACTGCTTTTGCTGTGTCCCAATGATTTTGGTATGTTGTGTTTTGATTGTTTGATTCAGAGAATTTTTAAATTTCGTTTTTTATTTCTTCTCTTATCCAGTCATTCTTAAAGAGGGTATTGTTCAGTTTCCATGTGTTTACTCTTTTTTTCATTGATCTTCCTATTGTTGATTTCTAATTTGATAGCATTGTGATCTGAGAAGATAGTTTGCAGTATTTCAGGAGTTTTAAATTTATTAAGGCTTGTTTTGTGGCCTATCATATGGTCTATCATGGAGAATGTTCCATGTGCTCTAGAAAAGAATTTATATTGTGGTATTTTTGGGTGAAGTGCTGTGTAGATGTTTATGAGGTCAAGTTGGTGGATTGTATGTTTAGTTCTGCATCTTTGTTGAGTTTCTTTCCAGTTCTATTTTTGTTTGAAAGTGGTGTATTAAAGTCTCCTACTATGACTGTGGAGGCATCTGTTTGTCTTTTCAATTATGTTACAGTCTGATTTATGTAATTTGGGGCTCTTTCATTGGGTCTATAGATATTTATTGTGGTTATATCTTCTTCTTCAATTGATCCTTTAATCATTATATAATGTCCTTCCTTGTCTCTCATGGTGGATTTTGTCTTCAAGTCAATTTGATCAGAAATTAATATTGCCACTCCTGCTGTTTTTTGGTTACCATTAGCTTGATACATCTTTTTCCAATCTTTGATTTTTAGTCTAGTTTTGTCTTTGTCTCTAAGATGTGTCTCTTGTAGACAGCATATTGATGTGTTTTGTTTTCTTATCCTGTCTTAACTCTCCATCTTTTGAGTGGTGCGTTTAATCCATTGACATTCAGTGTAATTATTGACAAGTATGAATTGGTTGCTGTCATTTTGTTACGTGTTTTTTCATGGTGTTCTGGTTTCTTTGTTCCACATAATTTTCTGTGCTGAGCTCCTTATGTTTATGAATTGTGTTATTTCCTTTGTTGCTGTTGTTTTAGTATTTGCTAAATATTTGTGCTTTTCCTCTTTTTTATTGTGATGTGAAGGTTTATCATTTTTCTTTGAGGTTACCGTGTGATTTATAATTTTCTCCCCGAGTTTAAAAGAGTCCATTCTGTCTTGCAACTCTCTTGACTTCCTCACCATATAGAAGTTCTGTAAGTACACTATTTTTTCCCTCTTTTTGGTTTGTAGGTGTTCTCATTTGCCAATTGATGTCTCTGGTTCTCTGTTTACAATCTTGTAAGCTTATTTATTTTGGATAGTTTCACAGCTGTGTAGGTTTCTGGGTTATGTCATCTTGTGTATTAATGGTCAGTTGTTGTTTGCTATTATTGATTCTCTGTTCAAAGCACTCCCTTTAGTTATCTCTTGTAAGTTTGGTCTGGTTTTAACAAATTCCCTTAATTTCTGCTTATGTGGAAATCTCCTAATTTCGCCATCATATTTAAGGGATAATTTTGCTGGGTATATAATTCTTGATTGGAAATTTTTCATCTGATTGCCTTCTTGCCTTCATGGTTTTTGTTGAGAAATCAGAGTTTAGTTTTGCTGGTTGCCCTTTGTAGGTAACTTTTTGTTTTTCCCGTGCTGCTTTCAGGATTCTTTCTTTGTCTTTGGTTTTGATGGGTTTGATGATGATATGTCTTGGTGATTTTCTTTTTGGTTTGTCCTGTTTGGGGTTTGTTGGATTTCCTGAATGCATATATTCTTATCTTTCATCGTGTCAGGGAAGTTCTCTTCCAACAAATCTTGGACAGTTTTCTCAATGATTTTATTTTTGTCTTCCTGTTCTGGAATTCTGATTACATGTAAGTTACTCCTTTTGATGGTATCCCACATGAATCTTAGACTTTCTTCATTTTGTTTTGATCTTTTTTCGGATTGATCCCTTTCCAAAGAAGTATTCAGGTATTTATCTTCAGTCTTATTAATTCTGTCTCCCATTGATATAATTCTACTCCTTTGCCCTTTCAATGTGTTATCTATTTCTGAAAATTTAGTATTAATCTTCTAGCATTCTATCTGTAGATTTTGTATCATTTCTATTTTTTAATTTATTTTGTCATTTTGTTCTTGTATTTTCTTCCAAAATTGTTCTAGGGTTTTGTCTGTGTTTTCCTTAATTTTATCGGTGTTTTCTTTGATCTGTCTCTCAGTCTGTTGAAGGTACTTGAGTATGGTTCATTTGAATTCCTTATCAGGGAGTTCCAATGCTGGTTCTTCATCAGGGATGTGTTCTGGATCTGTATCCTGCTCCCTTGTTTCTACTCCTTTATTTTGCTTCTTTGTATGGGTGGTAATGGTCTGTTGTCTCCAAGACATTGTGACATTGTTGTGTATATAATTAATTGGTGATTGTATGTTGGAGTGATTTGCCCTGGATTTTCATTTTCTTTGTTTTATTTGGATGTATCTGAGTAAGCAGAGTACTGGGCTCCTCTCTTCACTAGTTGGCAGCACTTATGCACTTACCCCCGTCTCCTGGTGGTTGTGGTAGAAGATGAGAGTATCTTCACAGATCTCTGTTAACTATGAAGAGCAGTTAAGGGTGAGTCATGCTCTTCTGGGTGGTTGTTTATCATTGGCCAGTTGGTGGAGAAGGAAGTGGTGGCTCACTCAGTAAGTAGAGATGCAAGAGGTGCGGGTGTGGTTGCATCATATGGGCATGGTTGCTGTCTCCCACTCAGAGAAAAACAACAATCACAAAACCATCAGAAAAGTAAAAGCAAGCATACAGAAAACACACCACATAAACACACAGGATCAATCACTGAAAAGAGAAAAAAAGAGGAAAGTCAATAAATGAGAGAAAACATTTAAAGAAATGCTTTAAAAAGCCAAGAAAAATATGTGTAGAAAAGGGTAGGGGGTGGAAGTTAAAAAAAACCTGGTAATATCTGGGGAAGGGGGAATAAGAGAAAAGAGGTAGAGTAGGAGAATAATGAAAAAAAAAAATGGGAAAAGTGCAAGAAGAAAGACAAGGAATGGGGAGAACCACAAGAAAGAAAAAAAATGGGAACCAGGAACAGGAAAGACAGAAAAAGTTGAAAACTAGGACCTGGGAAGGGAAGAATAATAAATAATAGTAAGAAGGATGAAATGGTAATTTTAAAGCAGACGAAAACAAACTGAAGAAAAAAAAGCAAAAGCAAAAAAAAATCTGAGCAGGGCACCTAGGCTCCTTCCGAGCACACAGACTGGGATGGAATTCCTGTTGGCCCAGAAGGTGGGTGGGAGTGGGGGATGGCTTGTACCTGCGTTCACAAGAGGGGATGGGGTGGGGTATAGGAGTGACAAGGGGAATAGTGCACCTTTCCAGTCCTTTGTGTCAGGTATGTCCTTGTGGTCCCCAGCAAGTGGAGCCTATTCTTAGGTCCCTGGAATCCGAGAGAAAGCTGTTGCTTTAAATATCCAAAATGGTTGAACCACTTGTAAGCATTCAAAATGGCTATGCCCTCTGGACAGCTTAAAGTCCACAGCTCACCTGTCTCCCTCTTTGCTGCTTCCCCTTTTATTAAACAGCCACTGGGGCAGTCCTCCGTGCAGCTCCTGGCTAGCAGGGCCGAGTTTTAGATTAATTCTTAGGTCCTAACACCACTTGGCAATATGCAAGCTGTCTGTGCCATCAGGATCGCTGATAGGCGGCAGCTCCCTATGTCTCCTTTTTCAGTGTTTTCATGCAGGTTCTTCTAGTTGGAGGTTAGGTCCACTTCTGTATTCTTCCTATCAAAACCAGGGCTCCAGGATTGTCTTCTGTGTCTGTGTTAATTGGTTTCCCCTTTTCTTTGTTGAAGAGGGTCTGTGTAGTTTGTGTATTCTTCCGTTTTACCGGAACCGCTTCTCCGTGCAGTTGTAATTTGCTGGTTTTCCTCTTGATGCTAGTTTGCCTCGTGGTTATAAGATGATTGCTGCAGTGTTATTTACCACAAGCTCATTTTGTTCAGCAGAAGGAGAAAAGTGAAGACGTAGGAAGTACTTTCTTCTGGTGTGGCTTTGTTTCTGTTTTATTGGGTAGGAAAGCTCATCTCATTGACCAGAATTGGGTCTTCACCTAAGGATGCTGGGAAATTGAGTATTTTAGCATCCTAGTCTCTGTAGTCATTGGCTCACTGGCACATGGCCACCACTACTGCCACCACCCCCACCCCCACCCCCACTGCCACTGTCTCAGCAACAATCTCTATAGTAGAAGAATAAACAGGAAAAGGATGCTGTGAATGGTTTGGGGGTAACCAGTCCACAGTGTCTGCCATGTATATTACATCTAGACCTGAATGTGTACTTAGAGATCATCTAAAGTGTTTTCCTCGTTTACAGAGGAGGGAACATTGTGAGTTAGTGGCACAGCTGAGTAAGTAAGCTGGCACGTGCAAGGGACTTTGGAGTGAAGTGCTTGTGCTTTAATGAACGCTTCCGGGAAATCTATTGTTACTGCTTGGAGTCTTTTTTTTTTTTTTTTTAAATCCCTTAAATTTTTTTAAATTTTAGAAATATAAGTAGTGGAGTGTTTATATAGTCAAAGGTGGTTTTTTAAGGTTTAATATTTTTTAGGTAAATTCTCTTTGACTTTATCTGTCCTAATATGACAGTAGTGATAGATATATTTTTTTTAATTGAAAATGTTAAGTAGAATTTCTGTAAATAACTAGCTTCTAATTTAAGTGGGGTATAGCTTCACAGAGAGAGAATTTTCCTGCCTAAACTGTGTCCCCCTATTTCCAGTTTATGTTGCAGGGAATTTGATTGCAAATTTCCCAGGAAACTCTTCATACACCCTTCCTATTTTGGCTCACATCCTTATCATTTTTACCATAGTTGTTGTGATAGTTTGTATTTTAATTGTAGCTGGGAGAAAGAATGCTGTTGATTCTCCACTTGGTTTGATCCCTTTCAGCATCTGTTGTCCATTTAAGTCTTTCAAACATAGCCAAGTGGTAGTGAGAACACTGGGAAGCGAGATCTCCTTACAGTAGCAGCTGTGACAGGTGTTCTCTACCCTGGCCCCTCCCCTGCAGATGCATTTTGTGCATGTGTGAAAGTGTCAGAAAATAAGCTCATATTTGGCTTTTTAGTACCTTCTCAAAAAACTTCTAAATTAAGATCTTTGCAAAAGTTTGATGTTTCTTAGACTGGGATCAGAGGCTTTTTTCTCTTCTGCTTTTTTAGTGCTTGACTGAGAGATCTTCAGTGGATTAGATTTTGAAATTCATTTAGTTTCTCTGTTGCATTTTATTCACTATGCAAAGAACACTATTTCTTCATTATTACCAGCAAAAAAGTTTTCTGATGCTTTTATATGACAGAAGGAAGCTAAATTTTTGAGGCATTGCCATTACTATTTATAGAATTGGAAGCAACCAAACTCGTAGTGTGTTATTTCTTTAGTTATCAAAATCTTTTTCCACTTGGAGTAAGACAAGATAGGACTTCAATTTTGATCAACATGGCAAAATGTCATACACAGGCTCTGTGGGGTAATTTTTTAAAATAATTTTTAAAGTAAGTGCAGGTACCCCTACTTTTTGAGTTTTCTTTACACCACTTTTACAAAAAGACCTGCATTAGTACCTGTTTTCGCTATCCAAAAGAAATGCGAGGATTTTTCGTTTTACGAAAATAGACACAGCTAGCATTCATAATTTGTTTTGTGGCAAGCCTGAAAAGGCAGCACGCACCTCGACCAGCAAGGGTGATGTCACCAAGCTCCTTCCCCAAGAATTACACTCAACATCAAGCCACCATAGCTTTGAATTGTGTCTGTGAGTGTTACATGTGTTATTTTAGGTTTTATGTGCTATTTGATATGATTTGGTAGTTTACTTTTTGTGTCTGGGAATGCTCACTGATTTTTTTTCCATATAATTGAATGATGATTACTTCTTTACTTTACATGATTTTGGCTTATGAAACATTGGTTAGGAACACTTCATTTTCAGATAGCCAGGAAAACTTGTATTAGTCTTTTTAGAGGCTGTGTTATCTCAGTAGTTCTGATTATTCAGTGAAATTCAGGATACCTGTTTGTTGTGTACTGTTTAAAATAACCCAGTTTTTAAAATTTTCTACAGACAGTGGGATGAGCAGTTGGATCCTCGGCTAAATGCAAAACAGAAAGAGGCTGTTCTGGCCATTACAACTCCACTTTCAATACAGCTGCCACCTGTTCTTATCATCGGACCCTATGGGACAGGCAAAACGTTCACGCTAGCTCAGGCTGTCAAGCACATACTCCAGCAACAGGAGACTAGGTGAGATGGTGGTATGTGTGTTCATATTTAATTAGTAAGGCACTACCTCTGTTCTTGTTTTAAATACAAAATGAGGGCTAGCAAGTCAGTTTTTTTCATCCAGATTTTAAAAATAAAAAAATAAAAAAGCCAATACACAAACAAAAACTAAAAAACCCAAAGCACTAAAATTTGAATTATTTTAGAACATAGTTTTAAAAAATTGTCAATGTAGAGAAAGATAATATTTAAATAGCTCTCAAAACTCCAAGTTGGCTAAGGAATTGTGGTATCTGTCAGAGCTAAAAGGGTTGGGTAGTTAAAAAAAATATTATTTTGTATAATTGCCAGTAATTTTGGGGAATTTACTTCCTTTTAAAGAGTAACTTTCCTAAAGACGTTAAATGTTAGACATTATTAAGTTGGTTGAGGGAAATGTGTAATATTAAGATGGCCACTGCTTTTTTTTTGGTATTATACTGCTTGAATAGTTTTGTGTTCTATCATTTTTTTATTTGCACCATTTATTTCAGCAGGATTCTCATTTGCACCCATTCTAATAGTGCTGCTGACCTCTACATAAAGGATTATTTACATCCATATGTAGAAGCAGGCAATCCCCAGGCAAGACCTCTCAGGTATTTTTTAAGGCTTATTATGTATCTGTATCATACTTTATTATTCTTAAGAAAAGGTGTCTGTAAAGATTTTAGTAACTTTGGGAATACCAAATTCTTGAATTGTGCATTGGCATTTGAAAGTTATGCCTATTGAAGAAACCATTTAAATTAAGGAAAAATTTTAAAAATCTTTGACCATCCATTTTTTAAACATTAAATAAAGAGAAAGACATCCTTTTTTAAGTGTTGTATGTAAAAAAAATGTCGTTACAATCTGATCAGATCTTGATATGTATCTCTAAAAGCTATTATGATGAAATAATATAAATATAAATTTAAATCAAATTTAATATAATTAAAAATCTAGCACGTTCAGCATGGCAGAGTGGTCATGCAGTGACAGTTCTTTATGGAAATAAAAATTTGACTGTGAGCATGCATTTAATTTCGTAGAAGCTACACATTAGAGAAACATAAAATGTTGAAATGTTTTCTTTAACAAAATGTAGTGACTAGTATAACAGCTTTTGCTACCATTTAGGAGACAAAAGTGTCAAAGAAAATTTTAGGTTGATATAGAAAGGTTTTCTGAGTTTTATACTTAAATACAGGATTGTGGAGGAATAAAAATCCTTTTCTTCAGAAAACAATAAAGAATCATTGAATGGTTACTATACCATTTTCTTTCATTGTTATAAGAATTAGTGTTTGGTTTTGCCATTTTACAAACTAATATGTCATGCTCTATGTTGTTTGAATATGATTATTGTTTACAAATTAATTTCTAACCACACCTTTGAATCATAATTCACTAACCTTTTATTTCTAGTTTAGCCCAGGCATAGAAAAATGAGATTATGCTGTTTAATTCTTTAATAAACTATAGCCAAAGCCATTTGAATGATCTTAGTCTCATAAAAAGAACAAAAGAAAGAAAAGTGGTGTGGCCTGTTAACACAGGTTTTTATGACATACTTTGGTTTTGTTCTAGAAGATAAAACAAAGCAGAAATAATGATTTGAAGTAGAGTGCAGTTGTATTTAATAAGAAAACACAGAGCAGAGTCACTATAAATGAGAATGTAGTCTTTATCAATGGATAAATTCAGCAATAACTAATTTGTTTATTTTAGATTCTAATCTTTTTTAGTTCTTCAGTGAAAACTGGGTAGCTAGCATTTTTTGTTTTTTTTTTAAGCTTCCTAAGCTTTTATTCCTAAATTTTATTTGGTTTGTTGTTGTTGAGAATAAACACAGCAAAACAGAGCAATTGACCTATTTCTGTGTGTACAAGTTACTGACATGGATTCCGTTCTTGGTGTGCAGCCATTCTCACCCTCCTTGACCAGGTTGCTCCTCTCCCACTCACATAAACTCGCTGCCCCCAAGCTTCCGTCTAAACTCTCAAGTTGCCTTTGTCGATTTGGTCCCATATGGGTAGTTCGTAAAAGAGCATGATGCTCAAGGGAGACTTTTTTTTTTTTTTTTTAGTTAAGCTAAGCTATTACTTGGTTTTAAGATGATTTCAAGGGCTATTTTTAGTTAAAGTTTAAAGATTATCTCAGAGCAATAGTTTCAGGAGTTTGTCCACCTTCCATGGGTCCAGAAAATCTAGAATCTATGAGAATTTAAATTCTGTTTGGCATTTTCCTCTTTTTGATCAGGATTCTTGTGTGGGATCTTTGATCAAAATGTTCAGTAATGGTAGCTGGTTACCATCCAGTTCTGGTCTTATGGCAAAGGAGGCAATTGTTCATGGAAGCAATTAGCCACACATTCCGTATCCTCTTCCTATTCCTTCCCCTGTTGCTCCAGGTGAATAGAGACCAATTGTTACAAGCTTTTTAGACCCCAGGCATTACACATGGAACTAGGAGGTAGAGCTTGTCGTTATGTGCCATCGAGTCAGACCGGACTCATAACGACCCCTCCTTGGGTTTCAGAGATGGTATCTCTGCGGAAGTAGATTGCCCAACTTCCTTCTGAGAAGTGGCTGGTGGGTTTTTTTACCACCAGCCTTCTGGTTAGCAGTCAAGTGCCCTAGGCACTACACCACCAGAACTCCTAGGAGGTAGAGCAAGAGCACTAAACTCCTTGGTTGTTGTTGTTGTTGTTGTTATGTGCCGTCGAGTCAGCCCTGACTCATAGCGACCCCTCCTTGGGTTTCCGAGGCAGTATCACTACGGAAGTAGGATTGCCCAACCTTCCTTCCGAGGAGTGGCTGGTGGGTTTGAACCGCCAGCCTTCTGGTTAGCAGTCAAGTGCCTTAGCCACTATGCTACCAGAGCTCCTTGGTAGGCCAATTAATGTGATATCTCATGAAACCATTAACCCTAAACCTCCATACCAAGGAACCAAATCCCATGAGGTATTTGGTTGTACAAAAACAGCCTCAGCAGCCACTCTTTTTTTTTTTTCTTTGTTGCAAATTTAGGTATCTCACAGCTTTTGGGAATTCAACTTATTACAGGTGTACAGCATATTAACAGCAATTACAGTAGTTGTGCAACTCTCCCCTTAATCAGTGTTTTTTTCCCCCAATACTGTTAGCTCTCTTTCTCCCGTCCCTCCTGCCCTTGGCAACCACTAATAAACTTTCGTCTCTATGCATTTGCCTTTTCTTGCTTTTTTATATATATGAGGCCATACAATATTTGTCCTTTTGTGATTGATTGGCTTATTCACTCAGCATAAGGTCTTCAAGATCCATCTATCCATATTGTAGCATGTATCAAGGCTTCATTTTCCTACTGGCTGAGTCATATTCCACTGTATATATGTACCTTATCCATTCATCTGTTAATAGACGTTTAGGTTGTTTCCAACTTCTGCCTGTCGTGAATAGTGCTAGAGTGAACATTGGTGTACAGGTCTCTTTTTGAGTCTCCACTTTCAAGATTTTGGGGTACATATCTAGGAGTAGAATTGCAGGATCATATGGTAGTTCTATTTTTAGTTTTTGAGGAATGACCATAGTGTTTTCCACAACAGCTGTACCATTTTGCATTCCCACCAGCAATGGATAAGGGTTCCAATTTCCCTGTATCCTCGCCAACATTAATTTGCTGTGTTTTTTTATATTGGCCATCCTAGTGGGAGTGAAATATATCTCATTGTGGTTTTGATTTGCATATCTCTGATGGCTAATGATGCTGAGCATTTATTCATGTGTTTGGTGGCCATTTGAATTTCACTTTTGGTGAAATGACTGTGCCTTTTGTCCATTTTGTGATCAGGTTATTTGTCTTTTGTTGTTAAACTGTTGACGTTTCATATATATTTTGCTCATTAGATTCTTGTTGGTTATAGGGTTTCCAAAGATATTTTCCCAAACGGTGGCTTGTATGATCACTTTTGGTAAAGTCTTTTGATAAATAGAAGTTTTTATGAAGTCCCATTTATTTATTTTGTCTGTTTGTGCTTTTGTTATTGTAGTAATCTGGTTTTGAAAACTAGACCTGACAATCTTGCTCCTGCTTGTTCTTCTAAGAATGTTATGGTTTTAGTTTTCCCATTAAGTCCTTAACCCATTTTGAATTTGTTTTTGTATATGGTGTGAGGCATGGATCCTGAGGCATGGATCCAGTTTTCCCAGCACCATTTATGGAAGTGACTCTTCTTTCCCCATCAAATGGACTTAGTACCCTTCTCAAAAATCAGTTGACCATAGATGTGTGGGGTAGCTACTAGCATTTTTGCTATGAGTATTCTTTAGTGGGGTCAAATTATTTATTTTGTTTGTTTTTCTTGTTGGGAATGAGAAAGTATGTGTATTTGTGTGTGATATACAGGAAATATGATGATCTCAATTATCATGGTGCATTTGATATGGAGACAGTGGAGTAGAGCTCCCTCAAATCTTGGTTGTCCTGCCGTAGGTCATTTGACATTTAAGACAGTCTAACTTGTTGATAAACATTAAAATCCATCTCTTAGCTTGGTTATTTTAGCTTTTTCCATGTAAAATTAAGTTCTAATTCCAACGTATAGTACATATAGAATAAGAAATCATGTTCTGCTATGATATATGTATAGTTGTAGTGACCCAAATATGGAAACCTGCCCTTTAGCAGAAAATCTTCTCTCTCTACAAGTCTCAAGAATGACTCAGGCCAAAATGGAATATTCAAATAAAATTTTCATGCTGTTTCATTTAGTAAGTGAATTAAAAATAAAAGCCTGACATCCCCAAATACATTCTTTATGCTGCCCTACATTTTCATCTTTTGATGAAAATCAAAGGGACCTCTGGTGGCTCACTGGTTAAAGAATTCAGCTGCTAACCAGAAGGTCAGTGGTTCAAAACCATCAGCCACTCTGTAAAAGATGAAGCAGTCTGCTTCCATAAAGATTTATAGCCTTGGAAACCCTATGAGAGAGAGTTCTATCCTGTCCTATAGGGTCACTGAGTTAGAATCAACTTGATGGCAGTGGGTTTTTTGGGATGAAGATCAAAGACTACAGCCTTCAGTATGAAACATAAAACAAACATTCTCATAACCAGACTAGTAAACAACATTATGATAAACAAAGAAAATATTGAAAGTAGTCAAGGATTTCATTTTACTTGAATCAACACCCATGGAAACAGCAGTTAAGAAGTCACATGACATATTGCATTGGGCATATATGCTGCATAAACATAAAGCAAAGATGTCACTTTGGACACTATGGTGCACCTGATCCAAGCCATGGTATTTTCAGTCACCTCAAATGCATGTGAAAGCTAGACAATGAATAAGGGAGACCAAAGAAGAATTAATCACTTTGAATTACTGTGTTGATGGAGAACATACCATGGACTGCCAGAAAGAACGAACAGCTCTGTCTTGGAAGAAGCACAGTCAGATGCCCTTGAGAAGAGAGGATGGGGAGGCTTTGTCTCACGTACTTTAGGCATTTTATCAGGAAGTACCTGTCACTGCAGAAGGACATAGTACTTGATAAAGGGTCAGCAAAATAGAGGAAAACCCTCAGTGAGATAGATTCACATAGTGGCTGAAACAATGGGCTCAAACATAGAAACAACTGTGAGGAAGTCCCAGGACTGGGCAGTGTTTTGTTCTGTTGCACATGGGGCTGCTAGGAGTTGGAACTGACTCGATGGCACCGAATGAGAATTATTACTTTATTATTTTTCTTAACTCATGTTAATTAGTTAAATACAACATAATTACATCAACTAATAGACAACAAATGTGAGAGTCATGGAAGGCGGAAGAGAGAATATCAGAATCACTGAGTACTCCAGGGAGACTGCCTCTATCTGAATTGTCCCAGAGTGCAGATCACAGAACACCGCAGGGCACCGAGTGTCTGGGTGTGACCATGGAAACATGGTGCCTCTCGGGAGGAAGGCTGCTAAAGAGTTTTCTTTATCATGATGCGTTTGGTCTGGATTTTCTTTCTTTACACGTGAATGTAGTCATAAACGTTAAATAGTAAATGCAGTAAATATACTTAATATACACTCGTTTAAAATTTATAAAATTCTGTTATTGCCAGGAGTTGAACTTAAAACGAGGGGTAGAGGATTTAGAAACCATTTTAGATTATATTTAGTTTTAGTTTGTACTTTTTTGTTAGAATTAGGTTTTTATAAGAAATAAAGGAAACTCTCAGTCTGTGGTCCTGAAGTACGGCATCTGGTTCTGGAAGAGTTATTACTTGGTGAATAGAGTTGGTTTATTGAGAAAACATCCATTGACTGTGTGTGGATGTTTGGTGCAGTTTGAAGATGCTTCTGGGAAAATTGAAGGCATTTTCTGTTTTATATAAATCTTTAAAGAAACAGAGTTTTCTTCTGTGTTCAGGTGTTTCTGATTCTGTAGTATCTTAAGTAATAATAGGGGTGTATTTATTGCATGTGAATTCAATACATGAATAAAATATCAGTGAATTAAAACTATGTATAACCAGACTATCTCTTGTCTCGAGGATGATTATAATTCATGTGGGATACATGAATTGACTTATTCTAAAAAACCTGTAAATCACTTACTTGGTGTCATGTTTTACACTATGAGCTTGAAAGTGTCACTGTTCACTATCAGTTCTTCAATTTTAAAAACTGTTTTGGGGATTGTTATAAATAATCCTATTATAATAGATGGTATATACCTTACATATTGCAAAAATTGAAAGTACAGAGAAAATTTTCAAACCTTATTCTTAAATCTTTTTTTTTTTAGCCAGCACTCAAATATTGTACTTTTATGAAAATAGGCCCAATGATCAAATCCTGTATTTTTATTAGATTCAACTTGAGGTGACTTTCCAAGGTAATTGTGAAAAAGTCAGAGTTAGAATTCAATTTTTTTTTTTTTCTGTGAAGAAGAAGTCTTGCTTAAAGTTAAATTTGATGAATAATTTGAGGAAACACTTTTTTCTCTATTCGATTATACAGATGCAAAAAGGGCAAGGAGGCCACATGTTCTGACCTCCTAGAATTGCACAAGAGGAAGGCAGAATCACCATCAATAGCCCAAGGCCAGACATGCTGCCTCCCTCCAGCCCTTTCTCCAACCGTTCCTCCCAAAGCACCACCACCTCTCTCCTGGGTTCGATAATTCACTGCAGTGGCCACACAGAACTCAAAGATTACTGGGTTTATTAGGGAAGCACCAGGCTACAGTTCAAGTTCAGGAAAAAACGCTCAGTCTCTCTCCCAGCCCACCGTCTCTCAGCCAAGTCCCTCACAGTCTCTCCCCCAGCAGTGCATGTCCCTGGGTGTCTTACTCAGCAACACATGTCTCTTGTGTCTCTTTCACAGCAAGGCATGTCTCAGGAGCCCGTGTCTCTTTCAGCAGCACATCTTCCTCAACCAGCAGTCAGAGAGAGAGAGTTCTGCCTCTAGGAGGCCTCCTTTTGAGCTTGGCAGAGTGGCCAAACTAGCCAATCATAGCATCAGAACTCTAAGCACCTGAGAGAGAGCCTCCCATAACATTGCGTTGTGCCACGCCCAACAGAAATAACCCAGGTGGATAACATTTACAATCAGGAGCTCCTCAGTTGGTCATTCCACCACTGAGTTTACAATGACTTACGGGTAGAAAAGCCATACTAAGTAATTTACTACACTGCAACAGATGAGCATACGAATGTAATATCTACTATTACAAAAAAGACAAAAACATCACCTCGTTTTCCCATTTATCTACATTCCTTTAAGTAAATTTATCTAAGAGTTGTCTGTACTCTGATTCTACTTCCTCTCTTTCCCTTTTTTCTTGAGCTCAAGCTAAACATACTTTCATCTCTACCAATATTCTGAAACCGTTGTATTAAGCTTACCATTGGCTTCCTTGTTGGTAAAACCCATCTGTTCACAGTTCTTATTTCACTCAGCCTTTTACCAGTATTTGATATAATTTCCCATTTCTTTTTTGAAACACTTTTGTTCATTTTGCTCCCAAGACCCCACTGTCTCCTTCTCATTTCATTTGCTGCTCCTCCTCAGTGTCCTTTGGTGGAGTGATCAGTTCTCCAACTAGTTACTTTTTTTTTTTTTTTTAGCTACACTTACTCTCCTTCTCCAGATATCTTACCCGTCTCAAGATTTGAGTATCATTCCTGTTCTGTAGCTCTTGGGCCAGGCATTCTTCAGAACTCCAGACTTGAGTGTTCTACTGCTTAGTTGCTATCTCCACTTGGATGTTTATTATTAAATAAGTTAAAATTGAACTCTCAGTTCCCATTCTAAATTTGATCCTCTCCATTCACCACCTCTATAAACACCACCACCATTCACCCAGTTGCAAAGACATAGAATCACCTTTTCCCTGACATTTCTTGTCTAGTTCATCATTAAATTCTATCAGTGTCATTCTCAAAATGTGTACTGAATATGACATTTTCACATCTTCACTGTTACACTCTAGTCCCAACTACCATCTTCTCTTGTCCAGACTCTTACAGTAACTTCCTAACAGGTATCCCAGCTTCCACTCCCATCATACATCCCACTCAGTGGCGTGTTAGAGTCACTTGCACTGGCTTATGAAAGCTGATGGTGTACATCTCTTCCTAAATTCATACTTAGTTACATCATGCTGTTTTTTAAGGTGCTGTGCAGTGCATTCCAACTCACAGCAACCCTGTGTACAACAGAACGAAACACTGCCTGGTCCTGCACCAACCTTATAGTCTTTGCTGTATTTGAGCCCATTGTTACAGCCACTGTGTCATTCCATGTCATTGAGGGTCTTCTTTTTTTGTTGACCTTCTACTTTACTAAGCATGATGCCCTCCTCTGGGGACTAGATTCCTCCTGATAACATGTCCAAAGTGTGTGGGACAAAGCCTAGCCATCCTCACTTCTAAGGAGCATTCTGACTGTACTTCTTCCAAGACAGATTTGTTCATTCTTCTGGCAGCCGTGATACATTCAACATTATTTGACAATACTATAATTCAAACACATCAATTCTTCTTCAGTCTTGATATTCATTGTTCAGCTTTTGTGAACAGGGCCCCTTACTCCTCAAAGTGATATGTTTGCTTTTTAACGCTTTAAAGAGGACTTTCAAAACTACTTGCCCAATGCAAATAACATTTGAATTTTGACTGCTGCTTCTGTGGACGTTGATTGTGGATCCATGTAAAATGAAATCCCTGACAACTTTAATCTTTTCTTCATTTATCATGATGTTGCTTATTGGTCCAGTTGTGAGGATTTTTGTTTTCTTTATGTTGAGTATAATCCATTCTGAGTGCTGCAGTCTTTGATCTTCATCAGTAAGTGTATCAAGTCCTCTTCACTTGCAGCAAGCAACGTTGTGTCATCATTACATTGCAGATTGTTAAGTCTCCCTCTGGTCCTGATGCTGTGTTCTTCTTCATAGAGTTCATCTTCTAGATTATGTGCTCAGCCCGCACATTGAACAAGTATGGTGAAAAGATACAACCCTGATGCACGCCTTTCTTTATTTTAAAGCACACATTATCCCCTTGTATTCAAACAACTCTCTTGGTTTATGTACAGATTCCATGTGAGCACAGTTAAGTGTTCTGGAATTCCCATTCACAATGTTGTCCATAATTTGTTGTGATTCACACAGTCGGATACCTTTGCATAGTCAATAAAATACAGGTAAACATCTTTCTGATGTTTTTCGCTCTCAGCCGAGATCCATCTGACATCAGCAATGGCATCACTCATTCGATGTCCTTTTCTGAATCTGGCTTGAATTTCTGGCAATTCCCAGTCTATGTACTGCTGCAACTGTTTTTCAATTATTTAGCAAAATTTTACATGTATGTGATATTAATGATGTTGTTCAGTAATTTTCAAATTCTTTTGCATCACCTTTCTTTGGAATGGGCACAAATAATGATCTCTTCCAGTCAGTTGGTCAGATAGCTGACTTCCAAATTTCTTGGCATAGACAAGTGAATGCTTCCAGTGTTGCACCCATTTGTTGAAACATGTC
>NW_006921605.1:17074373-17086667 GCF_000298275.1 Orycteropus afer afer | reverse complement strand
TTCCTGCATCGTTTAATATTTTGCCCATAGACTCTTTTAATATTGCAGCTCAAGGCTTGAATTTTTCCTTCAGTTCCTTCAGCTTGAGAAATACCAAGTCTGTTCTTCCTTTTTTGTTTTCTGACGACTGGTCTTTGCACATTTCATCATAATATTTTACTTTGTTTTCTGGAGTTGCCATTTGAAATATGTTCAGCTCTTTTACTTCATCGTTTCCTCCATTCATTTTAGGTACTCTACATTCAAGAACAAGTTTCAGCATCTCTTCGGACATACATTTTGATCTTTTTTTCCTGTCGTTTTAGTGATCTTTTGCTTTCTTTGTGTATGATGTCCTCCTATAACTCATCTGGTATTTGGTCATGATTCGGTGTGTCAAATCTGTTCTTGAAATGGTCTCTAAATTCCGGTGGGATATACTCAAGTTTGGACTTTCGCTCTCATGGACTTGTTTTCATTTTCTTTGGCTTCAGCGTGTACTTGCCTGTGAACAAATGATGTCTGTTCCACAGTTGGCTGCTGCCCTTGTTCTGGCTGAGGATACTGAGCTTCTCTGTCATCTCTTCCCATAGATGTAGTTGACTGGGTTCCTGTGTGTTCCATCCAGCTAGGTCTACATGTATAATTATTGTTTATGTTGAAAAAAACTATTTCCATGAAGAAGTTGTTGGTACTGCCAAATTCTATCATGCGATCACTAGCATCATTTCTATCAGCAAGGCCATATTTTCCAGCTACTAATCTTTCTTTGCTTCTATATCATACCAGTGTATATCAATACATGCATATCAATGTATTTTGATTGCATGTTTGATAAATTTCAGACTACAGAAGTTGGTAAAAATCTTTCCTTTCTTCATCTTTGGCATTAGTGGTTTGTGCATAATTTGTATAATAATTGTATTAACTGGTCTTTCTTGTAAGCTTTTGAATATTATCCTATTGCTGACAGCATTGTACTTCCAAATAGATCTTGAAATGTTCTTTCTGATAATGAATAAGATCCCATTCCTTTTTAATTTGTCATTCTTGGCATAGTAGACCATGATTGCCTGATTTAAAATGGCCAGTACCAGTCTACTTCAGTTCATTAATGCCTAGGATATCAATCTTTATGCATTCCATTTCATTTTTCGTAAGTTCCAATTTTCCTACCTTCATACTTTGTACATTCCATGTTCTAATTATTAATGGATATTGGCAGCTTTTTCTTCTCATTTTGAGTCTTGCCACATCAGCAAATGAATATTCCAGAAGCTTTATTTCATCCATGCCATTAAGGTCAACTCTACTTTGAGGAGGCAGCTCTTCCCCAGTTGCATCTTGAATGCCTTGCAACCTGAGGGCCTCCTCTTTTGCCACTGTGTCAGACTGTGTTCCACTGCTGTTCGGAAGGGTTTCGCTGGCCAGTTTTTTAGATGTAGATCCGGAGGTCCTTTTTCCCAGCTGGTCTTGGAAACTCCACTGAAACCTGTCTACCGTGCATGACCCTGCTGGTATTTGAAATAGCGGTGGCATAGCTTCCAGCGTTGTGGAAACATAGACGCCACCACAGTATGACAAACTGACAGACGAGTGATGGGCATCATGTTGATAGGTTGAAATTAGCCATGGTAATAGTTTCCGCACCATAGACATCAGCAAACACTACAAATCAGGGTTACCCTTAACTCTTCCTGGCACACTTTTGTCCCTACCTCTTTTCTCTACCACCTCCATCTGTTCTGCCCAGAGAAACCAAAGTGGTCTTTTAATAACATGAGTCATGTCATTTGGCTTCCTTGTTCAAACTCTCTGATGGCTTTCCGTTAAACTGAGAGTAAGTCCAGAGCCTTCATAACTCTAGCCCTATGTGATCTGCCCTGTGCTGGCACCTAGTAGGTACCCAGTACTTTGTTACATGGGTGGGTAAATGGATGAATGGTCATTTCTGTACTATCTTGGTGACCTCCTGCATGAGGCCTGTTAGTAATTTCATTTTGCAAATAATGGAAAAGATACCCTTTCTTTTTAAGTTCTCTGATTGACAGACATGTAACTTTGTGTTTGCATTTCCAAAATCTCAGACAGAGGTCTGTTTAAAAATAGGCTTGAGTATGTATTCTAAAGTAAAATGCCAATAAGTTTTGAATTTCTGTTGCAAGTACGTAATTCACTATTTTTTCATTAGCATAAGTAATTAAAATATGAATTTAGTGTATTTTGAAAGAATATTTTAGAAAAGTAATTCCAGATAGAAATTTTTTGAATGTAAAAAAATATAGTGCTTATGAAACTTATGTTTGTGTGTCATTCTATTACAAGATTATTCTGAACACTCATAAATACTTAGATACTTATTTTGTGGTAGTGCATATGTTTTTTGTTTGAATGTTTGTTTTGGCATAGATCATAGTAAATATAGGGCCAGTTGTATGTTAAATCCTAATGTAGTAAACTGTTGATGGTTATCAGATTTATTTATTTCCAGGTACTGTCCTTGTAAAATAACAGTTTCCATAGTATGATAATCAGATACTGTTAAGATGTTAATGAATGTAAACAGGAAATATCTTCTTTTGCTTTATAGGGTATATTTCCGAAATCGCTGGGTAAAGACTGTCCACCCAGTTGTGCATCAGTACTGTTTGATCTCAAGTGCACATTCCACCTTTCAGATGCCACAGAAAGAAGATATTCTTAAACATCGAGTAGTGGTTGTTACGTTGAATACTTCCCAGTACCTCTGTCAGTTGGACCTTGAACCTGGTATGCTGTCTCAGAACACTGTTATGGCATCTCACCAGTTTAGGGGTTGTACGTTCAGTTCAGACCAGGGGTTGGCACACTTATCGTCAATGGTTGAAATCTGGCTCGCTAACTGTACTTATAAAATATTATTGGAACACAGACTTTTCCATTTGTTCGCTAATTTATCATGTCTGGCTGCTGCTTTTGTGCAGCTGACTTGAGTAGTTGTAACAGAGATCAAGTGTTCCACAAAAACCTAACGTATATACAATTTAGCCATATGCAGAAAAGTTTGCTCACCCTAGTTTACACATTTTAGTGACTGCTTTTTATTTCTTCCCTAATTGGTCGGGTAGTATTTATTTACTGTTGATCATGTGAGAGATTAAAATTTGGGTGGTACTGCTGTTTTCTATTATTTCTTGTGCTTTTGCATTATATAATTATGTAATTGTTGTGTTGTTGTTGTGTGCTGTTGAGTCGGCACCAACTCATAGCGACTCCTCGGGTTCCTGAGGCAGTATGACTATGGAAGTAGATTGCTCAACTTTCCTTCCGAGGAGTGGCTGGTGAGTTTGAACTGCCACCCTTCTGGTTAGCAGTCAAGTGCCTTAGGCACTATGTTACCAGAGCTCCTAATTATATAATTATAATTATGTAATTATATAAACGTAGAGGTTATTGTATTTAAGTGAAGGCACTATGTAAAATCAAACATATCCTACAAAGGACAGATAAGATGACAAGAAGGTGCTCTGATCCTATGGCAGAACTTAACCATCGGAAAGCGGTCATCACTTTCAAGTCGTTGCTTTGGAAGAGTATTCATTTATCACTGCCATATCATAATGGTTGTCATTGCTCAGCACTGTTTTGCTCTCTCTCCTTTTAGAATTGCTTTCAGAGCCAGTGACAAATTCTTTTGAACATATGAGTCCCTGGAAGTTAGAGACTATTCTCTTCACCTTGTATTTCTGGCACCTGGCCTAGGGTGTAGACACCTGGAGGCCCTTGATAAACTTCTGTTTATCTTAAATGAATGAATGGTGGCCACACTTTGCTTTTTGAGGGTAGATTTAATTTTAGAAAAGCTTCAGAATCTTTCTGAGCCATGTCTGGTGAGTCAGGTAGTTATCGAGCAACAGAATACCATCAGGGCTAAAGAGAGAATGTGGTGCACCTTTTGTGTAAGGAGGCCGCCTTGAACATGTGGCTCAGCTGGCTTGTGAGGGCAGTTCTGGAAGCAGAGTTTCTGAGCTGTTTCTGACAGAAGCAGCATCCCTTGAAGTGAACTCTTTTTCCTCCCAAGTGACTTCTTTGAACGGGATAACACTTTTTTGAAATGTAAATTTTAGTATGTTCATTTAAAAACCACTATCATTATTTTATTATTATCGTCTGCATTTTTGCCACATAAAGACCCTTGCCTCCTAAAGAGTGGAGTTGTGTTGTCGTTGCTTTTGTGTGCCATCAAGTCTGACCTGACTCAGAGCAACCCCTCCTTGGGTTTCCAAGGCAGTATCATTACAGAAGTAGATTGCCCCATCTTCCTTCCGAGGAGTGGCTGGTGGGTTTGAACCGCCAGCTTCTAGTTGTGTAAGAAAGAGTAAAAAATTACTTTGAATGGCAAGAGGGTACTATAATAATAACTCACTGTAAGTTGACTCTGTGCTTTATTCTGGTTGTTTTAAATACTTAGTTCATTTCATTGCCCTATCAGCCCTGTGGAGGATTATTTTATAAATCAGAAAGCCGAGAATTAGGCTGACTCAATTTGATTAATTCAAGCGACCTCTGCTCTAGCTTAAGCAACACCCATAACAATGTCATGATTTATGCCGTTCCTGATGCAAGCCTAGGGCTATTTAATTAATGCTATCTATTGTCATTACTGGATTGATTCACTAGTTTTGGTTTTTTCTAATTTGATCCTATGCTTATGTAGTTGTCTTCCTTAATTAGTCTTGTGGGGACAATAGTGCAGTTGCTCTTCAATGAGGAGAAGCGTGCACGTGTTTCTATCAGGCTTGAGCCACTGTTGGTAAATAGGCAACAGCTGTTAACAAGTTCATTGCTACTTGTGCTGTCAGCTGTAGCCGTCTACTTGAATAATGATCATGATGATGATTTCTGTAAGATTTAAAAGTTCCCAACCAGAAACAAGTTGTATTAGAAAATTGTATAAACAAATTATTTGGAACTTGTTGATATGAATAGCAATAGAGGTTAAATTCCAGGGTCAGTACACAGAAGGCTGAATAATCTGTAATACCACTGGGCTCCAGGGAACTCGTCCTCGTACAGCTTTCCATTCTGTTGAGAAACTACTTTTGTGTCCTATGTTGTGCTAGTAAGAGAGCCCTTTTCTTGCTCCCCCAGTGAGTTGTCGGTACGGGGCCCTTCTCCACGGTGAGACAGCAGGAAGAATTTTGCCTCTTCTTCCTCTGCCAAAGGGTCTTTCTTCCCTTCTGCACACTTTGTCCGCATCGTAGTAGAGCAGCTCTCTGCCCTAATTGTGAGTGGCAGCAGCAGCCAGGATGTGGGATGCCTCCCATTGTAGGAGTTTGCACCTGGGGACATTTGATAATGCACATTTATGACATTTGTCATGAGCCACTGTTTTTGCAGAATAACGATTTTTCAACCAGGGTAGGTGAGGCTTAAACAAAAAATACATTCTTTTTAGTAAAATAAGTATGTTGTTGTTGTTGTTATGTGCCGTCCAGTCGACCCCGACTCATAGCCACCCCTCCTTGGGTTTCCGAGGCAGTATCACTACGGAAGTAGGATTGCCCAACTTTCCTTCCGAAGAGTGGCTGGTGGGTTTGAACCGCCAGCCTTCTGGTTAGCAGTCAAGTGCTTTAGCCACTATGCTACCAGAGCTCCCAAAATAAGTATATACAATTCAATTATGAATTTGTTAATAGGTACTCTTTGTTTTTAGTGCAAGTTAGTTTTTTTTTTTTTTAGAAACTTGTCTGAAATAACATTTTTATATACATGATAATTTCTCTACATTAAATTATGAGCATCAACTTCTTTATCTTAAAGTTTAATATGCATCTTTGGGATAGAGTTATTTATCAACTATTACTGGTTTTTTTTAGTGTTTCACCAAATAAATATTGAAAGGATTTAGAGGCTGTCAATGTTTCGTGGCCAGCCTCTCTCTCTGTACTTTTTAGTCTTTTCTGTATGTACTCATTCAGCTGTTAGTCTTTGCACCCTTAGCATCAGATGCCATTCACAATCTTTTATTGAGTGAAGTAGTTGTTTTTTAACCTCTATTTTTAAAATACTGATTTAAATCATAAGATGTCTAAATTGAATATTGGTATTAAACTCTTAAATTTCTTAACAGAAAAGAAACAATTACTCCTATCTTAGTTGCTGCTGGAATAAGCTTTATTGTGTTTATACTGTACTTTTTAGGGTTCTTTACACACATTCTATTAGATGAAGCTGCACAGGCTATGGAATGTGAAACTATTATGCCTCTAGCATTAGCAACTTCCAACACTAGGATTGTCCTGGCTGGAGACCACATGCAGGTAAGTGCCCCTGAAACATCATATGCAAAGTAAGTTTTAAATATATTTTTGTATTTATAGTTCTCTTTCTTAGAACATTCTATGAAATTGTACCAGGCATTGGAATTGGAGAATTTTAAGTGTGTTTGTGCTGTTAGTGGACAACATGGGGATTCCTGAAGGAGAATTACTGTTCTGCAGCCCTTTGTCCCCCTCTCTTTAGACAGACGGTTTGGAATAAATGAACGTTTATTATTGTTATAATTTTTGTGCTTATTAACGTGAACCTTAGTTCTCTATAGTATTACTATGTGATTCTTACTTTTCTTTATGAAATAAAATTTAAATTACTCATTCTATAATGCCCCATCTCATATCTCTAACATTTCTTTTCCTGAAGGTTTAGTTTTTCACTGTCATCAGAAACAAAGTACTTAATAAAAGATAAAAGTCAAAATCCCAAATAACATGTCTGATTTTATGTGTTTGAATACCTACATATGAGAGAGAGAAATTGGAATTTTCTATCAACATCAAATCCATTGTACAAAGCTGTAGTTGGGGGTTCTTGCTCCCTACCCCCACTTGATTAGATTAGACCTGTCTGGTGTTGTATGCTTGTAAAATATCCATGAAAGAGTTGAATTAGAGAAACACGTTTTGTTTCTTTACCTAAAGCAATTTAATTTTCTTCTTTAATAGTAAAAGGCATAACCCAGATTGGCTTTTCATACTTTATGAGATAAAGAAGGTATTTTGCTAATTAATTTTTTTTTTTTTTTTTTAGTAATGGGTTGTATGTCTTGCCATCTTACCATTTTAAATAGTCGATCAATTTTAGTCATATAACTGATTTGACTTCCCTTCATTTCCACCAATAATGCAATGAGTTGTATCTCTAAAATTACAGCATCAGTAATTATTATGTTGAGGACTCTTTATTAACCTCTATGTAGAAATTCTCAGTTAGTGGTGGTATACTGTAATGAAAAAGTCAGAAATTGTAGCCTAGTTCTTTATAGCAGTAAAATTGTTTGTAGAAAATATTTTAATTCTCAGCATATTGAGGTTTAGTACATTAGAGGTTTCAGCTTGCTGAATTTTTTATAAGTAGGTTACAAAATACTGTTTGTATATTTAGTTAAACTTTCTCTGTGTGTTTGTCTGTTACAGCTCAGTCCTTTTGTTTACAGCGAGTTTGCCAGGGAGAGAAACCTTCATGTTTCATTACTTGATCGACTCTATGAGCATTACCCTGCTGAGTTTCCCTGTAGGATCCTCCTGTGTGAAAACTACCGCTCCCACGAAGCTATCATCAAGTAGGTGTGAGCGGTCCCCTCTGTGTCATGGTTCCAGTGGTCTGATGAGACAGAACCCAGAATGGGAGTGTTACTAGGGACGGATTATTCCCAACAGAATGACATGGTGTCACTTAGGTTGTTGTTAGGTGCCATCGAGTTGGTTCCAACTCATAGTGACCCCCAAGTACAACAGAACCAGTGTTTCACTGCTGTTCGTAAGGTTTTCACTGGCCAGCTTTTTCAGAAGCGTATGGTCCTGTGCTTCCTCCCAATCTGTCTTAGTCTGGAAGCTCCACTGGAACCTGTCTACCACGGATGACCCTGCTAGTATTGGAAATACTCATGGCATAGTCTGCAGCCTCACAGCAACACACAAGCCACCACAGTGCAGCAAATTAACAGATGAATGGTGTCCCTACTGTGGCAAATGATGTTTAATTTTATGTTTTTAAAAGAGTACTTCAAAAGTCAGAGCTGTAGTTTTTCACAAAATGGGGAAAATAAAAATTTAAGTTATCCTAGTCTTACTGATAAAGATCAAAGACTACAGTGTGGACTACACCTCAGCATAACAAAAAAACAAACACTGGACCAGTAAGCAGCATCATGATAAATGGAGGAAAGATTGAAATTGGCAGGAATTTCATTTTACTCGGATCCACAATGAGCACCCATGGAAGCAGCAGCCAGGAAATCGGGCATCATATCGCACCAGGCACGTCTACTGCAAAAGACCTCTTTTAAAAAGTGTTAAGGACCAAAGGTGTCACTTTGAAGACTCAGGTGCACCTAATCCAAGCATTCAAGCATTTAAAATTGCCTCATATGCATGTGAAAGCTGTATAGTGAATAAGGGGGACCAAAGAAGAGCTGATGCCTTTGATTGTGGTGTTGGTGAAGAATACTGAAAATACCATGGACTGCCTGAAGAATCAACAAATCTGTCCCGGAGGAAGTACAGCCAGAATGCTCCTTGGAAGTGAGAATGGCCATACTTTGTTGCATTTACTTTGGACATGTTGTCAGAAGGGACTATTCCCTGGAGAGAGAGATCATGCTTGGTGAGGTAGTGGAAAAGCGAAAGCCCTCAACAAGATGGATTGACACAGTGGCTGCAGTGATGGGCTCAAGTATAGCATGGATTGTGAGGATCGTGCACGATTTGGCAGCGTTTTGTTCTGTTGTCCATGGGGTTGCTATGAGTTGGAGCTGACACTATAGCACCTAACAAAACAGTCATATTTTTCTGTGACTTAATGCACAATCTATGTGAGAAACCAAATACTGTAATAAATATATTGACAAATCACAGAATGGCTTGCTTTTGGTCTCTGTGTTATACAAAGAATCTGCTTTAAAAGGAAGGGAGGAAGGAAAGAAGGAAAACTTTGACAGTAATAAAGTTACTAAAGGTTTCTATTAAATACAGCATACCTCTGTAAAAGTGAACATGGCACACGAATAAGCTCAGTGCACGGACACAAACTGCACGCTCCCGAGTAACCACAGAAATCACAGTCCCAGCATTTTGGAAAGGCCCTTGTGCTCCTGACCAGTCACAAGCCCCCACCAGGACCTTAGCTTTTTTAAAGTTCAGTATAATTTACCAATATTCGTTGTGCCAGTCATGTGCAAACCATTTTTAGGTTTTTCTGAAAGCAATTGGATAGATACAAAAATAAATTTGGTTTTAACTTTGGCTTTCATCAATATCTCAAAATGTGATCCCCCTTTTTTTGTTGACATTTATTGCTGCAGTCAAGTACTAGATTCTGTCTTCATCAGCAAAATATATTCATTTACTAGCACTGCCAGACAGTTGAAGACTTGAATTTCCTTCAGTTGCATGCATTGCTTCACCGTTTACCTGGGATTTATATGTATATGATGTACACAAATAAAAGTAGGTAGTAACCAAGAACATACACACCTACACTAGCATAGCAAGGTTTTCATCTGGTGAACTGTCACTGTTTGCATGTCTGGTTCCATACCTTACTAAAATCAATCCATTTAGCAATGCTGTATCAAGTGCCTGCTCTGTTGATACGCTGTGGATATTTTTGGTGAAGATCTTGGTATTGTAAATATTAGATATTTGGATTAAAATTAATCATGGACATGAAGCAACATTATTGGAATTGACTACTTTGTTTTTTTCGGTGACTGAAACTTGTTTTGATGATAGAGTACTATTCTTTTTTTTTTTTGGTCTTTTTCTACAGTTACACTTCGGAGCTTTTCTATGAAGGCAAACTGATGGCCAGTGGAAAACAACCAGCACACAAGGATTTCTACCCACTAACTTTCTTCACAGCACGAGGGGAAGATGTACAAGAAAAAAACAGCACAGCTTTTTATAATAATGCAGAGGTACCTTAGTTCCTTTTGCAAACTTACCTGATTTTACAGGGAGACAGCCAAGTCTTATGGAGCATTTATTTACAATTTTAGGTTAACATTTTATTGTGTGTTGACTTTATTTACATGAAAATAGTATGTAAAGTTTATTCTTCCTTGTATAACATTGATCTTCTAAGATGAATCTCCTACAAGAAACAAAAACTTTGACTTTTTATGTTACATAAAACGCAAAATACTTGACTTTATTTAAAAGAAAAACTAACATCATTCTTAAATAATTTGTTATTGTTACCCATCTAAATTAAACTCTAGTTAAATTTTATGGTGCATACTCAAATGCAGTATCATTTGAAATGAGTAAGTCTTGAATTGAAGACTCTTGTACTCCAAAGAGATCACACAGACTTAGATGACAACGTTGCTTTCCTGTTAATGGGCTACAAATGTGGTTCTCCTTGTAGTTTCTAATTTTTTTTAAATTCAGAGAGAATGTGGGTCGTCTGATGGCTTAGATGAGGCAGAAAGCCAAAACAGATGACATCTTTAGAGAGTAGCAGACCTGACACTTGGGGTTAGGGTTCTAGCCTTCCCAGGGAGTAGAGTTCTGGAATCAGGAAACCCAGAAGGCTGGGGCCTGGGTAGTCATTGGGGAAATGACTCTCTATCTCTGATCTTCACTTCTCTTTATTTTTGGGTCCCATGCTGCTTGAACAGTTTCTCTTAGAAAGATCAGCATGAGGCTGGTCCCCATGAGGCGGAGGCTGAAGATGTCCCAAATGCCCAAACTACCATGCCACTCTATCATTTCAGACATTAACTCCTCCTCCTCCCAGTAATTTCACAGTCTTAGGGTTCTGTATTTTGCTGTAATGCTTCACAGAACTCATAGACACCCAAGTGTTCGTCTCACGTAGTAGTGGTGGAGGCTGGCAGGCTGGCGAGTCCCGGGTCCGTGAGTAGGTCTGGCGGATCCTCCCAACTCTTGGGGTTTGATGAACCTCGATCAGCAGATCAGATGATGGCTGCTGTTCCAAATCCAGGGGTGAGATGAGGATGATACAAGACACAAAACCAGAGCAAGAGGAGAGCGAATCTTCCCAGGAGATTCGTAGGTATATCCTCAGGGAAGCTAATGGTGGTGATTTGAATTATACCCTCCAGCAAGTCAGGACTCAAGATACATTCCACCTGTGTTGCCCCAACAGCATTAACCTCAATCCCATCACAGAGTCGATTGCCAGTTATTACAGGGAATGACTACTACCAGCTGCCCAGCCAAGTTGATACCTGAACTTAACTACCACACCACCCCAAATAGGCATGGATAATGGGATTTACAAAACATCACAGAATGGAGGACAATGGCTAGAAGGGCCAGGTCAAGCAATTCACTGCATTGCACCCCCTGGCTCTTCTAGCCATTAGCCCTTTCATAGTTGAAAGATAACTTGCCCCTCCCAATCATATTACCGGTCCCAAGGTCATTAACAATTAGTCTTTCAGCAAGGCAAAGAGTCCTAAGTTTGAGATTATTCAGATAACAGCCATTCAAGTCTGCTGTATTTGTCCATCTGATCCAAAAATTTTCTCATTATCATCCTTATAGTATCTGATAATATTTAATTGAGTTGATATCATTCCCTTGTTCTGAGCCTATCTTTAGGTATCAGCACAATGTTGGATTTCCCCCGCTGCATAACCCATTTATTCATTCCTTTACCTTCAGCTATTATTTCTCCTTCCTTCCATTCATCATTTATTTTTATCCAGACTTTCCCACCTTGGGAGGGGACCTCAAATTCAGCTATTGTGCCTATCCATATTGCTGGTAGCAAAATCAGTCTAGCAAGTGCTTCCCCCTCAGTCCATTCCCATTCATGCTGGGTATGGTTACACAGATACAAAACCAGTGGACTATCTTGACCACTGGGCAGGATGGTGGTATTCACTGTCAACCCTAGTTTGGCCAGATGAGGAGAAGGTACAATCCATCCCATAAGGCTCTTGGGAATTCTGGCATACAGGTTCAGAGATACAGACAGTTTCTTGCTTAGGGATCACCCCAGCCTCTGGCACCTGCAGCTGCATCCCAGGTCCAGGGACCATAGCTTCTGGCAGGAGGAAAGCAATGTTAGGTGATGCGGGGAAAAACTGTACAGTGGCACCAGCATTCTCCCCCACCCCTTCTTCATTAGATTCCCCCAGAAAAGTGTAGGAATCTGTCGAGTGGTGATCCTCCCTTTGCCCCCCTCATGTTGAGTGTGAGCACACATTCATGAAGGCGTGTGAGCCAGCCCTTTAGGCCTTTACCTCCCCCAGTTTTAGACAACAAATGTTTCAATTGCCCATTCCAGTTCTCTATCAAACCA
>NW_006921605.1:17073474-17073949 GCF_000298275.1 Orycteropus afer afer | reverse complement strand
ACCCCCATGTCCACTCATCTCATGAACCCAATTGGCTACCTCAAGGGAGCATACCAGCATATCCACTTGCTGGTTCCAACCACCTTCTGATCCAGGAAGGGGATTCTTCTGATGGGCATCGACATGGCTTACTCTAATGCGCCCTCTGAACTCCCAGAGTGCTTTCCATAGGTCCTTGCCCCACACAGGGGTCCCCTTAATAGTCCAATTGTCTATCGCCCATTTGCCTGACCATATAGCCAGGCCATTGGCGACTGCCCATGAATCAGTGAAAATCCAAACATATGGGCTCTCACCATTGCCCAATTCTTGCATGACACCTAAGAAGACAGCATGCAGTTCAGCCCATTAGGCTGACCTATCTTCACCTTCTTCAATAAGGGTCTTTACATCTGTTGGTCTTAACGCAGCAGCTTTCCATGTCAGCTGTTGTCCATGTACCCTGGAGCTGCCATCTGTGAACCACGCAGCCTTC
>NW_006921605.1:17037600-17053038 GCF_000298275.1 Orycteropus afer afer | reverse complement strand
GTCTGAGCACACCGACTGTGATAGAGTTCCTATGGGCCCAGAAGGTAGTTGCTAGTGGGGATGGCCACACCTCCGTTCACCAAGCAAGTATAGGTTGTAGTAACAAGAAGAATGTGGTACCTTTTCAGTTTTGCAGGCCCCGAGTGCCCCTGGGGTTGCTTCTCTGTTTGTTCCCCAGCAACACTGTCAAATCTTATTAAGTATATTTAACATTATACATTCAAACAGACATTATTAGTAATTAGTAAAAAGATGACATATTTTTAAAAACATCTTTTAAAATTTCTACTTTCTCTATATACCCATAGACTCTTGCCTGACCTTTTGTTGAGTTTGCTTTATTTACTTACTTTAATTAGGAATTTGTTTTCTAACTAGTAGGCAAGGAATATGTTTCATTAATTTTTGTATTCCCCACTGTGCCAAATTGAAACTGCTTGATCAGTTTTTTGATTTAAAATGGATCAAACTACACTAGAAAACCTTGTGGTTAGGTGTCATCAAGTCATCTCTGACTCACAGTGACGTCATGCACAGCAGAACGAAACACTGCCCAGTCCTGTGCCAGCCCCGCGATCTTTGCTATACCTGAGCCCATCGTTGCAGCCACTGTGTCAATCCATCTCGTTGAGGGCCTTCTCCTTTTTCATCGTCCCTCCGCTTTGCCAAGCATGAGATCTTTCTCCAGGGAATGATCCCTTCTTACAACATGACCAAAGTAGGTGAGACGAAGTCTGACTGTTCTCACTTGCAAGGAGCATTCCGGCTGCACTTCTTTCAGGACAGATCTGTTAGTTCTTTTAGCAGCCCATGGTACTTTCAGCATTCTTCGCCAACACCACAACTCAAAAGCATCCACTCTTCTTCGGTCTTCCCTTTTCATTGTCCAGCTCTCACATGCATATGAGGTGACTGAAGATACCTTGGCTTGTATCAGGTGCATCTTAGTCTTCAAGGAAACGTCTTTGCTCTTTAGATCATGGAAGGTCCTTTGCAGCAGTTTTGCCCAATGCTATACGATGTCTGATATCTTGATTGCTGCTTCCATTGGGGTCAATTGTAGAACCAAGTAATATGAAGTCTTTGACAACCTCAGTCTTTTCTCCATTTATCATGATGCTGTTTATTGGTCCAGTTGTGAGGATTTTTGTTTCCTTTATATTGATGTATAATCCATACTGCAGACTGTAGTCTTCAGTCTTCATCAGTAAGTGCTTCAGGTCATCCTCACTTTAGGCGAGCAAAGCTGTGTCGTCTGCATAATGCAGGTGGTTAATGAGTCTTCCTCCAGTCCTGAAGCCAAGTTCTTCTACATATAGTCCAGCTTTTTGGGTTATTTGTTCAGGATACAGATTGAATAAATACAGTGAAAGGATACAACCCTGATGCATTCCCTTCTTGATTTTAAATGATGCAGTGTCCCCTTGCTCTGTTTGAACAACTATGTACAAATTCCTCATGAGCACCATTAAGTGTTCTGGAATTCCTTTTCTTCTCATTGTTGTTGTTGTTGTTATGTGCCGTCGAGTCATACCTGACTCATAGCGACCCCTCCTTGGGTTTCCGAGGCAGTATCACTACGGAAGTAGGATTGCCCAACCTTCCTTCCGAGGAGTGGCTGGTGGGTTTGAACCGCCAGTCGATTGGCATCCATAATTTATTATGATCCACACAATCAAATGTGATTGTGTAGTCAATAAAACACAAGTAAATATCTTTCTGGTATTCTTTGCTTTGAGCCAAGATCCATCTGACATCAGCAGTGATATCCCTCGTTCCATATTCTCTTTTGAATCCAGCTTGTATTTCTGGAAGTTCTCTGTCAATATACTGCTGCAACCGTTTTTGAATTATTTTCAGTAAGATTTTACTTCCATGCGATATTAACAATATTGTTGGATGAGTTCCACATTCTAGAAAACCTTATCATAATCAAATGAATGGGTCTGAAAATTCAGTTGGGTGAAATGTGGGGTTACTTTTTGCAAGATTAGTGTGTGGCTGGGACAGTCTTGCACAGGTAGAAGGCTGGGAGTTGTGGAAGTCTTTCTCTGATTCACATTTGTCCCAGCTGTGCTTTGGTGCCAGCTGATGGCCACTGGCTGCTCTGCTGAATTGTATCATTGGAGCAGAGGGCACTGCTAGCTAGGTATTGTGCTGCTGGGGCTTCCTGCTGGAACTGGCTCTAGGGATCTCTTACTTCATTAGTTTTATTGGCCCGATCTGGAGAGAGTAGGCTGAGAATGCTGGGGACGTGGCAAATCGTTTCCCTGTTCCGCTCAGTGAGGTTGCCAGTTGCGTGACCCTGTGCCTGCTTTCATCTCTGCATTGGAACTTGGGCCTTTCTTCATTTAAGAATGGGAACATTAATGATGGGGCCAATTGCCAAGTACAGTGTCTCTGATTTTCATGCTTTCACTGGGTACATTATCATAGGATTTCACTGTACAGAATGTAAAAGAAGATTGTTCTCGTCTGTGTTCACATCAGCAGAGCTTTATTCCTATTTAGAGGTAGTTTTTAAAATGGAATTTGGTAAAACAGGATCATTTATACACAGCCATTTCAGTTACCATATTCTTTCCTTTAAGTGCTGATGGTAATTTTGGTACTTGTGTCTGTTTGTTTAAAGGTATTTGAAGTGGTGGAACGTGTAGAAGAGTTAAGAAGGAAGTGGCCAGTAGCGTGGGGGAAGTTAGACGAGGGCAGTATTGGTGTGGTAACTCCGTATGCTGATCAAGTGTTTAGGATACGTGCGGAACTCCGAAAAAAGAGATTATCTGATGTTAATGTAGAACGGGTGCTCAATGTTCAAGGTAAGTATTACTTTAAATGAGCTAAGTAATTTAAGTGCTTAAGTCATAGGTGTTTAAATTTGATTTTTAATTCTCAAGACCTTTTTCTAAACAAGCAATCATGTATTTATTTCGTATCAAGTGCTTTAATGCCAGATTTCACAATTAAAGGTCAAGCTTTACATTTTTATAAAATTTTACGTCCAAATAAAAGAAGTATAAACAGAGGGACTTACCAGTGACTGTGATTGTATAAATGCCACCCAATATCTCTAGAGAGCGGTTATAGTCAGTAGCATGTAACATATAAAATACTTTTGTTGTATTTGAGGACTGTTTTTTTCATGAAGATGTTTTAAATTTTCACTGCCATACAGAGTTGTTCAAATGTATTTCCAAAGGCACAGCTTATGATTTTCACCTATTTCATGCTGTCGAGTCAATTCTGACTCCAGGCCTCCCTAGATGAGTGGTTACTAGTCACTCCTTTAAATTGTCCATGTAATTACTTACTGTAAAATCTGTGGTTTGAGTACATGAAGCAACACTGTGTTATGAGAGTGAAAACGCAGTACAGTCTTAGGTTCTGGGGCAATGTGTAATAGTAAGAGTGATGGAACACCTAGCTCCCAGGGAACAGAGTAGCTCTGCTGTACCGTGTGTTAGCCAGGCACGGGACATTTTAGAAGGAACACTAGTAGTAGCGAGAGCACCCAGAGAAGACCTAGGATAGTTAAAGGTTAGAAGGTACCATATGAGAGTCAGGAATAATTGAAAGAACTAGAGCTGTTTGGCCCGTAGAAGAGCAGGAAGGCTAAGGACTGGCATTAAAACTGTTTTCAAATATTTGGAAGCTTATCATAGAATAAAGGAGTAGATGTGCTACTATAAGAAAGAACATAAGGAAGAATGTACAAAGTAGACTGTGTGTAAGGTTTCCCTATGGAATCAGCTGAGGCTGCCCTGGATGGCCGGAAGCTAGATGACCCTGCTTCAAGGAAAAGGACTTTGTAACTTTGTGCTGGTCTAGACTTTGGACTTGATAATCTCTAAGGTTGGTTCTGGCAATAAATACATTTTTAAATCCAATGCTTTTATTATATCATTGGTTCAGAATTAACATCTTAAGTTTTTTTTCTCGTTTTTTTTTTAACAGGAAAGCAATTCAGAGTTTTGTTTCTTAGCACCGTACGTACAAGACATACTTGTAAACATAAACAGACACCAATTAAAAAGAAAGAACAATTGTTGGAAGATTCCACGGAGGACTTAGACTATGGTTTTTTATCTAACTACAAGCTTCTCAATACTGCCATCACAAGAGCACAGTCCCTCGTAGCTGTAGTGGGTGATCCCATTGCTTTGTGCTCTATTGGAAGATGCAGGTAATTATGTTACAGATTGAGACACTAACGAGGGAAGTTAAACTAATTTGCATTCCTTTGTGTGCATTTATCTATGTGACCTCTTGGCTAACTAAAATCAAGTTTAGTCTTATGGGAACACAAAAGTATGTGCCTTTGGGTCTATTCCTTATATGCATAATTGTACATTCATTCACTCATTCACCTATCCATCCATTCATTTATCATTCACTGAATATTTCTTAAGTGCCTGCCATGTACCTTAAGTACCATGTACAAAGCATATGTCACTGAACAAGATCCACAAAAATCTCTGCCATTGTGGGGCTTGGGGGAGGATAAAGTAAGGAAAGAGACTGACAATAAGCAAAATAAGTAAATTATTTTAAGAGGTAAGTTAAATGGAAAAGAAGTGGAACATTGTGAGGGGGATTAGATGTGATGAGGATAAAGTGGGCTGGTTTGTAATTTTAAATAGTTTTGTCAAGATAGGCCTCACTGCGAATTGATATTGGGGTGAGAGAGTGAGCTATGCCCATCTCTCAGGTAAAAATACTGCAGAAGAAGACTTGAACTGGTTTTGTCTATGTAGGTATCTTTGCTGGAGATCAGATTTTTTTTTTAAGTCTGGTGTTACACTGGCTCTGATATTTGATGCATTTCCTTCTCTAGTCTTTTTCTCTCAAGGTTTCTCTCTATAAGTAGTTCTTTGAATCTGGTTAAGTCAAAGGATCTTAAAATCCTGGGGGTTAGAAGTGGTTGTTATGTGCCTTTGGACGGCATTGTTCGTATTCATCAGCTATTAGTCACAACAAACTATTGTTACTGAAATGTGGTTAAAATATAACATAAAAAAAATTTGTCATCATACATTTGTGACATTAATAGGAATTTAACTACATGAAGTTAGTGTTGTAAGACTTGGCCTTTGGAGTATTGAAAAAGTATGGTGGCATTAAAAACACACACCCACACAATGGGACAGAAACTTACGATGATGACACTTCCATGAAAAAGTTAGGAGTATGCTAGAGATTACTTCAGAAAGTATTCTGATACCTGCCAGAGTGAGTCCAGGTCAGTAGAAAGAGTTGCAGACAGTCCTGACAACGTCTTGACTAATTATTTCTTCTTGATTTGTTAGAATTAAAGTAGACAAGGCTGTTGGGAAGGGCCCTCTTTTTAACCTGCATTCTCCGTTACAGATAGACGTGGCAGCATTTCATTGCCTGATTTTATGTGTCAGGAAGAAAAACGATTCTATTGGAATGGAGAATATTTGAAACTTTTAAGCTGCCTGTATTAGAGTTTAAGACCCTAAAAAGAAATTAATATCTTCTAAAAGGGAAAGCCATTAACAAATGAATCAAATACAGTTTTAATGTATGGTTGCAGTATGAAAAGTAACCTTTTCTTTTTTAAAAGACAAAACTTGCAGGCTCATTTCTTTCTTTTCTATAGCTAAACAATTCTGTTATAAAATGCTGCTAATTTCATGTATTTGACATAAATTGTCATTCATTTTCAGCCACTGAGAACAAAAAATTGGGAAGGAGAGTATATGAATTCCAAGTCGTAGCTGAATAAAACTAAGTATATTCTTGAGCCTACTAACTTGGCTTTCCTCCTGAGAATTTTACTTTAGTTGTTATACTACTTATTGAAAATGTATTTGGTTAGGATATTGCTATGGTATTGCACCATCTTTGTTTATTAATTGTCAAGCATACACTGTGATTAGAGCTTAATATATTAAAATACATAAATAAAACAGTATGACAGGCATTAAAAACAACTGGAAACTGCTAGAGGAATAAACAGGGATAAGAATAGTTTTGAGCCACATTGGTTTTGGGCTTTCCTTATACATAACTCCAAACATTTACCAACCTGAATATTTTATTAAAAACATTAATTACCCCTTTCTATGGAGTCATACTATACTGTGAAATGAATGCAATCACCATTTTCACTCCTACTCTGACACACATCATTACTTTCTCAGAGCAAGCAGATGAATATTCTTCCCGAGGCTATGCTGTCGGAGTCATCCAAGGCTAATTTTTAACCTCCAGCCAGTTTTACTGGTGGTTTTTCATAATATTCAGCTGGGGTGTGTCAAGGACTGCAAATTCATTCATAAGCCAGATATTTTCAAGGAGGGAAATACATTGCGTTGTGTCTTGGTTCTCTAGAGCTGCTGTAACAGAGATACCACAAGCGAGTGCCTTTAACAAGCAGGCGTTTTCTCAGTGTTCGAGAGGTTAGGCGTCTGAAATCAGAGTGCCACTTCTAGGAGAAGGCTTTCTTTCTCTGGCGGCTGTGGAGGAAGCTCCTTGTCTCTTCTGAGCCTCTGCTTTTGGGTGATCTTCATCTCTTTTCCCTGATCTCTGCTTGCTAACTTGCTTTTAATCTTTCTTATATCTCAAAAGAGGTCGACTCAGGGTACAGCCTACAGTAATCCTGTGTCATGAACATAACAAAGACATCCCATTCCCAAATGGGATTATAACCATAGGCATGGAGGTTAGAATGTACAACACATGTTTTTGGGGGACACAGTTCAATCCACAACATTCTACCCTTTGGCCCCCCCAAAATTCCTGTCCTTCCCACATGCAAAATACATTCACCCCATCACATCATCCCAGTAGTCTTAAATCAACTCCAAGTCCAAAGTCTCATCTTCTTGATCTCTAAATAAAATATGAGTGAGACTTTAGCCATATTCCTTCCTGGGGCAAAATTCTTCATCTGTGAACCTTTGAAATCTAGATAACAAGTTCTCTGTACAGTGGTGGAACAGTCACAGGTAGACATTTCTATTACAGATGGGAGAAATTGGAGGGAAAAATGGGATATTGGTTATCAGCGGGACACATTACATTAGTTCTCAAGGTTAGAAAATAATCCTCTGTTCTCAGGACACCTAGTCAACGGCCTTGCTCTGCAGACTCTGGATACTGACCACGCGCTCGGGTTTCTGAGTGGTGGCCCCTCAGCCCTGGGCTTCAGCTCTGCTGGGAGGGCAGCTCTGCTCCCTTGGTTTGAGTGATCCCATTTTCCTAGTCCGTCTGAGTGGCGACCCCCCCTCCAGTCTTGGCGGCCCCGTTCTGCTCCTTGGGCATGGCAGCTTTGCCCCTCAGCTTTGTGCTGCTGCCCCATTCTCTTGACCAAACTAAATAGCAGCCCCACACTCTAGCACCAAGCTGATGAGGAGCTGGCTCTGAAACTGGGAGGCTGTGACTGTGCTCTTCGACACCCCAGAGGCCATGGCCCAGCGCTTTAAGACCTCAGAGGCTGCAGCCCACCTCTTGAGACTGAGACAGCTCTACTTCCTTAGAATTGTTTCTCTTTGCAGCAGTTCTGCTGACCTCTGAGCTGCTCCTGGGTAGATCTTTTCTTTTCTTGGCGGACAGCAGATGAACTCCTTTGGCCTCTTTCCTGCCTGTAGAATTCCAAGAGGCAGACAGGTTCTTGCCTTTCATTCTTTCTGTGTCCCCTTGAGTCTAAGTGGATGGATTTTCTGCTGTGGTAGTTGGTTAGACCCATCAGTCATAAACTTAATCTTTTCAACAAAAAATCATGTAACCTTGTCCTTGGTGAAAATTCTAGGGCACATCTTTAGTTTGTACAAGGGAGTTTTCCAAAGCTTTAAGTTTTGTTTTTATTTTACACAGTTCATTTTTAAGTCCATCTCTTTCCTCTTGAATTTTACTGTAAGTGGCAGGGAGCAACTATGAAGCTCCTTTAAGACCTTGCTTAGAAATCTCAAGTGAATATCCAAGTTCATCAGTTAAAAGTTCTGCCTTCTAGAGAAAGCCCTCAGAGATGGATTGACATAGTGGCTGCAACAGTGACCTAAGCATAGAAGGGTTGTGAGGATGGTGCAGGACCAGACCGTGTTTAGTTCTGTTGTACAAAAAAAAAAAAAAAAAAACAACAACTTCTACCTTCTAGCAAATATTTGAACATAATTCAGACAAATTCTTTGCCACTGAATAAAAACCATTGCCCTTCTTCCACTGTCCAGTCATATGTTTATCATTTTCTTTTAAAGCCTTACCAAAACACATCTAATGGCTGCATTTCTAGCAACATCCTGTTTCTGGTGCCTTATGTATTCGTTTTTTGTTTTTTGTTTTTTTTATTTTTATTGTGATTTGGGTGAAAGTTTACAGAGCAAATTCATCTTCCATACAGCAGTTTACATAGACTTTGTCTCATGACATTGACTGCAATCTCCCACAATGCAACAACCCCCCCCACTTCCTCCCTTCCCACAGCTACCTCTTCCCTGTGGCATTCCCTTCTATGCGTTCCTGCCCCCTAAGCTGTCTCACTGTGCATGCATAGCCCTTCTATTCTCCCCTTATGTATTCTTTTAAGATCATAGGCTTTCACTATAGCTGTCCTTACTTTCTTCTGAGCCCTCATCAGAATTGCCTTTAACATCCATAATCCTACCAACAGTCTCTTGAAGGCAATCTAAGCCTTTACTATTCCAAACCAAACTCACTGCTCTCGAGTTGATTTCGACTCATAGCGACCTCTCCAGGGTTTCCAAGGTGGTAAATCTTTACGGAAGTAGGTTGCCCCATCTTTCCTCCGAAGAGCGGCTGGTGGATTTGAACAGCCAACCTTCTGCTTAGCAGTCAGATGCCTTAGGTACTATGCCACCAGCGTTCCTTAGGCTTTTTACCTTTAGGCACCTTAAAAATCTTCCAGGCTCTACTCATTACCCGATTCTATGTAAACTGCTATATAGAAGATGAATTTGCTCTGTAAACTTTCACCCAAATCACAACAAAAGAATTTATCTGAATTGTGTTCAAATATTTGCTAGAAGGCAGAATTTTTTTTTTTCCCCCACAACTTCTACATTTTAAGTATCTGTTAGAACAGTACCCTACTTTTTTGGTACCAGACTCCCACCTTAGTTATCTAGTGCTGCTATAACAGAAGTTACACAAATAGATGCCTTTAACAAAGGAACTTCATTTCTCTCAGTTTGGGAGCCCTGCTGAAGCTGTCTGTCACTGTCAGCTCTGGAGGAAGGCCCTTGTCTCCTTTGATGGCTCCTGGGCCATCTTCATGTGGCTTGGCATCCTCTTGCCTGGTCTCTGGTTGCTAGTTTGCTTTTAATCTTTTTATGTCTCAAAAGGGATTCACTCAGTGTACAGCCTATACTAATCCTATATCATTAATATAACAAAGAAACCTATTCCCAAATGAGATTATATATCCACAGGCATAGAGGTTAGGGTTTACAACACATATTTTTTGGGGATGCAGTTCAATTCGTTATACATAAGGAGAAAAAAATAATAATTTGTCCTGTAATTTAATAGGAATTTTTAATTATCTGTGCTAACTGGGTGATTTAGTCATGGCTCCAAATCATAAGCGGATAATAGGAACATATGGATATTTAAATTTTAATCTTGCTGACTTTATTATAAATTAATCTTATAATACACGTAAACCCAGAGGATTTAATATGATTCTTAGGTGCTATAAGAATGGAGGGATGAATTCTTTGTAGTTTAAATTCGTTAAGACTTTTTCCTCCCTCATCTGATATTTATAAAAAACTAATATGATATTCCCAAGCATCAGTCAAGTTCCCAGGCATAATTCCTGTGTATATTATACCAGATTAGAAGTCAGTCAGTTATATCAGTTATATATTTTTTTTATTTTAAAGTTCTTTTAAATAGAGATTTTTTATTAACCTGAAATGAGTATAATAACACTTCTCCCCACAACTAAGAAATATTAAAATAGTATTAATATTACGTTTTCAGGTGCTAGCTTAAGCCTTATTCAGGCATCCCAACAACTCTGCAACGTGAGTGTTTCGTTTGCATTTTAAATGGGCAGCCTGATGCAGAGAGGTTGAATTACTTTCCAGAGTCTTGTAGCTAGCCACTGGTTCACTCAGACAGATGTCAGATGGACTTCAAAACCTATGCTCTTCTCTCAGGGCTACCCTGCCTTTTCCGGGAAATGATGAGTCCACACGAGTAGATCTGCATAGCGGAAGCTGTGCAGAGAGGACTGAAATTTCTCCAAACCAACATGTTCAGAGGAACTAGGTCTTCCTTTAACTCAGTGAAATAGCAACATGTATATACACACATACATACCCCTATTGCCTGAGAACACCAACTGTCTTTTGGGTGTTTTATCAGTGATTCTAAAAGTGAGGTTAACATAAAAACAAAACCAGATTTTGGGTTCACACAATGATTAAAAATATGGTTATAGCCTTTGAACCACCTAAAATTATATTACAGTGTACAGACATATAACATGTAAGTTCTCTGGCCAACACTACTAGAGAAAATTATTACACATAATAATATATTAACATTTGAGGTGGGGTCTGAGAATTGGTGAAGCCTTTAAGTAACTACAGTTGTGAGTTCTTATCTTCATTCTGGGTGTAGTTGAAACCCAAGTGATCTTCCAGTTACATGTGTCCAGAGATGCCCCATAGTGCCACATTTAGTTCCTCTGCAGGGTATCAGGGGGTTCAAGAGCAGTGTGATAGGCTTTGGAAGCCTTCACTCCAAAAGGAAATTTTTCAGCTTCAAAAATAAGAGTTCTTGAAGGAAAAAACTAACATTGTTTAGAAATGAAATATCAATAATATAATGATTATATTATTATAACAGTAGTAATACTTGTTGGTGTCCCATTCTTCACATGAGGAAATGGAGATACACAGAGAGGTGGAATAATTTGCCCTAAGCCATACAACTACTGAATGACAGGGCTGTGACTGAAACCCAAGCAGTTTGGTTCTAGAGTCTGCTCTGGACCATTTTGCTGTACCCAAAGAGCAATCAAAAAGGCAAGTCTGATTTAAAATGTAAATTTCAGATTAGTTTGGGAACTAGTTTAATCTGATTAATTTGTAGCATTTAGTGTTAGATAGTGTCCTCCAGCTTGAAGGCTATTTCTTTGAGATTTCTGGGATCTTACATGCCAAAGACTGTGATTAAGCTACCAGTTTCTTGTGAAACGTGAGGTTGTTTGAAGGTGCTTGCTAATTGAGTGTTACTTCAAGTCCTGTTCCCTGCCCTTCAGGTCAGTGAGGGAAGTAGAGGAGCAGAGTATGGAGTTTAAAAAGATGGCTTAAAAACAGATCATGTTCTCACATGTTGTCTAAGTAAGCTGGAAATGTAAATGTGTTAGAAGGAATTAATATTAAAAGTTGAGATAGTAAAAGCCCCATCCATTCTCTCCTTGTTGCTTTCCTTTGCCTTAAAATTCAACACAAATAAGAAATATCACTCAAACTGATACTTACTCTATTAGACTAAAAAAACCCTTCATTTTGAATACATCATATAGAATTGTGTCCATAAGTATTTATACAGCTGAATATTGTGACTATTTTTATCAGAAGGTTGGGAAAGTGTATGGATTTTAGGTCCAAGTGTTATATTAAAGATAATCCTTCCTCCTAGGTATCAGACTATGAGAAGAAATTTGATTCTGACAGAAGGGTTCTTAACCGTAAAAATCGAGGACAGCCTGTCACTGCATTTGTTAGCAACACACACTTCCTGTAACTAAATGCCTTTATGTCTTATGGTCAGAAATACGTATTTAATATTTTGTAGTATTTTTACTTTTCCTGTTGTTTACATATAGGATGAAAATTTTTTCTGGGCCATTTCTTAAACTCATCTTTAAAAACTTAGGAAAGATGGTAGAAGACATACGTAAGAGAAATGTAGTAGGAAATTAAAATCTGAAAAGTTTTATGAATATATTAATAATCCAATTCCCATTCATATACTAACTTTTATAATATAAACCTTTTCATTTATGCTTCTTGAAGCCATCTTGATTACCTGCTGTCCACCTGGACACAAGGATACCAACTTGGGAAGAAACCATATCACATATCTTTTATAGCCTAATAAAACATTATTTGAACCTCATATTAAACATAGGTATGCATATTTATAATAGTCATTTAAAATTTAAAAACTTTTTATATGTTGTCTTTTATAATATGTACTTAATACTTTTAATATTTGAAGATCAATTTTCAAACCTTTAGAAGCAACAGTATACAATTGCAACAAGTTTTGAATGTGTTTTTCTCCATTAGTATTTATTAATTTGATTAGGAAATGAGCAATCAACATTAAAATTAACTATCCATTTTCCTATGTTTTTCCATAATTCATTTAACTCTTTGAACTCAGTCATTTAATGTTGTAAGTTGTGATTGTGACAAGCATCTGTTAAGAGAAAAATCTAGGGATAGCTAATTACTTCTTAATGATCTTCATTAGGGTTATCTGCTTTGTAGATCAAATTATGTTAACCTGGCTTTTCTTAGTCACCCAGCAAGTACCCTTTCAGGATGACCCAGGCTACTGTGGCTCCATAATTCAATTAATTTTTTTTAAAAAGTACATATATATATTTTTATATATAACATATGCATAGAGTATTCCTAGAAATACAAGGTTCCTGTTAAATGAGTTATCAGTGCCAAATCCTTGTGTATTATATAACAAGAAACATTATTCTGGATTTAGCATGAGTAGTTGATCATTGTCCAAGTTAACTTGTACTGATTAGCCAGAATTAACTGAGAGCCTTAGTTGTATGTACCACAGTACTAGGCATGACTATTGCTTCAGAATCAGACTTCTGAAATCTTATGATGTGGTAGAAAGATTATACCTGAATCATAGTGAGATGATGTTGGATTTAAGGATTTGAGGTGGAAGGAGTGATGGGGAGGAAATTCAAAATTGTCTTTAGTTGCTGATGTTCATTTCTATAATCTCATGTACTGAAATTGTAAACTGATCTTTTAAATCTTTTCTGTAGGAAATTTTGGGAGCGGTTTATTGCCCTGTGTCATGAAAATAATAGCCTTCATGGAATCACTTTTGAACAGATCAAGGCTCAGTTAGAGGCTTTAGAACTAAAGAAGACGTATGTGTTGAATCCACTGGCACCTGAATTTATCCCCCGGGCTCTAAGACTGCAGCATTCAGGAAATACCAGCAAACAGCAGCAGTCACCACCCAAGGTAAAGCCTCTGTTAATGCAATTGAAGAGGTGAAAGGGAGAGAAGTACAGAGTGTCAAAGGTTTATTGGCCTGCAGGTTACTTCAAATATTGAATTTGAAGTTTACATTTGTTGGCAAGCAGTTTCTGCAAGGAACTTGTTTAAATTTGGACATGTAATTGAAAACATGTAGTGTTTAAACCCAGAACCAAACTTAGTACCACTGAGTCGATTCCAACTTGTAGCAACCATATATATATATAATATTATATATATATAATATATATATATAATATATATATAATATATATATAATATATATATATAACAGCGTAGAACTGCCACATAAGTTTTCCAAGACTGTAATGTGTCCAGAAGCAGACTGCTGGCCACATCTTTCTCCTGGAGAGCAGCTGGTAGATTCAAACCACCACCCTTTCAGTTAGCGACCATGCATTTGACCACTGTGCCACCAAGGCTCCTTCATTGTGTTTCACCAAGAAAACCAGACTGACCAGCATCGAGTCAGTTGAGCAATGCTTAATGTAGTAATCACCCTCAAAAGTTTTCAAATACTTGAATTCTTCTGGTGTGCTTCAAATAATGTAACTTCCCAGTCCTCTCTACTAAGAGAATGGTTTTGGCAAGATGTAAATAAAACAAAACAGTTTTAAAGATTATCACTAAAACCCTACTCTTGTAGCATATAATTTACAAGGAATAATGTTATAATAACAATATTTGCATAAAGAAAATAATTCTAATTATTTATGATGGGTCTGCAATAGCCCATTCATTTCAAGTAGTCTTTAACACAGTGGGAAAATTTGGCTGACTTGTTGAAGATTATTTTAATTGATTTTGACTTACATTTGTTGGAAGAGGTCAGAGGGAAAGAAGGAGGGGGATCCAGGCCATTTCCCCTTTTAAACCACAGTCATTTGGACAGACAGCTGGCTTGTTTGCTGGAGTGCTTGAGGAAAGGTGCCTGTACTTACCATCTAGAAAAGAAGGTTATGAGAATGCCATGTTCTAGTGTGTGTGTGTGTATTTATAGTCATCAGTATGGTATTGTTTGGGGCTTCATTTTTAAAATGTAAAATCTAATGTATATGAAATAACTAATGGTTTAATATTTAAAATTTTCCTTAGCTAAATAGTATTTGGCTGAGAAGAGAACTACTCTCTGTGCCAATATACTGTTGTATAGTCTTTGTTTAATGGACATGAACTTAATGGGCAATAGATTAAGTGATCTGGCATTCCTAGGGGATTAGACGATCTGCATAAATGAAGGTAAAAATGCTATGGGACCCAGTAGTGCGTCTTCTTTGCTGACCCGTGGTCACCTCACTCGCTAGCTGTCATTTATAGCAAATTGTTGTTGTTGTTACATGCCATCGAGTCGGCCCCGACTCATAGCGACCCCTCCTTGGGTTTCCGAGGCAGTATCACTACGGAAGTAGGATTGTCCAGCCTTCCTTCCGAGGAGTGGCTGGTGGGTTTGAACTGCCAGCCTTCTGGTTAGCAGTCAAGTGCTTTAGCCACTATGCTACCAGAGCTCCTATTAATAGCAAAAGCTGTCATTTATAGCAAAGGCTTTTTATAGCAAAGGCAGTGCTTCCTGGGAGCCTGCATCACTGACATGTAGATAAGAAGTTGCCTGTCCTCGTTCTGCTTGATGGTAGAGCAGGTGCTCGGGGAGGTTTTGGAAGCTTACTAAAATGAACCAGTTTCATTTACATGCACTATAAAAACTACTTGAAGGATCAGTACTATTCAGAAGTGAATTCTCTGAAAAACTTGTAGCACTGTTTTATAGATTTTAGTTTGTTAGTTGTTGGTTACCACTTATATCGATCTGCTAAGACTGTGTCTCAGCTTTCCAGTCACCAGAAAACATTGTTGGTCTCGTTCATCTCGGTAGTCTCAATCAATGCCTGGTCAGGGAGTGACCTCAGAAAACATTTGTTGAATGAAGAGATGGGAAAAAAAATTGGTGAATCAATGAAAAAGTAAATATTTGACTAAATGGTTAACTTGGTTGGTTTTTTAAATCATTAAGTATAAAAATAGTCATTTAAAAAAATACATGTTCTGAAGTACATTTGTGTATAAAAATCTTTACATAAATTAGCGGCTAAGGCACTTGACTGCTAACCAGAAGGCTGGCGGTTCAAACCCACCAGCCACTCCTCGGAAGGAAGATGGGGCAATCTACTTCCGTAGT
>NW_006921605.1:17026263-17036660 GCF_000298275.1 Orycteropus afer afer | reverse complement strand
CTCGGAAACCCAAGGAGTGGTCGCTATGAGTCAGGTTTGACTCGATGGCACATAACAACAACAACAACAACAACAACAAAGGCTCATGTGATTAAATTAGGTCTAGCGAGATTGTCCAGAATAAGCTTCCCTATTAAGGTCCATAACCTTACTAAGGTCTGCATAGTCCCTTTCACATTGGACTAGAACATACAGGTTCTAGAGATTGGAGCTTGGACATTTTAGGTTAGCATTCTGGCTGCCACATTCTTTGACTAAATTGCTTTGTTTTCGCCTCCTGCTGGCAACTGCCCTGGTTGATGGCTTGTTTAGCCAGTTACTGTGATGCACCCTGAGGCTAAGAATCTCAATGATTTGGTGTCCCCTTGGAACTTGGGTGCCACCGGCTCTCCTTTCTTCTGTCAGCATGTCTGCCACTGGCTGCTGGTACTTCTCATCTCGTCACCTACTTCTGCTGCCTGTGATGGTTGTCATTCTCTCCTCTTTACTTCTTCTCCTTTCTTCTGCCAGCTTCTCTTATTCTTTTCCTACTTCTCAGAAGTTGGTTTTTGTATACGATGATTATTTCTGGCTATTATTTTTCTGACATTTTTAGAGTTAGATCTTAATGCCTTTGCTCATCCTCAACTAACCAACCAACCTCACACCTTCAATCTTCAATGCTGATCTGATATTTCAAATTGCTTAAAGATAAATAGATAAATTAATCTTCACCATGTTTTGCTTTGGCCAAGATGATATTTTCTTCCTGCATTAAATAGTATCCCCTCTTTATCTATTTGGCTGTAATTACAAATAACGAATTTGTGTGTTTAAGGGTAAGTGGTATAATGTGCTACTTTTCTCAGTTGGCTTAGTGTGTGTTGGATTTAGCAAATGGAAAGAGGAAAGGATTTATTTAAAGTCCAGAAGTGCAGAAGTCTTGAGGGGAAAGAACACCTGCTCTTTGAGGGAGAGTGAAAGGAAAGTTGAGAGCATATGTGCAAAGCCGTTTTCACAAATTGTCTTCATGTTTCTAAAGCTACTTTTCAAGAATGTTGTTGTTGTTCTATGCCGTCTAAAGCTACTTTTCAAGAATAGGAATGCAAAACATGATTTTCTCATAAAATTATCATGTTCTTACTGCATATAGGAATCTGTATATTTATGTTGTTGTTGTTGTTATCTGCCATCGAGTCGGACCCGACTCATAGCGACCCCTCCTTGGGTTTCCGAGGCAGTATCGCTACGGAAGTAGATTGCCCAACCTTCCTTCCAAGGAGTGGCTGGTGGGTTTGAACCCCCAGCCTTCTGATTAGCAGTCAAGTGCCTTAGGCAATATGATACTAAACCCTATATATTTTAAAGCTCTGGTGATGTAGTGCCTAAGGCATCTGATTGCTAACCAGAAGCCTGGTGGTTCAAACCCACCAGCCACTCCTCAGAAGGAAGATTGGGCAATCTACTTCCTTAGTGATACTGCCTCGGAAACCCAAGGAGGGAGCACGATGCGTAGGATCTCCATGGCAGTGAGTTTGGTTTTTGGAGTTTATATTTTAAACTCCTAAGTAAGGTCTAATGTGATAAGCAACATACAAATGTGAAAAATAAAAGGAATACTACTGATTGTTAAATGTTATTTCAATTGTTTTGGTTAGTTTTTTAAAAAGTGTTTTGTTATTTGGTCCATAGCACTAGCCGTTAATTTGTTCCATTCAGCTGCACGCACATACACGTCAGTACCTTAATGTGGTTGCACATAGCTGCCACCATCCTGTCCAGCCTCCTTCATCTCTGGTCTTATCATATATTCTGGCTTCATAAGTATTCTTATGTGAAAAAGAAATTCTTTTAATTATGATTTGGGTGGAAGTTTATAGAGTAACTCATTTTCCATACAGCAGTTAATACACATTTTGTTTCATGACATTGTCTTCAGTTCCTCACAATGTAACAGCTCTCTTCCCACTTCCTCTTCCCTATGTCTTTCTTTCTTATGCATTCCTGCCCTCTGAGCTACCTGCCTGTGCAAATACTGCACTCTGATCTCCAACAATTGATGGTTCTAAGGAGTGTACCTACCTGGTGTAAATATACTCACCTTGTTAATTCTTATGTGAATTCTTTAGGTAGGCCCACCAGTGTGTATTGATTTTAAACTTTGAGTACATTTAATCAGTATTACCTGTGTTTAGTACTTACTAAGTGCCTGACTCTGTACTAGGCACTTGACACTTGTCACACTTTATCTCAGTCTGTACAGCAGCCCTGCACGGTCAGTGCAAGTGTGCACAGTGTCGGGGTGAGGAAGCTGAGCCTCCAGGAGATGTGACTTGTCCAACGTTGTGCAGCCAGTGAATGGAAAAGCTGCCATGCAGACTCAGGTCTGCCCACCTCCAGAGTCAGTCCTTCTCCACTGTATTTCGTCCTCCAGGGAGAAATTTCTTCCCTTCTCGCTGGTAAAATACGGCTCAGGGAAATCTATAATAGCTGTGAAATTAAGGCAGATGTTATTTGTAAAGTAGAGAGCATCCATATACTGTTTTCTTCACATTACTGATATCATTAATTTCTACTCCAGTGTACATTTTAAAATGTTGTTATGTGCCATCGAGTCGGCCCCAACTCATAGCAACCCCTCCTTGGGTTTCCGAGGCACTCAAGTAAGATCTTACCATGATCTTAGCAGCAGTGAGGGAGAGCAGGAAAAAGAGAATTAAAAGCCAGGAACCCTGACAGAGAAACAGTCAGCCGCAGGGATGCAGGTGAGGAGAGGGAAATCAGGCATGCTCAATGGGCGAAAGGAGATAAAAAAAAGCCAGGAACCTGGAGAGAGGAACAGTCAGCCGCAGGGATCCAGGTGAGGAGAGGAACTCAGGCACACCCAAACCAGCAGGGTGGAGAGTGGGAGAAAGGGGATTAAAAGGCCTAGGAATCTGGACAGAGGAGGAGTCAGCCGCAGAGACCCAGGTGAGGGTGGTACGAGAGGTTTCCAACAGGGAGACAAACTTGTCTGTCGGTTTGTCCTACTGTGATGACGTGTTGATGTGAGTTTTGAGGCTGAGCCACTGGTGTTTCTAACCCAGTGGTATGCACATGGTGCACAGGTATCTGCCCAGCTTACAGACTGAGACAGACTAGGAAGAAGGAGGAGGCCGTCCACTTCTCAAATAATTGGCCAGGGAAAACCTTAGGAATCTAAAACCATTAGCTCACGCTAATATCTCCATTTCTGATCTAATACTGTATAATTGATTCTAGCCTTTCTAGTTTCCATATTTATAATTCCTTCACTGATAGTGAGAAAAAAGATATATTGAAAATATATCTCAATATATTTACCTACTTGACTGCTAATCAGAAGGCTGGCAGTTCAAACCCACCAGCCACTCCTCGGAAGGAAGGTTGGGCTATCTACTTCCGTAGTGATACTGCCTCGGAAACCCAAGGAGGGGTTCCTGTGAGTTGGATCTGACTTGACAGCAAATAACAGCAACAACAACATTTACTCAGTACTCCTATATAATTGATCTTCTGACCATATGGGTCATCTCCTTGGCATGGACCTTGCTGACTCTTACCACATGGCTACGTTACTGGTCTTGGTCTTGCCAGACATGCTAGTTGAGTGTCCATCCTGATAAGTACACTTGGTAGAAGCACCAAGTTGAGAGCTTGGCCCTAGACTTCTTGACATGCTAATTAAAGCCCTGGCTGACTTCTCAGTCTGGAAAATACACCCTCTGTCCTGGACTTGAAAGGCCATTGTGTGTGTGTGTGTGCGCGCGCGTGTGTGTATTTTTTTTTTTTTTTTATCAAACTGAGAAAACCAAACCAGTTGTTGACTCAACTCCCACTCATGACAACCCCATGTGTGTCAAAGTAGAAATATGCTTCATTTGGATTTTCAGTGCTGATTTTCCAGAAATAGATGGGCAGGTCTGTCCTGTGACTTAAGCTTCCAACCTTTTGGGTAGCAGCTTAGCACATTAAACATTTGTGCCACCCAGGGTCTAATTTTTACCCATTTTCCCATAATGTGCCTAAATAATTGACCTTTTATTTATCATGCTTGGGATACATGGAGCTTGGTGTCTTTCATCAGTAGTTTTATCATGGTTAAAGTATACATAACAGAACTCGGAATTACACCCATTTACAAGTGTACACAGTGACATGAATTGTGCTCACTGTGTTGTGCAGCCATCATCACTACCCATTGCCAGATGGTTTTCATCTCCAAACTCAGTGCTCTGTCAGCAGTAACTCCCCATTTCTCCTTCTCCCCAGCCCCTGGAAACCACTAGTAAATGTTTATCTCTATGCATTTCCTTGTTCTAGATAATTCCGTATAAGTGGTATTGTACAGTATTTATCCTTTTGTGCCTGATTGATTTCCCTCAGCATAATGTTTTCAGGAGTCATCCATGTCCTCGCATTTATCAGAACGCATTTCTCTTTATGGTTGAATACTGCTCCATTGTATAGATAGATGCTGCATTTCAGGTTGTTTCCACGTTTTGGCTTGTGTAAATACACGTATCTGTTTGAGTCCCTGCTTTCAAGTCTTTTGGGTATATACCTAGGAGTGAAATTGCTGGATCATATGGTAAATCTGTTTCACACAGTGGCTATACACCGTTTTACATTCCCAGTAACAATAGATGAGAATTCCATTTTCTTCACATCCTCACCACTTGTGTTAGATTGGGTTCTCTAGAGAAACACTAAAAACCAGCAAAGTATATATATATAGGAAGAGAGAGAGAGAGATTTATCTTAGGTAAATGGCTCACAAGCGTATAGAAGCCGACAAGTCCAAGCCGAAAAGTCCGTCTCTGGAGGAGATGGGACTTGCGGCCGCCTTGGCTTCCACAAGCACAGGGGAGCCAAGAGATTCAAGCTGGCATTCAGTATACTGGTTGTTGATTCCAACAAAAGATGAATCCGAGATCTCCAGGCCAAGCGGTGGGCCGCTCACTCAAGGAAGTCTGTAGTTCGCACACCAGGGTTCCAATTCCTTAAGGAATGCCGTTCTTCCAGATTGTCCTTGGATATCAACACCCCTAGGGAAACTCCCCTTGGGCAGACTGGCCACTCAGAACTCAGTCATCTGATCCCATCGTGGGAACAACCACACAGAACTGGGGTCCAGCCAAGTTGACACACAGCTCCAACTATCACACCACTGTTGGTTATTTTCCATTTTTCTGATAGTAACAAGTATCCTTTTGGGTATGAAGTGGTGTTTCATTGTAGTTTTGATTGGCATTTCTATAATGACTAAAGACATTGAGCAATGTCACCAGTTTTAATGGTGGACTCTTGGTAGGTGCCTTTGAGTTGATTCTGACTCCTAGCGATCCTGTGTGCAGCAGAACAAAACACTGCCAACTTCTGTGCCATCCTCAGCATTTGTTGCGGTGGTACACTAGTATCCCATTATATAAACCTGCCATTGTTTGTTTAATAAATTCTCCATTGATAGGCATTTAGATTGTTAACATTTATGACATGTATAAACAATGCTGTGATGAGCATCTGTGTCCAAATCCCTAATTATTAGATTAAATCCATGATCATTTCATCAAAGTATATGTACATTTTTGATGCTTTTAATGTGTATTACCAAATTTCTTTCTAGAAAATTTTTATAATCTCTTTAAGTGAATTATGACAGTGCCTCTTTTTCTGTTTGTTCACTAAATTTATACTTTTGAGATACCCTGAATCATAATCGAACTATCATAAGTCCCCAAACTATGTTTCTATATTGGATTATTGCTGTAAAGGTTCTCATCCTCAAGAATTAAAGACCTGATATTTTTTCCCCTTGAAAAACAACTTTTTTTTTTTTTGTCATTTAATTCTAGAATGCTTATAAAGGTTTTGTAAAAGAATAGAATTTAGATTTCAGAGTAGTCCAGTGGTTAATTACAGACTCACAGTCTCCAAATTTTCATTGTTGCTACATACATTAAATTTGCGTATGATTTAGAAAATGGTTATTTTTCCCTAATGTTAAACATGTTGGAGTCAGTGAATTTTCTTTTTTTTTTTCCTTCAAAGGGAAAAGTCCTCCATCATACCCAGAATGATCATTTCCAGAGTGATGGAATTGGTAAGTGGAAAAATTAGCCCTTACATGATGTAAGACGTATACCCCAAAATCACCAAAGAGAGGAGGTTGGGAAGTGAGTCACTAATATACAGATATCTTGTAACCTTAATTAACTCTTTTATTCAACACATCTTGTCTTGTGAATACTTTGATTTTTAGTTTCTGGGAAGGGTGATTTTATAGATCTTGCTATATATGCAGAAGTTTTGAGAAAAAACACTTAAGTCTTTTTTGCACCATAAGTTTCTAGGAAATATATCCTATAGATGTTTTATTGTACAAATTTCAAGATACAGTGTATTTTAAAGATTTCAAATGCTACAGAATCGTGCTTTTAGAATAATAAATGCTTAACCTTCATTTTGTTTTTGGCTGTATTGTAACTGCAAGTCAAAACTTTATTCTGAAGCATTGTATGTACTTTCCTAGTTTCAGAAAAATATTTAGTGAGTGTTATGTGTGTTCGTGGATTTCTCTCCTGGAGAAAAATTTCTAGCTCTTCAGAGGACATATTTTAGTCTTCATTATAAGAATACTTTGTATATCTCAAGTTAATGTTAGGGACTCTTTTTAAGAGAGTTATGTTTTTAATATACTTTATTCTTCCACCCTGATATTTCTTTGGTTATGAGATAATGGTATGGATGTTGTTGTATTGTTATGTGCTGTCGAGTCGGACCTGACTCATAGTGACCCCTCCTTGGGTTTCCGAGGCAGTATCACTATGGAAGTAGATTGCCCAGAGGAAATACATTGTTGTTGGGTAATGTAAATTATTTTTGTATAGATGGTTATGTACAGCTGTTGAGCGCATCTGTTTTCTATTTCTTTTTCAGTTCAGCCCAATCCTTCTGTACTTATTGGCAATCCCATTAGAGCATATACTCCTCCGCCCCCTCTTGGACCTCACCCAAATTTGGGGAAATCTCCAAGCCCCGTTCAAAGAATAGACCCTCACACTGGGACAAGTATTCTTTATGTACCTGCTGTCTATGGAGGGAACGTAGTTATGTCGGTGCCTTTACCCGTAAGTGATCGCTTGAGATACTTTCTGTTGAATAAGGGAGAATATGGTTTACTTAATCTTGAATGAGTGATCCTTCCACATAGTGTTCTTCCAGCCTCTTTTTTTTGTTGTTGTTTTTTGAACTGTTTAATGCCCATACACTTCTTTTAAAACAACTCTTATTTTTAACTTTCATGTTGTGAAATGACCAAGAAATGTGAATTGTTGCTTGTGATTTATTACTGCGGTATCGATGTCTTTGAAGAAATCTGTGACTTGGGTAATTTGATTCAGAAGCTTTTTCATTGTTTTAAAATGTCTGTAGTGGGGAAAACTGGGCTAAAAGTGAACACCACTGGAAAATTCATCTGTTGTTTCATAAAGTGATCTCTTTATTTTTACTGTTGCTTTTTATACTTATATAAATCAATATCTCTACCAAGAAATACAGGCCATTGTAGGAGACAGAGAGGCTTGGCTTAGGCTCGTTCCCTTGGATCTAAATTTGTCTGAGAAACACCACGCCTTATGAAATCTTACTGCTACTTAAAAAGACGATTGAATCCTTTCAAAGAGTAGATTTTAGGGGCTTCCATCTAGTAAATATAAACCTATTTTTTATTTCCTTTTAGATTTTATAATAAGTTGATGATGAAATAATTCCAAACTCAATGATTTAAGCCTAGAAAATATTTCTTTCATTTAGGGGAACTACTCTAATTTCAGGCAGTGATGCCATTGCCAAGGATCTCTGGCACCCCTGCTCACACCTTAGAATGGAAAAATGCCTAGCTGCAAACATGCCAGTCATATTGGTCATGACATTTCAGTCACTGTAGCCAATGAGAATAACTGTCAGGATGATATATGTAATTTATGCCCACTCCCTATAGACTTCAGAGTTTAGCTGAGTTACTCTTCCCAGACAGCCTGGCAACATTATACATCATCTGCTTTAAATAGTAAATCCCTTAGGACTTAGATTTCACTTAACTAGGTCAAAGAGGTTTTCATTATATAAAATTTCCAAGAGTCTGCCTTTAACAATTATAATAAAATAATAGGGACAGTAGCTCAGATGTCATCATAGTTTATGCACTTTGTAGTAATATGAAGAGATTATCTAGACACACATAAACAAGTTTTCTGTTTCTGTGGTTTAATGGAAAGTTGAATTGATAAAAACTTGAATAATGTGATTACCTGATTGAATTTTACCCACTCTAAATAAGCATTAAATCATTTGGTTGTTCCTATAAAGTTGGAATGCTTATTTTTTGAGTTGTGACTCCTTAGACTGAATTCTTTCTTAGAATTTTTTTCTGTTCTCTTATTTGGTCTGTTAAACTCTGCAGCTATGCAGTTACTTCTTAAAAATATATTTCCCGGTAGTCTGTACCTTATGAGGGAAAATAATTCGAGACTATAAAATGATTTAATGCCTCCAGGAGTAATTACCAGCCTTAAGTCTTCAATTCCATTCTAACATCACAAATTGTTAATTTTCCCTTACACACTAAAGTAAAGCCATTCAGGGAGCCGTTTAGGCCAATAAAGACATAGTAATTCTATCAATTGTAATTGTCCGGATCAACTTTGTAGTTACTTACTATGATAAAATTGACATCTGTGTTTATGTTTGCTTTTTCCTAACCAATTGTAATAGAATAGTTTGTCTTCCAAAATGTATTTAATGTAATTATATCATTTTTTGTAATCACTTAGGTACCATGGACAGGATACCAGGGTAGGTTTGCAGTTGATCCTCGAATTATTACACACCAGGCAGCAATGGCCTATAATATGAACTTACTGCAGACGCATGGACGGGGTTCTCCTATACCTTATGGTCTTGGACACCACCCACCTGTCAACATAGGGCAGCCACAAAATCAGCATCAGGAGAAGGATCAACATGAGCAAAATCGAAATGGTGAGTTGCTAATGATTGGTATCACTAATTTATTTTTAAAATATTAAATTTCAATATTCAGAATGTTTTAAGTAGCAGTCATTTAAAATTAAGACAGTAGATTCTCTCTGACTCAAAATATTTTCGTGGTATACTAAGTATTAATGCTACTATGAAGATAGGTGGGTTCAAGTAGTAACTTCATATACAAATCATAGCCTCTTACTCTCTAGAATTACATATAAGAAATTGCCCAATGCTTTTTTTAAAGTCAGGTTAATTGAGGTATAATTTACATACAGTAGAAAAGTTCTTTCAAGCCCTTTTGCAGGCATTCCATTCTTCTAACAAACAGCATAGTGCCTAAGGCACTTGACTGCTAACCAGAAGGCTGGTGGTTCAAACCCACCAGCGACTCCTCAGAAGCAAGGTTGGGCAGTCTACTTCCATAGTGATACGGCCATGGAAACCCAAAGTGGGGTCACTATGAGTCTGACTTGACAGTGCACAACAACTACAACAACAAACAGATGGCACATAGTAACTACAACAACAGACACCTCAGCCCTGGGCAACTACTACTCTGATTTCTGTCCCTATACTTTTGCATTTGGTCTAGAATGTCATGTAAGTGGATTCATATGATAGGTTGCTTTTGTGTCTGGCTTCTTCCTCTCAGCTTAATACTTTCCAGATTCGTGCCTGCTGTTGCATGTATCAGTTTGTTTTTACTGCTAAATGGTATTCCATTGTGTAGATTCATCACAGTGTCTTTATCCATCCATCAGTAAATGGGCGTGTTGTTTCTACATTTTGGCTCTTAAGATCTTGAAAAGTGGGTATTGAAATCTCCAAATATAACTGATACTTGTCTGTTTTTCTTTGATGTTCTATCAGTTTTGTTTCGTGAATTTTGAAGTTGCATTAGATGCATAATTATTTAGGACTGTTACGTCCTCTTGATTAATCAACCTATTGTTATTATGGAATGACCTTCTCTTTCCCTGATAATGTCCTTTACTCTGAGATCTACGTGGCTTGATATCAGCGTAACCACTTAAGCTTTCTTTTGACTAATCTTAGCATGATACATGTTTTTCTATCCTTTATTTTTAACATATTTGTGTCTTCATATTTAAAGTGCATTTCTTTTAGGCAGTACTTAGTTGGATGTTGATTTCTTTCATCCAGTATGACAATCTGTGCCTTCTAATTGGAGTGTTTAAGCCATTTACATTTAATCTGATTATTGATACAGTTAGGTTTGAATCTATCCTGTTGCTATTTGTATTCTATTTGTTCATCTGTTACCTGTCTCCCTTTTCCTTTCATTCTACAGCTCTCTTTTGGATTGAGTTTTTTTTTTTTTTTTTTTTTTT
>NW_006921605.1:16989561-17026163 GCF_000298275.1 Orycteropus afer afer | reverse complement strand
TTCATCTAGTGCCCTCTTCTCAGGTTCTGTTATTCAGCGATACACTTGAGTTTAGAGACTTTCCATGTTGAAGTATCAGATGAAGGCCCAGCTACAGATGGGGAAGAAGCTGTATCTCAGAGGGGGAAGAGCTGGTATTGTGGAGAGGAAGAGAGACTGAATTTCCTTGAGTTCCTCACCCTTATACTATGTCACCTGCCACATACGTCCTTATCTCTTTATAAGTTTGTTTATCTACTTTCTCTGCCTCTGTGCTTGTGAACCCAGGTAGAGAAAATCAAACCATTGGTTGAATAAGTGCCTCTGGAAAATCTTGTTTTCCAGCTTCGGTGGAAACTGCAGGGCTCCCCCACATTCTTTTTACATGTATTTAGTACCCTTTGCCCAGTTTTCTCAGTGGTTTTCCTCAAGCCTCATTATGTTCTATATTTGACAGTCCTTGTTATCAGGAGATGGCCTTGTCTTAGACTTCATTCATCAGGATTCCACCCCATTACTTTATCACCTGAGGTACTACTGTTTTCATATCCTCGACCAGCCTTCCTTCCTTATCACCAGTCTTTGAGGAAGACTTCCTGTTAAGACTAATACTTCCCCTTCTTGTTACCTCACAGACCTGGTCCCTTCTCCTCTTTGATCTTTAGATTCTCTCCTTCTACTGGTTCTTCCTAATCAACCTGTGAGGTCTTTACATCTCTTCTGCCCTAAAATTTATTGATAAGAGAGTTTTATAAAAAGACAATTTTTTCTTTGACCTTTATCTCCTTTATTGCTACTGCCTTGCTTCTCCTTTCCACTTCATCTCTTATTTGCTCCTTAACCCATGCTGTCTTGTATTAGAATTCAACATTTCACTGAAACTGTTGAGTTCCAGGTACCAAATCTTATGAAAATGCTTCAGTTTTCTGAAGTCTGCAGTCACCCTTGACTTTTCTTTGGTATTTGGCACTACTTTCTGCTTCTGTCTTCTTGACCATCTTGTGTTTTTGGGTTTCTTTGATACAATGTTTCTACTTTTTACACACTTTCTCTAACATGATCTTTTGTCTTTCTTATGAATTCCTGTCTGCCTACTCCCTGTCTCTTCCTAGTCCTTAATTTGAGGTTTCCCAAGGTTCTTTCACTGTCCCATCTCATTTTTCTTTCTATACTTTCTTAATATAAACTAGTCCAGTCCCATGATTTTAAGTACTTGGTCCATGATAATGACTTCCAAATCTGTATTTGTGATGCTGCAGTTGCTAACTGCCCTACTACAGGGGCAAGGTGGGTAAACCCCAGGGACCAGCATAAATCCAATTTCCACCTAGTCGTTGCTGCCCACTTCTGTGGCATTTCCTCTTCACCCTAACCCCTTAGAGTTAGAAAACCAGCTGATTGTGAGAAAACATCAAGAACATTATACATAAAGAAAGCAAAAGGTCATTAAAAAGACAGTGAAGGAAGAAAAGACCAAAATGGATATCAGAAGGTATTCTAAAAATTGCTTTTGAATGGAGAGCAGCTAAAGCAAATGGAAGAAATGACAAGATAAAAGAGCTGAACAGAAGATTTCACAGAGCAGCTCAGGCAGACAAAGTCAATTATTATAACAAACTGTGCAAAGACCTAGATTTAGGAAACCAAAAGGAAAGAACATGCTCAGCAATTCTCAAGCTGAAAGAACTAAAGGAAAATTCAAGCCTTGAGTTGCAATATTAAAAAATTCTATGGGCAAAATATTCAGTGATGCAGGAAACACTAAAAGAACATGAAGGAGTACACAGAGTCACTGTACACAAAAGAATTGGTTGTTGTTCATCTGTTTTGGGAAGTAGCATATGATCAAGAACTGATGGTATTAAAGGAAGAAGTCTAAGATGCACTGGAGGAATTCATGAAAAACAAGGCTCCAGAAATTGATGGAATACCCGTTGAGATGTTTGAACACATGGATGTCATTCTGAAGGCACTTACTCATCTATGCCAAGAAATTTGGAAGACAGCTACCTGGCCAACTGACTAGAAGAGATTGATACTTATGCCCATTCCAAAGAAAGGTGATCCAACAGAATGTGGAAGTTATCAAACAATATCATTAATACCATCCACAAATAAAATTTTGCTGAAGATAATTCAAAAATGGTTGCAGCAATATATTGACAGGGAACTCGCAGAAATGCAAGCTGGATTCAGAAGAGGATGTGGAATGAGGGATATCATTGCTGGTATCAGATGGATCTTGGCTGGAAGCAAGGAATACCAGAAAGATGCTTACTTGTGTTTTATTGACTATGCAAAGGTTTTGATGTTATCCATAACAACTTATGGATAGTTGTTATCCATAACAACTTACGGATAATATTGGGAGGAATGGGAATTGCAGAATGCTTTATTGTTGTCATCAGGAACCTGTACATAGAAGACCAGGGGACTGTTGTTTGAACAGAACAAGGGGGTTTAAAATCAGGAAGGGCATGTGTCAGGGTTTCACCATCCTTGTTTAACCTGTATGCTCAGCCAATAATCTGAGAAGCTGGACTATATGAAGTAAAACATGGTGTTGGGATAGGAGGAAGATTCATTAACAACCTATGATATGCAGGCTACACAACCTGCATATCACAATAGATGGAGAAAAGATTGAAATTGTCAAAGATTTCATATTACTTGGGTCCATAATCAAAACCAATGGAAGCAGCAATCAAGACATCAGATGTCGTATTGCACTGGGCAAATCTGATGCAAAAGACCTCTTTAAATTGCTGAAGAGCAAAGATGTCTCTTTGAAGATTAAGGTGTGCCTAACTTGACTGCTAACCATAAGGCTGGTGGTTCAAACCCATCAGCCACTCCTTGGAAGGAAGATGGGGCAATCTACTTCTGTAGTGATACTGCCTCAGAAACCCAAGGAGGGGTCTCTATGAGTCGGGTCCGACTCGACATATTGTGGTACTTCAGTTTGTTGTCAGCTTGGCTAGGCCTGGTTGAGTGGCTGGGCAGCTGGTGGTAGTTATTTTCCATGATAGGACTGGCGGTCAGCTCCATGGTGGGATCTACTACACAGCTGAGTAGCTGCTTTGGTTATGTGGTCTGCTTCCCATATGTAAGAAGCAGTTTTGGGAATGGTCTCTAGCTTATGGTGCACTTGGATCCTGCATGTAGCCGTGTCGTTGTTCAGCAGCCTGCCATGCTCTGTGGACCTTGAGACTTTCAATGGACTTGAATTAATGGCCTGTCATGTGGTTTGGCAACATCAGGACTGTGCCTTTTTACTTGTTAACCTTGGGCTTGGCAGCCTCAGCAGCCAGCAGCTGTCTGAGTGAAGAAAAGCCTCCAGCTCAGTGGGTCAGGAGCTGGAGGCAGAGCTGAAGCCCAAGGCTGAGGGGTTTTCACCCAGCCCCTAGAGCCTGGCATTTTGAACTTGGACTTAAAGCCTGCAAATTGTAAGAATAAACTCCTGTTTGTTTAAGCCATCCCATTTGTGGTATATTCCTGTCAGAGAGGCACTAGGTATCCAGAACAAGTATATACCTTTAACTTAAAATATTCCACTTTCTAATTGATATGTTTTAAAAAAGAACCTAGGAGCTCTGGTAGCATAGTGCCTAAGGCATTTGACTACTAACCAGAAGGCTGTCAGTTCAAACCTACCAGCCAGTCCTCAGAAGGAAGGTTGGGCGATATACTTCCGTAGTGATATCGCCTTGGAAACCCAAGGAGGGGTCGCTATGAGTCGGATACAACTAGACAGCACATAACAACAACATAAAAGAGCCTAATACTACTTCAGTTTTTCGTATCCTGGTATTTACACTGTTGTCGTATATTTAACTATTATATATAGTATAAACCTTGAATACATTGGTATCATTTTTGTTTAAATAGTCACTTTATTTTTTTAAATTTAATTTTTTGGGAAATACATACATTTACCTGTTCAGCAGTTTCTACACATACAGTTCAATGGCATTGGTTACTTCCTTCATAATTGTGTCACCATTCTCACCATCTCTACCTGTATTTTTCACCATCGTTAACATATGGACACTGCCCCCTTAACTTTTTATCTCTGCTTTAGAGCTACTTGTGTCCATTTGATCCTCATATAGGTAATTCTTTAAAAGAGCTCGGTGTCTAAGGCAAACATTATTTAGTAATTAAACTAAACAACTGTTTAGTTTAAAGGTGATTTCAAGGGAGAGTTGCAGTTCAGGATTGAATGATTACCTCAGGGCAGTAGATTCAGGTGTTCCCACAATCTCAGTGGGTCCAGTAAGTCTGGTTTTCCTAAGAATATGAAACTCTGTTCCACATTTTTTCTTCCTCTTGGTCAGGAACTGTCTGTTGTGTCCTTGATCAAAATATTTAGTAATGGTAGCTGGGGACCATCCAGTTCTTTTGGTCTCATGACAAAGGAGTTAGTAGTTCATGAAGGCAATTAAGCCTGAAGTCTGTTTGCTTTTCTTGTTCTTAGATCTCCTTCCTTTTCTGCTCCAGGTGAATAGAAACTAATTGTTCTATCTTGGATGGCCACTCACAGGCTTTTAAGACTCTAGGTACTAGCACTACTCAGCAAACTAGCAGGTAGAACAGAACCTCTAAAAACAGTATTAGGCAAGTCGTAGATAGTCACATCTTTTTTTAAAGAGTTTTAAATAGGAAAAATAAAATTCTTATGTTTTTACCCATGTAGTTATTAATTTTTGTAATCTTTATTTCTTTTTGTATACTGTATTTTTACACAAATAACTATTAAAATTCCTTGTAGTGAGAGTTTGTTGGTGATGAATTCTTTCAGCTTTTGTATGTCTGAAAATGTTTTTACTGCACTTTCATCTTTGAAAGATATTTTCAGAGTGTACAATTCTTGATTCACAGTTTGTTTCTTTCTGTACTTTAATGATATCGCTTCACTGTTCTCTCACTTGTCTTGTTTCCAGGGAGAAATCTGATGTCATCCTTATCTTTATTTTTCTATGTAATATATCTTTTTCTTCTGGCTGCTTTGAAGATAACTCTTTTTGGCACTGGTTTTGAGCAGTTTGATTTTGATAGGCTTTGGTGTATTTTTCTCCATATTTCTTGTTTGGGGTTTATTTGTGGGTTGATAGTTTTTTTTTCAAGTTTGGAAATTATCGGCCTTTTCTCTAGAGTATTTTTCCTGTCTCATTCCCTCTCCCGTTCTTCAGGGATTCCAATTACTCATATCAGGTTGCCTTAGATTGTCTCACAGCTCATGGATACTCTTTTCATTCTTTAAATTCCTTCTTCTCTTTTGTTTCATTTTGGGTAGTTCCTGTTACTATTATGTAAATACCATTAGTAATGGTACTAAATACCATTACTAAATATTATTCCTTTTACTATGCCTTCAAGTTCACAATTTTTTTGGCAATGTCTAACCTGCCACTAATCCCACCAGTGTATTTTTGAGTCTCAGACTTTGTAATTTTCATCTCTTGAAGTTTATACCCCTCGGAAGGAAGATGGGGCAATCTACTTCCGTAGTGATACTGCCTTGGAAACCCAAGGAGGGGTCTCTATGAGTCGGGTCCGACTCGACAGCACACAACAACAGAGTTTATAGTCGTAAAGCATGGTAATTCATTTTGCAAAGTTCCAATGACATTCCAATAAGAATGTTTTTGAACTAAGAACTCAAATCAAGGAACTTAAAATATTTGGCAGTTAGTCCTTTTAGATTGAAGGCCTTTCACATTCATGAAATAGCATGATTTAAGTCTACTATAATTGTGATTTTTTTCTTAACCTTGACTTTGCTTCTTTTAGTATTATCATTCACATATATTTAGTTTGATATTTGTTAACTGTTTAAAATGTATAACCACACCCCTTCCAAATATATTCATTCAGTTTAGAATCTTCTACTGAATTGGATTGACATATTATTTGGATTTGAGCTTAATTGATTTATAAATGATCAAAGTATTAAGCCTGTATAAGTAGACAAAAATGCCAAAGCCTTTATATGTCTAAGGAGCTCTGGTGGCACAGTGCCTAAGGCATTTGACTGCTAACTGGAAGGTTGGTGGTTCAAACCCACCAGGTGCTCTGCAGATAGAAGATGAGACAATCTACTTCTGCAAAGAAAAAAAAAAAAAAAACTACCTTGGAAACCCAAGGCGGCTGCTGTGAGTCAAAATCGACTTGATGACAGTGGGTTTTTCATTTTTATATGTCTAGTCTACAAAAATGAGGCTGTCATTACTTGGACATTGGGTAATTTCCAGAGATTAACCTTATTTTTTCCATATTAACACTCATGACATTCATAGGAAGCTAACGTGTGAGGGGTTGTGTGCCTTGCAAAAAGCTGTATAATGCCTGGGTTATTTGTGTAAAAATGTGGTATTTGATGTTTTAAAGTTATTCTCTTATTAAGTGTTTGCTTTGACGGTGGGGTTTGTTTCACTTATAAATTTTCTTTCTTGCAGAGAAACTGCAATTGTGAAAAGTTAAGAACAAATCCCAAGTAGTAATATAAATTCCTAATAATGGGTCAAAAATATTTTAAGTAGTCTTATGTTTTTTGTCTAATATTAGAGAGCCTTTGAAAATGTCACATCCACTAGAGAAAATTTATAAGGATTTTTAAATATTTTCTTAGGTAAAACTGATACAAGTAATCCTGGAGCTGAAATTAATAAGATTCGAACACCAGAGAAAAAGCCTACAGAACCAAAACAGGTATGCTACTGATATTCAGTGAATACAGTTTTCTAATGAATTTAGTTTGCCTGATTGTCTTGGGATCTTGAGGTTTTAAAGAAAAGAATCTACTCTTTAATGTATTTTTATGTTTCTCTTTCTGGTGGGTCACGTTGCCCTCTTTCTCCCACCTTTTCTGCAGCTGGATTGTTTCATTCATCTAGTGCCCTCTTCTCAGGTTCTGTTATTCAGCGATACACTTGAGTTTAGAGACTTTCCATGTTGAAGTATCAGATGAAGGCCCAGCTACAGATGGGGAAGAAGCTGTATCTCAGAGGGGGAAGAGCTGGTATTGTGGAGAGGAAGAGAGACTGAATTTCCTTGAGTTCCTCACCCTTATGCTATGTCACCTGCCACATACGTCCTTATCTCTTTATAAGTTTGTTTATCTACTTTCTCTGCCTCTGTGCTTGTGAACCCAGGTAGAGAAAATCAAACCATTGGTTGAATAAGTGCCTCTGGAAAATCTTGTTTTCCAGCTTCGGTGGAAACTGCAGGGCTCCCCCACATTCTTTTTACATGTATTTAGTACCCTTTGCCCAGTTTTCTCAGTGGTTTTCCTCAAGCCTCATTATGTTCTATATTTGACAGTCCTTGTTATCAGGAGATGGCCTTGTCTTAGACTTCATTCATCAGGATTCCACCCCATTACTTTATCACCTGAGGTACTACTGTTTTCATATCCTCGACCAGCCTTCCTTCCTTATCACCAGTCTTTGAGGAAGACTTCCTGTTAAGACTAATACTTCCCCTTCTTGTTACCTCACAGACCTGGTCCCTTCTCCTCTTTGATCTTTAGATTCTCTCCTTCTACTGGTTCTTCCTAATCAACCTGTGAGGTCTTTACATCTCTTCTGCCCTAAAATTTATTGATAAGAGAGTTTTATAAAAAGACAATTTTTTCTTTGACCTTTATCTCCTTTATTGCTACTGCCTTGCTTCTCCTTTCCACTTCATCTCTTATTTGCTCCTTAACCCATGCTGTCTTGTATTAGAATTCAACATTTCACTGAAACTGTTGAGTTCCAGGTACCAAATCTTATGAAAATGCTTCAGTTTTCTGAAGTCTGCAGTCACCCTTGACTTTTCTTTGGTATTTGGCACTACTTTCTGCTTCTGTCTTCTTGACCATCTTGTGTTTTTGGGTTTCTTTGATACAATGTTTCTACTTTTTACACACTTTCTCTAACATGATCTTTTGTCTTTCTTATGAATTCCTGTCTGCCTACTCCCTGTCTCTTCCTAGTCCTTAATTTGAGGTTTCCCAAGGTTCTTTCACTGTCCCATCTCATTTTTCTTTCTATACTTTCTTAATATAAACTAGTCCAGTCCCATGATTTTAAGTACTTGGTCCATGATAATGACTTCCAAATCTGTATTTGTGATGCTGCAGTTGCTAACTGCCCTACTACAGGGGCAAGGTGGGTAAACCCCAGGGACCAGCATAAATCCAATTTCCACCTAGTCGTTGCTGCCCACTTCTGTGGCATTTCCTCTTCACCCTAACCCCTTAGAGTTAGAAAACCAGCTGATTGTGAGAAAACATCAAGAACATTATACATAAAGAAAGCAAAAGGTCATTAAAAAGACAGTGAAGGAAGAAAAGACCAAAATGGATATCAGAAGGTATTCTAAAAATTGCTTTTGAATGGAGAGCAGCTAAAGCAAATGGAAGAAATGACAAGATAAAAGAGCTGAACAGAAGATTTCACAGAGCAGCTCAGGCAGACAAAGTCAATTATTATAACAAACTGTGCAAAGACCTAGATTTAGGAAACCAAAAGGAAAGAACATGCTCAGCAATTCTCAAGCTGAAAGAACTAAAGGAAAATTCAAGCCTTGAGTTGCAATATTAAAAAATTCTATGGGCAAAATATTCAGTGATGCAGGAAACACTAAAAGAACATGAAGGAGTACACAGAGTCACTGTACACAAAAGAATTGGTTGTTGTTCATCTGTTTTGGGAAGTAGCATATGATCAAGAACTGATGGTATTAAAGGAAGAAGTCTAAGATGCACTGGAGGAATTCATGAAAAACAAGGCTCCAGAAATTGATGGAATACCCGTTGAGATGTTTGAACACATGGATGTCATTCTGAAGGCACTTACTCATCTATGCCAAGAAATTTGGAAGACAGCTACCTGGCCAACTGACTAGAAGAGATTGATACTTATGCCCATTCCAAAGAAAGGTGATCCAACAGAATGTGGAAGTTATCAAACAATATCATTAATACCATCCACAAATAAAATTTTGCTGAAGATAATTCAAAAATGGTTGCAGCAATATATTGACAGGGAACTCGCAGAAATGCAAGCTGGATTCAGAAGAGGATGTGGAATGAGGGATATCATTGCTGGTATCAGATGGATCTTGGCTGGAAGCAAGGAATACCAGAAAGATGCTTACTTGTGTTTTATTGACTATGCAAAGGTTTTGATGTTATCCATAACAACTTATGGATAGTTGTTATCCATAACAACTTACGGATAATATTGGGAGGAATGGGAATTGCAGAATGCTTTATTGTTGTCATCAGGAACCTGTACATAGAAGACCAGGGGACTGTTGTTTGAACAGAACAAGGGGGTTTAAAATCAGGAAGGGCATGTGTCAGGGTTTCACCATCCTTGTTTAACCTGTATGCTCAGCCAATAATCTGAGAAGCTGGACTATATGAAGTAAAACATGGTGTTGGGATAGGAGGAAGATTCATTAACAACCTATGATATGCAGGCTACACAACCTGCATATCACAATAGATGGAGAAAAGATTGAAATTGTCAAAGATTTCATATTACTTGGGTCCATAATCAAAACCAATGGAAGCAGCAATCAAGACATCAGATGTCGTATTGCACTGGGCAAATCTGATGCAAAAGACCTCTTTAAATTGCTGAAGAGCAAAGATGTCTCTTTGAAGATTAAGGTGTGCCTAACTTGACTGCTAACCATAAGGCTGGTGGTTCAAACCCATCAGCCACTCCTTGGAAGGAAGATGGGGCAATCTACTTCTGTAGTGATACTGCCTCAGAAACCCAAGGAGGGGTCACTATGAGTCGGATCCAGTTCGATGGCACATAACAACAACCCCCCAAGCCATGGTATTTTCATTTGCCTCGTATGCATGTGAAAGCTGGACAGTGAATAAAGAAGACCAAAGAAGAGTTGATGCTTTTGAGTTGTGGTGCTGGCAAACAATGCTGAAAGTACCATGGACTGCCATAACAACGCAGCACACTGCTGTGGAGTTGGACCTGACTCATAGCGACCCCTCCTTGGGTTTCCAAGGCATCACTGCAGAAGTAGACTGCCCAGCCTTCCTTCTGCGGAGTGGCTGGTGGGTTTGAACCGCCAGCCTTCTGGTTAGCTGCCAAATGCTTTAGGCACTAAATCCGTCCTGGAAGAAGTACAGCCAGAATGCTTTTGGAAGTGAGAATGGCCAGACTTTGTCTCACCTGCTTTGGTCATTGTTGTAGTTAAGGTTATGTGTCAACTTGGCTGGGCCTGGTTCTGAGTGGCTTGGCAGCTGGTTGTAGTTATTCCTCAGGATCAGAATCAACTCTATGGTGGAATCTATGTGAGCGGCTAGAGTAGCTGCCTTAGGGATGTGGTCTGCTTCCAGTATATAAGAAACAGCTTTGAGGAAGGTCTTGAGCCTTCTGGCATATCTGCATCCCACATTTGACTGAGTCTTTATCTCAGTGGCCTGCCATGTTGTTCTCCTGCAACTGTTTCTGGACTTGAACTAATGGCATGCTGTGTTGTTGCTTGATAATTTTGGGACTGTGCCATTTCACTTGTCAACCTTAGATTTGTCAGCCTCAGCAGCTGTCAAAGTTAAGAGAAGCCTCCAGCTTCAGTGGGCCAGGAACAAAAGGCAGAGCTGAAGGCCAAGGTCACGGGGCTTTCACCCAGTCCCTAGAACTGGCATTTTGAACTTGGACTTCTAGCCTCCTAAACTGTAAGAGAATAAATCTCTGTTTGTTAAAACCATCCATTGTGGTGTTTTGTTAGAGTGGCCCTAGAGGACCAAAACAGTCATATTGTCAGAAGGGACCATTCTCTGGAGAAGGGTGTCATGCTTGGTAAAGCGGAGGGTCAGCGAAAAGGGGGCAGACCCTTAATGAGATGGATTGACACAGTGGCTGCACTGATGGGCTGAGGGTATAGCAGGGTTGTGAGGATGGTGCACGACCAGGCAGTGTTACATTCTTCTGTACACAGGGTTGCTGTTAGAGCCGACTTGACGGCATCTGCTAACAACAACAACATGTACTTTAAGCGTCTCTGACTCACAGTTTCTGTAACTTGGAAGGATGGGTACAGTCCCCACTGGTGGAGACGCAATGAAAATGAGGTAGCCAGAGGAATCTCCTATTAGAGTAGGAGGGGAGCTGCCTCGAACGCAGAGGCAGTGTTTGGTGAGGGGCACAGAGAGAGAACAGGTGGCACGTTAGTACAGCGCAGCGGTAACAGCAGCAGTCATAGTGACAACTTGGGACGAAACCAGCCTCGAGAGTAATAGGTGCTATCCCAGCAAAGGAAGCCAAGATAGTTACATGTCACTCATGTTCTTGTTTGTTCATTTCTGTTGTGAACCTTCCCTGCTGGGGAAGTAGGTGCCCGACAGATACCTTTCATTTTCTTTCCCACTCTGATGCTTTGGCCCAAGGCCCAGAACAGCAACAAAAGAGTTTCTGGTTCTCCTTGACCCAGTGCCTCAATATTAGGAGGAAAGTGCTCCCGGCTACTCCAGTTCTGATCTAATTGTGGTAGTGCAGATGCCTACTCCCTCAGGCCCTACTCTCCTCTCCCCTCCCTGCTGTTGTGTTGGTGGGTGCAATCGTGTCAAACGTCCTAGAGAATCACATTCCTGGTGTAAACTTTCATGACACAGGCCAGTCTTCCTGTTCATGTCAAAGACAAAAGTGAAAAAGGCAATGAAAGCAGCTTATTCACAAGCAGAAGACTCATTAACAACCTGCAATATGCAGATGACACAAGTTTGCTGGCTGAAAATGAGGATGACTTGGAGCATTTACTGATGAAGATTGAAGACTACTGCAGTCTGCAGTATGGATTACACCTCAATATAAAGAAAACAAAAATCCTCACAAATGGACCAATAAGCAGCATCACGATAAATGGAGAAAAGATTGAAGTTGGCAAGGACTTCATATTTCTTGGTTCTACAATCGATACCAATGGAAGAAGTAGTCAAGACATCAGACAGCGTATTGCATTGGGCACATCTGTTGCAAAAGACCTCTTTCAGGTGCTGAAGAGCAAAGATGCATTCTTAAGACTGAGGTGCGCCTAACCCAAGCCATGGTGTTTTCAGTCACGTCTTAATGCATGTGAGAGCTGGACAATGAATAAGGAAGACCGAAGAAGAGTTGATGTTTTTGAGTTGTGGTGCTGGCGGAGAGAATGCTTAAAGTACCATGGACTGCTAAACGAACTAACAGATCTGTCCTGGAAGAGATGCAGCCGGAATGCTCCTTGGAAGCAAGAATGGCCAGACTTCGTCTCACCTCCTTTGGTCATGTTTTCAGAAGGAACAATGCACTGGAAAAGGATATCATGCTGGTAAAGTGGAGGGTCAGTGAAAAAGGGAAGGTCCTCAACAAGATGGGTGGATACAGTGGCTGCAGCGATGGGCTCAGGTATGGGAAGGATCATGAAGCTGGCACAGGACCACACAGTGTTTCATCGTGTTGTGCGTAAGGTCTCTATGATGAGACAGCTCTCCAGCACCTAACAACAACACAACAACATCCACAAGCAACCTTGACGTGTAATCTTGGCCTCCCTCATGTAATTAGATATCGGCAGTCTCTTTTGGAGAAAAGTATATCCCAGATGGATGTGGCTTCCGTCATTAAAAAGATGGAAATTTATGGGAAGAAATGTTTCATTTGTGAAGAACCTCAGTCGGGTTCTAAGACGTTTGAAGAATTGTAGCATTGTAGCCACTTGGGAAGACTGAGAAAGAGTGCCATCCTTCTCACTTTAAAAAAAAAAAAAAACACTTCTTACATGTACCCGTGTAATCTTAAGGACTTGATTGGCCATTACCAATTTAATGGCAGTCCGTTTGGGCCAGTGGATTAGATATGACAATGCACTTGGAGCACAATTGGCACATTTCAGCCATTTGTTGCAGTAGCCTGGTTACTAGGTAGAAGGCTGGTGTACCCTACCTTCCAGGCAGAGACAGGCTACTTGTTCTGTTTCCTTGGGAACAGTCAGCACCGTGCTTAACTTGAGAGCCTCTGGCAAGGCAGGTCCTTTGGAGTCCTCAGTGACTGTTTCCACCTTGAAACTTGTGAAGGACTTTGATGTGCCAAAGCAGCTCTTTGAGTGTTGTGACAGAGGTGGGAAAGAAAACTTGTCTCTTTCCACCTTGTGTTTCATTTTTCAGATTGTTACCACTTATCATCAAGGTTGTGTTTTAAAGGGATGAAAACATTGTCTGGCATAAAAAAAAACCTTTGGTAGTTTCCTACCACTTACAGGATTTAAAAAAAAAATGTTCATACTCAAAATTGAATTATTCAGGGTCTTGTGTAATTGGACCCTTAGTTTCATCTAATATCAAGTAGGGGGAACTACATATAAACAAATGAAGTTATAATTCCTTGTACACAAAACTTCTTATGCTCCTCAAAGCCTCCATGCTTTTTTCCCACTCTTCACCTTGTATAAGCTGTTAACGTTTACCTGGAATTCCTCCCCTCCTTGGCAAATTCCAGCTCTTTCTGCAAGATTCAATTTCAAATGCCATAGCTTCTGTCAGTCCTTCTTCAATTTTCTCAGGCCCTGCAATCTCATAGCACCTTCACTTAACAGTTCTTGTAACTCTCAAATTCTACCTAAGCCTAGTTAGCAAATGTCTTGTGTGAAGGGTTCAATAGTAAATCTTTAGACTTATGGGCCGTATGAGCTCTGTTGCTACAGCTCACCTCTGCCGTTGTAGTGTGAAAGCAGCCATAGACAATGTGTAATGAGTGAGCTTGGCTATGTTCTAGTAGAATTTCATTTATAAAATTCAGTGAGCCATATTTGGCCTGTGATCATAGTTTGCTGACAAAAAAAAAAAAATCACTCCCGTGGAGTTAGTTCAACTAGTAGCGACCCCTCCTTGGGTTTCCGGGGCGGTATCTCTACGAAAGTAGATTGCCCAGTCTTCCTTCCGAGGAGTGGCTGATGGGTTTGAACTGCCAACCTTCTGGTTAGGCAGAGTCTTACTAAAACCAAAACCAAACTCACTGCCATCAAGTCGATTCCGACTCATAATGACCCCTTTTGGGTTTCCGAGGCAGTAAATCTTGATGGAGGTAGATTGCCCAATCTTCCTTCCACGGAGTGGCTGGTGGATTTGAACCACCAACCTTCTGGTTAGCAGTCAAAATGCCTTAGGCACTCCGCCACCAGAGCTCCTTGGTATTGGTTAAATCCCTAATACCAGGCACAATGCCTTTGACAAACCTCATAAGTTCCTCAATAAATGTTTCTTGGAGGAACGAATGTCACTATGTTGTATATAATGGCAAAAATTGACAAACTGATTGTACAAAGGGGGTACCTAGTATTTGTTTCTTTGCTCATTTCAAGGTCATTTAAATTGAGAGAATTTTTGGTTGTTATTATGGATACATTTGAAAAAATAGATTAAATGTATAAAAACAATAAAATCAGAAGGAAGGAACACATTTTACTGATTTATATCAGAAGGAAATAGAAACAAATGTTTATCTTCCCAAGGAAGAAAGTGTGAAATTACAAATAATGTTTTTAAGGAATTGGAAATGAATAGGCTAATAAAATGGCCATATCTTTTCTTATGATTCAAACTTAATGTTTTTCTTTCTTCTGTTTCATCTTTCTTAATTTAAAAAATATTTATGCCCTTATTGGATTGCCAGTAGGTGATTGATTAGACACCCAGCCCTCCTGCTGTTACTGATAAGAATGTGTTTACCTATTCTTTAAAAGTGTGAGAGGTGGAAAGAAGGTAGAGCTGCACTGAGCTGGCATGTTTGGCATTAAAAAAGACTTCTTTTGTTTTTCTAGGTTGATTTGGAATCAAACCCACAGAACAGAAGTCCTGAATCACGTCCTGGTGTTGTTTATCCCAATCCCAAATTTCATCGCAAAGATAATCTCAACCCAAGACACATAAATCTCCCTCTTCCTGCTCCCCACGCACAGTATGCAATCCCTAATCGCCATTTTCATCCCCTCCCCCAGCTGCCAAGACCACCATTTCCAATTCCACAGCAGCACAACTTACTAAATCAGCAACAGACTAATTTGCCTGAGCAACCAAATCAAATGGCACCGCAAGCAGGTCAGGTAGTCTCGCAGCGGAATCAGTTGAATCAGCAGACTCAGGAGCCACCTCAACTCTCCCCTGCCTACCAGGCGGCAGCCAGCAGCGCTTTCTTTAACAGCGCGGTTTCTCACCGACCCCCCCAGTCTCCACCTGCCCAGGCCGTGACTCCGGAGCAGCCCCCGCCCCCACCCCCACCCGTGCTGCAGGAAGGCCACAGTCCTCTGAGAGCCATTGCACAGCCCAGCCCCATTCTTCCTTCACATCTGAGTAATTTCATTGACGAGAACGCCTCAGGATTGCCTGTAGGGGAGGCTTTAGGTAAGTCCTCCTTCATTCTTCGCAGCAGTCATCACTGCTAGGTCCGAATGTGGCAGAGATGGTCAAGTTCAGTGACATGGACTATGCAGTCTTAATTTGGCAGTACCACCATCACTCAGCCGTTGAGTTGGGTAATCAGCATCCAGTTCCAAATGCTATATGCTAGTAAGTATCCAAAGGATCATCGCTTACACCATTATCTGCATAAGGAAGACTCATCGTGGTTGCCTTAAGTCTAATTACTGGCAAATTTAGAAAATTAGTCAAAATTTGTTACTTTTGTGCTAAAACCAAAGTGTAGCCATTTCTTTGTCTTTGTGGGGAAAATTCTGCGTGTACAAACTCTTGAGAAGAGTAACCTGAAATGCCTAAAATCTTAAATTTTTCACTGATGTCTTCACAGATCGTATGCATGGGAGTGTGGCTCTGGAAACCTTAAGGCAGCAGCAGGCGCGGATACAGCAGTGGAACGAGCATAATGCTTATCTCAGTCAGGGCAGTGTTCCATATGCACACCATCACCATCCTCACCTCCAGCATCTTCCTCAGCCACCCATTGGATTGCATCCACCACCAGTGAGAGCAGACTGGAAGCTCGCCAGCAGTGCCGAGGACGAAGCAGAAGCAACATACTCAAGGTATTTGCACAGTCTTGAGGTAACCTCTGAAACATGACTCCCTACTGCTTGTTGAATGTAGTTTTTTAGCATCAAATATTGTCCCAAAGAAGTTAGATGCTGGCCTTTTAGGTACATGCTACAGAACTCCTTTGATAGACTCTAAAATAACAGAGAATTCATTTAGAAGCAACTTTTGTACAAATGTAGGCATGGGCCATCTACTATGCATTGTAAATGAACTTGACCCCTTGCTTTTTTGGTCTCTTCTGCAAGAGAATCATACCATCACTTTAGTATGGAAAGTACTGTGTGTGTTTTAGTGCCTAAGACATTTGACTGCTAACCAGAAGGCTGGCGGTTCAAACCCACCAGCCACTCCTCAGAAAAAAGTTTGGGCAATCTGCTTCGGTAGTGATACCGCCTGGAGGTGTCACTATGAGTCAGTTCTGACTCAGTGGCATTGAGGTTATTTTTTTTTTTAATGAAAAGTACTAAAGTAATACTTTCACTTAAAAAAAAATACTGAGAAAGAATGAGTAAGGACACAAGTAAATTAGTAGTTAAAGTTAGAAATTTATCATTAAAGAACACTACTCTCCCCCACCCCACAAGTAGCTTAGAATTCCAGCTTATAACCACAGGTGCTTACGGGTGTTTGGTCCTGACTCTAAACTTGTTTTTATGCTCAGTGTCATGTGAATGCTGTGACGTGTTTTCTAATCCCTTCTGAATAAGGTCCACCATTATAGTGACCTTTTATTACTACCCATTTTAAAGACAGGTGGAGACAAGGGCAGTAGTAGTTTTTAATACCAAAGATAGTGAAATCCTATAATTTTTTACAGTATCAGTTACTTGGGCTTCTTTAGTGTCTGCAATTCAACATCTGTAGCATGTTAACACTTACATTTAAGATTAAATCTATTAATTAATGTTAGTTTCCAATTAAGTATGATGATTTTGCTTGTGGAGATTGCATGAGTAGTCAACAAAGCTCTCCTTAATGTGACGGAGTTGTTCTTTTGTTTTCTCATCATATTTCATCGTCTTTATGTAGGTTTCAAGACTTAATCAGAGAACTGTCTAATCGTGATCAAAGTGAAACACGGGAACTAGCTGAAATGCCACCACCTCAATCAAGACTTTTGCAATATAGACAAGTTCAGAGTAGGAGCCCTCCAGCAATCCCATCTCCCCCATCCAATTCAGACCACAGTAGCCACTTTTGTAACTTTAATGACAACAGCAGAGACGTTGAAGTAGCCAACAACGCAGCAGCATTTCCACAGCGCCTACCGCCCCAGATATTCAGCTCACCTTTCTCTTTGCCGTCTGAACACATTGCTCCTCCTCCTTTGAAGTACCTGTCACCTGATGGAGCATGGACTTTGGCTAACTTTCAACAGAATCATCTAATGGGGCCAGGCTTTCCCTATGGCCTACCTCCTTTGCCTCACAGGCCACCACAAAACCCTTTTGTACAAATACAGAATCATCAACATGCTATTGGTCAAGAGCCATTTCACCCATTATCATCTCGAACAGTATCTTCTTCTTCGCTCCCTAGCTTAGAAGAGGTAAATGTCTTTCTTCTGATTTTCCTTTTTTCTTAATTTTTATTTTGGATTAATTGATTGTGGGGGAAAAACATCAATACTTATCATTTGATAATACTGGTGGAAAGATCGTAATAGAATTTAAGTCTCTAAAAAATAATTCTTTCCTGGAAATCATTTTAATTTCCACTCTTCTTATGCTATTTCAGATTTTGTAGTATGGTCATTATCGTTGAAACATGAAGCCTTTGTGCGACTTTTATTGCTGTTTTGGGACATTTAATGTCTGACTGACTTGACGAAGCTTTCATTCAAGCCGTCCTGTCCTTTCTAATCTGGGGAAACCGATTTTAGTGATTCATCTTTTTTACTTTAAGTTATGTTTGTTTATTACGTATTCATTAATTATAGCTTCTCAAAGATGTTGGCTTTTGTCTGCCAGTGGCCAATTCCAAGTGCTATGTTATTTCTCGTATCAGGCGTCTTGGGGCTTTCAGAAGATTTGAGACAATTGATACACAATGATACTCTGATTCCCAAATGTGAGAATTCGCAGGTCTTTAACATAGACTTGACTGTGCTAAACTAAGCATTTTTAAAGAAAATGGAGTTTTTATTTAAAAATACTTACGTGTATCCAAAGAGCATCTTTATGGACCTTCTTTGATAGGAAGAACATCGTAATTCTAGGTTATAAACTTCTAAAATGGTACCATTTGGTGTAGATGATAAAAATGTTTAGCTGTTCCCATTAAGCTTGCAGTAATTAAGGGTAACATGCAAAAGTGGTGTAGTCATTATCTATGACAGGTGTCTTTTTAAAGCAGTATAAAAATTTCCAATTTTGATTTATGAAAAAAATTTCTTGACATTGGCTTTATTTAACAATTCCTAAATGATTTCTAAAACAGCATTAGAAATAATTAATCCATTGGTTTACGAATTCTCTTTTATAGATGCTGATTTAAAAGTCAAGTGTCATATTTCCATATTTTGTTTCTAGCATTTTGGAGGTAATTCTTTCAAACTGTTCCAGTATTCATTGATTGGCTCATCATGTTAATAGCTCTCATTTAAACAACATAGTTCCTATCTTAGCCTGCTAAAATAAGCTGTAAGTATAATAAAAGATGAATTAGTATCTGTATACGTGTATTGTGAGGATCTAGAAATTGGGAACAGAACCAAGCTTTGCAAAGATTTGGACAGTCTGACAATATTTCAGTTTATAATGAAATGGCATTACAACTGAGAAGTATTGTAATTTTAAGTCAAGTAATGTTTTATGTATGTATGTATGTATCTGTGTCTAGTTAGCTAGCTAGCTAGCTAGCTATTTGAGAAAATTCGCATAGCATAAAATTAATTCATTTTAACTGTTTTAAAGTGTACAATTGAGTGGTTTTTAGTATATTCACAATATTGTACAACCATCACTACTTTTCATCACTCTAAACAGAAACCCTGTGGCTATTAAGTTACTCCCCAAGTCCCTTTACCCTATATTCCTAGCAACCACTAATCTATCTCATGATGTAGTGCCTAAGGGATTTGACTGCTACCAGAAGACTGGCAGTTCAAACCCACCAGCCACTCCTCAGAAGGAAGGTTGGGCAAAGTACTTCTGTAGTGATACCACCTGGGGAACCCAAGGAGGGGTCACTTGTGAGTTGGATCCGACTTGATGGCAGTGAGTTGTGGAGACATTTTATGTAAAATTTTATATAAAATGAAATCATGTACGATGTGGCCTTTTGTGTTTGGCTTCTTTCACTTGGCATATTGTTTTTACTGTTCATCTCTGTTGTGACATTCTTTTTTGTGGCTGAATTATATTCTACTGTATGGATCTACCGTGTTTTGTTTCGTTATCAATTGATGAACATTTGAATGGTTTCTACTTCTTGTCTATTACGAATAATGCTGCTATGAACATTTGTGTATAAGTTTTTGTGTAATCATGTATTTTCAGTTCTCTTGGGTATTTATAACTAGGAGTGGAATTCCTGAATCATATGGTAACTCTGTGTTTAACTTTTGAAGAACTGCCAAACTGTGTTCCACAGTGCTTGTACCATTTTACATTCACACTTCCAAAATAGAAAGCTTCCAATTTCTCCACTTTTTGTCATTTAAAAAAAAAAATACCCATTCTAGTGGGTGTGAAGTGGTATTTCATTATGATTTTGCTTTGTATTTCCCTAATAACTAATGATTTTTAGCATCTTTCCATACTTGCCATTGGTGTATCGTCTTTGGAGAAATGTCTATTCAACTCCTTTGCCAAGCCTCCCCGCCCCTTTTTTAAATTGTGATTTAGGTGAAAGTTTACAGAGAAAATTGATTTTCCACACAGCGGTCCGTACATATTTTGTTTCATGACATTGATGGCAATACCCAGCAGCTCTGTTCCCATTTCCACCCTGTCGTTAACCTTTTCCTTGTGTCCTTCTTTCCTCTGCATTCCTGCCCTCTGAGTTATCTCTCTGTGCAAATACTGCCCTTCTGATCTCCCCTGCTTGATTGTTCTGTACCTACTGGTGTAAATACTCACTTTATATGCCTGTCTGTTGTTTGGCTGGAAGCGACAGGGTGGTGAGTTCAATTCCAGGCCTGAAAGATGACTTAGGGCATAGTCTCGGGAATTTCACCAGTCTCTCTATTAGACCAGTAAGCCTGATCTTTTTTAGGATTTTGAGTTTTGTTCCGCATTTTTCTCCCACTCCATCAGATCTCCTGCACTGATCCCTTTCCAAGTGATTGACAGTGGTAGCTGGTCCTTTGCCTATTTTTGAATTGTTTTGTTTTTATTGTTGAGTCATAGAGTTCTTTATATATTCTGGATATTAGGCCCTTCTAGATACATGATTTACAAATATTTTCCCCCATTTTTTGATGTTTTTTCACTTTCTTGATAGTGTCCTTTGATGCATACATTTTTAAAATTTCGATGAAATCCAACTTACATATTTTTCTTGTTCTGTTTGTACTTTTGGTGTTTTAAAAAACTGTTGATATTTAAGAATCTGTTGCCAGATGTGAGGTCAAGAAGATTTATGTTTTCTTCTAACAGTTTTATGGTTTTAGCTCTTCTATGTAGGTTGTTGATCCATTTTGAATTTATTTTTATATGTGATAGGAGATATGAGTGCAGCTTCATTCTTTTGCATGTGGAAATTGAATTGTTTTAGCACCATTTTTTGAAGAGACTATTTTCCTCTTGAATGGTCTTGGCATTTTTGTAGAGAATCAATTGACCATGGATATATTTATTTCTATGCTCTGAATTTATTCCATTGGTCTACATTCTGTCCTTGTGCCAGTACCACGCTGTCTTGATTACTGTAACTTTGTAGTAAGTTTCAGAATTGAAAGTGTGAGTCTTCCTACCTTGTCCTTCTTTTTCAAGATTATTTCTGCCTGCTCTGGGTCCCTTGAATTTTAGGATCAGTTTGTCAATTTGTACCAAAAAAAAAAAAATCCTAGAATTTTGATAGCAAAACCAAAAAACTGGGAGCTGATAGAGGTTGTTTTAAGTCTGTAGATCAGCTCTAATGGTACAGTGGTTAAAGCATTCAGCTGCTAACTAAAAGATTAGTGGTTCAAACGCACCAGCCTTTCCATGGGAGAAATATGAGGCAAATACTGTGTAGAAATATCTTCCATAAAGATTTACAGTACAGCCTTGGAAAACCTATGGGGCAGTTCTGCTCTATCTTATAGGGTTGCTGTGTGTTGGAATTAACTCAATGACAGTTTTTTGGGTTTTTCTTTTTAACAGTATTAAGTCTTTCATTGCCCGAACCATTTACTTAAAAAACAAACCAAACTCACTGCTGTCGAGTTGGATCCGACTCATAGCAACCCCTCCTTGGGTTTCTGAGGTGGTATCACTACGGAAGTAGATTGCCCAACCTTCCTTCCGGGGAGTGGCTGGTAGGTTTGAACTGCCAGCCTTCTGGTTAGCAGTTAAATGCCTTAGGCACTACACCATCAGAGCTCCCAACCCTTTATTTAGATCTTCTTTAATTTCTCTCAACAACAGTGTTTTGAAATCTTCAGCATCTGTCTTGTGCTTCTTTCATTAAATCTAGTCTTAAGTATTTTATTCTTTTTGATGTTATTATAAGTGGGATTGTTTTCCTAATTTCCTTTTTGGCTCATTTATTGCTACTGTATAGAAATACAATTGATTGTATATTGATTGTGTTCTGCAACTTTGCTGAACTCTTTATTAGCTCTAATAGTTGTTTTATTCTTTAGGATTTCCTGTGTAGAAGAGTATGTGATCTGCAAATAGATACATATATATATATATATATATGTGTATATATATATAGGGTATATATAGGGTGAGTTTTTCAAATTTCCTTCTGTTATGATTTCTAATTTCACTCCACTGTTGTCAGAAAATGTGCTTTATATGAGTTGATTTTTTAAACTTACTGAGGTTTGTTTAGGGCCTAATGTAATCTGTTGTGGACCATGTTCCAGGTGTCCTTGAGAAGAGCATTCTGTAGGTATCTGTTAGGTTTAAGAAGTTGATAGTGTTGTTCAAATCTTTTACTTCCTTGTTAATTTACTATCTAGATCTTCAGCCCTTAATTGAAAGTGGGATATTGATGTCTCCAGCTATTATTGTCCTGTTGACCATCTCTCCCTTCAGTTTTTGTTTCATGGATTTGGGAACCCTGTTGTTAGTAAATGTAAGTTTATGGTTGTTTTATCTTCATTGTGGATTGACTCTTTTATCTTTATATAATGTCCTTGTTTCTCTCTTATAACAATTTTTGCCTTCATCTCTTTCTTAGTCACCTACTGCTGCTGTAACAGAAATACCCTAACTGGGTAATTTTAAAGAACAGAAATTTATTTTTTTCACAGTTCTAGAAGCTGAAAAGGAGCTCTCGTGGTGTAGTGGGTAAGGCATTTGGCTGCTAACCAGAAGGTCAGTGCTTCAAACCTACTAGCTACTCCAGAGGAGAAAGATGAGGCAAACTACTTCCGTAAAGATTGACAGCCTCAGAAACCCAGTGGGGGTTTCTGTGAGTTGGAATTGACTCGATGGCAGTGAGTTTGATTTGGTGTTAGAGGCTAACAGTTCAAATCTGGGTCTCAGCAATGTTGGTTACTTCCTTGTAGGTAGTCCTGGCTGTTCTTCGGTTCCTTGGTTTGTAGACAGTCCTAACACAGCATTTGTCTTCCCCTTGTTTGTACATATCTGTGTCTAATCTGCTCTTTTAATAACTCAGAAGTTACTTGAGTAAGATTAATTAACATAGCAAAGAAACCTTATTTCCAACAGGAGTACATCCACAGGTATAGAAGTTAGGATTCCAACACATATTTTAAATGGATACAATTTAGTCCGTAACAGAGGATTTTTTCTGAATGTCAGTATAGCCATCTTACCTCTTTTGGTTACTGATTATATAGAATACCTTTTTCCATCCTTTTATTTTCAACCTATTTATGTCTTTGAATCTGAAATTACTCCCTTCTAGAGAACAAATAATTAGATCATGTTTTTAATCCATTCTGCCAATCTCTGCCTTTTAAATTTAGAGTGTAATCCATTTACATTTGATGTAATTACAGAGAAGGAAAGATTGTCTTCTGCTGTGTGTTTGTTTTCTGTATTCTTACATATAGAATTTTGTTCTCCAGTTCCTTCATTACTCTCTTCTTTTGTGTCAAATGTTTTCTATTGTGCTATTTTAATTTCCTTGCCTTTGATTTTAATATATATTTTTGAGTTATTTTCTTAGTGGTTGCCCTGGGGATTACAATTAACATTTTAGTTTATAACAGTTTACTTCAGATGAATCCCAATTTAATGTCAATGGTGTACAGAAATTTTGCTCCTATATGCTTCTACCCCCTGCCCTTATGCTGTTTGTGTCACAAATTACGTGTTTATATATTGTGTGCCCCAAAATATAGATTTATAATTATTGTTTTATGTGGTGTCTTTTAAATCCTATAGGGAAAAAAAGAGGAGTTACAAACCAAAAATACGTTAAGACTATTATAATTACCTATTTTGTTGTGTATATTTGAGTCCTTTCATTTCAGCCTGAAGGACTCATAGTGTTTCTTGTAGAACAGTGATGAGCTCTCTTAGTTTTCATTTGTTTGGAAATGTCTTACATTTCTTTTTCATTTTTAAAGGATAGTTTTGCCAGATATAGAATTTGTGGTTGATGGTTATTGTCTTTCAGCAACGTGTCTATGTCATCCAGTTGCCTTTTGGCCTCCATGGTTTATCTTGAGAAACCAGCTGTTAACATTGCTGATGATCCCTTTTATGTGATGAGCTGCTTCTCTCTTGAGAATGATTCTGAGAGTCTTTTCTTTGGCTTTGAATACTTGAAATGATTATTATGTGTTTTGATGTGGTGCTCGTTGAGTTTCTCCTACTTGGAATTTGTTGAGTTGCTTGGATGTATCCATTAACATTTTTCATCATATTTGGGAAGCTTTGACTGTTAGTTCTTCAGATGCTCCATCTGCACATTTCTTTTCCTTCTGTCCTGTGTATGTGGGTATGCTTGATGATGCGCCATAGGATTCTAAGGCTCTATTCATTTTTCTTCTTTTTTTTACCCTGTTCCTCAGACTGGCTGATCACAATTTACGTATCTCCAAGTTTACTGATTCTTTCTGCTGCTAGCTCAAATTTGCTGTGGTCACTGTACTTTGGAACTTCAGAATTTCTATATGGTGCCTTATTATAATTTCTGTGTCTTTATTGGTATTTTCTCTCTGGTAAAATATCATTCCCATGTTGTTGTTGTTGTTGTTGTTATGTGCCATTGAGTCAGACCCGACTCATAGCGACCCCTTCTTGGGTTTCCAAGGCAGTATCACTATGGAAGTAGATTGCTCAACCTTCCTTCTGAGGAGTGTTTCCTTTAATTTCATAGACATGGTTTCCTTTGTTTCTTTGAAGATGCTGATTTAAAATAATTATCTACTAAGTCCAGTGTTGGATCTTACTCAAGGATAGTTTCTGTTGATAGCGTTTTTCCTCTCCCCTGTGCATGGGCCGTACGTTTGTTTCTTTGCGTGCTTTGTAGTTTTTTTGTTGAGAAACCGGACATTTTGAATATTAAATCTGTGAAAATTTTTGACAAGTGCTGTGCCCCCCCCCCGCCCCAGCCTCTCTCTGTGCCTTGTGCAGCAGCCTGTTTAGTGCTCTGTGAGTTAGAAGTTAGATGATGCTAGGCAAGTCTTCTGAGCTGGACTTCAGGGAGCCACCAGACGGAGCAAAACAGATAATTAAAATTCGTTGAGAATGAGGTTCCCTCTGCTCCTGAGATGAGATCTGTTCTATTCCTCTGGGACTGGGACTGGGACTGTGGACCCCTACTTTCAAGGCTACCACTGATCTGGGAAACAGAGACTAGGACAAGGTTAATACACCACAAAATGTGCTGTTCTTACTGAGTTTCACCTGGTTTTTTTCTTGAATTAAGTGCTCCTCTGATGGCTGCCAAGTTTTGGTTAGTTTCCAGTGTTCCATAAAAGTTGCTTTTGTCAGTTTCTCCCTTTCTATTAGTATTATTTTTGCTTTTATACTTGTCTGTCAGTTTGTCATACTGTGGTGACTTGTGTGTTGCTGTGAGACTGGAGGCTATCCCACTGGTATTTCACGCACCACAGGGTCACCCGTGGGGGACAGATTGCAGCAGAGCTTCCAGACCAAGGCAGAATTTGAATATTAAATCTGTGAAAATTTTCAGACACTTATGGATGCTCAGACAATTTTCAGATAATTATGGATGCAATTATGGATGCAATAATGGGTGCTCCAAGAGAGACTGGGGGGGGGGGGCACAGCACTTGTCAGTTGTCAGATTTCAGAGAGCTTCCAGACTCAGAAGGAGGAAGGGGGCCATCCACTTCTCAGAGAATTTGCCAGTGAAAACCTTATGAATAGCAGTGAAACACTGTCTGACATATTACTGGAAAACTGTATGACTAGCCCTGAGACATTGTCTGATACAGTGCTGGAAGATGAGCCCTGAGGTCAGAAGGCAGTCAGAAGACGACTGGGGAAGAGTTGCCTCCTCATAGGAGAGTTAACCTTAATGACAGGGATGGACTAAAGCTTTTGGGACCTCCATTTGCCGATGAGATACGACTCAAAATGGGAAGCAGCAGCTGGAAACATCCATTAATAATTGGAATGTGGAGTGTACAAAGTATGAATGCAGGAAAGTTGGAGGTTGTCAAAAAATGAAATGAGACATATAAAGATCGATATCCTAGGCATTAGTGAGCTGAAATGGACTGGTTTTTGTAATTTTGAATCAGACAAGCATATGATCTCCTCTGCAGGAGTGACAAATTGAAGAGGAATGGCATGGCATTCATCATCACAAAGAATGTTTCAAGATCTATCCTGAAGTACAGTGCAGTCAGTGATAGGATAATATCCGTGTGCCTTAAGACCAGTTAATACTTCTATTATCAAATTTATGCACCAACCACTAAAGCCAAAGATGAAGAATTTGAAGATTTTTACCAATTTCTGTGGTCTGAAATTGACCAACATGCAATCAAGATGTATTAATTATTGCTGGTGACTGGAATGTGGAAGTTGGAAAAAAGGAAGAATCACTGGTAGTAGGAAAACGTGGCCTTGGTGATAGAAATGATACCAGAGATCTATGATAGAATTTTGCCAGACCAACAACTTACTCATTGAAAATATCATTTTTCAACAACATAAACAAGATCTATACATGTGGACCTCACCAGGTGGAATACACAGGAATCAAATAGACTACATTTGTGGAAAAAGATGTTGGAGAAGATCAGTATCTTCAGCCAAAACAAGACCAGGAGCTGACTGTGGAATAGACCATCAATTGCTCATATACAAGTTCAAGTTGAAGCTGAAGACAGTTAAAATGAGTCCACAGAGAGCCAAAATATGACCTTGATTTTATCCTACCTGAATTTAGAGAACATCTAAAGAATAGATTTGATGCATTGAACACCAGTGACCAAAAATCAGATGTATTGTGGGATGACATCAAGTACATCATACATGAAGAAGGCAAAAGGTCATTAGAAAGACAGGAAAGGAAGAAAAGACCAAAATGGATGTCAGAAGAGACTCTAACACTTACTCTTGAACAGAGAGTAGCTAAAGCAAATTGGAAGAAATGACAAGATAAAAGAGCTGAACAGAAGATTTCAAAGAGCAGCTGGAGAAGACAAAAGCCAGTTTTTACAATGAAATATGCAAAAACCTGGAGGTAGAAAACCAAAAGGGAAGAACATGTTCGGCATTTCTCAAGCTGAAAGAACTGAGAAAAAATTTAAGCCTTGGATTGAAATATTGAAAGATTATATGGGCAAAATACTGAATGTTGCAGGAAACATCAAAATAAGATGGAAGGAATACACAGAGTCACAGTACCAAGAAGAATTGGTCAATGTTCATTTATTTTGGGAAGTGGAATACGATCAAGAACCAACGGTATTGAAGGAAGAAGCAGTTGAAGCTGCACTGAAGGAATTGGCGAAAACAAGGCTCCAGGAATTGACAGAATACCCACTGAGATGTTTCAACAAATGGATGCTGTCCTGGAGGCACTTAGTCATCTATGCCAAGAAATTTGGAAGATAGCTACTTAGCCAAATGACTGAAAGAGATCCATATTTGTGCCCATTCCAAAGAAAGGTGATCCCACAGAATGTGGGAATTATTGAACAATTGTATTAATGTTACACACAAGTAAAATTTTGCTGAAGATAATTAAAAAACAGTTGTAGCAGTATATTGACAGGGGACTTGCAGAAATGTGCACTGGATTCAGAAGAGGATGTGGAATGAGGGTTATCATTGCTGATGTCAGATGGATCTTGGATACCAGAAAGATGTTTACTTGTGTTTTATTGATCATGCAAAGACAGGCCACTTGGTGGATCATAACAAATTATTGATAACATTGAGAAGAATGGGAATTCCAGAACATTTAATTGTGCTCATGAGGAACCTGTACATAGAACCAGGAGGCTGTTGTTTGAACAGAGCAAGAGGATACTGCATGGTTTAAAATCAGGAAGGGTGTGTGTCAGGGTTGTATCCTTTCACCATACTTGTTCAATCTGTATGTTGCTGTTAGATGCCATCGAGTCATCTCCGACTCATAGTGACCCTGTGCATAGCAGAACGAGGCACCACCTGGTCCTGATTAGCTCTGTGATCATTGCTACACTTGAGTTCGTTGCTGCAGCCACTGTGTCAATCCATCTCGTTGAGGGCCTTCCCGTCTTTCATCAGCCCTCCACCTTACCAAGCATGACATCCTTCTCCAGGTCCCTTCTGATAACATGACCAAAGTAGGTGAGACTAAGTCTGGCCGTTCTCACTTCCAAGGAACATTCCAGCTGTACTTCCTCCAGTACAGATTTGTTAGTTCTTTTAGCAGTCCATGGTACTTTCAGCATTCTTCATCAGCACCATAACTCAAAAGCATCGATTCTTCTTTGGTCTTCTTTATGCCTTGTCCAGCTCTCACATGCATATGAGGCGATTGAAAATTTCATGGCTTGTGTCAGGCACACCTTAATCCTCAAGGAGACATCTTTGCTCCTCAGCACTTGAAAGAGGTCCTTTGCAGTCGACTTGCCCAGTGCTATATGTTGTCTGATGTCCTGACTGCTGCTTCCATTGGTGTCGATTGTAGAACCAAGCAATGTGAAGTCTTTGAGAACTTCAATCTTTTCTCCATTTATTGTGATGCTGCTTATTGGTCCAGTTGTGAGGATTTCTGTTTCCTTGATATTGAGATGTAACTCATACTGCATACCGTATTCTTCACCCTTCATCAGTAAGTGCTTCAAGTCATCCTCACTTCCAGCAAGCAAAGTTGTGTCATCAGTGTATCGCAGGTTGTTAATGATTCTTCCTTCAATCTTGATGCCACGTTCTTCTTCATATAGTCCAACTTCTCGGATTATTTGCTCAGCATATAGATTGAATAAGCATGGTGAAAGGATACAACCCTGGCGCACTCTCTTCTTGATTTTAGCAGTGTCCCCTTCTTCTGTTCAAACGTCAGCCTCCTGGTCTATGTACAGGTTCCTCATGAGTACAATTAAGTGTTCTGGAATTCCTATTCTTCTCGATGTTATCCACAATTTGTTATGATCCACACAATCAAATGCTTTTGCATAGTCAATAAAACACAAGTAAACATCTTTCTGGTATTCTTTGCTTTCAGCCAAGATCCATCTGACATCAGCAATGATATCCTTTGTTCCATGTCCTCTTCTGAATCCAGCCTGAATTTCTGGAAGTTCTCTGTCAATAAACTGCTGCAACCATTTATGAATTATCTTCAGTAAGATTTTAGTTATGTGCAAGATTAATGATATTACTTGATAATTTCCACATTCTGTGGGATCACTTTTCTTTGGAATGGGTACAAATATGGATCTCTTCCAGTCATTTGGCCAGGTAGCTGTCTTCCAAATCTTTTGGCATAGTGGAGTGAGTGCCTCCAGTGGGGCATCCGTTTGTTGAAACATCTCAGTGGTTATTCTGTCAATTCCTGGAGCCTTGTTCTTCGCCAATTCCTTCAGTGCAGCTTTGACTTCTTCCTTCAGTACCATTGGTTCTTGATCATATGCCACCTTCTGAAATGGATGAAGATCTACCAGTTCTTTTTGGTACATTGACTCTATGTATTCCTTCCATCTCTTTAGATGTTTCCTACATCATTCAATATTTTGCCCATAGAATCTTTCAGTATTGCAACTCAAGGCTTAAATTTTTTCCTCAGTTCTTTCAGCTTGAGAAATGTTGAGCGTGTTCTTCCCTTTTGGTTTTCTAACTCCAAGTCTTTGCACATTTCATTATAGTAATTGGCTTTGTCTGCTTGAGCTGCTCTTTGAAATCTTCTGTTCAGCTCTTTTATCTTGTCATTTCTTCCATTTGCTTTAGCTACTCTCCGCTCAAGGCCAAGTTTCAGAGTCTCATCTGTCATTCATTTTGGTCTTTGCTTCTTTTCTTGTCTTTTTAATGACCTCTTGCTTTCTTCATGGATGATGTTCTTGATGTCATCCCACAGTTCTTCTGGCTTTTGGTCATTGGTGTTCAGTGCATCAAATTTATCAGTCTCTATGCTGAGCAGATAATCTGAGAAGCTGGACTATATGAATAAGAACACGGCATCAAGATTGGAGGAAGTCTCATTAACAACCTGTGATGATATGTGGACAACAGAACCTTACTTTCTGAAAGTAAAGATAATTTGAAGCACTTACTGGTGAAGATTAAAGACTACACTCTACAGTATGGATTACACCTCAACATAAAACGACTCACCTGGACCAAGAAGGAGCATCATGATAATGGAGAAAAGATTGAAGTTGTCGAAGATTTCATATTACTTGGATCCACAGTCAACACCAACAGAAGCAGCCATCAAGAAATCAGGCATCATATTACACTGGGCCAATCTGCTGCAAAAGACCTCTTTAAAGTACTAAAGAGCAAAGATGTCTCATTGAAGAGCAAGGTATGCCTAACCCAAGCCAGGGTATCTGTGCCTGTGAAAGCTGGACAATGAATAAAGAAGACCAAAGAAGAGTTGATGCTTTGAGTTGTGGTGTGGCAAAGAATACTACAAGTACCATGGACTGCCAGAAGAACTAACAAATCTGTGCTGGAAGAAGTGTGGCCAGAATGCTCCTTAGAAGCGAGAATGGCCAGACTTCGTCTCACCTACTTTGGTCATGTTGTTAGAAGGGACCATTCCTTGGAGAAGGATGTCATGCTTGGTAAAGTGGAGGGTCAGCCTAAAAGGGGAAGATGGATAGACACAGTGGCTGCAGTGATGAGCTCAGATATAGCAAGGATTGAGAGAATGGTGCACAAATGGGCAGTGATTCATTTTGTTGTATGTAGGGTCACTATGAGTCAGAGCCAACTCAGTGGCACCTAACAGTAAGACAGCTGGTTTTTGGATGGATGGACTTTGGAGTTCCTTACTCTGCCATTTTTGCTGATGTCAGTTGTGACATTTTGATTTAACTAGCCAGGTGAGTTTACAGTATGTGGGGAAAATTTCTGTGCCAAAGTTTTTATAAAGATTTGTACTTTAATGAATTGTAATCAACACTGAATAATGTACTTTAACCAGTAATCCATTTATATAGTTCTTAATTTAGGAATTTAAGTTCTTTGCACCCTAGTTCTCTTAATATTTGCTGTTACTCTTTAGCTATGAATAAATACCTTCAATCAGTCAGTGTGTTCTCACAGTGAAATTACATCTACAAAAACACTTGGTTACCTTTATATTGATGCATGAGATTCACAAATGATGACTAAATTGCAACACTGAAAATGTACTTTGACAAGGAACATATTTTTTTTAATACATCACAGGCTTTGAAGTTTTCAGCGCATTAGTATAACGTTTGTCAGTTACATTGTACACAACGATTTTATGTGAATCATCTCACAGAGTAAATGGTTCATGTGCTTGCTGTTTATTTCCAGCCTTTTAAAATAATTTCTTTAATGTTAAAAATACAGAAAAATATCTTACTTGCTTCCCCACTGTGAATTCTTTTGTTGCCAGAAATCTTGGCAGATACGGGCTAAAAACACCTAGAAGTTAGCGTAACAGTTAACTTGAATAGAGATGGCTTTTCATGTTATGTTTATGTTATATTATGTTTCATTAGTTTTTCCCTTTTCGTAATAGCTTTGATTTTTCTCTTGACAAATTAAATACATGGTCAACATGGCAAATGTAGACGTTAAAGAAATTATCATTTCACTGTACAAAGATAACCATTGTTAACATTTAGTCTTTTGCTCTTTTGTGCATAGATTTGAATGTGTGATTGATTCATGGAGGGGCCTTAACCTTTTGGGGAGTACAGTTTTTTCCCCCAGTTACTGTGCCCAGCTATACCACTTCGTAAAACCTTTCTTTTTAGTAGGTCAAGGCACTCTTAATCGATTCTTGGTCCTGTTCCACTAAAATATTTGCTACTTTGAGTTTTTAAAGTATTTTTATTTAGATGATTAAAGCTTGACTCCATACCAACAAAAATAAAATAAACTATATTTTAAAAATTAGGGCTAATAACTCCATGAATTTTCCTTTCTTGCAGCTAAAGCAGTGACCCTCAGCATTCTCAAGCATTACTTAAGAGCAGAACAAAACAAAACAAAAAAACTGAGACATGTTTTTAATTGCAGTAATTATGTTTCTTTAGAGAAAACACAAATAGTTATTAATTAAAGATAAATTTCTGTGAATTATTTTAATTCCTGCCCAATCTGACATTTTCTCATTGTAAAAGGTGTTGTGTTCTATAATTGATAGCTTCATTAGTTCCTATTCAAGAAGAGTTTACAAGAGCCAGGTAGATTCAAAGTAGCTCAAAATGCCATGGCAGTGATGTACTATGTGCATTCATTCTAATATGTCCTCTATTACCTCATGTTGGTTTGTATGGAATACATATTTTTGGTGGGAAAATACTGTTTGCAAATTGCAAGCACCCTTGTTTGTGAGCTGCTTCAAATGTATTTTTCTTTATCTAGGCCTAAATTGTTTTTGGGAGCTCTGGTGGTGTAGTATCTAAGGCATTTGACTGGTAACCAGAAGGCTGGTGGTTCAAACCCACCAGCCACTCCCTGGAAGGAAGGTTGAGCAATCTACTTCCATAGTGATACCACCTCGGAAACCCAAGGAGGGGTTGCTGTGAGTTGGATCCGACTCGACAGCAGTGTGTTGAGTAGTTGCATTTGCAAATTGGTTTTAATCCACTTTCCTACAAAGTCACGTTCATTTCATCGTACCTCTCAGGAAAAATGATGACAAAACCCAGGTATAAATATGTTATGATTTTGCAAATTAAGAGAAATTTGAATCTTAATGAACTTAATTAGAAATGTTAAAGTTGTTTATAAAATTCTGTTAAAAAATGTGTCTTGATTTTTAAAAAATAATAGTGAGGAATATTGTATTTATCTAGGCAAGAAGATGGTCATAGCTGGGGTTATGGTGTAGGAATGGAAATGATGAGACGTAAATAAATACATGATCTACTTTGTAGATAGAACCTACAAGAAATCCTGATGGATTAGATGTGATTTGTGAGGGAAGAATAGGAAGTAAGAATGGGACCTAGATTTTGGGCCTGAGCGACTGCCAAAGTGGTGGTACCATTTACTGAGATGAGGATGGCTTGGGTGAAGGTGCATCTTTGCAGAGAGTGTGGGGGATCCGTATTTTGTTTTGCACATGCTAAGTTGGAGGTGTCAACCGGACAGTTGAATGCTAGAGTCTGGAGCTCAGGGGAGAAGTCTAGACTGGAGATGTAGTCCATAGATGGCATTTCAAGGCATGGCACTGAATGCGGTTATCTAGAGAGATTATAGATAAAGGAGAGAAGTTAGCCTTGGCAAACCTTCAGGCATTCTCATAGAGGAAAAGAGCCAGCAAAGAAGATGGAGAAAAGAGTGTGTTGTAAGAAAAATGGGTAAACAAAGTTAGTTAGGTGTTACAGATACCTAGAGAAGGGAATTTTCAGAAAGAGAAGGTGATCAGTTCCATCACATGCAGATGATCGCTCAAGTGAGTCAGGATTTGGCAGTAATCAGTGGTAACTGGTCACCTTGTTAAGAGTGATTAGGACAGATTAAGAAGAAACTCAGAGGGTAGCAAATGGAAATGGTGACTGTCCTAGTTCTCTAATGCTGCTGTAACAGAACTACCACAAGTGGATGGCTTCAACAAACAGAAGTGCTCTCTTACAGTGTACAAGGCTGAAAGTGTGAATTCAGAGAGCTGGCTCTAGGAGAAGACTAGGCCACAAGTTTGAGTCCAGGTGCTGGCTCTAGGGGCTGGGTGGAGGCCCCTTGATCTTGGACTTCAGCTTTGCCTGCTTAGGCCTGCTAGAGCAAGCTGGAGGCTTCTCCTGACTCATGTTGCTGCTGAGGCTGATGAATCTAAGATCTGCAGATAAAATGGAACAATCTCAAGATTGGCAGGTCACTGGTTCAAGTCTCGGAACTAGAGATGATGAATCACAAACCAAATCAGGATCCTTTCCATGTATACTGGAAGAAGGCCACACCCTGAAGGCAACTTCTCTTCAACTGATTAAATCCTCACAGCAGGTTCCACTATGGAGGTGATCACACCACATCCAGTCTTATCATGGGGAATAACTACATCCAGATACCAAACCACTCAAAATCATGACCCCACCAAGTTGACATACAGCCTTAACTACCACAGTGACTAAGATGATTCTTCTGAGGAGTTTTGCTGTGGAAGAGAGTAGAGAAAAGAGATGAGGAGTTTCGGGAGATTTGGCATTTTGTTTGATGTTAAATTCATTTTTGAATGTCAGTGGAAAGATGTACTTGAGAGAGAGCTTGATGACTTAGGAGAGGGAATAATTGAAAGAGTAAAACCCTTGAGAAGGTGAGAGTTTGAAATCAGGGAAACAAGTAGCTTTGTAAGAAATGGTTTGAGGAGATAAAACTTGCATATTTGAAAATATCTTTATTCTTCCCTCACATGTGATTGACAGTGGTTGTCTGATGTAGAAATTAAATTGAAAATAATTTTCTGTCCCCCAAAAAAATGCCTTCTTGTATTGAATATTTTGAATGAGGGATCTAGGGTCATTTTGATTCATTCTTTTGGAGATGACCTCTCTCTCTCTTTCCTTTCTGGAGTACTTCAGAATGTTTTTCTTTCTCTTTCTCACTATCTTTTTAAATTTTTTTTTTTTTGCAAGTTTACAAGAATATGCCCCAATATAGGTTTTTCTTAATTTATCGACTTGGCAATTGGTACATCTTTTCTGTCCAGTAAACAGTAGGCACAAGTGGTGATTTAAATTTACATTAATTGAAATTAAATAAAGTTAAAATTTAGTCCCTCAGTCAACTAGTAACATTTCCAGTGCCCGGTAGCCAGTCACATGTGGCTGGTGGCTACCTTATTTGAACAGCATGGAGACAGACCGTCTCAGACCATCTCTGTTACCACAGAGGAGCTTCTGTGCAGCCCTGCTCTGAAGATGAACAGCATGGAGACAGACCGTCTCAGACCATCTCTGTTACCACAGAGGAGCTTCTGTGCAGCCCTGCTCTGAAGATGAACAGCATGGAGACAGACCGTCTCAGACCAGCTCTGTGAAATTTTTTTTTTTTTAATTTCCTACCATCTCTTTTCTCTCTTCTCCTTTTCTGAAACTTCTTTTGATAAGATGTCAAACTTCTTGGATTCTCCACATCTCATTTTTCTTCTCATATTTTCATGCCTTTATTTTTGACATACTATGAGAAAGATTTGCTTGATTTTATCATCATACCATTTCCATCATAGTTTATATTTGAACTCTCATATTTTTAAATGGTCAGGATTCTTTATTTTCAGATTTCTCCTTTTTTATAGTATTTTGTTTTTGTTTTATGAATACAGTGCCTTTTTTCTTAGGATACCAGTTATCCTAAGGTTTGTTTTAGATTTTTTAGTAAGAACTAAAATAATATTTTTAAAACATTCTAAAATACTATTTCTTTCTGGGCCTCCCTTTCTTCCTGTTTGTTTATCTATGACTGTCTTTTATCCTGGAGACTTCCCTTAAACGTATGATGACCCGTGATTATCTATGTCACTAAAAAACTTCACTAAAAAGTGACTTGGGACTTGTGTGTATGTGGCAGGACTTATTGACAGGCAGGTTTCACTTTAGGTTGATTGGATTGAAAACAGTCTTTTCCCTGGGGACCTCTTAAAGCTTGAATCTGCAGCTTTTCCATTTTCTCAGAATTTTGTCTGTCTCTTTATTTTCTGTCTGTATTGCAGGTACCTGGCAGGCTGTATTCCACTATACTCATGGCGGAGGTATGGCCAGCTATTCCCAATGCAGATTTTCAGTTCATCCTTCTAATTTTATCCCTTCATTCTCCTTTCACTTCCCATTGTAGCTGGTATTTCCCAGGTGTAAGCCCCTGGAATTCTACAGGGCAGAGTGATTCTCATCTTGACTGTGTAGCTATAGCTCCATTCATACTCCACAGACACAATTGTTCCATCTATTCTCCATAGAGTCCCTAAATATGCTCTCTGTTGACGGCCAGTCATCTGGTCTTGATTGTTGCATATCTTTTTATTCATCTGTTATTGTTTTAGTAGCATTTCAGGCTAACCACCACCATCAATGGGAATCATGCTTTTTCAAAAATATTATTTTATAACTTAACTTATGAACTCAGTGCCATTACTGTTCAAACTACAGTTTATCCATCACATATTGGCTGACTTGTTAATATTGACTGTTTTTAAACCTACAGTGATAGTCCTCTCCTCCCTCCTTTCTAGTTTCTTTCTGGGTAGCTCTGTACCACTCTACAAAGCTATAGCTCATTGCTTTAAACATAAGATGATGCCTTAGGGGTAATTCAGTAGAAAGAAGCAGTAGAATCCAAGTCTGTTCTATAGGCAAAACTTTCTTCTTCAAGTCTTGGAAAAGTTAAATTTTAAGAAAGGTGGCATTTATTCAGCATTTTAATTCTTTTATCAAATATTTATTGAGGGCTATGTACTGAACAATGTATTAAGTTCTTAGAATACAAAAAATGAGTAAGATCTTGTTTTGGCCCTCAGAATCTTTGTATATCCTTGACATTTTTTTTTTTTTTTTTTTTTTTAGGTCAGTGTCACAGTGCCTTTCCTTGGATCGTACAAATTTAGGTGTGGCACATGTTTTTTGGATTAAGGGAAATAATACAAGCTTCACCAAAAAATTGAGTTTGCTAATGAATCAGCAACCTTCACATTTTGTGAAAGTATATATAGTTGAAAGAGATGTAAAGCAATGGGATTTAGAGATCTTTTAGGTCATTAAACTGGTATAATTGTCAAAAATTGTAATAACCTAAATGGCTCAGGAATAAGCATTATTTAACTCAGACAGTACAAACTGAAAGTCAAGTTTTATCTTGTTTAACTCATTCAGTGGTTGGTTGGTTTTTTTTTTTTTTTT
>NW_006921605.1:16981591-16985416 GCF_000298275.1 Orycteropus afer afer | reverse complement strand
TGGGGTTTAGTCCACTTCTATATCCTTCCCTTCAAGGCTCAGGGGTCCAAGATTGTCTTCTGTGTCTGTGTTAATTGGTTTCCCTTTTCTTTGTTGAAGAGGGTCTGTGCAGTCTTTCTGCCTAGTCCGCCATCTTGCCGGAACTCACAGTGATGTTTTTATATTGTTACATTACAATCCATTAGTTTGCCTTGCACTTTGAATGAATCTTTATTAGCGCATGGTTTTGTAACATACGTGGACTTTTGGAAAATAATAACTCACTGAGTTTTGCAGCTCTTCAGATACTGACAAATTGCAATGTATAGCATTTTTAAAAGTCACATTTATTAATGTCACCTCCATTTTCATCATAAACATCCTTAAATATTGAGAAGCTGTCAAGCTCGCTGTGTTGATATATGTTGTCCAATATTTTGGTTTTTGCCCAATAATTTGAATTTTATCATTTGCAGTAAATCGTATCAGCTGCTGTCCTTGATGTAACAAGCTCACTTTGTACATTTCTTAAAAAAAAAAAATACCAAATACCTAAGTCTGAATAACCGTATTTTGCCCGTCAGTCGTTCTTCCAAGTAAAAATGGTATTCTGTAGTAAAGCAACTACTTCACGTCACAATTCACATAATCACACAAGTGGTTCTTCTCAAGGAAACCATTGTACTTCAGTGGGCAGCACAAGTGCTCTACACACACCTGCCATTTCATCTCCTAGGATATTTAAGACACGTACTCGATGGCTGAGATTTAATAAAGCTGATGGAAGTTTGCTGCTCTGTCAAGAGCACTCCTAAATGGAACTGGCTTTCTCTCCCACTGCAAGTGCACGGCTGTGAGGAACCCAGGACTGCTGGCATAGTTTGGTACACCCCCTCAGGTGGTACTAACAGTACTCTTGCACCTGTATTGTTGCAGTACTCTAGTTGCATCAGTACTTTTCTCATTGAGGGGGCGACCCTCAGTGAGATGGATTGACACAGTGGCTGTGACAGTGGGCTCAAGCATGACAGTGATTGTGAGGATGGCACAGGACTGAGCAGTGTTTGGCTCTGTTGTAGGTAGGGTCACTGTGAGTTGTAAACAGCTCGACGGCACCTAAGGGCAGCACTCTTGCAACATCAGTGCAAATGTAACACAGTGAAAAAGTGTTATTAGTAAAATAATTTTGACCTGATGGCCCCCTGAAAAGATGTTGGGAAGCCCCCTGGGGTCTGTGGGCCTCACTTTGAGAGCAGCTTATTTAAAGTACTGCAAGCCAATGAGAAAAAGTGTCCTTGAGTCGGCTCCAACTCACAGATGATCCAATATAAAAATAGGCAAAGAACAAATATGAACAGGTATGAACAAGCAAGTCACAGAAGAGGAAGCCCAAATACCTCTTATAACAAAATCCAATAACAAAAAAACACTCAACTTCTCTTGCAGTCAGGGAAATGTAATTTAAAATAAGATAGTATTCCACACCTCTCAGGCTGAGAAAAACACACAGGTCTGCTAGAGCTGAGAGTTATGCAGAGGCATGCCAGGCGCTTTCGTTCACTTGCCTGGTGAGAGTGTAAATTGCTGTAGCCGCCTTGGAAGCAAACCCTTGCAGAGTTGGAGATGGACACCACCCAGAAGCTCCTCTCCTAGGTATGTACCCTGGAGTGATTCCTTTGTACACTGAGATTGGTGTAAGAATGTTGTTGCAACATTGTTTACAGTATGGATAAAAACCAAGTGTTTAACAGGTGAATGGATAAATAAAAGGTACATTCATTGAGTAAAATGCAGTTAAAATTAATGAGCTGGAGCTTCAGGTATCAACATACGTACATTGTAATGAAAGTTTGGAACAAGTTTGGAAAGTTTGGAACAAGAACAGTATGGAATAATATATCCCAGCCTCAAGATAGTAATTTCCTTTGGGGAAGTGTGCTCAGAGCATGAGCTCTGTAGTTAACAAACAGCTTTGGCAACTATGGAAAATACTGGAATTTGGAACTGGAACTGGTGCTAAGGTGTATATTGTACTATTTCCTTATAGGATTTGTGTTCATGTAATAAATATCTTTTCTTTAAAAGGCATGCACCATCTTTGAGTGATGAAAGCAAGGGTAATTTTTAATTTTTTTTTTTTTACAGCAGTGCATATATGCAAATACTTACTTTTTGATAATAATAATAAAAGACATTGTTTGTAAATGACAGGAGAATTGACTGGTGGTAGACATGCAGGCAGAATGGACAGTGGGAAAGCGGGGAGGATTGTTCAGCAGTAAGTCCAAGAGAGAGAGGAGCTTCAGAGACGCTGTAGAGGTGGTGGAGTATCAGATGAAGCTTGTTAAGTTCCACTTCCGGTTAGGGCTAGAGACTTTGTAAACATCATCATTCTCACTCTGATAACCAGTATAAGCTAGATCAGCTACAAAGTCCCAGTTTTTCTGAACACGTCAGAGAGCAGTGGATACAAAGACACCTGAGTAACTAAACTTTGGAAAATAATGAGCTCTTCAAGGGAGAGAAGAAATCTATAGCTGCTCTCATCCCTGGCAGAACAGTAAAAAGATGAAAACACTGCCTTTTTAATGACTCTGTGGGCTAGCACAGCACATTACATTGCTGAGGTGGCCCAGCTACAATGCAAGCCCAGTCCTCCCTCATGTCCTTTTCAGAGGTCTACGTGAGTGCCCTGGGGAACAGGGCAGGGGAGCTAAGAGATCTCTCTCCCAACATATGTGAAGTCCCCCCAGATACAAGTGGAAGGTTGGGAAAGAGGTGTGGATGTAGACCAGGATTGCTGAAAGAAATCAATCCTGAAGCACTATAGAAGTTAAGGTGCCAAGTGCTGGGGGTGGAATAGGAATAGGAGAGCTGAGAATTATAGTTACAATAGAAAAATTAAAGTGGAATACTAAAATGAGTTTAAATAACCTGATAGAATGCAGGAAAGGAAAAAAAAGAACATAAAACAGCAGAAATAAACAGAAAATAAATAAGGCAGTAGACTTAAATCCAAACATATTAATAATTACATTAAATGTAAACGATCTAAACACACCAATTAAAAGTCAGAGGTTATCAGTGTGTATTTTTTCTTAAGTTCCCATCTGAGTGTCTTCTGTAAGAAACACACTTTAAATATGATTTAGGTGATCAAAAGCAAAAGGATGGAAAAACATATGCTGTGCAAAGACTAATCAAAAGAAAGCTGGAGTGGCTGTCTTCTTCTTGTTGTTAGGTGCCATCAAGTCATTTCCGACTCATAGCGACCCTGTGCACAGCAGAATGAGTTACTGCCTGGTCCCACACCAGCTCCATGATCCTTGCTGTACTTGAGCCCATCATCACAGCCACTTTGTCAGTCTATCTTATTGAGGGCCTTCCCCTCTTTCATCGACTCTCCACCTTACAAGCATGACATCCTTCTCCAGGGAATGGTCCCTTCTGACAACATGACCAAAAGTAAGTGAGACAAAGTCTGGCCATTCTTGCTTCCAAGGGGCATTCCAGCTAGCTGCACTTCCTCCAGGACAGATCTGTTAGTTCTTTTAGCAGTCCATGGTACTTTTAGCATTCTTCGCCAGCACCACAACTCAAAAGCATCAATTCTTCGTCGGTCTTCCTTATTCATTGTCCAGCTCTCACATGCATACGAGGCCATTGAAAATATCATGGCTTGTATTAGGCGTACTTTAGTCCTCAAGAAGACATCCTTGCTCCTCAGCACTTGAAAGAGATCTCTTGCAGCCAGCTTGCCCAATGCTATACGTTGTCTGATGTCCTGACTGCTGCTTCCATTGGCATCGATTGTAGAACCAAGCAATGTGAAGTCTTTGACAACTT
>NW_006921605.1:16967239-16976131 GCF_000298275.1 Orycteropus afer afer | reverse complement strand
TCTTTTCTAGTGGACGTGTAACATTCATCAGTAAAATACGTTACCTGATTAAAGTGGGATTGAACTAGGCATTCATAAACAACTGATAACAGGAAATCCTTAAACCTTGGAAGTTAAACACCATACATCTAAATAATCCATAGGTTGAAAAAGAAATCTCAAGGAATAAGGAATTATTTTGGACTGAATGGAAAATATTTGGTATGTAAACCATTTTATTCAGTGGTTATAAAAAAGCTTTCTCTGCCTCTACTGAAACTACCCTTGAGGACAGACTCTAAAGTAGCAAATCATTTCTTGCAATTGCCCTCAATTTCTATGAAATAGCTGTACCGCTAGACCTTTTTAGAAATACATGTAATTTTCAGCATATCTAACTAATTTTAAAAAGCATTAAGACAGTTTCAAGTTTTGGTTCTCTTTTTCTGACATAAAGGATCAACCATATTGTAATGCATTTGAAATGGAATTTCCTGTTTCAACTACAGATTAATCTTTGTCAAGAGTTGCATAGGAGCTGCTACATCTATGTTGCACAATACTTCCCCCAACTGCGCTGTGCATGTCAACTGTGTGATTTTTAGGATTTCAGTTTGGAAGAGACAGATGATACACATTGTTTTATAAAGTTTAATTCAATATTGTCCTCTTAGATCAGCATTCCATTTCTTTCTGATTTTTAGTTTTCCTTATTTAAACCTTGTGGTTCATTTGTCTAACCATTGCAAAAAGATATTTGTTTAAACTAATGGTTTGTGTGTAGTCATTATTTAATTTAAAAAAAAGGCAGGACACACAGGAGTGCATAAATATGAGAGGCACAGGGGAAAGGTCAAAGGGTAGGGAGGGGAGGAGACTGGGTTAGGGTTGGAGACGGTAAACGGGGAGTGAAACCAAATGTACACGTAATGTTGAATGTAAAACAAGCTTTTAAAATAAAGATTAAAAAAAGGATTATAAAGCTAATGCCTAAAATTCATATGAACATATTTAGTATTTGGTGTCACCAGGGGGTTTGACTATTATAACCTGTTCTGTTGGAGGCCATAACAGACATTAGCTTTGTCCTTCATTATTCACACATAAAGACTTTAGAATGGGATTCCCTACAGCATTGTGACTGGGCTGAACACTCAGGAGATGGCAATAAAAGGAATTACTTCATTTTCATTTTCAAATGAAACAGTCTTCATAGCAGACCTTGACAAAATAGGTACTGCCCTAGCCATGGAATTCAGTCATTCGCTTAGGCCTTGTCTTCCTAAACATAAGGCATTTAGGAAGTTGGTTATTCTACTCAGTACCTTGATGTAATGGTCCAATGTCATTTAAAATGTACCAATTAAATTGACCCCTGCCTCTTTCCCACTGCTTGGCAGTGGTGTTGACACAGTTATGATGGTTAATATTCTAGGAAACCAAAATCAAATTCAAAATGGTCTTGACCACTAAAAAATTACATTTAAAATAGAGTAAAATGAAAGACTTTAGATATTATACATATAGATAAAGAACAGTAAAAGTATGGGAAAAAAGGAAGCTTTACCTCTGACCTTTCTCATTGAGTCACTAAGCCTTTGGAGATGCAGAAATGACTTGGGCAGTCATAGTGGAACAGTGAAGGAACTGCTGCCCCCCACCCTGCCCCACCCTGCCCCACCCCTCTACACAAGGGTAACCAGTCCCAGCCCCTTTCCTTCCCTGGTTTATACCCTCGTGGTTCCATCTGCGGTGACTTTACATCCACAGTGCTTACCTCTACGGTTTCTGCACGTAATTGGCCTGACGGTATCTGCTTGTGCTGTCTTACCTCCCCCAATATCCCATTATTACTGTACCAATTCTCTTACTCTTCTTTTTAATCCAGTCTCCAGATCCTGGTGTCTAATTAGAGCTAACAACAGTATAAAAGAAAGATCCTGTAGGATCTGAATAGGAACTATCAAATATATTGTTATGAGGGGAAAAGAAAGGAACAATAAAAACCCAATTCCATTCTATTAAGAGGAATTATTATTTAACATTAGGAGCTCTGGTGGTGTAGTGTCTAAGGCACTTGACTGCTAACCAGAAGGTTGATGGTTCAAACCCACCAGCCACTCCTCAGAAGGAAGATTGGGCAATTTACTTCCATAGAGATACCGCCTCAGAAACCCAAGGAGGGGTCGCTATGATCGGAGACAACTCCACAGCACATAACAACAACAACACAACATCATCATTTAATATCTAACATGGAGTCTTACTTTTACATGCTACATTAAAACAATCATCTCACACTAACACTTCCTATGTGCTGGGAGCTTCTAAACAGTGTACCTGTTGAACACATTTTATCCTCACGGCTATACTAAGAGGTAAGGTCCTGTGAGTAATCCATTTGACAGGTAAAGTTGATCAGGAATCAGATGAGTATCGTGCTTGGTCATAGGATACTTTAGCAAGGGCCAGAACTGAGTTTTAAACCCAGGTCTCTTGACACCATATCCAGAGTTCAAGTCCCTGTTAGGGTGGTTTTCACAATCACGTAAGAGAATATTCTTTAAAATTTCCACTCACTGTTGTGAGATTGCCATGGAGGGGATGGGATAAAGTGCATTGATTGATGAAGTGTCCTTTTTCCTTGTGCAGTATGAACCCAGAGGACCTGGTCGGCCCTTGTACCAAAGAAGAATCTCGTCCAGCTCAGTGCAGCCTTGTTCTGAAGAAGTAAGCGCTCCTCAAGACAGTCTTGCTCAGTGTAAAGAGCTTCAGGACCATAATCACCAACCTTCTTTCAGCTTTTCCTCCCCGGAATCCTGGGTGAACGCCACCTCATCAGCCCCCTACCAGAACATTCCATGCAATGGATCCAGCAGGGCAGCTCAGCCCAGAGAGTGGATAGGTAAGGCAGGCTTGGCGCATTGCCGGAGCACTCTCGTTTTGAGTCCTTTGCTCCTGAACGTTTCTGGAGTTTTTCTTTACCATCCTGCCCTCCCACCAGTTTGTATTACTAATCTTGAATGGTGTTTACTATGCATAGCTCATGGAGTGCCTCAGGCAGACAGATTTGGTGTAGGATTGTATTGGTTTCGTTTTTATGGTCTGGAAGGTAAGTAAGGATCTCTGGCAGTATAGTGGTTAAAGCATTTGGCTGCTAACCAAAAGCCCAGTAGTTCAAACCCACCAACAACTCCACAGAAGAAGGAGGAGGCGCTTTGCTTCTGTAAAAAAGTACAGCCTCAGAAACCCAATAGGGGTCACTATGAGAATCAACTCAATGGCATTGAGTTTGGCTTTTTGTAGGGGGTTTGGAAGGTAAGTAGATTCATTCATATTTGATCATTTTGAATTAGGACTAAATGGAAAAAATAGTGAAACTTAAAAATATAGCTAAGTGGATAGAATCACTTTTGCTTGGAGAAAGTTTTTTTCTGTTTGTTTGTTTGCTTGTTTTTTCCCCAGGATTGGGGTGGGAGTTGGTTAGGTTAATACTAACCAGTTTACAAGGATTTGTTGTCAATGAAGCTGATAATTTGCCACATAATATTAGTTTGGCCATGAGACTCAAAAAACTCACTGCCGACGAGTTGGATCCGACTCATTGGATTTCCAAGGCGGTATTGCTATCAAAGTAGATTCCCCATCTTCCGAGGAGTGGCTGGTGCGTTTGAACTGCCAGCCTTCTGGTTAGCAGTCAAATGCCTTAGGCACTACACCACTAGGGCTCCATGAGAGAGACCAGGAAATTCTAACATTTTGAAATTTATAATCTGTGTGTTTTATTCTTTGTATTCCAACAAACTAAGAAGTCCAGAAATCCATGACTAAAGAGGGGGGAAAAAAAAAAAAAAAGGCATAGCAAGGGATGAAACTGGACAGGCACGCTAACCTTGTCTCCTGGTAGTCTTTTCCTTTAGCCTTGACCGTGACTGCACGTCTGTCTTTCCTTTGTCCCCTCTTTTTTTCATGTTGAATGTAAAGAAACAAACCATATTATTGGAGTTCTTTAATCTCCTATTCTTTATAGGCTATAGACGTTGATCTTTGCAACCGAGTCTGTGATCTTTGTGTGGTGAATTTCTGTCCTGGTAGCATCAGCCTTTGTATTTGAAATTAATTTTGTTCTTCTTTAGAATGTGAATTCATTGCGTCTGTAACTGACCCATTTTTTTTTTAACGTATTTCTTATATTTTTAGAACAATGGAGTAGGACAAAAAAAAAGTTAAGAAATACTTGGTTTTGTTTCTTGGCAAGAGATATTATCAATTTAATCTTTTAAACAGTCATTAGTACCTACTGTATATAAGCTGGAGCCCTCGTCGTGCAGTGGTTAAACAGCACGGCTGCTAACCGAGAGGGTGACAGTTGGAACTCACCAGCCTCTCTCCAGGAGAAAGACGGGTCACTGTGCTTCTGTAAAGGTTTACAACCCTGGAAACCCTAATGGGGCAGTTCTACTCTGACCTAACAGGCTCACTTAAATCGGAATTGACTTGACAGCAGTGCTTTTTTATGTGTGTGCTGCTATATTTTGCTTGGGATTACTCTGTCATTTTAGAGGCCTGACAAGTATCAAAATGATGAGCCATTTTCCCCACGTTCCCTTTGCTGTGCGCTCAGAACTCCTTTTCCACTCACTGGCATTCATTTGGCCCTTGACATGTGCCACTTCCATGGCTATTTAACCATGTGTATTACTTCCACAATGAAATCATGAGGTCAGTGAGGGCCACTCTCAGCAACCTTGTGCCTAGCACAGCACTGAATATATATATAGTAAGTGCTCAATAAATATTTGTTGAATTGAATTGAGATGGTTATGTCAGGTTTTGGAAAGAGAAATGAGCAGATTCCAGATAAGAGAAAAATAGGAAAATAGGGATGAGCATGATTCACCAAGACCTGTCTAACTATGTGGATAGTCTGGTGAGAACATCTAGAATTTGTTTGTCTGGGAGGAGGCAGGGAGGAAAATAATGAAGGAGAATTTAGAATGGCAGACAGTATAATGCATTATAGAGCCATAATAACTAAAACAGGCCTAGTACAGAAATAGACACAGTTCATTGGAAAACCCAGAGACAGATTCAGGTGTTCAAAAGAATTTAGTAAATCGTAAAGAAGGATCAGCATGGAAAAGATAGCTTATTCAATAAATGATACTGGTTCAGATCTCTAACTCATTCAGAGGAAAGACAAACAAATGAGTAAAATTATATCTTTTCCTTAAAAAATTACAGATAGATAAAAGATCTTAATCAAAAGCATGCAATTATAAAAGATTTGTTGTCGTTGTTGTTATGTGCCATTGAGTCATACCTGACTCATGGCGACCCCTCCTTGGGTTTCCGAAGTGGTATCACTACAGAAGTAGATTGCCCAACCTTCCTTCCAAGGAGTGGCTGGTGGGTTTGAACCGCCAGCCTTCTGGTCAGGAGTCAAGTGCCTTAGGCACTACGCCACCAGAGCTCCTCCTACCTAAGGAAATAGTTGTGAATATTTAGGAATATTTATTTATAATAATATCCAATCTATAAAACTGAAAATTTGACAGTAATACAAATTTCTAAAAATGAGAGATTATTTAAATAAGTTTTGAAGTACAAATAGTCTGCCAGTTATAGACATCCCCCTTACAGGGAACTGCTTCTTGCCCTGTAATGCAGGGCTTCAGGCTGGTTCTGTCACGGTCAATGAAGTGAAAAGGAACAGACCTAAATTTTCACAATTTGGATGATTTGTCACAGTAACCGGAATGGGAAAAATTACAGGTCGAAGCCTTGGAGTAAGAGACTCAGAAGAGACATAGTGAGCCTTTGAGGAGCCTGCTGTGGGAGACTGAATTATTGCCAAGACTGTGGAGAGCTACTAAGGCTTTGAAACAATTGAGTCATGGCCGACAGATGTAAGGGCAGCATGCGCATTGCACAGCAACCACATTTCTTGCACTTTGGATTTTGACCCATGTAGGAAACGGGCAGTGGTACCTCACTTAAAGAGATGGCCAACTGCACAGTGACACCCATTCCCAGAGGTGTCATTGGCCACCATCTTTGAACAAGGCACCACTGCTCATTTCCTACTTGGGTCAACACCCCAAAGCACAAGAGATTTGGTTGCTGTGAAATGTGTATGCTGCCCTTGTGTTCAGCCATGGCTGAACTGTTTTGAACTGGCTCAGAGCCCTGAAAGCCCCACACATTCGAGCAGTGCAGTTGGCCACCGTCTTCAAGTGGAATGCTGCCATCTTGGAGTTTCCTCAGCCACAGTTGAGCCTGAAAGAGCTGGTTGGAAACCTTTGAAATAATTGAAACAACCCTTACTTGCAACAAAATTCTTTTTTTGTTAAACCTTTTTAGTGTGATTTGGGTGAAAGTTTACAGAGCAAATTGGTTTTCCATCCAACAGTTCATACACATTTTGCTTCATGGCATTGATTACAGTCCCCACAATATAACAGTACTCTTCCCACTTCCACGCTGTGTTCACCATTTCTGTTCATACGTCTTTCCCATCCCAGCCAACCTTGGAGTGTTATCACTGGGCAAGTGCTTCCCTTTTGACCTTGTGATTGGTTGTTCTAAGGAGTACATACCTCTCTGGTTTTAATGTTCACCTTATCATATAGGCCTGTCTGTTGTTTAGCTGAAAGTTGAGCCATGGAGAGAGTTTGATTCCAGGCTTAAAGGGTGTCTAAGGGCCATAGTCTCAGGGGTCACAACAGAATCGTCATCACGAATCACCTGCAGTTGCTGTACATGCAGCTTTTAAATCATTAAAAAGCCTTCGAGCCTTTTCTTGCACTAAACTACGGCTAAGTAAGAACTGTATGCACTTACCTACAAATTCTTAAAGACACAAGAACATGTCCCATTTGTAACCTCAGGACTGCCTGTTGTTGTTGTTTGCCGTTGAGTCAGACCCGACTCATAACTACCCCTCCTTGGGTTTCTGAGGCAGTATCACTACAGAAGTAGATTGCCCAACCTTCCTTCAGAGGAGGGGCTGGTAGGTTTGAACTGCCAGCCTTCTGGTTAGCAGTCAAGTGCCTTAAGCACTGTGCTACCAGAGCTCCTCAGGACTGCCTGTACTCTGTGTTAAATGATGTGCATGGGAGAAAATACACCAAATTTAGGCTTCTGTTTGGTATTTGGGAAAATGAATTTTCATCTCTGGACTTTTCTGTAATTTCTAAATTATCCCTAATGAATATATGTATTATGCTTACAAGCCAATAAAATTTTACTGAAATTTTTAAGAGATTGGGAACAAAAGCAGTATTTGACAACAAACTATAATAGATTTAGTGGGCAATAAAATCGGTGTGGAAGGATGGAGTCAAATTTTAAAGACCTTTAAAGTGAAGCCAATTAAAGGAAATGATGTGAAGTGGTTTACTTTTTTTTCCTGACCCACCTCATTTCATAGTCACTTAATATATACTACAAGAAAGGGTAGCATTTTTAACAAATAGAATCCATGCTACTATTACTTAGGTTGGTATAATAATAAGAGCTCTTTTGACCAGAAGTCTGCATATACAGCTAAGTTTTATTTAAGAAAATGCCCATTTTCAAACTCAGAGCAGGTAATATTATATTAATATGATAGAACATAACATAATATATAATATTAATATAACAGTTAATATGATGACTAGTAAGAAGTACGATTGTACAAATCATTTTCTTTTTCAGCAAGCCTTCCAATGTGACCCTTTGTTCTTAGGTCCGCTGTTCCAGTTCACATGGTTAATTATTTCGTGAGCACGTTTGTAAGATAGAGATATTTGTTGAGATGTGTTGTCATTTCAACACATCATGTGGTAGAAGTCTGTTCTTGTGGCTGTACTGTCACTGAATGTGCCAATATGTGAGAACCAATTACAACACCCTGGGTTAGTAACATGCGTGAGAATCACCGCTCACCTCCCCTTAAACCAGTGTTTCTGTTCTCCACTTTTAGCTCCTCCCAAGACTGTCAAAGCCCCTGAGGATCAAATGAAGTCTGAAAGCCTGGACCTGTCCAGTTCCTTCAACTATAACGTGCTGCAGCACCTTGGCCAGTTCCCACCCCTCATGCCCAACAAGCAGATCGCGGAGTCGGCCAACAGCAGTAGCCAGCAGAGCTGTGTGGGGAGCAAGCCCGCCATGTCCTATGCCAGCGCTCTGCGGGCCCCTCCCAAGCCCAGACCCCCGCCTGAGCAGACGAAGAAGAGTAGCGACCCTCTGTCTCTGTTCCAGGAACTTAGCCTGGGCAGCTCCTCAGGCAGCAATGGCTTTTACTCCTATTTTAAATAATCACTTTTTTTTCTTCACGGGAGAATGTTTTAATTTCTGTTTGTATCAATAGACGTAAGATAGTTGGACTTCATCTATAGATGCACAGTTCCCTTTGTTTTTAATATTAAATATGTTCTCACTTAATTGCTTTGCTGCTAGACTTGCAACTAATTTTTTAAAAGTATATTCCATTATTTTGCATTTTTGATGTGTCAGAATTTTGACAGCTTTTATGTAGAATAAAAAATATTTTTAAATTTGTGTATTGTTACATATGTTTGCATCAAGCTAGCAGCTAAGAGGTTAATTGTGCAACTATAAAAAAAAAAAAGAGAAAAGTTTGTCTAAAATGTATTTAAAAAGGAAAAAAAAATGTAAGTAGCATCTCCATTTATTCAATACTATTACCGTATGCTGGGTTTCTGTACCAGAAATGGCCAGTTGATGTACAAATGTATGTTATTTTTGCTTAAATTCATTTAAATTTTTTTAAAATAAAGGGGCAGCATCTTCTAAATACTTTAAGTTTTATCAGCTTTTTTTTTTTTTTTTTTGGTGACAGGATGCTGCGTTCTAAAACGTTCAGTTTCAGATTCTGCGTGATGTGCTGTTGTACTCTCCCTGCAC
>NW_006921605.1:16963319-16966132 GCF_000298275.1 Orycteropus afer afer | reverse complement strand
TGCCTCTTTCCTTCAACTCTGTCATTTTGCTCAGAGTGCAGTTCATGTGTATGTGGCTTCACGTTACAGGCTTTGGGTGTCTGAGATGACAGGTGACAGATGTCCACCTGTGTACTGCAAATGTGCTAATGGTTAGTGTAAATCACATTTGGAGAAGTGAGCCAGCAAGTCCTACAACCGCATTTCCTTTGTATGATGTCAAGTCACCAGATTTAGCTCTGTCCAGTTTGTTCATCATACTTTAGTCAGAAGAAAAGAAGAAGAAAAAGTTGCCTTATAGTCTGTACTTCCAAGTCTGTGACGAAGTTCAAGGCATAGCTGACATGGAAAGGAAGTGTCCCTGAGGTGAGGGTGCCTATGAAAAATACCATCGGGGGTGGTGGTGACTTCCCTTCCGGAATGTGCAGGCTGCAGCACGGACGTGGTAACTGTGGAGAGGCATTTCAGTGACACGAGGACAGAACTGTAATGTCAGGACTTTGAGTGAACCCCTCATCGTGATGCAATCATCTGCTTTCTGTTCTTGAACCTTTAAAAACCATCAGTTTTTAAACTCTGTCTAGTTAAGGGAGTCATGTGCACACCCACAACCTTATATGAGTATGTCAATGATGGAGGCTTTGGATAAAGAAGCTGTTAGGTTACTGTGACATCCCCATTCTAAGTTATATCTAAAAGAATATGAACAGTGAAGGCTACTAATCCCTACTGTGCTGGCAGCATGCACTGTTCTTCACCCTGCTGAGCTCGCAGCCAGTGAAGGACTCGAATGTTGTTTCCAACTGATAAGCTTCAGATTCTGCATTGAATACTTAGGTTAACCTCTAACAAACTTACTCTTCCTCGTCATTATTTTACGCCATCTTTCTTTAAGGAATCTGTTATATGCCTGTAGTATCTTGTAATGATTTCAAGCAAATCTTACTGTAAGAATCATTGCAAGTTCCCATTGAAATGAGCCATGGCTTCTGAATGTTTGGGTACTGTTTGCATAGTATTAGCAAGCACCCATACATTAGACTGAAAAACATAACTTACTCTATACTGCATTTAACCTTAGAGCTCAGATGGAGCGTGGGTAGATACATAAAGCAAAACTTGATGATGGCCCTCTTAATAGTACCAAGTATGACCAAATGATCAATTTTCATTTTTTAACACCTATCAATTTTAGTCATTTAAAAATAGACACCTTGTTATGCTTAGCGTTGTTTCATATTTGAGTTGTTTTTAAAAGGGGAGTCCCAGAGAAAGTTCTTTTCTTCCGGAACAGATTACTTCCGAATGAGGTTAATTGTTCCCTCGCTGTCTTTCTCCTCCTTTGTTCTTTGTATCACTCCAGTTTCCCTTTTCTTGCCAGAAACATTTTTTAGTCATTTCGCTTTTTAATTTCAGTGCTATTTGAGATTTTTCCTTTTTTACCTTAGAGAAATTATTTTTGGTGATAAGAGTTTGTAAAGTAGAATATTCATGCGATTTTTTTTTACCTGATCTAAAAATGAACTCTTGTTAAAATTTGAAGAGCCTCATTTCATTCAGTCTAGTCTGGATTCTTTCTGGTGTGTTTTAAAGAGGTTTTGGTGTCCGTTTTGGCACATGCTTTGCATATTGGTAACAGCAGAGCTTTGTTGATTAATCCGTAGTTAATGATTGACCGTTTAAACTAACAGGACCTGGATTTTCCTCTTCTCACACAGCTGTGCTTTCTCTCCCCAGGTCCTTGTAGATGTGAGATAACAAGCCGCTGTGTGTGGTGGTGTTTTCACCAGAGTTTCTAGAATAAGTTCAGATTCAGTGGAATCATCAACTGGTCTTTTCAGTTCAAAGAATTGCAGAATAAGTAAAATGAGCAGAATTCCCACTGTATGAGCATTACCTGAGTAAACCTAGCCCGCTCAGAGAGCTGTTTGTAAAAATGGCTTCCTCGTTCTTGGAGCATTGAACTGGCTGAGGAAGCTGACCGAATGTCCTAACTGTGGGATAATTAACATACAGTACTTTGTTGCTCTGGTGCAGTTGATTTTACACGTCGACAGTTTTTCACGCACACACATCTCAAGAGCAAAGCTGCAAAGCGTAGAAGAATGCCTCTGGGCCCACCTCAGCACAAGGAGAGCCAGGAAGTTAAAAACAATTCCAAGATCAGTTTTCATTTTTTAACATTTATCAATTTTAGTCATTTAAAAATAGACACCCGTTAGGCTTAGCGTTGTTTCATGTTGGAGTTGTTTTCAAATGGGGAGTCCCAGAGAAAGTATAAAAATACAAGGTAAAAATTTTAAATGTATTGGAAGACAGAGACTGCTGCCTTAAGATGTTGTTAGGCTGGCCTCTGGGTGGTTTCTTCCAGCTTCTCATCGGCAGCAAGTTGCCTTCTCTGCTTTGCCGGACGTTGTTGCTTGCTGTGTGTCCCATTAACGTCCCCCAGCCCTGCGTTCCTGCCGCCACTCCGGATGTCTCATCTCAAAGTAAATGTTTCAGTGGATCTGATTTTTTTTTCCCCTCTTTGCCGTATGAAATTAGAAAAATGATTAATATTCTTGTTCACAATATCACTTGGTGCCTGTCACATATCATCAAAATGTCATTGTGAAAGAGTAGGTGGCATGTAAGACTTCAAAGTACTCATCATGACGGGCTTCTCACATTTCCCATCTACTCAAGGCTGGATATGTATTTGCTGTGATTTTACTGTAAAGCTGCTAAATTCACACTTACTCCTTTCAGACCTGTTTAATTAGCAATCTTGAGACCGTTGTCACAGGGGGTGACTCTAATGTTTAATATTCTTATTAAAACACACTCAGGAAGTC
>NW_006921605.1:16958387-16962349 GCF_000298275.1 Orycteropus afer afer | reverse complement strand
CTTCGAGTGAGCTCGCTGCTCCACACGCTGGGAGACCTCGGGGAGTGAGTCATCAGGACCTCAGGAACATGTGTTTGGTGTTCACAGAGGCACTGAGCACAGGGGCGCTGTACTGCGATGGCGGTGACAGGATCACGGAGAACAGCAGAGAATCCCAAAGAATGTAGTTTTTATGGCTTTTTTTTGTTTGGGGGGGGGATGCTGAATGCAAATGATTTGCTCATCAAATTATGTGTCTCAGGTTAACAATAACGTTATTTTGGATTCTCTGCTGTGCCCAGGTGTTAGAGGAGCCTCAAGTGTTGTATATGGCAGAAATTTGGTAGTTGTCTCTGATTACTTTGCTACCTTTAAGGAAATCTGTATATGTTTGCAAAGCAGTCTAGGGGAAGGTGCTATCGTCTACACAGCATGACTCATTCATCAATCATAGGTGCACATGTATGAGCAAGTGACTTGAGGAAGAAACCGCCTACAGTATTACCAGCCTGACTGGTATTTGGCTGTTTTGGTATTTAGTATGTTGTTCTTGTTAATACTCGCCCTGGACTGCAGGTTGGGGGATATTGGGCTCTGCCTCTGATTTTTAGTTGGGTTTTGAACATACTGAGTTACTAGAGAAACAGAGAGAGAGAGAGAAAAGAATCTACGTTTAAGGTAATAGAGTATAGGATGAGCAAGATGTGCAGGTGAGCGCGGGGACCGTCCTAGAAGGCGGCGCTGTGGACGTCTTCAGGCACGGTACTGCTTACTTGAAAGGCTTGATGACCTTTGGTGGGCTCGTGTAGAGCTGAGCAGAGCTTCCTTTATCCAGTTCTGACTTCTAAGGAGCTTCCGTTTCTTTACATTTTGCTCTGCAGATGCCTTGTGTGAGACCTCTTTCTATCTTTCAAAAGGTGAGAGGCTCTTTGCTCCAGGTCCCAGTCCCAGTGTGTCATTCAACCCAAGGATGTTCTCAGCCCCCTCCCATAGAGAGGAACGCTCTTCATATACCCAGACCCTGCCCGCTTCCTAGAAATCCATGTGTTTGACATTGTACTGTATCCGCTTTCCGTGCCAGTCATCCAACTTGATTCTTTGAAACCCGTGAAGGTACTGGTTATACCTTTAGTAGTAGTAGTAACTTAGGTAAATCTGGTGATTCAAATACCTCTCTTTAAATTATAAGCATAATGGGTTTTGCATTTTTTTAAGGGATCTTGTTATTAGTGATGCAGGTTTTTGTTTCTTATGTTTTTTTGTTTTGTTTTGTTTTTTTGTAATGCTTCAAAAAATGTAGTTCTTACCTAAACTTGTTCAGCTAACTTTGTATGATCAATTAGTTAGCAGATTCATATTGGGTCTTATTTTGAAAAGTGTAAGGGAGGCTATATGAGACTGAGGTGGTCGGTTTCCACCTCTTAAAAGAAAAATACCAGTTGTGCAGCCATCTAAGCTTAATTTATGGCACAATTAGAACAAAATTATTATTTTTTCCTTTGTGGTTAATGATACCTCATCTGAGAGGTACTAATATCTAAAGAGTTTATTCTTAAAATAAAAATGACTTTGTACCATAAAATGACCCCAAAGCCATTCTCTAGGGTTTTGGGGGTTTCTTCTTCTTCTTTTTATTTTCCCCTGAACTTTAGTTTGTCAATTATTTTAGCCACTTTGGTTTCAATTTGGGGTCTATAGTCCCTGCAGTGTGATCATTGTCTCAGTGAAGTTCTTTTGTTTTAAAAGATTCATGGTAACACAAAATGTATTTTACTGCTACAACTAAAATGTATTTATAATAAAATGCCTTTTTAATAATGTGGAGATTTTTTTTATTATGTGTGAACCACAGCCTTCTGCTTCCTTTGAGATCAAAGGTTCTGACTAGAATGAATGAAACACAGCTCTTTGATTTTGGTCATTTTACCAGTAGGTAAGGCTAGCTGATGCAACTGAGCCTTGACATTCTGTCCATTTATAAAGTTGTAACTCCTTTCCAGAAATTTGTGACTTGACTTCAGTCCCTGAACTTCAGCAGTAACAAAAGCCTAAAGACTTCAAGTGTTACGTGTAAGTTTTGAGATCATCATTGGTCAGTGAGAAGGTGAGAGCTTTTCAAATGATCATTCAACATGGATCTTAGGAATTGGGAAAAATGACCATGAATTAACTAAACAAGTCACTTAACTCAATGCTGGGCTTGTATGGCTCAGAATTTATTTCAGAACTCATAAACCCTTGTGTCTATCAATATATATGTGGGTACAACAATGTACTTCACAAAGGTGTGTGACAAGCATTAATTCGACTATCAAAAAAAAAAAAAAAAGTGCTGGCTGTGCCCAAAAATGTGCTGAGTCAGTCTTGTTTTTGTTGGAAAAATAATGCTTTGCGTCTGCTATGATACAATTGTGAAAAGCAGTAGCAGGTCACAGAATGCTTTGTGTATGTGACCGTTTTTATTTTTAACATCCCATGAATGTGGCACCATAAATCTAGCTTGAATACACAACATGCTTAAGGTTTGGAAATGTGAGTAGATAGGACAGTCAGCCTTTTGCAAGGACAGTTTATAATTCTTACTCAGTGCAGTGAATCAGTTTTTACACTCAATAGCTTGCTTTCTTTGAGTTGACTTGATAGTCACAAATCTCTGGATTTTGGAAAGAGAAACACTTTTTTACATACAATTCAAATGCAGTTGGAGAGTCCTGGGACTTACATCTTCCTGTGCTAGATGAAGTGACCCAAGGCTCCAGCATCAGTAGGCAAATACAGCTATGGTTCTCTGGGGTGTTGACTCACAGACCATAGGGTGTCCTTCTCTGAGAACAGTATTGCTGAAAATGTTAGTAGAAAACATTAATTGAGAAAACAATCCCGGCCTTTCATGAAAACGGCGAGGTGGAATAGGAGGTGTGGTGTGCAGGCAAGTGTGAAGATGGGGAGCTTGTGAAGATGGTGGGTGGAGCCCTGGAACAGAGGGGGGTGTGCATTTAACTTGGTTGAACTGGGACATCCAGATACCCCTGTGGTTCGTTGTAAGCTGTTAAAGAGCCCTTGGTGAGAATTGACTTTGCAGCTTGACTTCCATAGTGTTGCCCTAACAAGACAGACAATTCCCTGACGGAGGGAGAGCTCTTTCTTAGGATTTGAAGAACGCTGTGTTGACGGCTTTGCCTCGTTTCCCGTCTAGCCTACTGACTGCAGCTGGAGGTAACTTTCAGAAACACATCTGATCGTGCCACACGTTTTCTGAAAAGCCACCAGTGGTCCCTTGTCCCAGCCTACATTTTGTGGCTGGCTTCCAAGGCGTCTTCAACTATTGTTCCTGATCCCTGTGCACTGCGCGCTGCCTTGGACCTCTCACCTTCATTCCCTGAGCGCCTCTCAGCTTTGGGCCATGTCCTTCACCCTCACACCCCTAGTCTCCAGGTCTACTTTTGGGAGCCCAGCTTAGTATTAGGAATCCGTGGGTGGCACAGTGGTTAAGTGCTCTAACAGGTTGGCAGTCAGAATCCAGCCAAAGACCCTGGAAGAAAGGTCTAGCAGCCTACTTCCAAGAGATGAAATTCTTAGGAACTCTCACGGGTCCCCAGGAGTCGGGATGAGTGAAGATGATGAGTCAGGATGGGCTTGATGGCAACTTTGACTTTTTCGGTTTGGTTTTTGCTTTGTATTGAAGACCCTGTGTGCGTTCTGCCTCCTACATTCCCCAACTGGAATTAGCCCTCTGTTTCTCTGAGCCTGCAGATAAGCCTAGCACCTCCATTAGGAAGGAAGGCTGGTGATGCAGTGGTTAAGACCTCAGCTGCTAACCAAAACGGGCTTGGAACCCACTAGTGGCTCCATGGGAGAAAGACGAGGCAGTCTGCTTCCGTAAAGATTACAGCCTTGGAAGCCCTACGGAGCAGTTCTGTTCTGTCCCATGGGGTTGCTGTGAATGGGAATCAAAGGCAATGAGCTTTGATTTCGGTGTTTTT
>NW_006921605.1:16956970-16957502 GCF_000298275.1 Orycteropus afer afer | reverse complement strand
TTAGAGTTTTGCTTCTTTTATTTATAAAAGACACCAAACAACCAGTTGCCACCAAGTCAATTCCAACTCATGGCAACCCCATGTGTGTGGAGTAGAAAACTACTCCTTGGGGTTTGCAAGACTGATGTTTCAGAAGCAGAGCACCAGGAATTTCTGCTGATATGCCTCTGGGTGGATTTGAACTACCAGCCTTTTGGTTTGTAGTACAACGCTTAACCTTTCATGCCACCCGAGACCACCACAAGAGACACAGGGCAGCCTACAGGGAAGGGCCTGAAGTCAGCAGAATAGGTGGCCTTCTCTTTGTGTCTCATCCTCAAACCTGGTCTGTTTGGAATTCAGGCATGAACATCCTTTGACCAGCTGAATAGAAGTGGCTCCTGGTCTATGAGAAAATATGGCAGATTCAACCTTCTGAGCTTTGGGACCAGGTTTAAGACAGGTAGCATGAGCTAGACCTAAAGGAAACTATCGGAAGTTGGGTAAGCAAATAAGCTTTATCTTGACGAATCAAATCTACTTCTCAGAGTGA
>NW_006921605.1:16954481-16956400 GCF_000298275.1 Orycteropus afer afer | reverse complement strand
CACCAGCCTTCTGGTTAGCAGTCAAGTGCTTTTGCCACTATGCTACCAGAGCTCCTAGCCATGCACTAGTCCCCAGTAAAAGCACATTCCCAGGGGAGGGAGCAGTCCCTGGAGAAGGCCACCATGCTTGGTAAAGTAGAGGGTCGGTGAGAAAGGGGAAGACCCTCAACAAGATGGATTGACGTGGCGTGGTGGCTGTGACGCTGGGCCCAAGCACAGCAAAGATTGTGGGGATGGTGTGGGGCCGGGCAGTGTTTGGTTCTGCCCATAGGGTCATGAGTGGGAGCTGCCTGGGCAGCCCCAGACAACAGGGCATTGTGTCCCGTGCACTGGTCAGAGGGTTTCGGAAAAGGACTGGGGCAAGGAAGGTTCCAGCAGCTGGCGTACTTAGGAAGAAGATTCAAGTCTTATCCTTAAAGAGCTTCTAACCCAGCAAGGCCTCCAGGCACAATTCACTGAAACAGGAGGGGATAAGTAGTGGCGCTGTGAGCGGAGCAACATGGGGGCAAAAGGAAGCAAGTGCGAGCAGTCGTCACCGTGTGATGTCTGAGTTGAGCCCTGCGGAGTAAGGACAGCTTCAGTAGCTTCAGAAAAGGAGAGGCCTTGTGCCCTTTCTGTATCCCAAGGAACCTTCCTAAATCTCATAACACTTACACTTTATTTTAAAATTGTCTGCTGTTGAACTCCAAGTCCCTGAAGGATAGGATCATAAGTTTGCTCAGCCACCTACCTACAGGCTGCGTGACCTTGAGCAAGATAATCTGAGTGTCCGTGTTTCCTTAGCTGTAATATGGGAGTGATAATAGCAGCTATGACACAGGGCTGATGTGATGCTGGAAAGAAAATATACATCAAGCTCTTAGCCTGCTGCCTGGCAAGGGTTAAATGCCATTATTATTACTGTCCAGGAACCCTCGTGGTACAACTGTAACCAAAAGGTTGGTGGTTCGAACCAACCCGTTGGTCCTCAGGAGAGAAGACCCGGTGATCTGCCCTGATAAAGATTTTCAGTCTGGGAAGCCCCTTGGGGGATACTTCTCCTCTGTCCTATAGAGTTGCTGTGAGTTGGAGTTGACTTGATAGCACACGATAACAACAACAATTACTGCTATTACAATGGGATTTGTAATGATTCGTAAAGGTGTCAGTGCTTTCCTGAGGTCTGAGTCTGCGTCTTGTCTTCCCTTGTGCTGGTAGATGCAGAGAACGGGAGGGCTGAGGGAGGCAGGCCCAAGGAGCTTCCCAGCTGCCTTCATCTGGCTCTTTGTGCTGCACCGGCAGGCTTCTCCCCCGCAGCCTGGCACATAGCAGGAGCTCAAGAAGTGAGTAATTGAGGGGGACACTTGGCACACGAAACTGTGAGTCAGTGCCCTCGTCAGTGTGAGCGGGCACTGGGTTGACTGGCAACCCCATTCGTTCTTTACCCTACTCGCAAACCTGTGTTGCTTCCCTTGGACCAATTTACCTTCCCTCCTCTCCTCGCTCCCTCCCTCCTTCCTTCCTTCCCTCCCTCCTCCAGCCACCTGCTGTGCACCAGGCCAGGGACAGGGCTGTAGACAAACCACTCAGCCTCTGTTCTCCTGGAGCTGCCCCTGAACTCGTAAATGATGAGAGCAATGAGCGTGACGGAGCCACTGGGCTGAGGGACGCATGCTGCAGGCTGCATGTCTGGTCTTCCTTGAGACAGCCTCTGACGTCAGAAGAAGGCTATGAGGTTTCCCCCATATTTACCGTGACCTCGAAATCTGCGGACTGTGGCTCCCAGGCTTTCCTAGAATCCGATGCCTGGATTCTGGAGCTGGCGTGGGAGCCTCCTGCCTTCGGTTACACCTGGCACTTCTTCCCAGTAACTGCTGGTGGCCTCTCTCCACTGTCACCTTTCTTGTTTGTCTCACTGGGGCCTCGTCCTGACGTGGGAC
>NW_006921605.1:16903525-16953991 GCF_000298275.1 Orycteropus afer afer | reverse complement strand
CGGTTCAAACCCACCAGCCACTCCTCGGAAGGAAGGTTGGGCAATCTACTTCTGTAGTGATACTGCCTCGGAAACCCAAGGAGGGGTCACTATGAGGCGGGTCTGACTCAATGGCATATAACGAAAACAACAACCTCTCAGGCAGGAACCCTCAGGTTATGGTCACAGACAAATACCCCATCCTTCACTTCTCCACGAGGACCAGGGCTGCTTTGGGAGTGAAGAGAGAGGCAGGTCTGAACCCCAATCAATGAAAATTTCCAAGATACAAGGCCTATCACGTTCAGATAAAAATTCTTGTTGGGAGCAAAATGAAAAGAACAGGAAGTATTGCTCCTTGAAATGTCAATTCCCTTAATTAGCTTTCTTGGCCATGCAGGGTTGATCCTGGCATGGCTGCCACTGAGTGACACTGGACAGTGAAGCCTGAGCTGGCCGGGGCATCCTAACCTGAACACCAGTTAGCAGCTTCCTAGATACGTTCAGGGTTATGTTTCCCTACTTAAAATCTTTTCTGAAAGTAGGTAAGGCCTAAATTAGATATGAATTTGTAAATAAAATATTTGATCAAAATGGGATAAATTACACTGGCAGGGATTATATTGCAATAGGACATGGCTATAACCCCAAAGTAGTACAAACAGTTAATGCACTGGGCTGCTAACTGAAAGGTTGGAGGTTTGAGCCCCCTCAAAAATGCTTCTGAAGAAAGGCCTGGTGATCTACTTCTGAGAAATCAGCCATTGAAAACCCTATGATTGCAAGCGGCCAGGGTGCAACAATTGATCTCTATTCACTTGGAGCAACAGAGGAAGAAGAAACAAGAATAAAAAGAGGAAATGGATGTGTGGCTTATTCCTCCATGAACAACTGCGTCTTTTGCCATGAGACCAGAAGAACTGGATAGTGTCCAGCTACCATTACTGAATATTTTGATCAAAGACTCTATGGAAGAATCCTAATCTAAAGGGGGAAAATGTAGAAAAGAATTCAAATTCTTAGGAAGTTGAGACTTTCTGGAGCCATGGAAGCTGGATGAACACTAAAACTATTGCCATAAGATAATCTTTAAGCCTTAACTGAAGTCTTCTTAAAAGCAAACAGTAGGTTAGCTTAACTGGTAAAGAGTGTCTGCCTTGAGCACTGTGCTCTTTTAGGAATGATCTAGAGGGATTCAAATTGACAATAACAACTCAAAAGGTTAGATAGGAACCTTAGGAGGAAGTAAGTTAATGCAGGAGAAACAACTTAGGACAGGACAGTGAGCATTGTTGCACAACTTGAAGAATGGAATCAATAACACTAAATTGGACATGTAGAAACAGTTGAATTGGTGTATCTATTCGCTGTGTCAATTCTCAACAAGAACAACAACAATAAAATAAAGTTTTAAAACACACATGGGCTCACCACAAGTTGGAATTGACTTGACAGCACCTGGTTTGGTGTCGGGCAGTTAGAGAATTACAGAGGTGTTCAGAGATCCTTCAGGAGCTCTGGTAGTGTAGTGCCCAAGGCACTTGACTGCTAACCAGAAGGCTGGCAGCTCAAACCCACCAACCACTCCTTGGAAGGAACGTTGGGCAATCTACTTCCATAGTGATACTGCCTCAGGAACCGAAGGAGGGGTTGCTATGAGTCGGATCCAACTCAATGGCAGTGAGTTTGGGTTTTTTTGGTTTTCAGAGATCCTTCACATTTTGAGTTTCAAGGAAAGATAAGAACGTGGCCACTGTAGCAGGCCCTGTTGTGGTAGTCAAAGAGAAAATGAGAAGTGTGTTTTTCCCTACACTTCCTGGGCAGAGCCAAGTGAGGACTGAGAAAAGGGCTTGGTTCAAGAGATGGGAAAGCAACAGCCTCCCTTCTGATTCCTGTTGGGGTGCTGGGAAACCAAATCACCATAAGCAAGCTCTTCTCTGGTCTTCAGTTTTCTCATCTGTACGATGGACATAGTTGTAGCTACTTTCCAGGGCCATGCCAAGCCACTGGAGCATGAGACAAAAGATAAAATCAGTAGTATTGATCCTGTTTCTATTTAAAATGTGAATATTTTGTACATCATGATATTTTGCATTAAGTTTGATTCTGAAAATGTGGTAGTCAGGTATTATTTCCCTGGCTGAGCTGCTAATCCTGGCTCTGTGGCTTTGCTTAGCTCATTACGATGGCTATAAAAATGCTGGGAAGGTAAAAGCACCCTGGAACACGGGTCTGGTGACTGTCTGGTGGACACACACCCAAGCAAGGAATGAGAGGTCGTGTGTTTCTGAGGCCAGTCACACCTTTTACAACAAATCACATTGGTTCACTGTTGGCTGCAGAGGCTGGCTCTCCAAGTATGCCCAGGATGGCTCTGCATTGGAGTTGAGTGCATGGAACTTGACACCTTACTGGACCCAACCAACTACCCATCTTACCCATCTGGCAGACTGGGGAGAATAAGATGTTCTCCCGCACTGGTTTGGTTGCTTTGTTTGTATTCTGGTATCAGGATCTGTTTTCTTTTGTCACCTTTGACTTCCTCTCCACGGCAAAAGCTGGAGCAGATTCCATGGTGCGTATCTGACTGGCAGCTTCCTGCAACTCTTTGGTCTGCATCTCAGTTCTGGGCATGCACAAGCCTCCATCAGTTGGGTGAAAACTCCGGGAAGCCAGATGTGTTCTGTTCAGTGGGTATTCATTACATTAGGAACTGGTCTCTCGTGCTGGAAGCACAGGTATCTATGGGGAAATAGGAAGTACAATCTGATTCTGCTAAAAGTAAAATAATAATAATAAAACAAGAACATCAACTTCCAAAACAGGGCTTGTGGGATGAGATCATATGCTTCCTTCTTACCCGTGAAAATGGCCCAAACTCCTGGCTGCCCAGAATTTTCATTTCCTATTCTCTTCTACCTGGAGCAAGTTGGAGGCCAGGCTTGAGCTTTGTGTCTTTGGGACGGCCTCCTGTTGTCGGCTGTAGGACCACACCGAGCCACTGGGACCTGGCCTCCTCCGGGTCTCGCCTGCCTCCCATCCTTCTCTGAGCTCCCATACTTTGGCTTCTTGTGGTTGAGTATTCCTATATGAGGTTCAGAATTATATTTATTTTTGTTGTTGTTATGTGCCATCGAGTCAGACCCGACTCATAGCGACCCCTCCTTGGGTTTCCGAGGCAGTATCACTACAGAAATAGATTGCCCCATCTTCCTTCCGAGGGATGGTATTCACTATATTTGTTTTTGTTGTTGTTATGTGCCATCGAGTCAGACCCGACTCATAGCGACCCCTCCTTGGGTTTCCGAGGCAGTATCACTACAGAAATAGATTGCCCCATCTTCCTTCCGAGGAGTGGCTGGTGGGTTTGAACCTCCAGCCTTCTGGTTAGCAGTCGAGTGCCTTAGGCATTACGCTAACAACAACAACATTTTTATTTTTATTTTTATTTTTTTCGGTTGAGTAAATTCCAACTCATAGTGATCCCATCTGACAGAGTAGAACTGCCCCACAGGGTGTTTTTTGTTTCTCTTTAATTGTGATTTGGGTGAAAGTTTAAGGAGCAAATTATTTTGTGATGTTGATTGCGTTCCCCACAAGGTAACAGCACTCTTCCCACTTCCTCCCTGTGTCACCGTTTCCTTCCGTCCTTCCCTCCTATCTATCCCTTTCTCCCTTTTGAGTTTACCACTGGGCAAGTGCTGCCCTTTTGACCTTGCGCAGTTGCTTGTTCTAAGAAGTGTGTGCCTCCCTGGTATATTGCCCACCACATGGGCCTGTCTGTCATCTGGCTGAAAGAACCATGGAGGCAAGTTCAATTCAATTCTGAACTTGAAGGATATCTAAGGCCCATAGTCTCAGGGGTCCCACTAGTGTCTATCAGACCTGCCTCATCTTTCTTGTGATTTTAAGTTTTGTTCCACAGTTTTCTCCCACTCTATCTGGGACCTCCTATTGTGATCCCTTTCAGAGCAGTCAACAGTGGTAGCCAGGCATCATCTACTTCTTCTGGTCTCAGGACTGAGGAAGCTGTGGTTTACATGGTCCATTAATCCTTTGGACTAATTCTTTCCTTGAAAATTAACCATTTTAAAGTATACAATCCAGTGACATTTAATACACATTGTTGTGCAACTACTACTTCTATCTAGTTCCAAAACATTTCATCACCCCAAAAGAAAACCTCATACTCATTAAGCAAACAAAAAATAAACCCACCGCTATCAAGACCATTTAGTTGAGTCCTACTCATGGCAATCCCCATTGGATTTCCAAGGCTGTAAATCTTTATGGAAGTAGGTTGTCTCATCTTCCTCCTGTGGAGCAGCTGGTGGGTTTGAACTGTCAACCTTCTGGTTAGCAATCAAATGCCTTACCCACTCCACCACCAAGGCTCCTTACTCATTAAGCAATCACTCTTTATTCCTCCATCCTCATGAGTCCCTGGCAATCACAATCTGCTTTCTATCTCTATGGATTTGTCTATTCTGGACATTTCACATCAATAGAATTATACAATATGTGACCTTTTGTGCCTGGCTTCTCTCACTTAGCATGATGGTTTATAGGCTCATCCATCTGGTAGCATAAATCAGTACTTCGTTCCTTTTTATGGCTGCATAATGTTCCATTGCATGGCTATACCATACTGCATTTTGTTTTCCCGTTCAACTGTTGATGGACACGGGTTGTTTCTACCTTTTGGTAATGAGTAATGGTGCTATGAATATTGGGGTACAAGGGTATATTTGAATACCTATTTTCAATTCTTTGGGATACTGGGCATCACATTTCCTATCACCCTGCTTCCATTGACCTTTTTGGGTTTTACAACCAAGCATGAGACTTTTTGCTCTGTCTCAGATTCAAAAGCAGGACTACCTGTTGTTCTCAGCACCACACCCAGCTTCTTATCCGCTCCTCCAAGCCCAGCGCAGACTCCCAAAACATTTTGAAGAGTCTTCATAAACCCCACCATGGATGTACTGAGATGCCTCCAGCTTCATGCTCCATTCTTTCTTTTTTAAAAAATAGTATTGTATTGTGTGTAAGGTACAAGTTTACACAGCAAATTAAGTTCTCATTTAAGAATTTCTACACAAATGATTCAGCAATCTGTCGGATGTATATTTCACGATGTGTCCTCATTCTCACTCACTCTGTTCCAGTTGTCCCATCTCCCCTATTCTAGTTCCCCTGCACCCTTAGCTTCTCATCTTTGCTTTAGAGTAAGTGCTGACCATTTGGTTTCATATCAATTATTATTTTTTTAAAAAAGAACTCATTACTTACAGGTTGTTATTGTTGTTATGTACCGTTGAGTCATACTCGACTCATAGTGACCCCTCCTTGGGTTTCTGAGGCAGTATCACTACCGAAGTAGATTGCCCCATCTTCCTTCTGAGGAGTGGCTGGTGGGTTTGAACCACCAGCCTTCTGGTTAGCAGTCAAGTGCCTTAGGCACTATGCTACCAGAGCGCCCATACTTATAGGTAGTATTCTTTATTTTATGAACCAATCTGTTATTTAGTTAAAAGCTGACTTCAAAGGATAATTTCTGTTGAAGCTTTAAAGACTATCTCAGGTGATGGTGTTGGGGAATCCTCTAGTTTCACCCGGTCCAGTAAGCCTAGACTTTCTACGAATTTGAGTTCTGTTCCACGTTTTTCTCCTGTTCTTTTAGGATCTATCTATAGTGGCCCTGATAAGAACGATTGGTAGTAGTAGCCAGGCACCTTCTAGTTCTGGTCTCAGGGTAGATGCGTTGTGATTCGTGTATACTATTAGTCTTATAGACCACTGTCTTCCCTGAGTCTGGTTTCCTTCTTTTTCTTTTGTTCCAGACAAATAGAGACCCAGACACTACTTACACACACTTTGTGAACTTAAGTGTGCCACTGAAGAGAGGTGTCGCACGAGACTATGGTCCTAAGCCTTCAAACCCAGAAAACCAATCCCTCGAGGTGTTCGGTTATGTAAGAAGCATCTGAAACTATGTTCCCTATGTGACTTATTATATAATGCTCCTTTCTTTTAAATTGTCCTAGGCAAAGGGGTTAAAAGATGAGTGAGTACCTTTCCCTCCACTTTATGGAGGGAACACTCGGGTTAATGATGTGCCTGATTGTATGGTTATCCCAGCACAGGCACTGGCAAACTTTTCTGTGAATGGCCAGGTTGTGAGTGTTTAAGGCTTTGCTGCCAGACGGTTTCTGTCACAACTACTCAGTGCTGCCCCTAGACCACGAGAGCATCCGTAGGATGGCTGTGGCCGTGTTCCAGTAAAACCGTACGTCTAGACACCAAACTGGGATGTTCATATCTTTTTCACGGGTCATGAAATAACATTCTTCCTTGGATTTTTTATTTTCAATTTGACCATTTAAAGATGTAAAGGAATTAGAAATCAGAACAGTGATGGCCTCTGAGGATGATGCACAGGGATTGCCGAGGAAGAGGCTCAAGGGAACTTTCTGAAATGATGGGAAGACTCTGTGTTTTGATCGGAGCGAGGACTGCACAGGTGTGTAGTTTGGCCAGAATTCATTGATCTGTGCTTTCATGATCTGTATGGTTCAGTATATGTAAAGGGGTAGTGATGGTTCAGTAGTGGAATTCTCGCCTTCCATGAGGAGGACCTGAGTTTGGTTCCTGACCAGTGGACCTCACGTACAGCCACCACCCATCCGTCAGTGAAGAACTGTGTGCTACTGTGATGCAGAGTGGGTTTCAACAGAGCTTCCAGACTAAGATGGGCGAGGAAGAAAGGCCTGGTGATCTGCTTCTGAAAATCCACCAGTGGAAACCCTGTAGATCACCATGTTCCTATCTGCAACTGATTTGACATAGGCCTGGGTAGTGTTTTGTCCCATTGTGCATAGCGTTGCCTTGAGTCAGGGGCCATCTTGATTGTGGTTAAGAACAACTAAACATTGTAGCTCAGTAAAAATTTTAAAATATATATTTTTAAAAATGTAAAAACCATTCTTAGCTGGAAAGCCACACAACAGGCAGTGGGCAGCCTGCACCGTACTTTGCGATTCTTCTCTAGAAGAATGAGCTGCAAACGGGACCTCTAGGAGCACGTGGGTGGTCTCTGGAAGGTAGAAGAGTGGGAATGACAGCACTCTGTGTGGTCCTATGTGTCTTTCTGCTAAGCCCTGCTTCCTGATATTCTTTGCAACAAAAATCCAGCGTCAGACATCCCAAACTCGTGGCTGCGCTGCCACAGTGCTGTGTTAGCACTTGGACTCCGCCTTGGCGTGGTGGATCTCTAGAAATAACCCTTCCTTATTTTTAACACCCTGGCCTTGTCACTGGGTTTCCAGTTTCTCCCAAAGAGAATTCCAGGTCCGGAGACAGAAGTTGGAATTCAGAACGTCTGAGGCATGTTGGTAAACTGCACCCTCTTCTGCCCATCACTGCCACTCCTCCCCACAAAGGTCCTCAGGGTACCCTGGTGACATGCTTTTCTGTCCTGCAGAGTCCTGGCGCCCCTGGGCTGTGGCCTGGAGTCCAAGCAATTTCTGGACACAAGGAAGAAGTTTTCTGAGAGCTTTTATTTCAAAGCACGGTCAGAGTCTGCCCAGTTAAAAACGCTTCTCAGGGCTTCTGGAAGCCAAGGAGGGGATGTAGGAAAGAGTGTTTACCTTGTCACAGAGAAGAAGAGGGGAGCTGGCTATTCACACAGGGGAACACCCAGAGCTAGTCTACAAGCGCAGGGGCCTCTGTGAGGTTTGCAGAGGACAGCTAGAACCAACTCATCAAAGACAACGGGCGCTGGAACAAGTGGGAGCTGCTGTGGGAGATCCAGCTAAGTAATTGCCACTGAGTGGATTCCAACTCAACCCACCCCATGTGCCTCAGGGTAGAACTGTGTCCTGGGGGTTTTCAAGGCTGTAACCTTGTGGGAGGAGATCATGGGCCTTTTCTTCCACGGCACCTCTGGGCGAATTTGAACCACCATCCTTTCAGTTAGCAGTCCAGTGTTTAACTGTTTGTACCCGTAGGGTCCTGAGGAAGGTCAGGCCTCTCCAAACACCGGTGTCCCAGCCTGTCCTGCCTCCTTCTGCCCACAGGCAGGTCTGGACGCAGAGTCCTCGCGCTCTAGGAGAGGAGCCCCCGCAGCGCAGAGAAGTCCTCGGAGGAGGGAAGCAGCCGTGGCTGTCAGCGTGCAGTGGAGGGGACCAGGGAGGTGCACCATGCTCGCCTCCTCTCCAGAACCTCCTGGCCCGGGGGCGCGGCTTCCGAAGGGAAAGCCCCAAGGGTCGCTGGGGCCCCAGGAGACTAATGCTCGGGTTCAGCGTCCATGCAGGACTCCCATGGGTTCTGGGGCATTCGAGGCAGGGCGAAGAGCAGGAGGGCCAGGCCGCCTAGGAAGAGCAGGACGAAGGCCGTGCAGGCGCAGGCGAAGGACCAGGAGTAGTAGTAGTCGATCCAGACCGTGTCCTCGCTGTCCACCATGCGCTTCACTGACTGCCGCATGACCTCCACCGAGACGAGGATGCAGAGACCTGGGCACAGAGAGGGTGGCACTGAAGGGCGGGTGGCTCTCCCTTCGCCCGTATCCAGCCCCAGCCTGTGCTGCCCGCCCGTGCGCATCTGTGCGTGGAGCCGTAGGCGCCCTCCTTGGGGGAAAAGCTTCCTCAAGACCGAGGTGGCAAGTGACCCATCTGCCTGTGCACCACACAGCTAGCTCACTCATCCCTCAGAAGGTTCACAGAGTTGGGTTTTTTCAGTTTTTCTTTTCTCCCTTCCTCCTTCCCTCCCTCCCCCCACCCTCTTTCCTTTATGACTTATTATTATTATTATTGAGGTGAAATTCACATAACATTAAATTAACGGGTTTAAAGTGAGTAATTCCATGGCATTTAGACCATTCAGCTGTTGTGCAGCCACCACTCTATCTAATTCCAGAAATTCCTTCACCCAGAGGGACCCCTGCGCCTGGGAAGTTGTCCTCACTTCCCCTCCTCCGTGCCCCTGGTAACCACCAGTCTGCTTTGTCTCCATAGAGTTGCATTCTCTGGACATTTCGTAACAATTGAATCCTATAACATGGGGCCTTGAGTGATGGCACCTTTTACTTTGCACAATGTTTTTGAAGTTCATCTGTGTTGGAAGACTTCATTATTACATCATGATATTACAAGGAAATATCAGTACTTCATTTCTTTTTATGGCTGATGATATTCCATTGTATGGATATGTCACAATTGTTTATTTACACATTCATCCATTGACAGACATTTCGGTATTTCCCATCGTTTGGCTGCTCTGAATATCTGTGTACATATACTTGTTTGAGTCCCTGTTCTTTCTTGATTGTTTTCTGTGAAGTTTATTTATACTGTGCTCTGAGGATTAAGTCATTGTGAGAAAGGGACAAACTTTCAAGGTCTGCCTCCCAGCTTGCCTAGGGTTGTGGAGGCCTCAACCACGTTCCTGGAGGGAGCCTGGGAATTGCTCCACACCAAAGTCCTGAGGTTGTCCGATATAGTGCCAGAAGATTAGCCCCTCAGGTTGGAAGAAACTTAAAATACAACTTGGCAAGAGTTGCTTCCTCAGAGTAGAGTCGACCTTAATGATGTGCATGGAGTAAAGCTTTCAGGACCTTCATTTGCTTTGTGTGACATGTCTCAAATGAGAAGAAACGGCTGCAAACCTCCGTTAGTAAGTGGACTATGGAATGTGTGGAGTATGCATCTAGGAAAGTTGGAAGTTGTCAAAAATGAAATGGAATGGATAAAGATCAATATCCTAGGTATTAGGGAGCTGAAATGGATTGGTATTGGCCATTTTGAATCAGACAATCTAATGGTCAAGTATACCAGCAATGACAAAGTAAAGAGGAATGGCATCACATTCATCATCAAAAAGAACATTTCAAGATCTGTCCTGAAACACAAGGCTATCAATGATAGGACAATATCCATATGCATAAAAGGAAGACCAGTTAATACCAGTTAATTATTCAAATTTATGTACCCACCACTAAAGCTAAAGATGAAGAAATTAAAGGTTTATGCCCACTTCTGCAGTCTGAAATAGACCAAACATGCAACCAAGATGTATTTATAATTACTGGTGATTGGAATGCAAAAGTTGGAAACAAAGAAGCAGCATTTGTAACTGGAGAATATGGCCTTGGTGGAAAATATGACTTTGGGTATAGACATGATGCCAGAGATTGCATGATAGAATTTTGCACGACTGATGACTTGTTCATTGCAGATGCCTTCTTCAAACAATGTAAACAGCAACTGTATGCATGAATCTCACCAAATGTAACACACAGAAATCAAATCAAGTACATCTGTGGAAAGAGACAATGGAGAAGGTCAGTAACATCAGTCAGAATTAGGCCAGGAGCCAACTGGGGAGCAGAGCATCAGTTGCTCATATGCAAGTTTAAGGTGAAGCTAAAGAAAATTCAAACAAGTTCACGAGAGCCAAAGCATGACCTTGATTAAATCTCAAGCAAATTTTGAGATCACCTGAAGAAGAGATTTGATGCATTGGACACCAGTGGCCAAAGACAAGATGAGTTGTGGGGTGACAAGAACATCATACGTGAAGAAAACAAAAGGTCATTAAAAAGACAGGAAAGGAAGAAGAGGCCAAAATAGATATCAGAAGAAGCTCTGAAACTCACTCTATTTTTTTTTTTTTAATTTTTATTATGATTTGGGTGAAAGTTTACACAGCAAATTCATTTTCCATACAGCAGCTCACATACACTTTGTCTCATGACATTGACTTGAAACTCACTCTTGCAAGGAGAGTAGCTAAAGCAAATGAATGATGAAGTAAAATATCTGAAAAGAAGATTTCAAAGGGCAGTTCAAGAGAACAAAATAAAGTATTATAATGAAACGTGCAAAACACTGGAAATGGAAAATCAAAGGGGAGGAACACACTGCGTTTCTCAAGCTGGAAGAACTGAAGAAAAATTCAAGCCTCGAGTTGCAATGTTGAAGGATTCTAATGGCAAAATATTGAACATGCAAGAAGCATCAAAAGGAGATGGAAGGAATACACAGAGTCACTATACCAAAAAGAATTGGTCAATGTTCAGCCATTTCAGGAGGGATCAAGAACCAATGGTACTGAAGGAAGAAGTCCAAGCTGCACTGAAGAAATTAGTGAAAACAAGGCTCCGGGAATTGATGAAATACCCATTGAGATGTTTTAAGAAACAGATGTAGCACTGGAGGTGCTCACTTGTTTATGCCAAGAAATGTGGAAGACAGCTACCTGGCCAACCAACTGGAAGAGATCCATATTTTTACTCATTCCAACAGTATGCAGAAATTATTGAACCATGTAATTAATATCATATGCATGTTAAATTTTGATGAAGATAATTTTAAAGTGGTTGCAGTGAGACATTGACATGGAACTGCCAGAAATTCAAGCCAGATTCAGAAGAGGAAGTAGAATGAGGGATATCATTGCTGATGTCAGATGGATCTTGGCTGAAAGCAAAGAATACCAGAATGATGTTTACCTGTGTTTTACTAGCTATGCAAAGGCATTCAACTGTGTGGATCATAACAAATTATGGATAACACTACAAAGAATGGGAATTCTAGAACACTTAATTGTGCTTGCAAGAATCTGTACCTGGACCAAGAGTCAGTTGTTCAAACAGAACAAGGGGATACTGCATGGTTTAAAATCAGGAAAGGTGTGTTAAGTAGTATCCTTTCACCATACTTATTCAATCTGTATGCTGAGCAAATAATCCAAGAAACCAGATTAAATAAAGAATGTGGCATCAGGATTGGAGGAAGACTTATTAACAAATGCAGATGACACACCTTGCTTGCTGAAAGTGAAGAAGACTTGAAGCACTTACTGATGAAGATTCTGTATGGATCACACCTCAATATAAAGAAAACAAAAGTCTTCACACCTGGACCAGTGGGCAACATCATGATAAATGGAGAAAAGACTGCAGTTGTCAAGGATTTCATTTTACTCGGATCCACAATCAGTGCCCATGGAATCAACAGTCAAGGAATCAAATGACGTGTTGCATTGGGCAAATCTGCTGCACAAGACCTCTTTAAAGTGTTAAAGAGGAAAGATGTCACTTAGGAGACTAAGGTGTGCCTGACCCAAGCCGTAGAATTTTCAACAGACTCACATGCTTGTGAGAGCTGGACAGTGAATAAGGAAGATCGAAGAAGAATTGATGCATTTGCATCATGATGTTGATGAAGAATATTGAATAGACCATGGACTGTCGGAATAATGACCAAATCTGTCTTGGAAAAATTACAGCCAGAATGTTCTTAAGAAACGAGAATGCCAGACTTCATCTCTCATACATGGGTCATGTTGTCAGAAGCATGTCACGTATGGTGAAGTAGAAGGTCTGCAGAAAAGGGAAGACCCTCGGTGAGATGGACTGACACAGTAGCTACAATAATGGGCCCAAGCAGAGCAATGGTAGTGGAACGGTGCCGGACTGGGCAGTCTTTCACTCCGTCAAACAAGAGCTCTGTGATTCGGGACTGACCCGATGGCACTAACAACAATGAGTCCTGAGGTAGGCGGGAGGGTGTTGTGTCAGAACACCCTCCCTCATGACGTTGCCCCTAAATCTGGGTACATGGGCAGGAGTCCCCGCTCTACCTGCGAAGGCGTAGAACATGGATCCTGGCCTCAGCAGGTAATCTCTCTTCTTCCGGAATGACAGGAGGATGCAGATGGTGCCCAAAATGATGAAGCCAAGGCTGAAGATGGAGATGGCAGCCGCCGAGATGCTATACTCTGCAAAACACAAAGGGGCAAGAGGACTCAGTGGTCGCTGCGGTCCGGACCAGCTCCTCCAACCAGACTAGTGACAAAGCTCACGCCTACTACTTCCATTTCACACGTGAGAAAACGGAAGGTCTGAGAGATTCAGGAACTTCCTCAAAATTGCACAGCAACTAAAGGGACTTCTTCACCGGGAGCCTCCTTCCACTTCATGCTCACTGCACTGCAAGAACCGGCCACCAGAGGCAGAAGCCTTGGAAGGAGGCAGCCATGTGGCTGGAGACTTTTCTAGAGCAGAAATCTTGGTCCAACTGGCAGGGCAGAGGAGGCACCTGGGCCGTGGGGGGCCTGCTCTGGGACTGACAAGGGCCTCTGGAGGGAAGCCCGAGTGTGGTGTTACTGAGAGTGGGTGTGTAAAGATGTGTCAGACAGAATGTGTGTGGGTGGGCAAAGGCACGTGCCACCTGTGTAAGGATGTGTCAGAGAGAGAGTGTGTGGGTGAGTGGATGGATGTGCTGCACGTGTAAGGATTTGTCAGCGTGTGTATGGGAAGGGTGTGCATGTACATGTGTGTGCCACACATGTAAGAATCTGTCAGACAGGGAGTGTGTGTAGGTATGTGAGTCTGTGCACCACACATGTAAGGATTTGTCAGTATGTGTGTGTGTACCATGAGTGTAAGAATTTGTCGGTATGAGTGTATTTGTGTGTGTATTAGTGTATGTGAATGTGTTTGTGTGAGGGCATTAGTGTGTGTAAGTGTGTGAGTGTGTGTGCTATGCATGTAAGGATTTGTCAGCATGAGTATATGAATGGATGCTAGTGTGTGTGAGTGTTAGTGTGTGAATGTGTGCAAGTGTGTGCTAGTGTGTGCTATGTGTAAGGATTTGTCAGCAGGAGTATGAGTGTGTATTAGTGTATGAATGCATATATGTGTGTATATATGTGTGCTTGTGTGTGAGGATCAGTCAACAGGAGTGAGTGTGAGTGTGAGTGTGTGTTGGAGTGTGTGAATGTGTGACTGTGGATGAATGTGTGCTATGAGCAGCCATAAGCACACACGTCTGTATTTACAGCAGCGGGCACGTATCTGGGCTCCAACAATCACTAAAGACCCCCAGAGCACAATGTGCTGGGACCGCACGGTTCTCCACCTGGCTTCCCTCTAGAGGCCTGGGGCTGACTTACAGGCGAGGGCGGGCATCAGGCCCTGAGTCCCCGCAGACTCTGACCCTACCCATCCTGAAAGCCATCCCAGGGGTTAGAGTGCTTGTTCCATTTCCGGAGCGCCTGCCACCACGGCTCCCCTTCGGCTCTGGTGGAGAATGGATCCCTGCTGCCATTAGGAGGCCACTAGGAAACATCTCTTTTGCAGCCTCTCCCAAGACCTGGTGCCTCACAGCTCCAGGACACCTGGAGACAGAGTGCCACCATCCCGGCCCTCCAGAGCGAGGAGGATGACGAGTCCTGTGATCAAATGCGTCAGGACGGGCTGGGTTTCCATCAGGAGCAGGAGGGTCAGGGCTCCAGTGCCAAATGATTTTCTGGCTCAGCAGCGTGTGACGGAAAGCACTTCTCACCGCCCCCCCCCCATCCACCGCCAGCGGGCTCACCTTTCTGAGTGGTGACTTCGAAGATCTCCGAGCTCTCGCCTGGGTTGAAATGCCTGAAGTAGGAACAGTTTTTCTCTGCAAATAAGGGAGACAACCTGTGAGTGGAAGAGTCTTGGCCAAGGGAGGGTGGGTGCCACCCCATGGGGGCAGGGAAGGGGTACTCTAGCTGACTCCCTGCTTCCCAAACCCTGAACTGAAGTTTGGCTGAAACGACCATCTTTCTCTGACCCTCAGAACAAAATTCCAGTGGGAGCATGGGGTTGCCTCCGAAGCTAGATGCTTCTCAGGAAGCCAAGGTCGAGTGAATCCTCGAGGCAGACAGTCCATTAGACAGAGCAACCCAGGCTCAGGGCTTGGGTACAGAGTCCATGGTCAACAAAGGCCCAAATAGTGTTCGCAGCTGGGACCAATTCTGCCCCCTGGGGGCAGTGGGCAATGTCTGGAGACGTTTGTTGATTTTCACAGCTGGGACAATAGGTGGGGAGGGTGCTACTGGCATCTGGTGGGTAAAGACCAGGGATGCTGTTAAGCCACCTACAACGCACAGGAAAAGCCCCACGACAAGGAAGGATGGGCCCACAGTGGCAATAGTACTGAGACTGAGAAGCCCTGAGTTCACCCAGAATCTAGAAACAGGATCCAGAGCTGGTGTTTTCTTGTGTGCTGCTCATCAGAATCCAGGCCCACTCCCTGGTTCGTTGGATGCAACCTGGAGATCAGTGTTTTTCAGAAGCATTCCAAGTGATGCTGATGTTCAGCCTGGCTGGGAACTCCTGCCTCAGACCTCCTGAGGAGGACTTTTCTGCACCATCTGGATTGAACTTGGGCCAGGGTAGAGAATCTCCATCTTAGGGCTAGAAGTGGCCTCCAGGTCGTTCACTGTGGTCATAGGAAGGCTGGCCAAGACCTTCCCCCAGCAAGCTGCTGAGCCTCCCTGGTAAGTGTCCTAAAAGCTGAAGACAATCTATCTGTAAATAGTAGGCCCACCTGTATGGATTTGATGTGGCAGGGGGTGAAGAAAGGGGGTGGAGCTCAAAGCAGAAATTCACACTGACTTCCATTTTTCTCCTCTTTCTCTCATAACTAGGCTATCAAATACAAGAACATTCTTATCACTTACTGAGTTAGAGTTACATTCTTTCTTCCTGTATTAGCAAGTACAGGAATGGATTCTTTATTAGTTTCTCTCCTAAAAAAAAAAAAAAAAACCTCCAAAAAACTAAATTTAGGTTGCTTTTTATTTGTGTGAGGCCCTTCACTGATTTCACCTTCCTGTGGGTCAGTGACTCTGAACAGAAAAAAACATCCCTGACCCTATTTCAGGTGGCACCTAGTCCATTAATTCATTTCTCTGCCTTGAGGCCACATTTAAATTATCACAAGTTGTTGATGCTTAGTTTCCTGGAAAAGCACCTGCTGAAGCCTTCCTTGTATTTGGCCTAAATTATCAAACAGCTACTTAAGTCTGTGGCCTCCAACTGATCCCCTACCCACCAGTGGCAGAGTGCTGCCTGTTCTGTGTTTGAGGAAGGAAGTGAGCCCTGAGTCTGGTCCTGGTTTAGCAGCAGCAAATGTTCTGTGAGGTAAACAGCCTTCTCTTTGAGCGTCTATATTTAAATCACTTTCCTTTTGAACAGAGGTACCTGGGGTGGCTGGCTGCCGGTGCTGATGTCAGAATGGATGCTGCTCTTTTCTCTCTCCCAGTGCTGTTTGAGAGCAGAACGCAAACCTCTCCTGTTTGTTAGTTATTAGTTATAGATTCTCTTGAGTCACTGCTTCAAAATGGCTCATCCTGTGTCATACGTCTCCCCATGTGTCTCCCTCTGGACAAAGGGACATTTTCATTTCATTCTTGAAGGGCTGATTTCGGTTGTCATTGAAAACCCTCTGAAAAGAATTGACTGCATTCAAGTGTATTTCACGGTCGGCTGCCTCCCTGATGACTCGCTGTCCCTGAGTTAAAAGCTTTGGAGCAGAGGGTGTGAGATAAAGGCCCCTGGCGAGCCCGGCCAGGGCGCAGCTATCAGGCGGTTCTGGGTTGCTGTGGCTGCCCTTGCCCAGGTAATGTTTGGGTTATTAAACTTCCACCAGATAAACACCAGCCTCTGTTCTGGAAAACTGCTACTGATGCTCGGTGCTTGGGTAGAGACTATCTTAGTTCAGAACGACACACACACACACAAACCGGTTCCTGTTGATTCTGACTCAGATGGGCCCATAGAACTGCTCCTTAGGGTTTTCAATGGCTGTGACCTTTCAGAGGCAGATTGTCAGGCCTTTCCTCTGAGGTGCCTCTGAGTGGGTTCAAACCACCAATGTTCTACTTAGTAATCAAGTGCTTAACCATCTGTACCACCAGGGACTCCTTCACACACAGACAGGTAGGTTAAATGTCTGCAGATGCAAATATTTCTACTTCCCCCCTTTCCCCCATTAAATGTCTCAGACAGGGGAGCCCAGTGGGTGGAATTTCCAGTTGGGGCATCTGGAAGCCATGTTGTTGTTGTTGTTGTTATGTGCCGTCGAGTCAGACCCGACTCATAGCAACCCCTCCTTGGGTTTCCGAGGCAGTATCACTACGGAAGTAGATTGCCCCATCTTCCTTCTGAGGAGTGGCTGGTGGGTTTGCTTCTCTCAAACCACCAAACACATTGCCGTCGAGTCGATTTTGGCTCATAGTGACCCTACAGGACAGAATAGAACAGCTCCATACTGTTCCCAAGGCTGTCGTCTTTACAGAAGCAGACTGCCCCATCTTTCTCCTGCAGAACGGCGGATGGGTTTGCACTGCCAACCTTTTGGTTGGCAGCTGAGTGTTTAACCACTGTGCCACCAGGGCTCCTTTCCACAGCTATAGGTTGACCTATATGAAATTATCAATGTCCAGCCACTCTCAGATGTGGTTAAACTCAGAGCCTAAAAACTGACGGGCAACTACAGCTCCTTTCTTGGACTTAGCACATGAGACAGACCAGTGTCTTTTGCCCTCAACCTGGGAGAGCCATCAGCTCCAAGGCCACATGGCTGCCCACTGGAGACCACCAGCCCCTTCGTGGTCCCTGATGGCCCCCAGCAGGGGAGGTGCCATGTCAGACCCAAGCCTCAGTTTGGACATGTCCAGCACCAACATTCAGGACAAATCAAACAAAGCACGTGCCAGCTTCACTCAAGAAGAGTGTAGGGTCTTATTCAGATGGGAAGACACCGTGGTGAGCCCCTTCTATCCCAACCCCTGCCCCTTGGCCCAGGTGGTATCTGTGGACACTCCTCATCAAGGGTAACTTGATAAGACAGGGCACAAAGAAGATGTACGAAGGGACCATGAACACATGAAAAGATCACCACTCATCAGGGAAAGGCAAATCAAACCCACAGTGAGATACCATTTCAGACTCACTAGGATGAGGTCGTTGTGAGTCAGAGTCAACTCCACGGAGCTATTACCAGAGACATGGAAAATAACAAGTGTTAGAGAGGATGTGGAGAAGTTACAGCCCTCATCTGTTGTTGGTGGGATTGTAATATAGTGTAGCCACTCTGGAAGAGAGTTTGGCAGGTCCTCAAAAATAGAATTCCCACATGACCCAGCAATTCCCCTGCTAGGTACGGACACAAAAGAGCTGAAAGTGGGGACTCAAACCTATCTTACGGTAATGTTCAGTGGCATCACCAAGAAGGTGCACGGTCGGAGGAGGTGACACCAAAGTGACCGTCTGTAAAAGTTTTGGGTAGTGTTTCAGCAGAAATTTATTATTTTTTATGAAAATATTCCTGTAGTTACAATAACAAAACCATTGTTTGTGAGCCGCGTGTATATGTATCACTATACCTAAGAGGCTGAAACTCTATGCTAATTTATTTTTTGAACCTTCAGATGTGCTCTGTGAGAGCTGTCATCATTACCTAATACAGTGATTCTTCGAGCCTTGTGCTTTCGTCTGCACGTGCTACGAGCACACGCTGCTGTTTTCCTTGTGGCCACTGTTTTTATAGTTGCTGATTTTGTTAAATTTTCTTGTGTTTTAGCTACAGTATTGTGGTAATTAGTATTCGTGACCCGATAGCAATCACTTTTTTGAGAATGAAGTAGTACTTAGAGGAAAAGGAGAAAGATCAAAAAAAGCTTCCACTCAGGTACTAATAATGTAATAATGTAATTCAATGTAGAAAGATTGCACGAAACAATTTTGTTAGTGTTCTTATAATCTAAAAAACATTACATTTAAGTACTTTACAATTATATTTATCACATATTATTCTATGATTACAGTTGATAATAAATATTACTAAGGATTCTGAATGGCCTGGTGTGGAAGGAGGTCCATGGCAGGGGGTGACACCAACCCTGATGACCCCACTGCTAATGTTTACTGCAGCATGGTTCCCATCAGCTAAAAGTGCCCATCAGCAGACAGATGGATAAACAGAATGTGATGTATCTGTACAATGGACTATTACTCAGTCAGAGAGAAATGAGGTTCTGATACTCTTAGCATTGAGTTGATTCCACTCCCTGCAGCCCCAGTGAAATTCTGATCCATGCTATGATACAGGCGAAGATGCTAAGTGTTTTGTTTCCCTGGTGCTGCTATAAGAAGACATACCACAAATGGATGGTTTTAACCAACAGGGATTTGTTCTCTCATGGTTTTGGAAGCTAGCAGTCCAACTTCAAAGTGCCAGCTCTAGGGACTGGGTGAAGGCCCTTCGACCCTGGGCTTCAGCTCTGCCTCTTGCTCTCAGCTCACTGGACCTGAGGGATCTCTTCACTGAGGCAGCTGCCGGCTGCTGAGGCTGACAAACCCAAGAGCGACAAGAAAAATGGCACAGTTCCAAGATTATCAAATAACACGGCAGGCCACTATTTCAAGTCCAGAGATAGTCCCAAGATTGGCAGACAACACGGTAGGCCGCTCACTCGTGACTCAGCCAAATGCAGGATCCAAATGTGCCAAAAAGCTAGAGACCTTTCTCAAAGCTTCCTCCTAAGTGCTGGACGCAGACCACATTCCCTAAGGCAGCTACTCAGCTGCTCACAGTAGATTCCACCACAGAGTTGATTACCAGTCTCATCATGGGAAATAACTACATCCAGCTGCCCAGCCACTTAAAACCAGAGCTAGCCAAGTTGACACACAGCCAGCTACCATACCAGGTGAAATAAGCCAAACATAAAAGAACAAATATTGTCCTTTTCAAAGCCCACTGTGAGTACCCCTTTCTCCAGCTTTCCCTTTTAAGTTTGTTGGTGAGCCTGACGTTTGCCTTAGGCAGCCAGGTGTTAAACAATGGCAATGATTGTTTTTGACAGATGCCCTTGGGGTGAACACTGTCTGCACTGGGTAAGCTCAGAGTCAGGGCTCATACAGCTTTGCAAATGGGAAGGGGCTCTGGTGGTGCAGTGCTAAAGGCATTAAGCTCCTAACCAAAAGGTTGGTAGTTTAAACCCACCAGTTGCTCTCCAGGAGGAAGATGAGGCAGTCTGCTTCCGTAAAGATTACAGCCTTGGAAACCCTATGGGGCAGTTCTGCTCTGTCCTATAGGATCACTGTGAGTCGCAATAGACTCAGTGGCAGAGGGTTTGGGCTTTTTTGGTTGCAAGTGGGGTCTTCCACAGAACTATCAGATCGGCCAGAATGACATTTCCCAGCAATGAGGCTCGGAAGCTCTCCAGCCTGCTCTGTAACCTCCAATGGCTGCTGGGCTGATGGCTTTCGACACTAAAGGGGAGGGGCAAGGAGTCCCGTGTAGTGCAAACAGTTAAGTCCTCAGCTCCTTGAAAGAAAAGCCTGGTGATCTCCTTCCGAAAAACCAGCCCTAGGAAGCCCCGCGGAGCACGGTTCTACTCTGACACACGTGAGTTGGAATCAAGTCCACAGCAATTGGTTGGTTGGTTTTTTTTTTTTTTGGTGGAGCCAGGAGGGGTGAAGAGGAATAGGGCAAGTTCAAACATCACAAAACGTTCTATTCTTATTGGAACTCAACCATCTTTCTTGAATTAAATAGTCAAGACTTTGGACTGGTTCCAGAGTCCTGCAAACATTGATTCTGACCATCTGTACCCGAGCGCTCACTGCTTCTACGGAGGAGAGGATGTGGGGAGATCCTTACTCTGCCATTGTCTTCTGATATCACCCCACGTTAGTATTTAAAAAACAAACTCACTGCCGTCCAGTCAAGTCGACTCATGGCGGCCCCTCCTTGGGTTTCTGAGGCAGTACATCTACGGAAGTAGATTACCCAACCTTCCTTCCGAGGAGCGGCTGGTGGGTTTGAACCGCCAGCCTTCTGGTTAGCAGTCAAGTGCCTTAGGACTACGCTACCAGAGCTCCCCCTGTTAGTACATGTAAAGCATAGTCTACCTTTGCATTTGTTATTATTACTGCTACTGCTGTTGTTACAATACATGAGAAAACACGTTTGAATCCTCTTCCTCCCTCCACAACAGAGGAGTCCTGGGAGTGTGGAAAGGAAAGGGACGTCCACACACAAAGAGAGGAGAAGGAAGCAGCAGAGATACGGAAATAGGCTTCAGAAGTTTGTTGGAGGGAAGATGGTGCTCAGTGGTGCGGGTGGGGTGGGGGGCGTCTGACTCGCAGCTGGATTATTACTGCTACTGCTGTTGTTACAATACATGAGAAAACACGTTTGAATCCTCTTCCTCCCTCCACAACAGAGGAGTCCTGGGAGTGTGGAAAGGAAAGGGACATCCACACACAAAGAGAGGAGAAGGAAGCAGCAGAGATACGGAAATAGGCTTCAGAAGTTTGTTGGAGGGAAGATGGTGCTCAGTGGTGCGGGTGGGGTGGGGGGCGTCTGACTCGCAGCTGGACTGGGGTGAGAAGGCAAAGAGGTGGGCTCTAATCAGACTCAAGGGTGGCTGTGCCTGCTCATCTTCTGTGGCTGGTCCAGTCACTTCTTCCAGTGTTTCTTCCTTGTGTGAACCATGCTCACCTCCCACTCATCTGCTCCTTGAACTCCCCAGACTTTAATAGGCAGGTGGCTCCAAGGTCAGGGAGCAGGGCTGTGATGGGAGTACCCGCGTGTGGTCCCTGGATAGGCTGCCTCGCCCTGTGCCCTGCCTGGCCTGGCCCAGAAGAGCTGTCCGGATGACACATCTGTTTATGGGTGTGCTCTGCGGCGGCTGAGGGCAGTGGGCTCCCAGCTATGTGATACCCTTCTAGCACACGGTCACACCCGTCTCTGCCCTCAGTGCTGGGACTCTGTTTTTCCAAGGCAGCTGCGTATTTATGAGTCTTTTAGGCATCTGGGGGGGAGGGGTGAGCACAGATTCCTGGAGGAAGTGGGAGGGGAGGAAAGACAGGAGCAGAGCAGGAGGCGTGGGGCTGGGCCCAGGTTGAAGGATCCTGGGGCACACAGCATGGATGCTCTGAAGGGCCGGTCTCAAGGGGCAGCTGTCTGACATCCAAGGAAAAGTTCTGCAATCTGGTGAGATGACACACATGCACTGAGGACCACTGCCACCTTGGAGGGACGTTTGTGGGGACTGGACAGCTGAGGCCAAGTCCTGTATCTTACAGAGGTTGAAGCAGAGGCCAACGGGGCTTTGTTTTCTAGGGACCTCATGGGTGGTCAAGACCAGAGCCCAGGCCTCCCACACTCCACACAGTGGTCCTGACGTACGTAGTCCGTTGGCTGTGAATACAGAGGGTTCCACGTACACAGAGTGGAGACTGGTCCACCTCGGGCCAGGTATTCTAGACAAGCAACTAACCTTCAGTGCGTGGTGCAGCCACGTGTTGTGAAATGGAGGAATGCATGTAAAGGACAGTGGAAGAGGTGTGAGCTGGGGAGCTGGGCAGAGAGACAGAGGGCCTGAGAGAAAGGCAGGGCTGGCTTCACAGGCGTGTGACCCCAGACTCTGCACTTGGAGGCTCCTGTGCTCAGTTTAATGCTCTGCTGTCACTCTCTTGAAATTCTTAAAGAAAACTAAGAGCCCTGTGTTTTCCTTTGGCACTGTGTCTGGAAGTTCTGTACCCAGTTGCCATGGAGTCAGTTCTGACTCATATGCTGACCCCACGTGTGTCACAGAACTGTGCTCCAGGGGTTTACAGTGGCTGATTGTTCATATCTAGCTTGAAGAGCCTCTGGCTGGGCTCGAACCTGCAAGCTCGTGGTTACCAGTGAGTGCACTGGTGGTGTGTACCACCCAAGGACTCTAGAACTTCCGTGGCTGGGCCTATGGGGCTCCTGCTGGGAGGCTCGGGAGTGAAACTGCTGACCTTTCAGCCTGGGGCACAGAGCCACTGGCCTGCCTGTCTCTGTAGGAGGGCAGCAGGGCCAGGCACGCCCAGACGAGTGACCAGCGCTGGGAGCAGAAGCCCCTAGACTGTTAGGTCCGCAGCTTCTGTCGGGAGCCTCTTGGTCCTGTCTGTCCAGCCCTTGTCTCTGGATGAAAAGCCCTGAGCTTCAGGGAGACCGATATAACTGGAGGCAAGTGCCCTCATTTCACAACCAGCTCTGGCCATCAGCACAACCGCATGCAGTTGAGAGCCTCGTCCCTGCCCTGTCCTGAGCCAGAGACACCTGCCCTTGTTTCCAGGGGCGGGGGACAGGGAGGGACAGGGGGCGGGTGTGGGGATAGGGAGTGGTACGTTACCCCCGCTCAGGGTGATGGTTCTGCAGCTCTGGTCCTCGCCGTCACCCAGGACGACGTGCTTGGTGCAGATCCTCCAGAGGCCGAAGTGAGCCACGTCACAGGTGCCGTTGTGGTGCTGCACGTGGGGGCTCAGCACGGCCCAGTGGTCGGTCACCACGGCCACCATGGCCAGCACGGTGCCCACCAGAATGAAGGAGAGGGTCACACGGACCTTCACGGTTTTGGTCTGTGACATGGTGGGGTCCTCGGGCAGGACGCAGCAGCCGTGACTCTCAGGGCAGGTGGTAGCTGGGCAGGGGTGGCGGCGGGCACCGAGCGGGGGGTGGGAGCTAAGTTTAGTGTGCCTGGCAAGCCCAGAGTGGGCCGGCCTTGGGGCTGAGGGACGGGGTTGAGCAGCTGCCCAGACGTGTCAGGGGCCCGAGGAGACTGCTATTAATGCCCGTCACTCGGTATGTCAGCGTGATGGCTTCTGCTCAGATTTCAGGATGTTCTTGCCATCAGGGAGCCAGAAATACCCCGGGTGGGGCAAGGTGAGGGGGATGCGTGAGTCAGGGTAGGGGCCAGGTGTGGGCTGCCTGAACCTCCCACTCTGAGGGCCGGTGACCAGGGTGTGGGAGTCTGGGGCCCTGCTGTCCTCATGAGCCTGCCTCATTTCCCAAACCTTGGGGTGGTTTTAGGTGGTTGCTGGGCCTGGCGTTACTAACACTGACTTGAGGGAGGTCATTTCCTCCTCAGTTGTCTTTCTGAAGCTTCCTATAGGGTTAGGAGGTGCTAACCCTTCCTGACACTTGTAATCCACCCTTCCACACAGAGGGCGCCTGGCCTGGGCCGGACTCAGAGCACAGAGCAGGCCTTGTCTCAGCTCTGTTTCCGCTGCACTGTTTTTAGTTTTATCTTCTATTAATGGCAGGTAATCATGATTTTCCGGTTACATTGCCTTTTCCAAAATAAATGCATTTAAGAAAAAAAGAACAGAAGTTGGTTGATTGACAGGTGACCAGTGGGAGGCTGGAGTCCTTGGGTGGTGCGAGCAGCTAGTGCCCTGGGCTGCCAACTGAAGTGTTGGCAGTTTGAGTTCACCCAGGGGTGGGAGTAAGGCCTGGTGATTGGAAAAAGGCTTGGAAAGATCTTCAGGCTTTTCGTCCGCAGCATCTCCGAGCAGACTTGCATCTGTGATCTTTCAGTTAGCAGCCCGCTGACCGTTTACACCACCCAGGGACTTCAGTGACCCCAGCAGGGGCCGATCTGTCACAATTGACTGACTCGCTGTTTGACTTATTCATGTCCCAGCTTTAGCTCAGCGTGCACCGTCTCCAGCCTGCAGGCCCTCTCCCTGGGGATCTCCAGGAAGCAGGACATGGCACAGTGTCTGAGCCCACTCACACAGCCTATGTGCGCCCCGCCTCAGGGGAACCCCAGGCCGAGTCAGGCAGGCTGGGTGGTTCAGGGGCAGGGGTGCTGGGTAGCTTGAGGCAGACCTACTGGGTGCCAGGCACACAGCAAAGCAGCAGAAGGTTCTGGGGTCTTAAGAGAACACTTAGAAGCCATCTTAATGTTACATACATGTGAGTGGGGTGTCATTTGAAGATATGAAAATGTAGTTTGAACTCCCTGGTGTGATGGGGTGGACGTTGTAAGCTCTCTGCTGCTGGGAGTGCCAACGGTCTGGGAATGGGTATAGAACAGAGCTCTGTCCATGTGAATGGGAGAAGATTGTGGCTGTTACAGAAGCCTGGCCTCATGAGGTCGGCACAGCGAGGGGTCCCGAGTTCTCCAGGAGAGGAAGCATTAAAGATGGATGACCCTTCTTTTTGAAGTTGTCTCTTTGTGAACCAGAGGGCTGATAGCCCCAGGGATTGCAGGCAAGTCTGCCTTCTCCCAGTTTACTAAAATCTCCTCAAACAGACTGTGAGGCTCTCGGCTCCGCCTGTGATGCCCACAGAGGCCACTGTGGGCCACCTGCTCACCTCTCAGGTGGGCCATCAAAGGGCCTCCCTGGCCACTGGCATTGCTGGGAGCTCAAGGTGGGAGACTCAGCATTCGTCCCTGGACCTGAGGCCTGGGGGCCAGTGTAAGGGTTAATAATGACACACTTTATCAGCTTAGCCTGTGGTAGCTGATCTATCCAGGGCGGCAGTTTCTATTACTTACAGATGGATCCGTTTTCTCTAATGGGCTATAAGCGTCTGAAGAGTAGGGATGGTGAGACTGTTATGTACTCATTCTGGGTCCCTCCCAGAGCCCAGCCCAGATCTGAGCCCAGAGTGAGGCCTTCATAAATGCTTGTTGGCTGTGATGGATGGATGCATGGATGGATGGATGGACTGAAAGAAAGAAAAGGACAGAACACACATAATTTACTCCACCAGATGATCCAAAGGGCATTTCCATGTGGCTTTAAGACCACAGGGACATGAGAAATGCCAGCTGGGGCAGATCCGGGAGCACTGGGACCAATAGGCTAACTTGTCTCAGGGTTCTAAGGGATATCTTAGGAGCATACAGTTCTCTGTAAAGCTAAGTTCAAAAGGAAGAGTCCAGAAACACTGTTTGATCCCACTTATGTGGAGCAGCCAGGACAGGGTCCCTGAGGGTGCAAACGTTAACATGTTCAGCTGCTAAGTACAAGGTGGGAGGCTGGGGTCCACCCAGAGGGGCCACACAGGAAAGGCCTGGCAATCTCCTTTTGTGAAATCAACATTGCAAACCATATGGAGCACAGGTCTCTGACACACGTGGAGTCTCCAGCACTCAGAGTTGACTCAAGGGAGCTGGTTTTATTGCTTAATAGGCACAGAGTTTCTGTTTGGGGGATGAAAAGTTTTTACATCTAAATAGCGGTGATGGTTGGAAAAAAGTGAAGGAGAGAACAAAATTAAAAAAAGAAAAGGAAATCTCCTGAGAGCTAATACCGTCTACAGATCATCTTCAAAATGGGTATGCCACCCTCAGCTAATTGGCGGTTGTCTATATTTTGCTCGTTCAGAATGAACTTGTTTTCATTTGTACCAAATGACTGCTGTTCTTCCAAGAAGGATCAGACCTTAACTAAGGGAAGGAGAACATCTCCCGGAGGTGGACTTGGTCTGAGCCAGGATGAGAGCCCGTCTGGGTGAGAGCCAGACAAACACTCTTTGGTAATGTGTTGATCTAATGTTAAGCTCAGGCTTAATTAGGCTGAGGAATGGCCTTGGTGTTTAATCTTAAAATGCTATATTAAAAAAAAAATCAAGACGCCACCCTAATTCATCCCAACCTACAGATGTCAGTCCTTGTCGTGCCCCTACCGCTCAGCTCAGCCCGTCTGCCCTCAATTTCATCTTCTGAGCAACACTGTCCCTCTGCCAAGGGGGTCTCAGAGCTGCGTGTCACCTGTCCCCCAGCCCCAGGTCCAGAGCTTCTTAGGGAGGTGGGTGATGTCTGTGGAGCAGCTCAAGAGCCCAAGTGTGGCTGATCAAGTGCAGAGGGTGACATGCTGTGACCTCAGTGTTGTGGGAAGTTGGGGGCTCCTTTCCAGCTCTGTTCCCCTGAAGTTGATGTTCACTAGCACCCTGAGACTTTCTTTATTCCATTCTCCCTAGTTCAGCTCCTCTCCTCTTCCTGGCCCAGGATCCAAGCCAGGATTTCACATGGCGTTTAGTTGTTACATCTCGTTATCGACAATGTTAGTTGACATTGACTTGATTCCGACTCATGGTGACTGCATGTTTACAGAGTAGAACTGCTCCCTAGGCTTTTCAAGGGTGTGACCTTTCAGGAGCAGATCTGTAGCCTGACTTCTGAGGGGCCTCTGGGGAGGTTGGAAAGCCAATGTTTGGGCTTGTAGTCAAGTGCCTAACCGTTTATGCCACCCAGGGACTCCTTCCTCTCCTCTTTCAGGCTCCACACCCGGCCCTACCCAAGTTTTCTCACTGCCTTAATCACAGGGAGCATCTTCTGAGCATGGTTTATCCAGGACTCCTTGGAACACCTTTCATCCAGGACTCCTTGGAACACCTCCAGTGTAGGGAGGGCTCGGGACATGCCCACGCCAGGACCTTTGCTTTACACAGGGCAGAGATGTACCCCTTGCCCTTGAGGAGCTCACAGTTAAGGCAGCCAAGACCTTCCTCAAAGAGACTGGAGCCTCCTGGGACAGACTCATCAAGTGGAGTGAAGCTCCAAGCAGGATAGAGGACCTCAGAAGAGGCTGGGTGATGCTTATGTGCTGTGTCCATCTACAGATGTCCTTGGGGAGCCTGTGCCCAAGAACAGTTTCACGATCCCTAGGGGATGAGAGGACATGGGAGGGGGACAAGCATTTTTTACTCTAATACTTTTGTATTTGTTTTAGTGTGGACCAGAAGTATCCACACAGTGCTGCCATTAATATTTCTTTAGGGCAAGGCCAAAGGAGTCCATTGGCACAAACGGATTGCACTTGGTTGCTAACTGAAAGGTTGGCTGTTCAAAACCATCTAGTAGCACCAAAGGAGAGAGACCTGGTGATCTGCTCCCATAAAGATTACAGCCTAGGAAACCCTATGGGACAGTTATGCTCTGTCACACATGGTTGGAATTGACTCCACAGCACCCGACAACAGTAATAACAGCGCAATAAAAAGAGTCCATTTAAACAAAAAGATTAAATAAATAATTGTAAGGTGGTGCCTAGGATGTGGCAAAATGCATGCTGGCGTGTGATGTTTGGAGCACACAGCTCTTGCAGAAGTGCCCATACTTCCTGGAAGCGACAGACACAGCCCTGAGTCCGGCTCTGTGGACTGCCTGTGTGGCCCTGTAAGATGTGTGCCTTTTCCGAGCTGGTTTCCTTGCTCACAAAGCAGAGAGGATAATTGCTACTTTGTGGGATCATAGTTAAAATTCAGTGCAGTCACAGTGCACACAGGACATGAACATGGAGACCCTGATGTACATATTTCACAGAAGCCCCATGGGACTTTGAGAGACCCAGGGGTCTGTAGTGTAGCTGCCCATGGCCTGGGCAGCAACAGGAGATATCCCACCATTGAGCTGGTCAGAAGGAGAAGAAAATCCTGATGATCCCTTAGCCAAGAGAATAATAGCTTGATGGATGATAGCACATGAGAGCCGCTGTCCACTGTCCTCATTCTTCTTACTCAGGGAATGATTTGGAAGGAATCTGACAACAGTGGTTCCTACAAATGAGTATGGATGGAGCCTGAGCAATGCTATTTTGTGACTACTCTTGTGACTTATCCATCCATCCATCCATCCATCCATCCATTCATCCATCCATCTATCCATCTATCCATCTATCCATCCATCTATTTACAGATCACCAAGGGCTATCAAAATGAATGAGACACAAGCTCTTTTCTTGACAGCTGAAAATGGGCCCTGACTGCAAGGAAGCAGCAAAGCCCCAGCACCATCCATATACATGGGCACTGTATTGGTTCCCTGTTGCCGCTGTAACAAATGAGCACGTACTTTGTGGCTTAAACAATTTGGGTTTATCATCTTCTAGTTCTGGAGGTCAGAAGTCTCACTGGGCTAAAACCAAGGTGTTAGTAGGACTGTGTTCCTTCTGGAGGCTCTAGAGGAGAATTTGTCCTTGCCTTTTCCAGCTTCTAGAAGCTACCCACATTCCTCGGTTAATGGCCCTCTTTCTTCTCCGGAACCAGCAATCTAAGCATCTGACCTCTACTTCCGTCATCACATCTCCTTCCCTGACTCTTCTGCCCCTCTCTTTCCCTTACAGTGGCTCTTGTGACTACAGTGGGCCCATCTGGACAATACAGGATCATCTCTCCATCTCAAGATCCTTAATCTAATCACACCTGCAAAGTCCCTTGGTCACAGAAGAAAACATATTCACAGGTTCCAGGGATTGAGATGTAGACATCCTCCAAAACCAAATCCACTCCCGTTGAGTTGATTCCGACTCATAGTGACCCTATTGGACAGAGCAGAACTGCCCCATAGGATTTTCAAGGCTGCAAATCTTTTCAGAAGCAGACTGCCTCATCTTTCTCCCATAGAGCAGCTGGTGAGTTGGAACTGCCAACCTTTTGGTTAGCAGCCGAACACCTTAACCACCGCACCACCAGAACTCCTGTAGACATCTTAGTTGTTGTTGTTGTTGTTGTTATGTGCCGTCGAGTTGGAACCGACTCATAGCGACCCCTCCTTGGGTTTCCAAGGCAGTATCACTATGAAAGTAGATTGCCCCATCTTCCTTCTGAGGAGTGGCTTATGGTTTGAACCACCAGCCTTCTGGTTAGCAGTCAAGTGCCTTAGGCACTATGCTACTGTAGACATCTTAGAGGGGTCATTATTCTGCCTCCTCCAGACACCAGTTCACAAGCTGCTTGATTTTCTCCAATATCGCCTTGCAGCTCAGGTGCAGAAAGGGAGAAGATGGAAGGTGAGACTGAAGAGAGGTTGGGGCTCTTTCAGAAGGGAAATGCTGAAAAGGAAAGGGGCCCAGGAATGAGTGTACTTGCACGGGTGGTATTACATGGCAACTTCTCATGGTCTAGGTTAGTCAGGATGGCTTTGCAATTAAGAAGGGTGATATATTGGGAGAGAATGTAGGATCATGGCCCTGAATGGCTCAATGGGGTCAGGGAGCAGGTGGAACATTCAAGGTTGTGATCAATGAGGAGGACAATGGCCCTGAAGATCCCAAAGCTGACCAACTAGAAGTGATGACAAGGTCCAGATTGGAGGTGAAGGTCAGTGCTGCTGGAAAGGTCACAGAGCTGTGAGGCCAGGGAGTGTTTGGCCCATGGCATTGGTGTGGCTTTAATGTGATGGTGGTGGGACTCAGGTACCAGAGAGGCTTTAAGTAAGCGGCTGAAGTCTTTGATGAACACAAGGGAATGCCTAGAAAGAATTTTGGAAGATGACAGTGACAAAGGGTTCAGGGTGGTCTACCCTGGCCCTCCAAGGAAAAGGCTCTTCCCCAGGAGGGTGGAGGAATAAAGGTTTGGAGATGCCAGTACCCCCCCACCACCTTTCCTACAGTTGTGAGTCCAAGGATATGAGTTCATAACCTGCTCTGACCACAGACTTGTGTCCTGAGGTTGCATTGGCCTTTTGTTGGAAGCTGCAAGTTTAAAAATATCTGTATCAGTCATATCTGCCCCAGCCCTCCTCTGGGTTCTAAGGCCGCTCAGATCTTCTTTCTCCCTTCCCACCCCCGCACCTTTGGGACTGAGCACAGGCCTGGGCATCCAGGAATGCTATATTAGGAACCTGGGCAGGAACCTATGCAGCCAGAATGAATGGTTTCCATGGGGAGGACAGAGGGAAGCAGTGTCTTGGGGGGAGAGCCTGTTATCATTTATTCCAAGAGGGGAGGGATCAATGAGAAGGGTAGAGCAGGGGGAGTTCCCAAGAGCACAGTGAAGATGGAGGATGGAAGGGAGGTTTGGTGAGTGAAGAAGAAGCCTAGAGCTAGGTGAGGGTGAGGGTACTGGGGAGACTAGGAAGACAGATTGTATTTTCCAAGAACGGCAATGTTTCCACTCCCACATTTTCTTCCAGAGACTTGCCACTCCCCACCAATTCCCCTTCTTGAACTTGAGTGGGCTTTTGACTGCTCTAACATTTAAAGGAGTCCTGTGGCACAATGGTTAAGTGCTCAGCTACTAACCCAAATGTCAGTGGTTCAAATCCACCACATGCTCCATGGTAGGAAAGACTCGGTGCTCTGTTCCCATAAAGATTACAGCCTAGCAAACGCTATGGGCAGTTCTACTTTGTCCTATAGGGTTGCTGTTGGGTCGGAATTGATTTGATGGCGCACAACCATTATTAAAGTACAGTAAGTCCCTGGGTTATGGACTACTCATACTTGCCACTTAAGGTTATATAAATTTTTCCTCACTTTGAAACTGAACCAACCCTTACTCGCAGAAAATTCTTCATCACAATCACCTTCACTTGCTGCACTTTTAAATCATTGGAACGGCTTCAAGACTTTTCTTTCACTAAACCCGCTGCCATCAAGTCAATTCCAATTCATAGTGGCCCTGTAGGGCAGCAGAACTGCCCTATAGGGTTTCCAAGACTGTAAATCTTTACAGAAGCAGACTGCCATATCTTTCTCACATGGAGTGGCTGGTGGGTTTGAACTGCTGACCCTTTAGTTAGCAGCTGAGTACTTTAAGCACTGTCCCACTAGGGCTCCTTTCTTGCAACAAAGTAAGGCTAAATATAAGAACTGTATGCACCTTTTCCCACTTACCTACAAATTCTACTTAAAGACACACGTAGGAATGGATCTTGTTCATAACCTGGGGACTGCCTGTACAGTGGACTTGATGTTATGTGACTTCCAAGATTTCTGCCCAGTTCTCTTGCTTTGAAGACACCCTTGGAACCCAGCCCCCATGCTGCGAGGAAGCTCAAGCCACCTAAAGATTTAGGCTGAAAGCTGGATCTGAGGTCTTGCCAACTACTGGAAGTGGGAATAAATGAGCTTATAGATAATTCTAGCTCCCAGTCATTGAGATTTCTGGCTAAGGTCCCAGACACTGTAGAGCTGAGATGAGCCATCTCGGCAGGCAGAATCTGTGCACGTATTGAATGGTTGTTTGACGCCACTGGAGTTCCCAGGGGTGCAGATGGTTCATGTGCTCAGCTGCTAACCAAAAAGTGTGAGGCCACCCAGAGGCACCTCAGAAGAAAGGGCTGACAATCCCTTTCAGCCTTGAAAACCCCATGAGCACAGTTCTGCTCTTCCATATAGAGGGTTGCATGCATTGGGGTTGACTCTACAGCAACTTTTTTTTTTTTTTTTTTTGGGGAATGCCACTAAGTCACTAAATCTGGGTCAATTTGTTACACAACCCCATTACCTGACACACTAGGGGATTACGTTGTTGGTGGCTGAGAAGATGAGATGTGAACCTCGTAGAAGGAAGCAGCCTCCACCTTCCAAGAAGAATGTCATGTGAAGCAGCTTCTGGGGAGGTAGTGAGGACAGGGAGAGTGTTATCACTGAAGCCCAGACCCAGAGCGTGTAGGTAGAAGAAGTTCCGACTGTGTTTGGAGGTGGACAAGGAGGTCTGGCTTAGTTCTAGTGCTGCTATAATGGAAATACCACAAGGGGGTGGCTTCAGAAAACAGAAATTTATTCTCTCACAGTAGAAGGCTGAATTCAGGGCACTGGCTCTAAGAGAAGGCTTTCTTTCTCTGTCATGTCTGGAGGAAGGTCCTTCCTTGTCTCCTTTAACATCTGTGGACCTGGCATTCCTTGCAGATATCCAGATGTCTTGGCATCAATCATGCCCTGAGTCTATGAAGGGATGGGACAGCACAGGGACCCTGGGTCCAAAGGACACACCATGCTCCTGGCTCTTCTTTCTTGGGGATAGTAGGTTCCTCTTTTCTGCTTGTGTCTCTTCTTTTAGCTCTTACAAGATAAAAGGTGATGCAGGCCACATCCTGGAGAAGCTTCACTCAGGCTGTGACCTGAGTAAGGCACTTCATCCCACCCTAATCACCTTACCACTGATCGGCTGATCACATCATGGATATAATCACATCATTAACTAACTGTCAAATTACATCATTATACAACTGCTGAACCACCAAGAATCATGGGTGAGCCAGACTGACACATGCTTTTTGGGAGACACGATTCAATCCATGACAAGGTCTGATCTCTTCCTCGGCCTCTAGCACAAAGCTGGGGGCAGAAGTTTATAATGACACATCACTAGATTGTCATGAGATGCACTAAGAGCCCTGAGCATCTTTGGTCCTGCTTGGACATCCTTTAAGATTGGGGGTCAAAATGATCCATGTCCAACATCAGGTCATTGGTTAGATAAATGGTGGCATCTCTGTTTTACTAAAACCAAACTCACTGCTGTCAAGTTGGTTCCGACTCATAGTGACCCCTTCTTGGGTTTCCAAGGTGGTATTGCTACGGAAGTAGATTGCCCAATCTTCCCCTCTGAGGAGTGGCTGGTGGATTTGTATTTTTGGTTAGCAGTCAGATGCCTTAGGCACTATGCCACCAGATCTCTGTTTTATGCAGCCATTAAACATTATGCCTTTGAAAATAGATGTGGAAGGTTCTATGGTGAACAGAGTTGAACAAAGGCAGGGTCCCAAGCCACCCCACCCATGTTTGGCTCCATGGACATGTTGGCCAGGCCTATCTCTTGGGTACGGGGATATTGGTTGATGCTGTTTCCTTTCACTTTTCTGTTCAACCCCCTACCCCAAGGTAAAATGTATTACTCTTTTAACTAGGAAAAAAAAAGGGGGGTATTTTTTCAGAAGAGACCTAGGCACTGTGATTTGATTTGTAGGTTCTAGGGATCCTACAGGAGTTAAGGTGTCTTCCAGAATGCCTGTCAGAGGACAGCAGTCAGGAGCAGAGGCCCCTCCAAGCCCCCTCTCCTGCAGCTGTATGCACAGGAAGTGGGTTCACAGCTCTGTTTGACCGCAGACCTTCTGTTTCTGAGGTTGTACTGGTAGTTTTATTGGAAGCTACAAGTTTAAATATATCTGTGTCAGGTGACCTGCCCCATCTCCCCTTCTGGATTCTAAGGTTCCTGAGCAGCCCCTGTCCTCTCTTCTCTGGGCTGGGTGGTCAAGGGTGTTGTATTGGGAACCACTGTAGGAGGTAAGGCCATGTGGCTGGTTCTTCTCTCCCTATTCCCTGCAGGCATCCTCCCTGCCTCCACCCCAGGCCACCTCTGTGCCAGCTTCTGGGGCTCCACGGTAGGGACCCAGGACAGGGCCCCTCCTGGCTGCAGCCAAGCTCCCAGGGCACCTGAGTGGCGTACAGCCGGCCTGGAACTGGGAAAGCCCCAGTGGGTTTGGAGGTTGCTAGGGTCTGCAGAGAGCTGTCTGTCTACCACTGCTGCTACCATTCAACAGCAGGCACGGAACATGGAGGGAAGAAGTGAGTGACCTGATGCAGCAGGAGGAGCGGTGGCAGGCGTACCCGTGGCAGCTGCCGGCTACCAACCAAAGTGCAGTGGGCACAGGCAGCATCTTCTTGGGCTGTTCCAGAACAGTCCATTTGGGGAAACTTCTTGAGTGCTGTCGTTGCACACTCTCGAGCACTCACTCAAACACCAGTCGGCAAGCTAGGGACCGTTGGGAATGCTTTCCTGTTGGAAGTTGGATTTGCTCCCCCAGCATTCTTGGCAGGGGCGGTTACATTCTTCATTTGGCAGAGGAGGTGGGGCTCTGAAAGTGGAGGAGCTGGGATTTGATCTCAGGTCTTTCTGGCTCTCAGCCACCTCACTGCAGCTGCTGGGGTGTGGGCGGAGGAGGACGCCACAGAGCGGTGAGTGCCCATGTCAACTTGGGTCAGGTTTCCAGGGCTGTCCTCCGCCCGCCTGTCTGGTTTTATTCCAACAGAGTTCTGTTCCCAAACACGGTGACAGATGCTTCAAGGAGTGCCCTCCCCCCACACCCATTCAGGATGGGGTGGGGCACTTTCCCATTTCCTTTCCCAACTTCCAACTTCTGTTTCTGAAACCATTGGCTCAAAGGTGAGAGGGGAAAGGCAGAAATCGAAAGTGTTGCAGGGAAAGAAAATATGGGAAGAAATGCATGAGTTTTCCTAATATGTCAACAGCCAAGATACAACCACCACAAACATGCTGGATGACCTTGCACAAGTGGCAGCATCTTCCTGTGCCTTAGTTTCCGTCACTGCAAAACCAGGCGAGGGCAGGGATTCTCGGCCTTGGCATCACTGACATTTTGGATGGACCGTTCTGGGAGCTCTGGTAGCATAGAGCCTAAGGCACTTGACTGCTAACCACACGGCTAGTGGTTCAAACCCACCAGCCACTCCTCGGAAGGAAGATTGGGCAATCTACTTCTGTAGAGATACTGCCTCGGAAACCCAAGGAGGGGTTGCTATGAGTTGGGTCTAACTCAACATCACATAACAACAACAATTCTTGGATGGGGGTGGGAGATGGGGCTTCGCTGGGTATTGCAGGATGTTTAGCAGCATCTCTGGCCTCTACCCACTGGATGCCATTAGTACTAAACCCACTGTTATCAGGTGGCAATCCCCACTGGGTTTCCAAGATAAATCTTTATGGAAGTAGATCACCTCATCTTCCTCCTGCAGAGCAGCTGGGGGGTTTGAACTGCAGACCCTCTGGTTAGCAGCCAAATGCCTTACCCACTATACCACTAGAGCTCCTTGCCTGTAGTATACCCCTCCAGAAAGATCTCACCCTCAGTTGAGAAATCCAGGGCTAGCAATATCTCCCTTCGATAGTAGCTGTGAAAATGCTCCAAGAATATTTATTCATTTCCTTCCTTCCTTTCATTCTTCCTTGTATCCACCCTCTCGTTCTCTTTGGGCTTGCTTCCTCTTCTATCATGAAGACGTCCAATGAGATGATCCCTAAGGTACATGCTACTCCTGCTGGTCATCATGTTCACTGATTCTGTGGGTCTTGTTTGGGTCAAGGTATGAGCCTGGGCCTGCTCCTCCAACCTGGGAAGAGGTAGCATTGCTCCATTTGAGCAGAGGACACCAGATACCACATTGGAGCTGAAGGAGGGACTCAGAACATGGGAGGCTGATGCAGTTACAGAGAAGCAGTCACTTCCAAGTAAGCCCTCCAAAAATACTGGGTTGAGGAGAGCAAAGGAGGGAGGTACCAAAAGGCATCAGCCATGAGCTGAGACTGGTCAGCTGTTTTCCACACTCTTTGCTTTTTCTCCTGGGCTGAATTACATTTCCCATCTTCCCTTGCACTTGGATGTGGTCATGTGATTGAGTTCTAGCCAATGACATTTGGGAAAGTCACAACTTCCTGGTCATTAAATCTTCCAAAAGACCTTCTTCCCTCTCTCCACCTGCCTGCAGGATGTCGTTGCCCAGAGCAACCTTGGATGCTGTGGCAGAGCCCCACAGCACGAGTGTCTCAATCTCTGAGGGACTGTGGAACATAGCACACCCCCTCCAGTCAGTTGGACTAAGGATCAAATAAACTTCTGTAGTATTAAGCTATTATCTGTTATTGTGGGTTGTGTAGTAAGTCTACCCTAAGTAACACAGGTAAAGGATAGAATGGGGATTTCTGGGCTGGAGGGGGCCTCTGATTAGCTTGGACATCCATTTCTGTCAGTTCTTGTGGCTCTAATTCTGTGAGTTACGGACGCTGCACTTTGAGAAACCATGTCACAGAAAGCAGACTGCCACAGAAGTGTACCCAGGATGGCTGCAAAGCTCAGTCTGAGCCAGAGTTTCCTGGGGCTAAGAATAAACCAGAGACATAGAGGTTCTGGCACAAGGAGCCAGTGCTGGGGAGTGCTGGCTCTGGGCTGGCCGAGCGGGGAGCGCAGAACTGGGCCAGGGGTCAGTGGGTGGGGCCGGGCAAAGGCCTCAGGACCTGGTGACTCCACATGTCTGGGAACATCAATTTCCTCGGGAGCCCATCTCAGGCAGATGGACAGAGGGTTAAGCAGCTAGGCAGATTGTCCAGCAAAGCCATGAGTGATTTCCATGGCCACAAGAGCAGACTTCCCTGCTTCCAGAGCTTTCCACAGAGGCCAGGAAGGAGAGGCCCTCATGAGCCCAAAGTTCTCTTGAAGGAGACTCAAGGGTCTTGTGTCTCATAGTTCCAGAGGAGTGATGAGGCTGGTGACAGCTGAGACCATCAGTGGCAGGACTCTCAGGGAGAAAACACATGGTCTTAGTACTGAAAGAAAGGTGGGCATGTAGTTGCATGAGAAGATTACATGAGCTGAAGCTTGGACAGACTAGGGAAGGACACAGATTATCCCTCATGCTGCCAAGAGGGAGAGGTGATGTTCAGCCAGTGCCCACCTGCAGGAATGAACCTGGTAGTTTACAGCTATGTCTACTATGACTGGTATCTGGACAGCGTTTTCAGTATCGCTCACATCAGATGTCTCACCTTGGTCTCCCTGGGGTCAGGGGCAGTGGTGGCCATTGTCCTGCTTATTTACTGGGGGCTTCAGTCCGGACTATGGCCAGAGGTAGCCCGTTTGACCTCTGCTCCGTGCTATATGCTCCCATCCAGCTTTCCCAGCCAATCAATTGCTGTTCAGTTGACCCTAACTCATGGTGACTCCTGTGTGTGAGCAGAATTCTGCTTCATGGAGTTTTCAATGGCTGATTTTTTGGAACGAGATCACCAGACCTTTCTTTCAAGGTGCCCATGGGTGGACTCAAACCTCCAACCTTTCAGTCAGCAGCCTAGTGCATCAAGCGTTTGCACCACCCAGAGACCCCTTACCAGCCATAAAGCTCACATTTTGATACTCAGGCACCAATACCCATTTCTTCATTATTTCAGAATGTGGAAGCAGAATTAGTGGGCTTCCTAGAAAGCCCACCAAACAGCTTAAGGCTGTTCTGTTCTGAAGACAGGCCTGGCTTTCTCAGCTTCCCAGACACCCACACCTGGGAGGGAAGCTTGTCTGTCTTTTGGCCACTCATGAAAAGACACCTCAAGCTACCACCCAAGAGTCTAAAACAAGCCAGTGATACTGGGAGGTGGCCAGTGACCCAGATCAAAGCCAGAGAAGTTTCCTCCAGAGAAACCTGACTGACCAGCATAGATCCAAACACTTTCCTTCCCTTCTACCCCCATTTCTCCCAGAGAGTCCCCAGAACCAGGGACATTGTTTATCCTAAATGTCCACCAAGGCTTAAAGGGTCTCCAGGAAGAAAACATTTTTTAAATGTTTTATTTAATTAAAAAAAAAAAAAAAAAAAAGACAGAACTAACAACCCAAAACCAGTAGTAGGTACAGGATTCACACGGTGCTCAACTGGCAAAACACAGGGGCTGGAGAGAGCCATGGGTCGGGAGAAAGGTGAGAAGGCAGGTACAGACCACCACGTTCCCCCCACGGGTGAAAGGCCTGAGGCTGACGGCAGGCAGCAGGGAGTCAGCTGCGCTCCCTTGTTCCGGGGCAAGCCTAGGCTGAGATGCAACGAGAAGGAGAGGTGAATGCAGGGGCAAGGGTCTTGCAGAGATTGGGATGGCCACGGGAGGGAAGACTGAAGGCCCGAGGGCCCGAGGTGGTTCGGTTCCCTGCTATTCTATCCCTCTTTGTCTCTTTTCCCCCTTCTTTCTACTCTTTCCTGGTCCTCAGAGTAGGTCCTGTTTTCTCTGCCTGGGGCTGGGCAAGAGGTAGGATTCATTGGAACACAGCTTTCTCTCTGATGTTCTAGAACCTTCTGGGGCAGTGAGTGAGGAGGTGGCCTACCTGGAAGAAACAGCAAGGCTGCCTCACTTTTTGGGAAGGAACAGAAGAGAAGTCTTGGGGCCTGGGTGAGTACTGGGTCTACAGCCTGCATTCTCTCCTTCAGCCTCGATATCCACTGCCATTGACTTGGTTCTGACTCACAGCAAGCCCATGTGTGTCAGAGGAGAACTGTGCTCCACAGGGTTGACAGTGGCTGTGACCTTTCTGAAGTAGATGACTAGGCTTTTCTTTCATGGTACCAAGATGGACTGGAACGACCAACCTTTGGGTTAATAGCCGAGTGCAACCCATTTGTGTCAGCCAGGGACCTTCAGCCTGGATGAGATGGTATCATGGCACTGGTGGTGGTGGTGGAGGAGGTGCGGAGGGCTGGGGAAAGAGGGGAAGAGGTTGGCCTACAGCAAGGGCAGTGACAGGGATGGACCCTGACACTTCAGCCTTCTATGCTGTGCATGCTTGGAGACACCACCATACAAAACCAACCTCAACAGGAGGAAGGGGTTTTGAGCAAGCACAAAACGGCCCTGGCACACCTCACCTCAGCTCACCAGCACACAGGGCAGTCCGGTGGAGGTGGGACATGGGGAGGATCTCCTGGGTGCAAAGGAGGATGGGATTGACAGTGATGTCATCACCAGACAGAATGGACCCATCTGAACTCCTAGGGCCCGATCTGCCTGTGGGCTTTGTGAGCAGGGGGCTGAGGTAAGAATTTGCTCATCGCTTCTAAGTACAACAGTTACTGGGGTCACAAATGACTGTTCAAAATTGGATTAAGAAGTCTTAAAAAGTAAGAAACCATTTATCTTTAGAAAGCACGCATTTTATATAAAAAAGGGTAAGCTCTGTGTCCAAGAGAGTTTTTCTTCTGAACCTGGACACACTTCCACTTTCTTTGCTTTAAGAGGAAAAAAAGATGGTCAGGGGGCGGGGTGGGGGAGTGAAACCCTGAAGCCACTTCGTCAGTTCCAAAGTGCTGGAGTGGGAAGCAAAGCTGGGCCTGCCCTTTCTTTCATCCAAACTTCCTCCCTTGAGTCCTTTCAGGTGGTAGCAGAATAAATTACAATATTAGGAACTGGGGGAGGTGTTACTGCTTTTTAAGTTGAGAAAAGGAATGTATCTTGCTCTCCTGGCATTTATTTGCAATAAATCCTGCTTAGTAACCACCTAGGAAATTATTATTATTATTTTTTGGTCACTCTTCATCCTCAGTTTCCCCCTTCCCCCACCCATTTTTTTTTGCACAGAGGGTCAGGCTCCTGCTGCCAAACTCCTGTCAGAGGATCCGCTCCTCCCTTCCGCTCCTGTGACAGGGCTGCTCCTCAGGCAGCCATCCTCGAGCCTGTGGAGAGGGACACACAAGAGGCCACGTGGCCCCCTTTCCTCTGACCAGAGGAATCCCCCAGACTCTCGAGTACAGTCAATGTGTCCTTTCTCTATGAGGTGGAAGCTTCCAGAAGTAGACAGAAAAGCCCGGCAGCACCCACAGCACCTGGCCTTTACCTCACACCCAGGCCTTCCAAGGTCCCCTCAAAGTAGGCCTCAATCGCCTCAGGTTGAGTCAAGCAGCCCCAGGACAGCATAAAGGCCAAAGCACCAGCTGGCTGCAGGGCTTTCTCCTCAGAATCACTGTGTTTCGACACCAGGCCACTGCCAGAGAGAGAGGAGAGAGAGGAAGATCGAGAGGCAGAGAGCGAGCTTCGGTTTCTTCAGTCCTGGTTCCAAGAACCGCAGGTTCAGAAAGCAGCTGACTCTACAGTCCAGAGGCCTTCCGGTGGCCCAGCACCCAGGCAGGGAGGGAAGGCCCTGGAATCCCATTCTTCTGGCAGGATTTGCTTCCAAGAGGAGAGAATGGCTCAATTTTGTTTTCCCAGGTTGGCCAAGGCTACGGAGCCTCAGGAAAGCTCTGGGACCTCCTGGGAGGTTCCAGAGCCGCGAGGGATCCAAACACCCTCTGTAGGATAGACTCAGCCTCTGGCTTCTGGCACCCCACCTCCAGTCTAAGCCAGCCATGACAGTGTCTGGGGATCAGGGGGTTTGGCTTCAGTAAACTGTCCATCTGAAGGAGCGTGGTCCTCCTGTTTGATGCAAACAGCCATTCTGGGAAGAGGCCGGTGTTGAGAGGAAGGGCTGGCGGCTCAGACGGGGGTGGTCCGCCGGTTGAGCATGCTGATGTGGAAGCCTTCCTTCAGGTCCTGCTGCAGAAAGTCGTGCACCTGCAGGAAGCTGGCCTCCTGGTCGGGGCTGTAGCTGGCGGCGGTGGTCACCTTGAGGGGCTCCCTGGTCAGCGTGTACATGGACAGCTCGCCCATGGGGATGGCCCCTGTGATCTTGAGGCCCACGGGCGACGCGTCCCTGGAGGGCGAGGCCTCGGTGGAGCGGGAGCTGGAGCGTGATCGCCTTCGCCGGTACCTGTAGCTTGGCATCCTGGCGTAGGGAGAAGAGGAAGACGCCTTAAGGAACTCCCGCTTGGTCTTAAACCTCAACTCTTTATTTTTCTCAATGTAAATGTTCACAGCCAGGACACCTACGGTCTCAGCCACAATGAAAGACAGGGCTCCAAAGTAGAACGACCAGCCGTAGCTGTAGTGGTTTTTCTTGTCTTCGTCTCTCTTGTCACTTGGGTCGCCCGTGTTGCTGGAAATGTACACGATGATGCCAATGATGTTGCTGAGGCCTGAAAGGGAAACGGGGTGGGGTGGGGGTGGGGAGGCAGAGGAAGTGGGGGAGGGGGAGGAGGGAGGAGGGAGAGGTTAGACCCTCAGCTGGACCAACGGGGAACAGGAGGTTGGAGGAGGGGCCTGTGGCCTTCTTCACCTTGATTTATTCCCCACCTTCTTTATTCTGGTTGTTATTTTACTTATAATTAATTACTTTTAATTGGGATAATATAGGGCAGATTCCAAAGGATGTAACACAGCTCCCGTGTCCTAGCCACCCAGTTCCCTTCCTGCAGGCACCCAGTTACCTTCTTTCTTATATCCTTCTGGAGACACACAAACACATGTGCACACACGTGCACACACATGCACACACGTGAAAGTGTACACCCATATTTCTTTTTCTCTTTCCATGCTATTCTGGCCCTTACTGTTTCTTCTGACAACACATCTGGGAGATGGTTTTGTATCAGGACGTGAAAGGCTGCGTCCGTCTTTCTAATTACACGCGCCATCCACCGTATGGGTGTCTGACTGTCCGCTATGATTTGAACTGTGTTACGTCCCAACCCCTGTACCAAGGAGCCCAGGTGGCGGAGTGGTTAACCAGTCAGCTGCCACCCTAAAGGTCGGTGGATTGCAGCCACCAGATGCTCCACAGGGAGACCTAGTGATCTGCTCCCATAAAGATCACACTGCCTTGGAAACCCCATGGGGCAGTTCTACTCTATCCCAGAGGGTCACTATGAGCTGGAATCAATGGCATTGGGTGACCCCTGTATCTGTGAACATGGCCTGGGTTGGAGATAAGATCTTTGAAGATGTGAGTTAACATGAGGTCATACTGGGGGTGTGTGTTGTGATCCTAAACCGTCATGAGTGTGTCCTTAAGAAAGAGGAGAAGAGACACAGGAGGAAGTTCACCATGGACTTGGAGGCTGACAGCCCTTGGCACCTGGAGCACCTAACACAGTCTGGGTTAATGTGTGGTGTTGGCTAGTATAATTATTCTTTCCTTTCCTTGGGAAAACAAACCCCAGGACAGTATTCAAATGTCACAGCAGGGACTTCCTTAATGGCTCACACCTTGAGAAATCTGATGGCTTATTAAAGGAGGCGGGTGGAGAGGGGAAGAGGAAGAAGGAGAGAGAGTGGGGTGTGTCCCTGCCCGCTGCCCTCTGCTCGGCCCCTCTGCCCTGGTCTGGCATCACTGACCCCTGCACTGGGCTGAGGGGAAGAGGAGGGGAGGATGCTGGGAAGCTGGTGAGGTGGATGGTTCCTGCTTCTTGACAAGTGGAGAACGAGAGCAGGAGCTGCTGAAGGAGACCCTGAACACAGGCGTCCCTTAGCAACACACACCCAGAATACATACACACACACCACACTCCTCAGACACACACTCCACACTCCTCAGACAAACACACAGCACACGTACACACACACTGCTCCTCAGACATACACACTGCACACACATCACACTCCTCAAACACATACATGACCCACATACACACACACACAACTCCTCAGACACACTGCACACACACACTACACTCCTCAGACATACACACAACACACATACACACACACAACTTCTCAGACACATACACACTACACATACCACACTGCTCAGACACATACATTACCCACATACACACACAACTCCTCAGACATACACACTGCACACACACACTACAATCCTCAGACACATACATACCCACACAGAAACACACACACTTAACTCCTTAGACACATATACTACCCATATACACAGACACACACAGACATACATACTATACACATAACACACCACACTCCTCAGACACATATTACACACACACAAACTCCTCAGACACATACACCACACATGTACACACGCATCACTTCTCAGATACAAACACCACACATGTACACATGCATCATACTCCTTAGACACATACACTACACACATACATACACACACACAAGTTCTCAGACACACAATACACATGTACACATGCATCATACTCCTCAGACACACACATTACACACATCCAGACACACCCAGACACACACACATCAATATGCACATCTATTCATTGGTGTAGGAGAGAGAATACAGACCTGGGACTAGGAGCCTGACTCTCTGACTGGCTATGAGATTCTGAGCCAGACCTTTGAGTTCTTTGTCCCTCAATTCCACAGTGGGAACAGAAGTCATGTCCCTTTCCAAGAGAATCCACAGGGACAAGACAAGATGGTGACGAGAATCATTTATAGGGACCTGGGGCTCTGGTAGCATAGTGGCTAAGACACTTGCCTGCTAACCAGACGGCTGGCGGTTCAAACCCACCAGCCACTCCTCGGAAGGAAGGTTGGGCAATCCTACTTCCGTAGTGATACTGCCTCGGAAACCCAAGGAGGGGTCGCTATGAGTCGGGTTTGACTCGACGGCACATAACAACAACAACAACAACAGGGGGGCTGGGCACTGTGCTAGGCCCTTTGCCTGACCCCAGCAAGGGCGGTACCATCACCACCATGACTGGCATTATCTTTATGGCCACCATGGGGATTCTCGCACCATTTCAGGCTGAGGAGACCTGGCACAGAGAGGTGAGGTAACTTGCCTGGCCAGCGGGGAGCAGAGCCTGGCCTGGAGCTTAGGCTGGCCTCCTCAGACCAGAGCAGTTCCCCTCACCAGTCTGGTGCAAGAAAAAAAGACGCTTAGAAAGCAAAAACTCTGGTGGGAAGGGACAAGGAGCTGTGATAAGAACTGAAGAAACAATTGCTGAGCTTTGAAATTTATTTTGCATTTATTTACTGGAATGAGGCCTAAGAAGTCATGTGGCTCCTGCCCTTCCTGACAGAGATCCCTGTTGTACTTTTATCTGAACACCACGTGTGCGGCCAGAACCTTCAGGGTGTATCTAGCTGAGTGCCAACATCTCAATGATCCTTCCAGAGTTAAAACTTTGTCCCGGCAGTTGTTCCCCTCCATACTCTCCCAGCAATTCAGGCACCTTGTTCCTATACTGGACTGTGTACCGACTGGCTGAGAGCCACCAACTGGACACTTACCAGCTGTGAGCCCACCTCTGCCTCAGATTTTTGTCACGTCTGCAGTCACAAGCCACACATTTAATGTCTCTGCTGAAGGTCAGAGGGGTTGACAGCGCTCAACCGCTGTGCAGTGGTTAGCCATGCAGTAAGGTCCCTGGGTAGCATAAGTGGTTTGTGCTCGACTGCTAACCTAAAGGTTGGTGGTTTGAACCCACCCTACGGTGATCTGCTCCCATATAGATTACAGCCTAGAAACCCTATGGGGCAGTTCTACTCTGTCACGTGGGGTCACCATGAGTCGGAATCAACACGACAGCAATGGGTTTCGCTTTTGGTTTTCAGGCACATGGTATGTTAATAGGAGCCCTGATGGTGGTTAAAAGCTGAGCTACTAACCAGAAGGTCAGCAGTTCAGACCCACCAGCCACTTTGTGGGAGAAAGATGAAGCAGTCTGCTTCCATAAAGATTACAGTCTTGGAAGCCCTATGGGGCAGTTCTGTTCTGTGTTACAGGGTCGTTATGAGCCAGAGAGTCAACTCTATAACTATGGGTTTGGTTTTTGGTTGGTTATGTTACTGGGATTCATACTTCTATGGGCAAATTCTCCTGGGTTGTGCTTTTGGGGAGCAGTGGGGTGGCTCTGAAGGATGTTTGGCCCTCCTCTCAGGGTGGTTGGGGTAGTCAGGATGGGCAGGCTCTACTGAGCCCCTTGCTCTGCCCCGGGCACATTAGACTTTGTTTCTTACAGAGAAGAACCTCCAAGCCTGGCTAGGAAAAGGACCACGGCTTCAAAGACATCCCCACTGCCCCTCAGAAGTGTTACTCAGGAAAGCCCACAAAAGGATGGATCTAAGTAATGCATGACATGTTTCTAATTCATATTCACTCAGTACAGTGGCTAAGTGCTTGGCTGCTAACCAAAAGACCGGTGGTTCAAATCCACTAGCTGCTCCATGGGAGCAAGATGTGACAATCTGCTTCGGTAAAGATTGCTGCCCTACAGGGCAGTTCTACTCTGTCCTACAGGGTCACTATGAGTTGGAATTGACTCAGTGACAACTGCTTTGTTGTTGTTGTTGTTTTCTGGCCCCTAATGAGGGCTCTGTCCTCTGCAGGGAACATCTGTCCTGCACCCTTTTGCCCTGTCTTTACCGGGCCACTCCTTCGAGCCTTGGCCTCATATGACTCCCCCCAGTACTTCCCCAATTCCCCAATTCAGTCAGACTCCTCTGTTACAAGTGTACAAGGCACCTGGCATTCCTTCTTTGGGGCACTCTGCATACCTGGACTTTTCAAGTTAATTAACCAACTAGTTGCTGTGGAATAGACTCTCACTGACAGTGACCACATGTGTGTCCAAGGGGAACTGTACTCCATAGGGTTTTGTTTTGTCTGTTTTGAATTGGGACTGTATTTTTTTATTTTGGTGAAAATACACAGTCATAAGGCATTTCAACAATTTCTACATGCACAACTCAGTGACAATGAGACTCAATTACACTCTTCAAGTTGTGCAAATATTCTTGCCATCCTCCTCCAAATTGTCCCACCATCACTGACTAACACTCACTGCTCCCTAAGTTTCTCCTCTAACCTTTTGAGTTGCTGTTGTCAATCTGGTCTTACACAGATAAGTCTTTAAAAAAGCACAATGGTCAAACCGGACAGACTTTACTTATTAAGGTAAACTGTTTTTTTGGTTCAAAGAAGACTTCAGAGGATAGTTCTGGTTTAAAATTTAAAGATAATCTCAGAGCACTAGTTTCAGGGGTTCATCTAGCTTCAGTGGCTCAAGAAAGTCTGGATTCCATGAGAATTTTTAGAGTCTGTTCCACATTCTTCTCCCTTTTGATCAAGATTCTTCTATAGAACTTTGGATCAAAACAATCAGTAATGATAGGCTCCATAGGGTTTTCAATGGCTGATTTTTTCAGAAGTAGCTTGCCAGGACTTTCTTCCAAGAAGCCTCTGGTTGGACTCAAACCTCCAACCTTTGGGTTAGCAGTGGAGGGTTTAAAGTGGTCATACCACCCAGGACTCCTGGAGTTAATTGTGCATGGTGATTTTACAGGGTATGCACTCTCTGGCAGTGGGGACCACATTGCGCACTACCCCATGTCCCCAGCCCCTGGCCCAGAGCTAGCACGTAGAGGGGACAGCCAGAGTGAGCAGGCTTACCTGCAGCCACAAAGAGGATGCCGGCACTGAGGACAATGTTGTTCTTGCGGCTGTAGATCCTCCCAGCACCGATGCAGAGTCCCCCAAGCAGGAGAAGGATGGTGCTGAGGATGGGGAAGACACTGGAGGCACGCACGATGCCTAGGCCGGGCAGGAGACAAAGGCAGAGGGCATTGAGGCTGGCTGCCCCCGTGGGCCTGCAGCTCACGGCCCTTCCCCTGGATTTGAAGACCTGGAGATGTGTGGAGGGGCAGGATCCAGGGTGGGGCGGGGCAGCTGGGGCCCATGCAAGTGAGGCTCTGGGCCTGCTGTTTACTCTCCCCAGGGCCAAATGGAGGAACTACATTTGCCCACATCTGCACACATCTCACTTGGGCTCCCCTAGGTATGGGCTGTACTCCTGCCACATCAGAAGGGAGAAGAGAGCCCCTTGGGGGTGCCCAGGAGGCCATGATAGCAGTCATGAGGAGCCTGGACTGCATCAACTCACATGACACAGCCCACAATGACCTTTGGTGGCCACTGTCTCTAAAAGCTTCCGAAGGGCTGAGAACCGTCACCCATGAGAGGAACCCTGATCAGTGGCTGAAGGCACAGGCTTTGGCATTGGATGGGTCTGGGTGAGTCCGTGCCCCATCACGTGCTGGCTGTGTGACCTTAGTTAAGCCACTTCACCTCTCTACGAGTCAGTCTCATCATCTGTGAAATGCGGTTCATAATGGCACCTACTTCCTATGGTTGGGTTTGTATGTATAAGATACTTAGTACAGAACCTGGCCATAGTACGTGCTTCATAAGTGACAGCCTGTAGACCATCATTGTCTTCATCATCATCTCCATCCCCAGGATACCATGACGATGTGGAAGCTCAGGACGCACTGGTCATCACAGAGGAGGAGGCAGCTGGGAAGGATGGGGTGCCCATGGCCCAGGTGTCCAACAGACCTACATTTAACCCTTGCTTTGCCACATACCAGCTAGGTGACCAGAAACGGGTAACCCCCATGGCCACTTTGATTCCTATTTTCATGACTTGGAGATATTAGTATCTCCCTGTAGGGCTTTGAATTATGTCCCCCAAAAAGATATGTCCAAATCTTAACCCCTTGTACCTGTGAATGGGACCTACTTGGAAGAAGGGTCTTGGCAAATATAGTCAAGTGAAGGATCTCAAGATGAGATCATCCTGGATGAACCAGGAGGACCCTAAACCCAATGACAAGTGCCCTTGGAAGAGAAAGGCTGTGTAGATTTGAGACAGGCAGAAGAGGAGACAAGGACAGAAAGGAGAAGGTGCTGTACGAGGAGTGATGCCACAAGCCACAGAATGCCAGCAGCCACCGGAAGCTGGAAGAGGCAGGAAGGGTGCTCCCTGAGAGCCCCTGAGGGGAGCACAGCCCCGCCGACACCCTGCTTTCAGACTTCTGGCCTTCAAAGCTGTGAGAGAATACATTCTACTGCTTCAAGCCACCAAGTTTGTGGTCATTTATTATGCAGCCCTGTTGTTAGTTGTTGTCAGACTGGTCCCAACTCATGGTGATTGTCTTAGTAATAAAGTGCTGCTTTAACAGAAATACCACAAGTGGTTTGCTTTTTAAAAAAAAATTCATTCTCTTATGTTGTAGGAGGCTAGAAGTCTCAAGGCAGGGCCCCAGCTTTCTCTCTCTGTGACTCCTGGCTCTAGGACGTTCTCAGCACAGGGACCCAGGTCCAAATGACACGCTCCACCTCCCCTCTTCCTTCTTGATGATACTGAGTTCCCTACTCTCTACTCACTTCTCTCTCCTTTTCTTTTCTAAGATAAAAGGTGAAGCAGGCCATACCCCAGAGAAACTCCAGAGTAAGGTTACTGCATCCCACCCAAATCCCCTGACAACTGACTGGCTGATCTCATCATGGGGACAATTGCATCATCATATAACAAATTACACATTACATAACTATCAAACATCTGGGAATCATGGCCCAGCCAAGTGGACATGTAGTTTTGGGGACACAGTTCAATCCATGACAATGACCCCATATACAATAGAACAAAATGCTGCCGAGTCTGACACCATCCCACGGTCGGCTGAGATTGGATCAGTGTGATCCACAGGGTTTCACTGGTTGATGTTCAGAAGTAGGTCACCAGGCCTTTCTTCCTCATCTGTCTGAGTCTGGAAGCTCCTCTGAAACCTGTTCAGCATCAGAGCAACACACGAGGCTCCACTGACAGACAAGTAGTGGTGCCCCGGGTGGGACTTGAACCTGTGTCTTCCCCCTGGGAGACAGGAATTCTACCACCGAACCACCACTGCCCTCTACAGCAGCCCTAGGAAATGACTAGACTCTTGCTTTTATAGTAGGGCCTTAGGGGAAGTACATTCCCCTTCCCTGGTCATCTAGGGCTGGCAGGGAGGGCAGAAGGGAGACAGGGGAACATGAGGGGAAGTCTAGAGCTTGGCCTCCCCCACGTGCCTGTGGTCTCCTGGCCCAGTTGAAATCCCAGCCACAGGGACACTTGGTGGCCCCAGCCGGGGACAAGGAGTTGGGAGCACTTGCAAGCGCCAGCCTCCTCAGGCAGCTGAGTTGGTTTGCATCCTTTCAGCCTCTGAAGGCAGCGTTTGTCTCCTTTTTGTAAGCCTCCCAGTATGTGCCCTTGCTTTACAGAGAGAGATTGTTCGGGGCATGAAATGAAGCTCTTCCTGGCACCTCCTCTTTGATTCTTCTGGCTTCTTGCAACCGCAGGCTCTGGGATGAAGCTGCCTGTGTGTTTCTGAAACGTGCCCGAGCTGTGCCGACTACAGAAGCCCAAGCCAGGTGCTCCGATGCGCTTTTCTGCAGATGGGACAGAGGGGCCAGGCCAACGGGAGCATAACCCAGGGAACCCGATGCCTCTGAGGTCACTGAGGACCTGGCCTGGCTCAGAGCATCCACCCTGCCCCGTAAGTCATGTGAGCACCTGTCCCTTCCCACACAGGCTCATTCTTGAGTTCTGAATACGCAAATGCTGACTGGGCTTGTCACCGCTGAGGGATGAGTAGGGGTGAGTAGGGGTGAGGATCTCTGTCTGCCTGGAGGACAGGCACCTCCTTCTAACTCACCCTGAGGCACATCACAGACTCACAGCAGCCCCGACACCAGCACCCTGTACAGATATAATCCAACAAATGGGAAATATGGAGCCTGGAAGAGGGTGCTAAGCCCAGGACAAGGCAGATAGGACTGTTAAAGAGAACTATGGCAGCTTGGGTGTGAGGCAGTGACCACTTGAACCCTGGGCTTCACGAGGGACAGGTCCCAGCTGGCCATGGATCTGCAAGCCAGCAGGGCAATGGCAGGAGGGCCTGCCACAGCAAAAACAAAACCAAAAGCCCAGAAGTCTCTGGAAAACTTCAGAATGCACGGCTGGAAGGTTGGTTTCATTCTGGAGTTGTTGAAGACGAGGTTAGAACACACAGCCTGTGACCTGAGGGTCTGGTGTGCCACACCTGGACTGCTGAGCGGCACCTAGGCAGGGTCTCCCACAGGCAGCAGCACCGTGGAACCTTCTGTCACCTTCTCAGACACACTTGCTCTGCACTAGAATGTCACCTCCAGAAGGGAGCTTTGTCTGTGTTCTTTGTCTATGTCATGCATTAAATTGTATCCCCCCAAAATATGTATCAACTTGACTAGACCATGATTCCCAGCATTGTGTGACTGTCCTCCATTTTGTGACCTGATATAATTATCTTCCATTTTGTGATGTGTTGTAAACCCTAACCTCTGCCTGTGGTGAATGAGGAAGGATCAAACCCAAACCAAACCCACTGCTGTTGAGCTGACTTTGACTCATCCAACCCTCGAGGACAGAGTAGAACGTCCCCATAGGGTTTCCAAGGCTGTAATCTTTACAGAAACAGACTGCCTCATCTTTCTCCCACGGACCTGCTGGTGGGTTCTAACCTTTTGGTTAGCAGCTGCATGCTTTAACCACTGTACCACCAGAGCTCCTGAGGCAGGATTAGGTTATGTTAGAGAGGATCAGGTTATGTTTGTTATGTTAATGCAGGCATGATTAGGGTGGAATGTATCCTCCTTACTTAACTCACACCACCCTTGCTCAGGTCACAGCCCTGATTCCATGGAAGCGGGTTTTCCTGGGGTGTGGCCTGCATCACCTTTTATCCTTCAGTAGCACCAGGAAACGAGAGTCAGGAGCAGAATGTGTCCTTTGGACCCGAGGTCCCTGCACCGAGGACCTCCTAGACCTAGGGAAAGACTGATGCCGAGACACATGGAGACCTCCAAGGAATGCTGGGCCCACAGATGTTCAAAGGAGACAAGGCCCTCCCCCCAGAGCCAGAGCCAGAGAGAGAGTGCTGACACCCTGAATTTGGGCTTCTAGCCTCCTAAACTGTGAGAGAACCAATT
>NW_006921605.1:16895257-16903420 GCF_000298275.1 Orycteropus afer afer | reverse complement strand
AGTCCGTTCACTTCATATCCCAAGTGCCTGACACAGGTCCTGGCACCTAGTAGCCCCACAATACATTTTTAAATGAATGCAGAGATGAATTCTCAGGACCTTTTACCTCCCGAAAACGCCAGCTCCCAGAGGGCCCTCTCCTGTGCTTCTGGATATTTTGGGGATCCACAGTCTGGACATAGGCTGAACACTGGGAAGTAGGTGGCCTAGGAAACACAGGTGGGTGGCCATGTGATGATGGCCTTGACCTACCCTGCAAAGCTGTTCAATCCCCTCTGGTCCAAGGTCACAGGTCCCTGCACCTGGAGGTAAAGGACCATCAGACACAAGCACCCTTGGTCCTAGGGCCAAACATCCCTGCTTCTGAAGCCACTGAGTTGAAAACAGTCGTCTGTTGAGGGGAGTTAGCTCTGCTTGTCCCTCAATTCCACCAGCAGCTGGAGATCACAGGCCCTAATGCTGTCAACTTTCTCTTCTTGGGCATCTCAGAGCTTGTTCATGAGCCCTGCTGGTCTCCCACAGTGTACCTTTAAGGAGAACATTTCCTTCCCAAATGAGCTTTCATTGCTGTTGTACTGTCACATTTTATTTGGTTACAGAAGACCCTCCCAGCTTGTCCACCCTCCTGGGTGCTGCTAGTTTGAGGCTGAGCAGGAGTGGGAGCTTGGCTGGTCACACAGCTGCAGGTGCTCCACCCTTCTCCACCCTGCATGGTGCCTAGAGGCTGACCTTTAAGGAGGACACCTCGGGTTCCCTGCACTCTGGCGACTGGCTGAGTGCAGTGATGCGAGGCCTGGGCAGGAGGCTGGTGGATGGGAGGAGAGTGAAGGCAAGGGAGTTATTCTTGGGTTTCCTTCCTGCCAGACTGCAGGACAAAGTGGCTGCATCCTTTCACTAATGGCCTCAGCTCCTGCCCCTTCAGCGCTCCTCAACCCGGGTCCCAGAGCTGCCTCCCTTACCTGTTCACACCTGGGAGTGGTAAGGGCTCCCTGCTGTGGCTAGCCTCAGGGTGCTGCACCATCCTTTTTGGGTTTCCATAATCTTGCCAACACCTTTTGTAAATAGCCTTACATGAAATACCCACTATTCACCCCATTTGAGCATGTCATCTACTTCCTGCTGGGACCTCAGGATGCTGTATTGGCTGACCTGTGGGCTGATGGGTTGGGAGGCCAATCCAGAAAGAGATTTCAGTGCTCTGGACCATGAGGGACAGGTGAATAAAGAGGAATGCCATTGCTCTTAGCTGCTGTTCAGTTGCGCCCCCACCCATGGCAACCCCACGGACAATGGAATGAAACGCTGCCAGTCCCACCCCATCCCTGTGATTGGCTGTGGAGCCAACCATGTGATCCGTACAGTTCTCACGGTGAATGTAACGCTGCTGGTCCCCCATACCCATGATTGTCTGTGGAGCCAACCATGTCATACATAGAGTGCTCACTGGCTGAATGAAACACACTGGTCCCGCCCCATCCCTGTGATTGGCTGTGGAGCCAACCGTGTGATCCATACACTTCTCACTGGGTGAATGAAACGCTGCTGGTCCCGCCCCATCCCTGTGATTGGCAGTGGAGTTCTCACTGGCTGATTTTTGAAAGTAGGCTGCCAGGCCTTTCTTCCTAATCCATCTTAGTCTGGAAATTCTGCTGATACCTGTTCATCACAGCAACACACAGTCCTCCACTGATGGACAGGTGGCAGCCAGTGTTGGATTATCCAATAAGCAAGTAGGCATGGGCTGACTTATGCTTACTTGCTAATCTGTAGTGAACCATTTCACATTTTTCACACCAGATTCTGCTTCTAGGTACGGCTGGCATCTGTCTCTCTCCTAACCTCATAGCACCTTCCTACAGAATCAAAGCCTCTTTGCAAATTTACAATCCCTGATGGTGTGAGAGGTACGTTAGCCAGGAATTGAACCCGGGTCTCCTGCATGGGAGGTGAAAATGCTACCGCTGACCCACCAATGCCAGAGGACTAGTCAGGGCCAAGGCCTAGGACCTTAGGAAATTCAAGTGAAAAATGCAGAGGGAAGGTGCCTCCTGGAGTCCAGGCACCTTCATTCGCACAGTCCCAGAGTTGGTCACGAGGCAAATCTACTTAAGACCTGCTGGCCTGGGGCTGGGAAGAGAAGGGCAGGTTCTAAGTTTAGGGTTAATTCTTCATTGAGATCTCTCATCAGGCTGAGCACCAACAGCCACTGCAGATAGCTGTGCAGGCCAGGTGTCACACAACTTGAAGGGTGTCACTCATGCCGTAGTCTATGCAAGTGGCATCCCTTGAGTTGTGCAGTGTGCAACCTGCACAACTCTCTATGGTGGCCTTGGGGGATCTCATTCACTTGGTTCCCTGTGGGCCCCCAGTAGTCAAACGAGAGGACAGGTTGGGGTGGAGGAGGTGAGGGGGCAGTGAGTGGAGGCAGAGTTCTGGCCAAATTATTTCAGGTTCTGGGCCTGGCCGGAGCAGCCTGACACTGTCCCCAGGTTCCATGGGAACCGCATGCTGTTCTATTTCACTTGATGACTCAGAATCAAAAGGCTTTCTCTTAGAAAAACCAAGCCATGAGCAGGTGCAGAGTGAATCATGCCGCCTCTGAGGGCACTGGTATCGATTCTGCATAAATGAAGCAGGGCCCGTGCCCCCGGGGTGTTGCTGCGAGCAGCTCTGCAGGTGTCTTGGCCAATGGAAATGGAACATGACTTTGAAATGCTGCCCCCGGCCCTGGCTGCGCCTCCATTCCCCTCCCAGGATGACATGTGGCTTCAGGGTGTGGGACTGGGCTTATCCGCTGGGGCTCAGCATATTCTGAGCTCCAGTCTAGGGGGCGCAGCCCAGGCACAGGACCCAGAAAGGGCCAGGAGCTTGAGGGGCCTATGGGCCAAGGAAGTGGCTCCACCAGCAGGTGCTGAAGACACGTGTGATCCACCCATCAGAGACTGCCCTGCCACCTTCTCCCATAGGCTGCCAGGAAGCCTTCTGGGATGGCTGACTCCCCCTAAAGCTGCTTTGGTCTTAGTCTGAATTTTCAAGGAATAGAATGCTGAGGGCATGGGGTAGAGGAAAGGGTGGGCAGGTCTCATGCAAGCAGGACAATGTGCTTGGGGTCCCATATCCCACCAGGGATGCCTGGCCAAGGCAGGGCCTGTGTCTTTAACTTCCTTTGTCCCAGTTCTGGTGCCCTGGTGGCACAGTGGTTAAAGCGCTTGGCTGATCACAGAAAAGTTGACGGTCGAATCCACTAGCCACTTATGGCAGTCTGCTTCCACAAAGATTCACAGCCTTGGAAACCCTACAGGTCAGTTCCGCTCTGTCCTATAGGGTTGCTATGAGTGGCAAATAAACTTGATGGAAGGGTTTTGTATCCCAGATCCAACCAATCAGCTCCTCTGAAGCTAGCCAAGCCCACCCCAGCAACCTCTCTGCCCATCCCTCAGTCTCCCCAGCAATGGGACACAGGCCTATCAGCCCAGTGCTTCCTCGTGGTCACCCACTAGTTACAGCAGAACTGAACTAACCATTTCAGAATCTAAGAGGGAGTGACAACAGCTTCCAAAGCAAAGTACTGCCTTCATTCCCACGGCCAACTTTCCTCCAGCTGCCCACCCACCACAGGCTTCCCTCCATGTGCAAAGGCAGTGAAGCGTTCCTGATACTCACGAAGGAGGTACTCGGAGCTGTCATGGTCATAATCGTTGTCCTCGGGGAAGTGATTGATCCGGAAGCAGTGCCCTTTGTAAAGCCCTGGAGAGAACAACAGGAGGAGAATGTTGTAAATGCTCCATGGGCTCATTCATCCATTCATTCCAGACAGGACTTACTTTGGGTACCAGCCTCTGCAAAGGCCCTAGGGATAGAGAGAAGACAGGCTCTCCCAGGGGTCTGGCCTGGCGGACACAAGCATGTACAAAGATGCATGTGTGAGAAGTGCTCAGGAGCAGGGTGGCTGGACACCTTGGGGACCTAGAGAGGGAAGGTCCCCTCAGCTGGGGGAAGTAAGAGGGACCCCCAAAGGCAACAGTTATGGGTTGATTTGTGACCACAGGAAGACATGTTCAAGTCACAAACTTGGCACATGTGAATGTGATCCAGTTTGGAAACACTGTCTTTGCAGATACAATTAATTAACATGAGGTCACACTGGGCCCTAATCCAATGTGACTGGTGTTCCTATAAGCAGAAGAGAAGAGACACAGAGCCAGATACCCAGAGAGACAAAGATGTGTGAATCCTGTAGCAGAGATTAGCAGAGATTAAAGCGATGCTGCCACAACTCGCCCAGGACCACCTGAAGCCAGAAGAGGCAAGGAAGCTCCCCCTCCCTGCCTGACCCCCCCTCCTAGCCACAGAGAGAGTATGGTCCTGCTGACACCCTGATGCAGACTTCTAGCTGCTAGAACTCTGAAAGAGTAAATTTCTGTTGTTTTAAGTTGCCCAGTTGTAGTACTGGTTACTACTATCCCAGGAAACAAATAGAGTGGTCATGTCATACATGGTCCAAATCTGGACACCTGTGAGAGTGGAAGGACCTCTTGTTGGTACAAGAGGTGTCAAGCAGAACTGTTCTGGGCAAGCAGGACATATGACCCATACCCAAGGGGATCCTAGAGCCAGGTCTTAAGAAATGACAAGGCATTTGCCCACTGAGAATGGAACGAGGTGGGAGTTTCCAGGCAGAGAAGCAAGACATGCAGAGGTGGGGCAGGAGCTTGGCGTGTTGGGGAGCATGGAAAGTTGACTGTCACTAGAGTTTAGCAGGATCTGTGTAAGGGTGGAGGCCTGGGGCTGAGGAGGCGGCAGGCAGCCATAGCAGGAGCGGCTGTACGTCATAGGTACATCATGATGAAATCTGCCCCTGTGCTGTCTATCTTTCATATTCTTCTCTCTTTCTCAAACACACAGTTACTGTGAGTCCCTCCTAAGGCACATCTCAGTCTTCACATAGGTGAAACCATGACTCTAGTCCCCTCATTCAGTGTGATCAAAAGAAGAGGACACAGAGCAATGACACTTCCAGAAAGGCTGCATCCATATCCTGGCTGGTTTTCCCTCTCCACTCTGTGAAGTGACCTTCACAGGGTGGGAGGCATGAGCCAACCAACCTTCCTTCCAGAATCTCCCATCTAGCTCTCCCAACCCCTGCTCCCCGGGAATCTGGAAACACCCACAGAACCAGACACAGGTAGAGAGGGGGTGTTCAGGGTTTCATGCCTTGCCCATGCCTGCCACCCCCTCACTCCCTGGTCAGCCTCCCCACTGGTGCAGAGACACAGCAAGGAGCTCATCTCAACACCCATGTGGCCACGGCTGGGTCTGTTTCCAACCAGGGCCAATCTTCTTCTGCAGCTGCCTCCAAGCATCCTGCTGGCCTCCAGCAGTCCTCCCGGCCGTGCCTGACCTCACTGTTGGGAGCACAGTTTTGGAAGCATCCTCTTCTCAGTACTTCCAGTTGGGAGAGGCCACTAATGAGCTCCGAGCATGCCGTTCTGCCACCCTGGTTACCAGTTAGCTACTTTACCAGCTGGCTTTCCCAAACCTTCCCCACTGTCTGGTTCCTTTAGCTGCTGCCTCCAAATATCTGGGTGCTCAGTAAGGATCACTCTTTCCTAAAAGCCCACAGGCCTGAAGGGGTGAGCTGGGCTTGGTCAGAGATGGTGGGAAGGCAGACTAGGGGTCTTAGAATGATGTCTTGAGTTTGATGACACTTGCACCATGTTCTCTGCGGAGCACAAAACATGAACAAGTTTGCTAACCCCCTTAGAGTTCTCATCTGTAGAACAGGGATACCACAGTCTTTATCTCATTGGATCTTAGGAGGATTAAATGAGATCACAGTACAAAGATACTTAGGATGATTCTTACCCATATCGCTAGCTCAGGGGAGATGCTGTTCTTGGACCCTGAAATAGCCTGCTCTCTACTCCATGTGTCTGATCTTTCGTGAGTATGTGCTTGTGAGCAAGAGGAAAGGGTACCATGGAGGTTGGTTGTTTTGGTTACCCAGTGCCTCTCTGACAGGAATATACCACAAATGGGATGGCCTTAACAAACAGGAGTTTATTCTCTAACAATTTGGAGGCTTTAAGTCCAAGTTCAAATTGCCAGGCTCTAAGGGCTGGGTGAAAGGCCCTCAGCCTTGGGCTTCAGCTTTGCCTCCAGCTCCTGATCCACTGAAGCTAGAGGCTTTTCTTCACTCAGACAGCTGCTGGCTGCTGAGGCTCCCAAGCCCAAGGTTGACAAGTAAAAGGCACAGTCCCAATATTACCAAATCACATGGCAGGCCATTAATTAAAGTCCATTGTAAGTCCCAAGGTCGGCAGAGCATGGCAGCTACTGAACAATGACACGGTTGCAGGGTTCAAGGTGCCATTAGCTAGAGACCATTCCCAAGGCTTCTGCTTATATACAGGAAGCAGACCACATTCTCTAAGGCACCTACTTAGCTGCTCACAGTAGATTCCACCATGGAGTTGATTGCCAGTCTCATCATGGGGAACACTACATCCAGCTGCCCAGCCATTCAAGCAGGCCCAACCAAGTTGACACATCAACTGAACTACCACACTGGCCTTCCAAAAAACCAAACTAAACTCACTGCCATCGAGTCGATTCTGACTCATAGCAACCCCCACTGGATTTCTGAGGCTCTCCGAAATCTTTACGGGAGTAGATCGTCCCATCTTCCATCTGCAGAGTGGTGGGTAAGTTTGAACTGCTGACCTTCTGGTTAGCAGCCAAGTGCCTTATCCAGTGCACCACCAGAGCTCCTTGGAGGCTGGCCTTAGGAGAGCCAAAAGGGAAGGGAGCCTCAGACATTAGGGCCCTGCAGGTGAACCCTTCCTGAACGCCCTGAGCAACTGTCCTAGGGGAAATGCAGACTGTGCTCCCAGAGATAAGAGGCCTCTTAGTGAGCCAGTATGTTCTACAGGTAGTCACAGGAGCCCACGTTACCACATGGATAAGAAAGCACGGTTTGGGGGCATCTCACTGAGTGTGCTGACGTGAAACTCATGCAATCTCACAGCTCAGGTTTCCAAAGCAACTGTAAGAGGTATCTACTCTCGTGCCCCACCTGGGATCTAAATCCTGTCCCCTGGTACCTCCCATTTGGGGACTGCCAGTGATTGGGGAACTCACCACCTCCCAAGATACTCCATTTTCAAACAGCTGGAACTTTAGAGGAGTCCATGGGTGGTGCAAACAGTGAATGCACTCAGCTGCTAACCAAAAGTTTGGAGGTTCAAGTTCCCAGAGGTGCCTCAGAAGAAAGACTTGGGGATCTGTTTAGAAAAATCAGCCGTTGCAAACCCTATGAAGCTCAGTTCTGCTGTGGTACACATGGCGTCACCAGGTGTCAGAATCTACTCCACTACAGCTGGTTTGAACTTTGGGAAGTTCCTGAAAGTTCACCTGCCTGTAGAAAACTCTGTGCAATGGTGCTTTTATACTCCCTGGGAGTGAAAAAAAGCCCCTCTATCACGTGTCAGCCCTTCAGCTCACTGAAGAGCAGGATAGGGTGTAACTGGTTGGAGTCACGAGTTACTTGTCCAGTGTCCCAGGATTTGAGGACCAAAGCTAAGGACAAGAGGTGGCCCATGAGCTACCAACAGTTGACCAGACCCATCCTCCTGCCAGATCTTATTCACAGGCATGAGGCATGAGGCCTGATGCAACACCATCAGCCTCACCTCTGTCCCTAGTTTAAGGAAAGGGAGTTCTGGGGGGTAAAAGGGTATGAATTGGTCTGGTAAGGAGTGCAAAGAGTTTGCTCCCTGGCACCAAAGCCAAGAATTTGAGATAGTTCCCTAAATGTCTTCTCTAGGTTAAATATCTTCTTCCCTTCAGCTGTTGTTCCAAGAGCCTTCTCCACCACTGCTCCCTCCTTTCCATCAGCTCTCAGCACTCAGTGCTCTGGACCACAGTACCCATCACTGACTCCAACCTTCCAGGCTGGTTGGACAAGCCCAGCACAGTAGCCTGTCTCTTCCTTTTCTCTGGACTCCACGCTTCTGCCATTGGGGCCTGGGGTCACTTTTGACTCAGTCTCCTAAGACTTTTGTATAAGACTTGCCTTGCCTTCCCCAACATGTTTTGTTGAGTGCAATGTTTAGTCCTAAGGATTTTACCTTTATCTCTGTCAAATTTAGGAGCTCTGGTAGC
>NW_006921605.1:16855348-16893167 GCF_000298275.1 Orycteropus afer afer | reverse complement strand
TCCGACTCAATGGCAGTGTTTGGTTTTTTGGTTTTTGGAGGAAAGAAGATGATAGGGTAACTGAATAAGGACAATGACATTCATGTAATCCTTCACTGTTTGCAAAACATTTTCATACATACTGCCTCATCTGATCCTCACAAATACTAGTGGCAGCAACAGACCCCTACCGAGAGTATACAGGACACCTGTTGTTCCACCTCACATCTCCTAGCCTGGCTTTCACTTAAACCATCACGGCAGTGGCCAGCTCCGCTCGGGTGCCCACACCTCAACTCAGCGGCACCAATTATTTCTTACTTTTTGCCCATGGCACTGGGTAGGTCACCTGAAGGAACCACACTACACCTGAGTTTGTGCAACTGGCAGCTGGAGGGATTAACATCCCCTGGGGATAACGTTGGGGCATCGGAGGATGGGAGCCAATGGACAAATGTTCCCATTGTCCATCCCTTGAATGGACAGTTCTGAAGTCCATTTTGCACTGCTCCTGGGAAGGGCCCAGAGCCCAGTGGTCCACAGTGGTGACCAACTCAAGGATGCCCTTTGCCTTGGCTTTCCTTCTATCTCTGTTTCACTCTCTCCCTCTCCCACCCAAATGCAGCACCTGCATGTATGCCCTGGGCTCAGACTCAGATGAGAGCTACAGTGTTGGGCATGGACTCTGTATTATCCCATTCACCTTTGTAATAATGTTCCTTTGAACATGATGGAAAGAGGCCCAGAGATGATGAAAGGCCTGCTCAAGCCTCACTGCAAAGGCCAATTCTAAACTAATGTACTAAAGGACATTCTACCTTATACTACAAAAGCACATCTCCTTTGCCTCATGTTACAGAGGAGGAGACCGAGGCTCACGGGTGGCCACTGGAATCTGCCTTCCTGAAGCCTAGCCAGTACTCTTCCCACATCACCCTGACGATGCCTTTGCAAGTACCCTCTGCAAATACACGGAGTGGTCTCAGCAGGCAGCATGGGCTAGCTGGTCTTCCTAAGACAGAACAGGAAACGAGCCCAGATGGCAACCTGGTTGGCTTTTTTTTTTTTTTTAAAAAAAAAAAAAAAAGGTTTCCTTGCAGTGAAGGCAAATAGGAGGCCACAGGGATCTCCAGGTCTTGGACAAGAAGGTGGCTCCAACCCCCTTCTCCTTCTCCTCATTGCCTTCTCTTCCTGATTTTTTCCTCCTCCTTCATCTAATCAGGGTTGACTCTTAAATACTAAAAACATGGCAGTCCTAACAACCAGAAGTGACAGGAAAGCTAGGGAATCTGACTAAGGACCTGACTGATACTCAGTGTCACGGACTGGATACAACAAAGCCAAGTTGAAAGCACTACCTGGGAAAAAAACACACAATATTTTTGGGGTTTATGTCCCAACAAGGTGGTCAGGGCAAGGAAAAGGCACAGGGAGGATAAAGGTATGCAAACAGGACAGCAGGACTGCCCTGGGCTTTGGGGAGCTCAGACGGCCTGGTGGGTTGAAGAGCAGTAATGAGGGAGGCAGAGGAAGAGGGGGCTGGCGTGGGGTGTGGGTCCCACACGAGCTGAAGCGACTGGGCTTCACTGCACATCTCCACAGGGAGTGACCTGAGGCTGGAAGCTCCTTGGGGCCCGCAGCCATTCCAGAAGGGAGCTCTGTGGGATAGAGACAGCAGGAAGGCATAGAAAGAAGCAAGGTGGCCTAGGGCCACAGGAAGAGTGAGCTTAGTCTCCCTAAACAAAGACCCTGTTTTTGTCCTTAGTGTGTTTACAGAGAAGGACTCGAGATCAGGAAGAAAGTGACTTGGTCAAGAACATTCCATCACTGTTAGGATCATTTCTGCTGAGTTAGGAGCAAATGCATCGGCCAGGTGCCCAGGCCAGTGCTCTAAGCTGTGCTGAAACTTGAGGCTCCAGGCTTCTCCCACCCCTTGGACTCTGTCCTGTCTCCTACTCTTCCAAATTCCCACACACACAACCCAAAGCCCTCCCTCGAAATTCCTCCATGTCCATGCCGATTTCCAAAGAAGCCCTCTAATTACTGATTTCTCAGTTGGCAAACTTCGGGTCCCCTCCTGTGGGCTGGCCTCTCTCCAGCTGCAGCAAGGCAGGCTGTTGAGAAATCTCTGCGGTTCCCACAGAGAAACACCAGGCTTGGAGGGGCAGGGTGGCCTGAGCTGGCCTTCAGGGGAGCCCTGGCTTCCTGGTTGTTAGCAACTCTCTGCAAGACCTTGTTAAGCCACTATGACCCTCACTTATTTCATCCATTCTGCATTTATTAAGCACCTGTTACGTGCTAGTTGTTGGGGATAGTGAGATGTGTCCTCACTAAGGACTGTTTTCCTCTTCTTGTGGGACACATGGTTTTATAGATTGAATTGTGTGCCCCCAAAATACGTGCCAACTTGGCTAGCCATGATTCTCAGTATTATGCAGTTATCTTCCATTTTGTGATCTGATGTCATTATCACATGTGTTGTAAATCTGACCTCTATGATGTTAATGATGCAGGATTAGAGGCAGTAATGTTAATGAGGCAGGATACAATCTACAGGATTAGGTTGTATCTTGAGTTAATATCTTTGATGAACATGGATTCTGCTCAAGATGAACATGGATTCTGCTCTTCCGGAACTGTCCAGTTACACATTCAGTTCCTACTGAGGAAAGACCTCCACAAGAGGAGTCCAGAGTTTCAGAGAGCAACTCTGAAACAAATCGTTGAGGAACTTGACCTAGGCTGAGCAACAGAATCAGGAGGGCTTCTCCTCATTCAAAAATGGACAGATTTTCACAATGTCCCCAAAATGTGGTGAGATCCCATGAGACCCATGTTGGTCAGGACATTCTGGGAAGGCTAACTCCTGGTGATGCTGTGACGGTGAACATGCAATTTGAAATCCTCACTTCTTGGAGAAGCCTTCAGACCAGACTGTTTCCTGTTTGGGAAGGGGCCCCTCCGTGTTTTCCCTAGGGCCAAATTCTTGGCAGTCAGAGTCTGAGCAGGTTGTTTGGGCAAATGATGACTTCTATCACCAATGACTGCTCGGAGTCTTACTCGTGCCTGTTTCTTGTTTGGATGGCCATGGCTTAGAGTCATTGAGGTGACTTGTTGTCCCTATATGATCAGTTGGTGTTTTCCTTTTGACATAGGCAAGATTCATCCATTGAAGTCATTCTTTCTTTTCATTTGGTAGACATTTACTGAGGCCAGGCCCAGTGGGAGTCCAAAGACACTTGAGTAAACTGATCATCTAGTTGGGGAGGTGAGTATACACATTATCTTAGAACAAAAGAGCCAGAGACAACAACTGTCAACCACTCGGAAAGGGATCAGTGCAGGAGATCCGGGATAGAGTGGGAGAAAAATGTGGAACAAAACTCAAAATCATAAAAAAAAAAAAAAAAGACCAGGCTTACTGGTCTGAGAGAGACTAGTGAAACCTCTGAGACTATGGCCCCTAATCACCACCCATCAGGGCTGGAATTGAATTCACTCTTGTGGCTTCCAGCCAAACAGCAGACAGGCATATAAGGTGAACATTTACATCAGGCAGATACACTCCTTTAGAACAATCAATCATGGGAAATCAGTAGGGCAGTTTTTGTACAGGGAAATAGCTCAGAGGGCAGGAATGCATAGGAAAGGACACAGGGAAAAGGTAAATAACCACAGGGAAGAAGTGGGAAGAGAGCTGTTACATTATGGGGGATTGCAATTAATGTCATGAAAAAAAAAAAAATGTGTATGAACTGCTATATGGAAAATTAAGTTGCTCTACAAACTTTCACCCAAATCACACACACACACACACACACACATTCACTCAGAGCCAGTGACATGTGCTATGAGGGAAGTAACATGTTCATGGAATTTCCAAGAATATAGGATAACTGCTGGGTGGGGGTATTGGGAAAGCTTTGGGGAAAAGATGGTGTTTACCAGAGCCACGAGTAGGTAGAATTGGGACCTATGGCAGCCCAGGGAGGGGGCAAAGCCCAGAGACATATTTGGAGGTTCTCCTGGAAGAGAGTATGCATAGGCGGGAATTCGGGGAAACACCAAGGCTGAACAACATGGGTGGGGCTGCAACAATGGAGGTGGCCCGGATCGCCCCACCTATAAAGGGGATTGGATTGAATGCCGTCAGCTCTGAAGGGCCACTGTGAGCTTTCCTGAAAATGGAAGAGTCCTGTGACTAATGCAGGGAGCTCCAAGCGCTCAGCAATGACATTCTGGGATGGCATTCCCAACCTCACCGGTGTTACTGGGCCTGCCCTGACTTGAGCGCCCCACCCTGGAGGTCTCTCGAGTCTCTTCTTTCAGTATCAGAGGCCCAGCTGCTGGCTGGGGCCAGGCTCTGGCTCCACTGGGATTAACAAGGTCTTCCTTCATTTCTTCCCCTCACACTGGAGCGCCTTGTGAGGAGGGACACATTTAAACTTTGGCTCAGAGTCAGCAGCTTCCTGCAGCTGCCAGACGGACCCTGGACAGCATCAGTGTCCTCTGCTGCCAGGAGCACAGGGTGGGAGGCTGGCAGAACTGGGGGCTGATGGGATAGTGTCCTGGCTCCTCTGCGGAACCTGTTCACTCTCACTTGCTGTCAGTCACAAGGAGAGCGCCATCTTGTGGAGAGGCAGGCCTTGCATTGTTTTAGACTCAGCAGAGAAGAATGGATCTACAGAGACTTGATCCAATGTCTCCTCCCTCAGCTCTTGTCTGTAAAACCAGGTGGCAGGGCAGGATGCCCTGCAGCCAAGACACCTACTACTTCTAGATGTTCAGGTGAGCAAGCAAGTCCAAAGTGGTGCTTCTCCCAACAAGACAGCCTGGAGTGGGGCTATTGGAGAGTTGGGAGAGAAGTCATTTTGCCATCAGCAGTAACAGAAAGATGGCACCTGTGTAGGTGGTGCTGGACTCAGGTACAAAGTCACCTAGGGACCTGAGAGCTGTCTGCAACTCGTTCTGGTTTAAACCTCTTTCCCCATGGAGCAGGATTCTTGAGGGGAATTCAATTCTGTCCCCATCTCTGAATCTATAAATCTGGAACTTCAAGATCAAACTTAGTCTGGTAAACTGAGGTATCACTCTAGGTCCTGGACTCAGAGGATTTGTGTTGTAGACAGTCGGGCAGCCATTCAGAAGGGCAGATGATGGGGGAGAGGGACGGAGCCATCTGCCTAGTGCCAAGCTTGTCTTGAGGCTGACATACCCCTGCGGTGTATTTTTGGGGAGTCCCGTTCTCTGGGAATGGGCTCCTTATTCAGAGTTTCCCTCAGCTATCACGTTTCATGGCCCTGCCCTCAGCCACGCATTCAGGGAATATACCTGATCCAAGTTGGCCAATCAGATATTCTCTTATCTAAAATCTCAGCTTGGGTTTTAGATAAGAGATAGAGAAGACCAGAGGCTGAGGGATATTGGGGGGGCCTATAAAGGGGTGTTCTTGAGTGGCCAACGATGCTAGCTTTGGAGGCTGCTGACTCTTCCCTTCCTCAGTCTTGAGTGTTAAATTCTCCTGGAGACCCTCCTGCCTCCTTCCAATAAAGTCCTCTTTTGGGACCGAGCCAAAAGTTGATTTCTGTGCTTGCAGCCAGGAGAACCTAACCCCTAACCAGCCATACCTTCCCCAGGGTGAGGAGATGACAACTCGTTCTTGTTGGCTCTGAAGTCCGGGCCATACCTCAGGGCAGGTCTACTTCACTTTCACAAGATACAAAAATGAGCATGGGTTCCTGAGTGACCATGAAGCTCAGAGGAGAGGATGGAAATGCTGACCGTCAGTCCCCATGCAACCACTTGGAAGCTGTGTGGCCTTGGACAAGTCTTTCAGCCTGTTGAGGTCTCAGTCAGCTGAAAGGCCAAAGGTGATCTGGGAACACATTCACTGGGCCAGTCAGTTAACTTCACAGGACCTCTGTTTCCTGATCTACAAAGTGGCGGCATCTCATGGCCCTCACACATAAGGAAGGAGGAGAAGGGACTATGTGTGGCCAGCATGGAGGAGGCCCTACAAATAGTGGTTTCACCTCCATCCAGATAAAAACACCTGCTACCTGCTGGTGGTCAATGGACCAAGTCTTCAGGAATTTTCTACTGTGTGAGCTGTTGTTTCATGAATACCTGCTGTGAGAACCCTGGAGCCTCAGAGTCCCCCCGGTCCTCACAGCCCATCTCCTTCCCACTCACCCTGCCCTTTGGTGGGAGCCTGTCCTCACGCTCTCGCCATCCCTCAACTCACTCGGCCAGTTTTCCAAGAACCCCCAGCGCCAGCCTCACGCCTCTTCCAATGCTCTGCCCAGAGTGGGATGGGACTTCCCAGGCTTCCTGCCGAGATTTATAATTGAACAGAGCCAGGGAGATTTCCCCATCCAATAGTCTGTTTTCTCTCCTAACAGACGGAAATGGGTGTTCCGTGATTGTCTGCGACCTCATACTTGTATCTGCTTGATAACTGCTGCTCAGATGAGACCTCAGTACCAAGATTCGGGTTTTTCGTTTCTTCTTTTAATGAGGAGCAAATATGGAGCTCCAAGGGGCAAAACAGCTCTGCAGATTCTAAGCTTTTCCGTTGGTTTGCCTCTGTGGATTTCTGAGAAGTTATGCTCCAATAACCTGAGAGTTTTAATTGACAGGCCTGGGTGAGGGAGGAAAATCATAGTGGAGAACCGTAAGCTCCTAGAAGGGACCTGTGGGACCATCTGCTTCATCCTGTTCACTTTATACATCACGAACGTGAGGCAAGGGGAGGTGAAAGGCTGTTTCCATAGAGACAGGCGGGTGGGTGACAGAGCCAGGCCTCAAACCCTGGTCTTTTGACTTCATGTTCAGTGCTCTTTTGCACCAAGCAGATATTGGCCAATATCTGGAGACGATATTGATTGTCACAACTTGGAGGAGGGGAGATACTACTGGTATCTAGTGGGTAGCGGCCAGAGATGGTGTGGAATGTCCTACAATGCACTGGGTAGTAACACCACAACAAAAATTACCCAGCCCAAAATGTCAACAGGGCTGAAGTTGAAAAACCTTGTACTAGTTCACTAATAATGAATAAGTGGCTCACACAACGCTGGGTTTTCTTGGCCCAAGTCCATGACAGACATTACTAATTGATCACAGTACTTTTCCCCTTTGATCAGAGTCTAACTGTTTCTCAACCCAGCACTCTAGTCAGGGACTACTAGTTGAGATGACATTGATTGATCACACCTTGGCCCAAGAGCAGAGACATGGTAGGTTCTGAAGTCATTCTGCTTGGGGTTGAGTCCCAGTTCAGCCTTCACCTACTAAGTGTGACATTGGGTCAGTGATCTAGTTAACTTCTCTGTGTCTCATTTTTCCCATCTGTGAAATGGGGATGATAAGTGGGATAACCTCAGAGGGCTTTTTGGGGGATTAAATGAGTTAACGTAGTCTTTAAATATCACCATGTCTGCTATATTATGACCGTTCAAAAATGTTAGCTGTTACTACTGTCATCAGCCCTTCTGTTGACAAAGGGGGAGCTGATCCCCCTATGAGAGGAGTAGGCCAGGTTTGTGCCCCTGTCAGGACTGACCTGGAAGGTTCCTTGTCCTCTTATACCCATAGTGTTGTGGCTTTCAGAATGAATAAAACCTGATTCCTAGAAAGTCCAGTGACGTGACCCTGCTTTTTCCTTAGTTCTGTTACCAACAACAGAGCCTGGCTTCAGCTGAGCACTAACTTCCTGTAAAGCCTCCCTCTAAGCCCTGTCCATGTTCCCATTTAAGCCTTAAAATAACTTATAAAGTAGGAGCTCCTATAAGCCCACTTTTCAGATGAGGAAGCCAAGGCTCAAGGAACGCAAATAACTCGCTCTAGGTAACAGAGCCCCAAGCAGCCAGGCCAGGATCCTCACCAGCTGCTGTGTGACTCCGGAACCAGAGCTCTCACCACTGCACTGCACTGCCTCTCTGGTCTGTTGTGGTGAAGAGGAGAGGGGAGAGGAGAAAGATAGAGGAGGGAGAGGGGAGCGTCTTGGAGGACTTTCTCAGAGCAATGGCACCGTGCCTGCTTGGTCACCATAATTTTCTGGTGGGCGGGGCTGAGGGGCAGGCTGTAGGAGACAAATGTCCGGCTTCTGAGTATTCCAGGGGCCAGGGACAGCTCTTCCTGGGCAGCTAGGAACTGGATTCAAACCCAGTTTTCAAGACCCTTCTCTCTCCTTGCTCCTGCACCAGTTAAAATATCCCGTCACCTGCTCCAGCCCTGGTACTTCCAAATTATCTGGGGAAGAGCCACCAAACCGTGGGCTTAGATGGACTTAGAGCACCTCTGGGCTAATCAGCCTCCCGTGATACCTGGGTCCCTGTGTCCTCCACCCCCATGCCTACGTCCTGCCTGTGTGCCGCCACTGTCGGCAGCTTCCCTGGTTAGGGTGGCAATGCTAGTTTTGGTCCTTGCACCTTCCCTTTTCTTTGGAGCCAGAGAGAACAGGTCAAATCCACGTTGCACATGAGGCCCCTCAGACACTGGAAGAGCAGCTGCGTCTTTCTAGTTATCCGGGCAATTGAAGCCAACACCTATGTATGGAGAGCCGGCGTGTGCCGACACTACCATACTAGGCACCGACAGCCTTGGTGTTCAAGCCAGAGCCACACCGGCCTTAGAAGAGCTTCCACTTGAAGGTGGCAGAGGTCACGTGGGGTGCCGAGGGGGCAGAGGGCCTGTAACAGGGTCAGGGAAGACACCCCGAGGAAATGACACTCTAGCTGGGACCTGAAGGGTGAGCAGGAATCAGCAAAGTGATGATAGGTGGAGGTTCCCAACAGGGAACAACACAGTGGAAGCCCAGAGGCAAGAGACTGGGGCATGTCTGAGAAGGTGAATGGAGACCATGTGGCTAGAGATAAAGAGTGGTGGGGAAGAGATGAGCAGGGGTCGGGGACGGGAGCCTGGGGAGGAGTTGGGGCAGTCTTCTTAAGAGCCATAGGGAACTGTGGAAGGGTTTTAAACCGGCAATCTAGTACGCTCGGAAGGGTCAGTCTGTCTCTGGGGTGGGGCGACAGCCAGAGTCCATGCTCTGGGATCAAGGGCCTCACTCAAGGTCTCCTGTTAATTCGAGGGAGGACCACCCTAGGCTAATTTGTCCCCACCCCCATCGCCACCCATCTTCAGACTAACCACCTATTTCTGCCCTGAACAGCAGTCATTGCTTAGCACCATTAACTCTCTCAGAGATGATCTTCCAAGGCTACCCAGTCACTTCCTCCTGGCCATGTCCAGACTCAGGGCCCGGGAACTTGGCCACAAGCCCTCCCTTGCCTTCCCTGCCCTGTTCCAGTCTGCCCCAGAAGCCACGCCTGCTCCCCAGTCCCAAGGCCACCCGAATTCTCTCTGTCAACAGCTCAACGTCCAGAGCCAGTGCCTTGCGCCCTGGGCCCTTTTCTGTGGCCCCACGCTACTCAACACCAGCACAGCTCACCCAGTCCCAGCTTCCCAGGAGCTTTGGAGCTAAGGCCCGGGGCTTTCGCTTGCATTAAAAAGAAAAAAGTAACTAAAATGAGCCAGTCAGCTTCCCTCTGCCATAGGCACGGCAGGCCCACGAGTGCAGTGGGCAGCTGAGACACGGCAAGAGCAGGCTGGCGTGAGGAAGATGAGGGAGAAACCCTCAGGAATGGAGTGGAACAATTGTCATTGTGACTTAAGCAGGCCGTTTATGGGAAGGATAAAAGTTAATGGGGAATCCATACTCTAGCTCCCCATCATTAAGCAAGAGAAACACTGGCAGGAGACACAAAGACAGAGAAGAGGCCAGAAGGCAGTGCGGGCTCTGCTCAGAGAAAGCCGGCATCAGCCTGGATGGAAGTTGGGGCTCGGCGCAGGCGGGGAGGAGGTCCATTCATCACCTGGTTAGGAAGGCGTCAATGTTTGGACATCACTAATTTTATCTAAATTCTCCGGGTGGCTTCTTAATCTATTACCATTGTCAAAGGCTCTCCCCTTCCCAGGCCTATTGCAAACCCCTTGGGGACAAAGGAGCTGGACTGCTCTCTAATTCATCTAAATAAAGGCCTGCCCCTGGAGGCTGGCCAGCCGGACTACCAGAACCTGAAGCCTTGTCTATCAATAGTTCACCGTCGTCTTGGTTTCTTGCCAGGGTGCAGAGCTGGCCAAGGGGCACAGGACCCAAAATTGCAGATGAGAGCCCTTCCAGGGTCGAGCAGCTGCCCTCATACTAACTATCTCTGTTCCTACTACTACTACTACACTACTAGTACTACTACTACCAGCAGCTAACTCTTATTGAGGGCTTCACTGTTGACAGCACTTGATATTTTAACTCCTTTCATCCTTGTCTCTGCCTCCCTCAAAACCCCCAGCCCAGGCAATCTGGTAACATGATACCTCTACCACAGCACCATTAATGACTTTCCTGCAGGACAAAGTTTAGGCAGGCCCCACCCGTGATCTGGTTCCTGGTGACTCTCAGAGTCTTGTTAGTGGCCTTGATCTCCAACAACACTGAGCTACACTGGGTTCCTCATTCCCCCATGTTGTTTCAGCTTCTGTGTTCTGGTTCAGGCTGTTCCTTTTGTCTGGAATTATCTCTCTCCTTTCGCCTTGCGAAGCAGTTCTGGTGGCATAGTGGGTAAGGCATTTGGCTGCTAACCAGAAGGTCAGCAGTTCAACCCCACCAGCTGCTCCACAGGGGGAAGATGGGGCAATCTGCTTCTGTAAAAATTTATAGTCTTGGAAACTCAATGGGGGTCACTATGAGTCACAATCAACTCAGTGGCAGTGGGTTTTGGTTTGGTTTGTGAACTCCCACAAGTCATCAGGCAGGTACCATCCCTTCCAAGCAGCCTTCTTCGACCTGCCTCCCTCTCCTCTTTTGAGTGCCCATAATGCCCTGCCTCCTTTTGCGTATCTGTAATGCCTTGTGCACAGGTCGACTGCTGCAATTTCCCCTATTACATTCAAATTCTGTCTCCCCTTGAGAGAAAGGCCAGGTCTGAGACTTCCTCATCTTTGGATCTCGGGCTCCTATTCCAGTGTCTGGCACACAGGAGGTGCTTGATTCATGTTGGTCAACTGAACTGAATTGCTTTGCTCCAGAGAGAGCTTTTGTGGAGCTGGGGTCATGGGGGCTGGGGATATTGTCCTCCCCTGGCCCCTGGTTCCGTGCTCACATGGGAAAAGTGGAAAGAACACCCACTCTGCCCTGGAAACTCCTTCCCCACCAGAGCGTGAAATACTCCAGAAATGCCAGTGCACCCAACAACGCAGCCAGGGGCACTGGCAGGACGTGCAGTGTCTGTTCACGAGATGCCAGTGAAGTGAGGTGAGCTGCCTGTCACCAACCGGAGGGAAACAAATCACTCCTGAAAGCACTCCCCGGTTTGTAACATGATAAACACAAACATTCGAGAGACCAATCCGTGGGCTGCACTCCGAGAGACACCGCGCCCCACCCAGTGAGACCAACATCAAAAAGCTCCTTTTTAACTGATTCTAAAATCAGAGAAAACTTCACCACTGTGTAAATAAGTGCACTGATGGCAACAAAGAGGAAAAGAAAAAGCCGAAGGTCTGAGGAATCTCAAGTCCAACACATCATGCGAGGTCACAAATTCCTACTCTGGACGTTTCAGTGGAGTGTTGACTCCCACGGCGAAGATCCGGCCAGCCAGGTGTGGACTCACGGGACCCCGGAGTGCAGGCCTCAGGTTCGGCCCCTCCGAGGCCTGTTTTTTCCTGAAGCTGGAGCCAAGAAGCCCAAGCATCCTCTGGCCCGGTGAGAAGCCATCGCCAGGCGATCGCAAAGCTTTCATTATTCATTAAGCCATATTTCCTCCCAGTTGAAATCCGGATCCAGACATATTAGCAGCACATCTTTCAATTCCCTGGCAGAACCGCTCCCTGTCAGCAGACAGACGCCCCTTTGCAGTGGTCCAAATAACAGCTGGAAAATGAGGCTCGTCCAGGGGCCGTGATAGCAGCGTGCGCGCAGTGGCCTGGAGCCAGGACCACATCCACAAAGCCCGAATCTCTTATATCTAATAGCTCTGAGTTATGGGCTTTATACCTTCAGATACCAGAATAAACTTGATTTGAAATTGGCCCCGGGGGAAATTTGTTAAAGAAAAATAAAGATGTTTGGCGTCATCTAATGTACTTTGCTCGTTGGCTCACTCTGCCTCCGCACACAAAGCCACGGATTGCTGGATAATCCAGGGGGGACTGTTCCAGCCCTTCTGCTGCCGATAGCATGGTTCCCCATGCCTCATCCCCATCGTCTGGAAGCACCACTCACTCACTCGCCCTCCCCACCACGAGCCTTGGAGAAGCTCCGGAGAAGCTGAGTCTTGACCTGGCCCAGGCAGCCATGCCACGCTACGGCGATGTCCTCACACTGCAGAAGGGGAAGCTGGGGCTCCGAGAAGTGGTACAAAGAATGAGCAGAGGGAGCCAGCATTTGAATCTGCATTTATCTGGTTACAAAGTGCATGCATTTCACTCCCAGGGCACCTGGCCGATGCACGCTCAGTGGCCACCAGGACCAGGCCGCTCTGAGGTGAGGGGCAGGCAAATGGCACTCCAGCTGGGCCTGTGATGGACTGTTTGGGCTGGCTTGAGATAACAGAGCCCCCAGCAGCCAAGCCACGATTCTCTCCTGATCATACCTGGGCAATTGCTCCCTGTGCCCCTTTTTCCTGCTCTGACCAATCAGGGTGGCCACAGCACCTACCTGTGAGGGTTGCGGTGGGGACCAGGTAAAGCATGTGACATCCTCAGCATGTGCCTGTCATGCCTTCCCCATATGTGTCTGCTATACAAGAGGAGAACTTGGTAAACTTCAGCCCCAATCATTAAAATTATTTTGTGCTTGTTCGAATGACAGGACACGTCAATTACTCTGTGCATAGCCAGGTGTGGTGGCGGGAAAGTACATGGCTGACTGCATTGGGATGGTAATGAAGAGAAGGAGGTGGATGGATGGTTGTGTCCACCTCTCCACACAAGCTTGGCCCAGGTTGGGGGCAGTGAGAAGCTACCTTTTGTCCCCAAAATGCATACACTTTGCTTTGAACAGAAGAAGGAATTGGGATGTGTTGTGGGTTGAATTGTGCCCCAAAGATATGTTCCGGTCCCAACCCTTGGTGCCTGTGAACCCCCCAGTATCTGTTATCCAGAAATCAGGTCTTTGCAAATGTAGTTAGTTAAGATGAGGTTATATTGGATTGGGATACACCCTGATCCAATATGACTGGTGTCCTTATGGAGGGGAGCATTTGGACACAGGGGCGCAGACACAGAGGGAAGACGGCCATGTGGCAATGGAGGCAGAGATTGGAGGGATGTAGCCACTCAGGGAGGACCAAAGGCTGGAAGAAATAAGGAAGGACCCTCCACTCGAAGCTTTGGAGGGAGCATGGCCATGCCAACAGTTTGATTTTAGACTCCTAGGTTCCAGACCCCTGAGAGAGGATATTTGTGTCCTTTCAGTCACCCAGTTTGTGGGACTTTGTTATGGTAATTAGGTAGTGGTGATTCAATGGAAACCACATTCCATGGGAGATAACGTTCAGTTCCCAGGCAGTGCATCTCAACCTCAGTTACCATCTGTCTGTCCAGCTACCATCTGTCTGTCCCTGAGGCTTGTATGTTGCTAAGATGCTGAACAGGTTTCAGCAGAGCTTCCAGACTAAGATGGACGAGGAGAAAAGGGCTGGCAATCTGCCTCCAAAAGTCTGTCAATAAGAACCCTACGGATCGTAATGGATCCGCTACTGATCTCAGGGATGGCTCTGGACTGGGCTACATTTGTTCATATGCATGGGGCCACCATGACTCTGGGCCCACTTCATGGCAGCCAAGCACGACAACAGGAAAGTAACACTGGGGGATGGCGGCAGCAGCAATGGTAAGAGAGCTCGGAGCGTCTTCCAGAGCCACTGGGTAACATGGCCCTCTCCGAGCCACGTCTCCAGCGGGCCCTGATTCCAGTGCTGCTGCCAAAGCTCATCAATAAATGATGGAAAGCCTCTCAGCAGAGGCCAGGCCCACACGCTGCTGCTACTGCGTGGCCCACTACAGGCCTCAGGCCCACCTCCCCCCACCCCAGACCCCAAACCTGCCTGGATGCAGCCCGTAGGCCGCTGACCTGTGGGAGTGCTGGCCACAGGAGCCGCCCCTCCCTCTGGGACTTCCCTCAGGGAATTCAGAGGCAGCCTCCTTCACAGGGCACTCTATTTTCTGACAGGGATTATGACTGCTGGGGTCAGAAAAGTCAGCCTGCTTAACGCGTTCACAGTCCAGGGAGCTGGAGAAGAGGGGCACGGAGAACGCACTCTCACAATCCTTACTGGGGTACCGCTACCTGGCCTGGAGGAGGGGTTCACAGATCAGCAGCCTGGCTGCATTCGGGAGGAACCCCCCACTCCATCTCTAGGCACTGTCCCGTGTAAATCTGAAGTCCATCATCCCTGACTTACTTCACAGCACTTCCTTTAGGGGGACCATCCCAGACATGTGCATTTACATTCTGGACCCTCTTGCCTCCTTTTGTTAGAGAGAGGGACCCCGATTTCCTGAGAAGTCCTGCTCGGTAATGTTTCTATCTATGGCCCAAAGAGGGCAGATCCCGATTTCGTTGAGCCCTGAAGTTAATGCAATTAGACAGGACCTCTTAATGAACACACACTCACCAATACAAAATTAGATTAGGGCCTAGGAAGGCCTACGCAACCTGAAGCCCAAGTTCCTTTAGCATCATGGTAGGTCCATCTTAGAGCAAATGGTTAACACACTCGGCTGCTGACTGAAAGCACGGCAGTTCAAATCCATCCAGAGGTACCTTGGAAGAAAGGCCTGGCAATCTGCTTTGGAAAAATCAGACACTGACAAGCCCAGGAGCACAGTTCTTACCACACATGGTCACCGCAAATCGGTCAACTCCATGGCAACTGGTTTGGTTTTTTTGCTTTAGGGTCCACATAAGGTGGCCAGCCCTACAGCCAGAAGGCCTGGCTTGGTGCTAGTGTGATCCTAGGTAGGGTCCACCTATGTCAACTTCCAAGGCCAGCCCTTTCTCCAAAACATACCAGCTTTGCCTGGTGAAAGATGAAGGTGAAATGAGATTGTCCAACCAAGCTGCTGGAGGCAGGGACTGTGTTGCTCCGTCAGGTTTCCAGAACACCTAACCAAACCAAACCAAACTTACTGCCATTGTACCCGACTCACAGTGACCCCTGCTTGGGTTTCCGAGGCGGTATCACTTTGGAAGTAGATTGTCCCACCTTCTTTCCGAGGAGTGGCTGGTGCAAACCTCCAATCATTTGGTTAGCAGCGGAGCACATTAACTATTTGTGCCACCCAGGCATACACCCATTGCTGTAGAGTCAATTCCAACTCATAGTGACCTTATAGGTCAGAGTAGAACTGCCCCCATGGGGTTTCCAAGGCTGTAATCTTTACAGAAGCAGACCGCCACATCTTTCTCCCACGGAGCGGCTGGTAGGTTTGAACCATCGACTTTTCGGTCAAGCAGCTAATCACTTAATTCCTCTACCCCCAGGGTTCCTTCTCCCTTGATTAAGTTATGTTATATAAGACTGTTATGGCAGAGCGGATCGGGAGAAGTCAGAGTGCCGCCTCCTGCTGGTCTGGAGAAAACAGTCATGTTATGAACTGCCTAGCGGGCCACAGAGCAAGGGATCAAGGGTGGCCTCTAGGAGCTGAGAGGTGCCTGGCCAATAGCGAGCAAGGGAAGAGGGCCTTCAGTCATCCAACCAACCACAAGGAAACAAATTCTCCCAACAACCACCAAACAAACAAACAAACAAACAAACTTACTGCCATCAACTCATAGTGACCCCCTTTGGGTTTCCTAGGTGGTAAATGTTTACAGAATTAGATTGTCCAGTCTTCCTTCCATGGAGTGGCTGGTGGATTTGAACTGCCAACTTTCTGGTCAGCAGTCAAATGCCTTTCAGTGAGCTTGAAAGAGGACCACACGCTCCAGAAAGGAGCACAGCCTGGGTGATTCCTCGAGAGCAGCGTTGGTTGGCCTGCACAGAGGATCCAGCTAAGCTGTGCCTAGATTCCCAGTCCATGGAAACGGTGAGATAACAAATCAGCATTGATTTAAGCCACTAAGTTTGTGGTAATTTGTTAAGAAGCATAGAAAACTAATATACTTTTCATCTAAACATGCCCATCTTGTGCCTTGATAGTAGCCACTAACTCAGAGAAAAATAATATATTTGTGTTGCCCTGGGGAAATTATTTCACCTCTCTGAGCCTGATTCCTCAACTGTCCACGGGGTAGAAAAAGTAGCTGCCTCACGGGTCCGGCAGCAAGGCTAAAAGAGATGATATATGTAAGTTCTCAGCACACAGTTGCTAACAAAATCTCATTTCTTTTATCTGAGGTACTTGCAGATGGAGTGTGACATGGGAAAAATTTCAGGAGGCTGGTGAATCAGGTAATTGTTTGCAAGGTTGAATTAATCTCCCCAGTGCTAAGGATGTTGGGAATGAAACACCCTCAGTGGCCTCCCTTTCTCTTCTCATCCAAATCTCCTGCCATTTCAATGCCTGACACAAGACAGAGCTGGAAATGGGGGAGTCATTCCCTCCACCAAGAAGTTCCTGAGGGGTTCTGGCCTCAGAGGTGGGAGCCCTTCTGAGGTTCTGGCTCTGTCAGGGCCTCTGAAGAGCAGGCATCCAAAGGTTGCTTGGTGCTGTCTGAGCGACAAGGGATGCTTGGCCAAATGAACTTCTGGGGAGAGGGGAGGCGAGGAGGCAGGTGCAGGGTACCTGAGGGGGACCAGCCAGTCCGTAAAGCCTACAGGCAGACGCAGCAGAATCCTTAATGAAGGAGCTGGATTTCCACGAACAGAAACACTGCTTCCTCCCTTCAAAGAAAACCTGCAGATTCCTGGGCCTTTCTCCTTGGTTGTTCTGTCCTCTCTCTCACTAGTTTGTAGAAGGAAGTTATACCCACCCAGTGGTCCCAGGGACCAAACGGGCCAAGTCACAGATCACTGTTGAGGAGAAAGCTGAGCCTGGACACTTAGGCTGCAGCCTGGAATTTTCTGCCAGGACATTGGGATGAGAGGGGATACAGGCAGATGCAGGTTCAGATGTGTGTGATGGATAGCCTCGCATACTCCCAGATGCCCGTCCACAGGGACTTAGGTGGTCGGCGTGTATTCTCAGGCTGGTGGCTCTGTGGGCATCCTGTGTGCAGTTGCATGTGCTCTGTGTTTTCAAAGACTATTCACAACCACAAGGCCAACACACACACACACACACACACAAACACACACACACTGCAACTCTGCTTCCTGGCCTCAGTGCATGCATCCACCAAAGGTACGTCCAGTCTTGGGCATGCCAGTGTTATGTGCTCAGCCAACCAAACCTGCAGCTGAGAGCACCCCTGGATCTTGGGGAACTACACTTCCCAGGTTTCCTTGCCCTTGGGTTCTGGGTAGGTTTGGCCAATAGGAGGCTTTGGTGGAAAATGAGAAGGTGGGAGGAAGGGGAAATCCAGGGTACTTCTCCTCCTCCACCTTGGACAGTATTTCTGGCAGCTGCCGAGCCATCTCTAGGCTTCTGACTCCCTCTAGAAAGTCCCTCTTTCTGTGGCTCCTGCTCCTGCTGGACAGCCTGGCTCCTGGGCTCTGATAAAACTGACTCTTTGTGTTGTCCTCTCACGTAGGGGTGGGAGAGGCTTCCTGCGGCTATTCACATCTGGGTTGCCTCAGATTCACCAGCTGGGCTTCTCAGCTCTTCCTTCACCTGGGCAATCCATCCCTCTATTTAATTTCCTTTGTCTGAAAGGCATGGAGTGGTTTCTGTTTCCTGGCTGGGCCTTGACTAATGAGTGATGACAATGACCACTTACTGCCCACACAGAACGTCCAGTGACTCTTACATGCATTGCCTACTTGAGTTCTCACATGGGTGGAGGATGAGGTTGATACGCTGACTCCATCCTATAGAAAGGAAGATGAAGCTCAGGGAATTCAAGTAACTTGTCTGAAGAGCAACCTCAGTTTGAACCCACTGTAGGGGAAAGAATCCTTAGCTTTGGAGCAAATCCCATTTTCACCATCCAGCAGCTTCAGGACCTCAGGCAAATCGCCTAATCCCTCCACACCCCCATTTCCTCATTTGTAAACCAGGGATAATAATACCTGCCTTGAATGGCTCCTGGGAGGGTTGTTGTTGTTGTTGTTGTTGTTGATGGATCCTGTTGAATCAGTTCCGACTCATAGCGACCCCGTGAGACAGAGCAGAGCTTCCCCAGAGGGTGTTCTCGCCTGTAATCTTTATGGGAGCAGATCTCCAGGACTAGCTCCTCAGAGCCACTGGGTGGGTTTGAATTGCTGACCTTTCAGTTAGCAGTCAAATGCTTAACCATTACACTGCCAGGGCTCCCTCAATGAGGACATGCCTCACACATTACTCTGCCTGGGGAAATGTCTACACAGTTCTGTAAGACACAGAGCAAATGTCACCTCCTCTGGGAAGCCCTCCCTGATTTCTCCAGGCTTATTACCTCTTAACTAGGCATCCCAGTGGAACCCCACCCACATAGGGGTCACCCAAGGGAAGGCCTCTCCCTACTCAGCAGGGCAGCCGGAGGCATCCTATGGAAATCCAGGTGAGATCCCTTCAGGCCTCTGCTCCCAGCAGAGGAAAAGGCCAAGCCCTTACCAGGGCCCTCCATCACCTCTCTGGCCCCCATCTCCTGCTCTTCTCTGTGGCGTGCCTGCTCCAGCCACTAGGCCCCCACACTGTCCTTGGGCATGGCAGACAGGTTCACATAGGGCTGTGGTACTTGCTGAAATGAATGTCCCCAAGATCCCCAGGGTTTTACTTCCTCACCTCGTACAGGTGCTTACTCAAATGTGACCCTCTCAGCGTAACCTTCCTCAGCCACCCTCTAACCCCACAAGGCTCACCCTGACACGCCCTCTTTTCTTCATTGTTTGTCTATCCTGCTACAATATCAGTACTAAAGGAATTGTCTGTCTTATTCACTGCTGTGGATAAAACAGAGTCACTGGGGGTGCAAACAGTCAACACGCTTAGCTACTAATTAGGGGTTTGGAGGTTTGAGTCTATTCAGAGGTGCCTCAGAAGAAGGGCCTAGTGAGTGACCAGGAAACTCAGTCACTGAAAACCCTGTGGACATAATAAAAAGTTAAAAAGAAAAATAAAGATAAAACCCTATGGAGCACAGCTCTACCCCGATGCACGTGGGATTGCCATGAGTCGGGATCAACTCATGTGTGGACGTGTGTGCATGTGTGGTTATGTGTGTATACGTGTATGTATATATGTGTACGTGTGTGTGTGTGTGAATAAAACTTTCCCTACCACCTAGAATGCGGTAAGCGGCAGGCCCTCAATACGTATTTGCTGAATGAATGAATGAACGAATAAATCTTTGGGTGCCCAGAACTCAGCCTGTGGTCTGAAAATACTGGTGGGGTGTTGGGGCCAGATAGGGCCAGAGGAGAGCTGGTGAGGGTGTCTCCGGGGCAGGGTGGACAGGCAGCCTCTCAAAATCCCAGTCACCACAGATACTCAGAGAAGCAGGCCATTCCTTCCTTGTTCTCATGCAGACCTTCCTCATCCAAACCTGGCTGAGCCTCTGCCACCCTTTGGACCAGCCCTACTAGCAGATGAGCTCAGCCCAGTGGGCACTGCCCTCAGGCTGGGGCTGGTTGGGAGGAGGCAGCCAACTTCCCACCTAACCACCAGGTGGGCTCAGATGGGGAAGGTGACTTGAAGTCCCAGCTGTGACAGAACCCACCTCACCCACAGAACCTACCTTCCGCGACAGACTATAAACCATGAGACGTGGACAAATGGGAGATGCTGTCTGAGCCACAGATTTCACTGAGCTCCAGGAAGTCAAGCCACATTCCTCAGTGCCCAGACTGAAAAATAATTGTTGAATGAATGAATGGATTCAGTCTTGAGTCCCCAGAACTTAGCAGAGGGCCAGGTGCACACATTCCCAATGAACAGCAGGATGAGCAGAACTGAAGATACCACAGGTCAACAGTTAGCAATCCCTGGGGGCAGGTGAGGGCTGGTGGCAGGCCACCTGGGGGTCTCTGTTACCCCAGGCCTATGCTTGTTTGTTTTCATTTTTTTAATTTTTATGGTGATTTGGATTTTTCATACGGTAGTTCACACACATTTTGTCTCATGACATTGACTGTAGTTCTCCACAATGTAACAGCTCTCTTCCCACTTCCTCCCCATATTTACTTCTTCCCTGTGTCCTTCCCTCCCATGCACTCCTGCTCGCCCCCGCCCCCCAGCCCAGCGGTCTCCCTGTGCAAACACCGCCCTTCTGTTCTCCCATGGTTTTAATTTTCATTGAGGATAATCTACAGAGAGTAACCCTAAGAGTGCGCCTGGATGAACACACGTCTACCCCCAGATCATGATACAGGACACGCCCACGCCCCCAAAGGCTCCCTCCTGCGCCATCGCAGACAATAATCCACAGAGGCCCTCCTTCCCGACTTGCACCGCACCAGAGGGATTGGCTGCATTTGGGCTTCACGTGAATGGAATCATCCAGCATGAACGGACCTGTTTTTCTATCCGTCTCTGGGAGCTGGGAGTTGCCATGTGCATGGCAACAATTAGAATCTGGGTATGAAAGCGCGCTGGCGGGTAGCATCACCTGCTAAACGTGGGATCCGGGGGTGGGAAGTACACCGTTCATGTCTCACTAAAGGAGCTGTCTTGAGCAGAACGGTTTTCACCTTCTTTGCTGAGAGCTCCCTCTCCTTAGCGCCACCCTCGATCTGATGGCAGGACCCTTCCTCTCCCGGCTGCATGAGTCAGATCTGGGACTTGGCATCGTGCTCTGTTCTGTCACGACGCTGTGCCTGCCTCCTCTGAGAAGCCTGCCGCACCGCTGCCCACAGACACATCTGGCAAGTGGCTCTGGCTTTGTCTTCACAGCCAACCTCCCCTTCCAGCATCGGCAGTCTGCCCTGTGGCCTCTGGGCTTCCTGGGTTGGCCAGGGCAGTAGGAAAATTACAGGACACCAAGCCACCCCGCACGCTCTCCTTGGGGAAACCGAGGCAGGGCCCTTCCGCTCCTGGCTGCACGAGATGGAGAAAGAATTTGCAATGGGGTTTGGACATAAGCTTCTGTGCAAACACTGGCCTGTGTCTCAGGCTGTTTAGCCTGCCTCAGTCTCTCTGCTTCCCATATGAGAAGGATTATACGCACTGTGTGTGGTGAAGCTGAAATAAACTACGCAAAGTGCCCACATGTAAGAGATTTCAATAAATTGTACCCACCGCTGTCATCAACTGGGAGGCGGTATAGCTTGACAACTAAGGGAATGGAACCTGAAGCTACATTGGGTTTGAATCCCCACTTCACCACTTGTTAGCTCTGGGACTTTGGGAAAGTGACTTCACCTCTCTGAACCTCAGTTTCCCCATCTATACAATGGGGGTAGTGACAGTACCAACCTCATGGGGCTGCTGAGGAGTAACCAAGTCAATATGTGAAAACTCAAGGACAATTCCTGGCACCTAGGAAGGGCCATGCAAGGGTTAACTCTTTCTCTATAAAATACATATTGAAAGGAAGTTACCATGGAGTAGGTTCCAACTCATGGCAACATGACATAGGTCAGGGCAGAGCTACGCTCCATAGGGTTTTCAATGGCTGGATTTTCAGAAGGAGATTGCCAGATCTCTCTTCTGAGGTACCTGAGTAGACTCAAACCTTCAACCTTTTGGTTAGCAGCTGAGCGCTAACCTTTTATACCAGCTGGGTATGGCAATGTACCTCATGGAGCTGAATAAATAGCAGTTATTTCAATAATCGTTGTTATGAGGATGAAATGAGGTAATATATGAAAAGATGATACATGTAACGCTTGGTTCACAGTGAGTGCTCGAAAGATATTTGTTCTAGGTGTTTACTCTTATTTTAAAATAAATATAAATAAATATTTGCTCTTGTTTAGAACAAAATCAGGTACCCTAAACAGAAGTGAGCAGAAAGCATGAGATGACTCAGCAGCTAATGGTGGAGGGGTCCAGGGCACCATTACCGCTGGGCAGGGCTGCCCAGGCACTGCTCACGGGCACCCCATCCATCCACCTCTAATACTTGCTGAGGTTCTCCTATGGGCCTGGGACCCCTGCGCTTCCCATACAGCTCCGCACTGACAGGCATTACACAAATGTCTGTTGATGTCAAGCCAGAAACAGTCTAGAGAAACAACCTGGTTTAAGAAAAACACAAAAACCAGGCAAATTTCCTTCCCATTCCCCTAGAGAAGAGGAGACTAAAGGAGGATATAACAATTGTTTCTGAGAATATGAAGGGTTTTCAAGGGCTGAGGATGAGTGCTTTGTTTTCAGGTCCAGGAAAGAGTGAACAAGGAGAAAGGAACAGACATTTGTCATTAGGGGTTCAGAGCTTTTGCTTAGAATTACGGATTGACTTTCTAACCCAAGTACTGGAGGTCTCAGCGGGATACTGCTGAACTAGTGACCTAAGTCCCCTCTACACACACTCACCAGATGTGCATCTTAACTAAGACTGCCACTAACAACTGAAATGAGCATTTACAAACACCTGGTAACAAGGACCAACCGGGAAGCAGGCCACTCTACAGGGTCCGATCTGCACGTAACATGGGGACCAGGCAGTTTCCTTCCCTGGCGAATGGTGTCACCGTGACTCAGGGGCCAACTCAGTGACGGCTAACACCAAGTCATGGGGGAAACTGCCTTCCCTCCAACATTCATTAGGCAAACATTTTTCTAAAGAATTTGCACAAATGGATTTGGCAACAGAGAAATTTTGAGGCAGAGAACCCTCTATTCTAAATAGGGCCAGGCTTTTTGGTGCAATGAAGCTTCCCGAACCGTGCCACAGGGACGTTCCAGGGTGAGGAGAGCAGCCTCTTCCATTCAGACTTCACTGTATTCATATTTTAAGTCCGGCTCAGGCAGAAAAATTCCCTCAAAGGAACATTTGGGACAAGCGGGGAGAGTAAGTGGGTAGTTTCACATTTGTGATAAAATTTGGTGAGAGCATGTATCTGGGTTTATTTCATTTTTACTCACTTTTGTGGCCACTTTTATTGCATAAGGTAGATTTCTAGGAATGGAACCCCAATGTGTAAATTGTGCTGACAGGAAATAATGATTCAACTGTGGGAGGCCCACAAAGGCTTTTTCATCCAGGAATCAACGCGGTCAGGGAATAAAACACTGGCAAGAGGTGCCTGGGCGTGGTGCCTGGAGTGTGTTCCCAGATGCATTTAATAATAAAGCGAACAAGTACCTCCAGTGCTGAATGAACGTACACGTCCACTCATCTGTCTCAGGACTGAGGACTGCGCCTAACACTCTTTTTATTTAAATACTAGGTTTATATTTTCCCCAAACAGGATGTATGACTGGGGAGAAAACAGGAGATAAAATAAACCAGTCATTGTCCCCATGACCACCACTTTAACATTTTGTTGAATTTCCTTCCACTGTTTTCCTCTGGCCTAATGGAACACGTTCACCTCATTTTACAGAGACGATCTTCAGAGGTTTCACATCTGTGAGTTTTTGAGTCATTCAATTGCTATGGAACAGAATTAGTTCTACCCATGTTTAATAACCCTCCTAATACAGAGCTAAAAGAATACATTTTTATCTAGTAAATGCCTCCAGAACTTTCAAAGACTGCCTTGAGCAGGAAGTCGGAGACACCTTGAGTGGTTTAAATATGGCAAAGTAGAAAGGAGAAAAAGAACTAGAAATACGAATAAGAAAGGAAGGAAAGAGAGGGAAGGGAGGACTGGAAGGAGGATGGGGACGTTGACTTGGGTTTCAGATGATGCTTATGGCAGAGGAGCCATTGGTTGACCAGATGGCTCCTGGTGGGTGTGGTGGGGACAATGGGAGTGGTAGCAACCAAACAGCGACCCTTGGGACACATCAAAAACAGCCAGTGCATGGGAAGAAGAGCTGAGCAGTAGGAAGGTAGGAATCAGCCCAGGAGTAGCACTCATCTCCCAGAGACTGAACCTCAAGGCCATGAGCTACAAGTGGTGGTCAAGGTAGAAAAGCAGGGAGTCCCTCGGGTGATTAAGCAAATGGGCGCTCTCCGTCCACCAGGCACCTGGCCTTGACTCACACGCAAGGAATCTGTGGGCAGAAAGACAACAAAAGCCATTTTTCATGCAAGAGGAGTTGGACATCAGGAAAAATCAGAGCCCCTTTGTATGACATGCCAAACTGCTGAAGCGAGAAAATGTCTCGGCCAGGGCTCAGATGCACGCCGGGAACAGCACGCTGCCCTGGGGAACCTGGGCGTCAATGTGCACTTGTTATCGGGGCCTTTCAGAGCAGGCGCAGGAAGTACTCAGGGCATCCTCCCCTGCCGCCTGTTCGTGATGAGCTGGTGACATGGCCTTGGCTGGACTTTTCAGCCCCTGGACGGGAGCCTGAGTGTCCTGAGATGTCCTCGGGGAGCCTTCAGGGCTCCATGTTCCTTTTCCTGCCTGTGGTTTGGTCTGGGGGCTAGGGATGAAGTGGGCAGGGGGATTCCTGGGTAAGAAAGGGTCAAGAGCACAAGATCTGTTCTTCCAAGACCTGGTGTCACTTGGGGCCCTCCCCGCTGGGCCTCACCTCACAGTGCGCTCTTGGGGTGAGCAGATAAATGTAACCACCATGCATCCAACCCTTTCTATGCCAGGCCCAAGCCTAAGTCCTAATGTATTTTATCCTCCCAGCACAGTAGGTTTTACTAACCACCCCATTTTACAAAGAAGGCAACTGAGGCTCAAAGAAGGTCCCATGGATAACAGGAGGCAGAGCCTGGATTGAAATCCTGACTCATTGCAGGACCTGGGCCCTCCTCCACCATCTTAACCACCACGTCCCATCTCCTCTTCAAGAGATAATGGGTTCCAAAGGCTTTAGGAGGCCTGGTTCACTGGCTGAATGGAGGGGGTGGTAAGAGAAGTAGGAGGCCAGGAAGATGCCCCAGTGCTCAGCCTGGAAAACTGGGCAGTGAAGCCATTCCCCTAGCACGGAACACAAGGAGAAGTGGTCTGGGGTGGGGTAGAGAGAGGAGAGCTGGGCTTTAGACAGGCTGCATGCACGGAGCTGGATGGCCAGCTGGAGACCCTTATCCACGTAGGCAAACAACTTCCCCCTCGTGATAAGCTGACAGGCTGTCAATGTTTAACCCCAGTGCCTTGAGTTCCCCTACAGGGCACACGGCACAGTGGCAACCCATATTTTCTCAGGCAAATCTCTAGATAAGACATCAGGTGACAGATTTTGCATTGTTGTTGGAGAAGAGGCAATACTGGAGATTCGGAAATGGCAGCATCCTTAGTGTCTTTGGGGGAAGGGATTCCATAAGATTTCAAATCAGGACAGCCTCAGAAAAATCCAGGTCCCTAAAACAGGACATATCCAAAGGGTGTAAAATAACCAGTGTCACCCAGGCCAGCTTCATCTCTGTGTTACCTGTGCATAAAGCCCCATGCTCAAAGGGTTCCATGCTTGCTTTAATGTTCTGCTATCACCATCTTGGAATTCCTGGACTCCAAAAGCTACTGCCTCCCCCACGCCACTGCTCCCGCTCAGACCCTCGTCATTTCACTCTGGGACAACTGCCACTACCTCCCAGTCTCCCGGGGCTCTCCTGACTCTAACCTACCTACCTCATGGGGAGGGGTCCCAATGTAAAACCCAATTGAATGGTGCCCGGCTACCACTGTCAGTCACTCAGAGGGGAATCGGTGCAGGAGATTCTGGATAGAGTAAGAGAACAATGTGGAACAAAACTCAAAATCATGGGGAAAAAAAAAAAAAGACCAGGTTTGTTGGTTTGATAGAGCCTGGTGAAACCCCTCAGACTATGGCCCCTAGCTGCCCTTCAGGTCTGGAATTGAACTCCTGTGGCTTCCAGCCAAATAAAAGACCAGCATATGGGCTGAACATTTACATCAGGTAGATACACTCCCTGAAGAGATCAATCATGGGAAAACAGAAGGGCAGTGTATGCACATGGAGACAGCTCAAGGGGCAGGAGTGCATGGCAGGGTAGGACACAGGGAAGAGGTAAAACAGGGAGGGAGTGGGAAGAGAACTGTTACATTTCAGGAAATTGCAATCAACGTCATGAGGCAAAATGTGTACGAACTACTATATGGAAATTGAATTTGCTCTGTAAACTTTCACCCAAATCACAATAAAAATTAAAAAACAAACAAACAAACAAAAACACAAAACACCCAATTGATGGCTTCCCATTGCATTCAGGATTAAGTATCTCCCAGGTTTGGCATGAAAAGGTCCACCATGATGTGGTCCAGCGTCTCCCATTAGCATCGCCTGCAATACCTCTCCAGGCTCCCTGGCCTTGCAAACCCACTAGAGGCGCCTTCAGTACAGCAGGCTTTCCAAGAAACAGGGGCAATCAAGTGGCAGGCAGCATGCTGTGGGCTTTTCATGCACAATCTCACACAATCTTTGTGACAACTCATTGTATCCCCATTTTGCAGATAAGAAAACTGAGGCTCAAAGAGGGCAGGGAATTTGCCCAAGGTCATAGCGCTAATACAGGATACAGCCAGGATTCAAATGCAGATCTTTTTGACCCAATCTCCCATCTCATTTACCACTGCTCTGACTGGGTTCAGATGTCACCTACCCCGGTAGGAGAGGAGACCAGGGGCTTGGTCACATGGGGAAGGAACCTGATGTTATCACAAGTGGGATGTAGTCTCACTGAACAGTTCTGAGCTGGGGAATGATGCAACAGGATTCATATTTTAAAAAATCTTTCTGGCTGCACGTGGAGAACAGCTAGCCCAGGAGTGGGAGAGAAAACAGGGAGACCAGCTAGGATGCTACTGCAGGCATTTAGTCAGGAGAGGACAGAGGCTTGGAGCCAGATGCAGCCGCAGAGGTGGGAAGAAGGAGAGGGGCAGCTGTGGTGTGTTGGAGGTAGAGCAACAGGACTGGTGAGAAGCATAAGGAATCCGGAAGAGATTGTCTTAACCTTGTCCACCCTCATCTCTGCAGCGCCCAGCACTGTGCATGGCAAAAAAAAACAGCCTCTTGGGGGTTTGCTGGGTGGATCAACTAATGACCAAGCAAGTGGGAAAGGGGGCAGGGGAAATTTTCCTGAAATCAGACCACATTAGCCAGCAGCAGCATGTCCAAGGCATGAAGTTACCACCACATGCTGTTCCTGCAATGGTGTCACAGTGAAACCAGGCTTTGAAGTGAAAATCCAAATGGCAAAGCCAACTGTGTTTCCAAGAAGTCACTGTCCCTTCTATGGTACCTTTGTGAAAGCACAACCACTGTGCTTTTCATAGCAATTTCCCAAATATCTTCTCGTTGGGTTTCTGCATAACCCTGGGAAAGGGGATGGAGTGGGGAGGATAAAGAGATGGAGGACGGAGAGAGGATGGGGGAGGGCAGGGAGATGAAGGGAGGGTGGGGGATGGAGAAGGGATGGAGAGAGAGGAAAATGGAGGGAGGGAGGGAAGGAGGCTGAAGGGGGCTTAGAGGGAGGGTAAGTGGAGGGATGGAGAAAGGATGGGTGAAGAGATGGAGGGAGGGGAGGGGAAGTGGAAGGGAGACGGATGGACAGAGGGAGGGAGGATGGATAGAGGGTGGACAGAGGATGAAGGAAGGGGGTGAAGGGAGGACGGATGGGGAGGACGGATGGAGAGAGGGGAGATGGAGGAGGAAAGAAGCGGGATGGATGGGGAGGAGGGATGGAGAGGCTAGGAGGATGGAGGGAGGACAGATGGACGGGGAGGACGGATGGAGAGAGATGCAAGGAAGGACCGGTACCATTTGCCAACCTGACAGCCAAGCCAAATGAGGCTGTAGGAGGTTAAGGAAGAGTGGTGAGTGGCAGAATTGGGACCAGGTCACAGGTTTCTGACTCCCCTTCTGGTAACTTCTGCACCCCAGCACCCTGGTCTTCTTTACCACAGCCCCTATCACATGGCACTGGAAGCTCACAATGGCTGCCTCAGCACCTGACCCAGAGGTTGGCACCCAGCAGGTGCTCGATAAGCAATGGAGGGACGGAGGGTTGTGCCATGAAGCCTCTGTGTGTCTCCAGCATCAGCAAAGCCCCCCAAGGCACTATCTTTCTGTTCGTCAGATAGCAAACCACGCCACTTGGCTCCCGCCTCATGGCTCTCATGTCAGCGCAGAACAACCGCTTCTCTGGCTCTTCTCTGCTCCTCAGGGCCGGGGAGGGTAGGCAGGGCACGTGGCAAACTCACTGAGCCAGCAAATGAGATGAGGGCCACCACTGCCGCCACCCCAGCACCGCCTTGGTGCTGGATCCGAGTTCAACTCCTAACTGAGAGCCCTTAAGGGCCCTAATTTCACAGCTCACGGGAGCCACAGCGCTCCTGTGTCCAGGAGTCTCCCGGAAAGCACCAGACTCTGCCTGCCCCAACACCCCGGGGAGGTTCACCTTCTTCCGTCCCCAGACCCTGGAGGCCCGTGAACTGTCCTGGGGCCTCGCTCAGGGCAGAGGCAAAGTTGGGGCAAATTACTTCTTCTGGAAAAACTTCCAAAGTTCAGAAAATATGGAAAGAAGACGGAAGTGATACATTTTGAGTATCTACAAGGAGTCTCAGGCAGGGGTGAGCTGGGCCTTGTGCGGTTCGTGGCTGTTAATAATGTAACGGGGCTGGCTGGGCAGGACTGACTCCCCCACTCACAGGAGCAGACCTGTCCATTCCTGTAAGAGGCTCACTCTCCCTCACATGCCTTGTGCATTCCTGAAGGGAGGAAAAAGGAGTACTGCTCTTACTAGCTACCCAAAATCTACCCCCACCTACCTACATGATGCCCCCACAGCAGTGGGTCTCCACCACAGGCACTTCTGCCCCCCAGGGGATAGTGGCGATGTCTGGAGACATTTTTGAGTGATATTTTTTGGGGGGTGCTACGGATATCTAGTGGGGAGAGGCCAGGGATGCTGTTGTTGGATGCTGTGGAGTTGATTCTGGTTCCCAGAGAGAGGAGAACTGCCCTGTAGTGTTTCCTTGGCTATCCAGTCTATAGGTTGCCAGTCTTTCTCCCGTGAAGCCATTGGGTGAGTTTGAACTGCCAACCTTTGGGTTAGCAGCCGCCTGCCTAACCACTGTGCTACCAGGGTCCAGGGCTGCTGCTAAACATCCAACAGTGCACAGAAATGCCCCCCACACACACACACAATAAAGAGTGACCCAGCCCAGATGTCAATCATGGTGAGGTTGAGAACCCCTGTCCTGTCATGAGAGGCCACTGATGGACCACAACCCTTGGGATAATATGAGTCACTGGGGTGCTCCTGAGTTAGGCTCTATGGCACGCTCAGGCACTGCTTTTGCCTGTGGGAATACAGGGCAGTAGTGCCCAAACTGGGGAACTCCCACAGATGGACTGATTTTCTCTCCCAATCTTCCTCTTTCCTCCACCTTCCTCTTCCGGAAATGGCACCACCTCTAGCCAGCTGCCACAGCTGGCTGCCACAGCTGGAATCTGGGCAGTCAGCCTTGACTCCTCACCCCTTCTCCCATCCCTCCCGCCACTTCTCCCCATTCTGGTGCTGCCCTCTGCTCCCAGGTATCCTGCCTGGTGGCTTGCCACCATGTCCTGCCTGGCCCCCTGGTGGCCTCCCAGACTCTCCATTGAAGCCAGAGGATCTTCTGAAAACGTAACGTAAATCAGATCTCTTTCCCGTCCTGCCCCCAGTTCCTGAATAGCACTCATGTTAAATAAGGCAGGCTCCTGACCCTGACCGGACTCAGACCACACCTCTAGCCTGTGAGGGAGCCCTCCCCCTCCCCCGCCCCCCTCCCTCCCATCACTCTCCTCCAGCCCCACCAGGTTCTCTCCTGCCTGAGAACCCGGACTGCTTGTTCCTCTTCCTGGTCCTGCTTGTGGTTCAGGTTTGGCCTTGAACATCCCCTTCCCTGAGCACTCTTTCCTTCCTCCTCGACCCAGTGCTGCCCTCCCCAGCCTTTCCGAGCACTCACCCCTGAGGATTTGGTAATGTCAGCTACCCCACCAGACTGCCTGCCCTTGGGACCTTGGGACCCAGAACTTCAGTGTCTGACACATGGCAGGTCTCAGCAAGTAAGTGCTGAATGAATGAATGAATGGATGGATGGATGAGTGAATAAATGAATGAGAAGCATGCCCCAGAGGTTTTTCTATCCCACATGTGTGTGTCTTAGCAGCAAAAATGCTGAGAACACCTGAACTAAAGGAAGGTCTCCTGCAGCTTGAGAAAAACCCCCTCTTCCTCCTGTTCCTCCTCCTCCTCCTCCTCCAGCACTTGGGGAGGCCGTGCTGAGCCTAGCTCCACCTGGAAGTGGTGGGCGGGGGCTCCCTGGGTATGAGTGGCAGAATATCAGAGGCGGGAGGGAGGTGCCAGATCAGCCAGATAGGAGCTGCAGGCCCACTGGGCTCTCTCTGGGCACACAGTCCCCCCAGGTGGACTGTGCTAGTCTTTCCTCCCCTCGCCTCTGAGACCCTGGATGCTAAGGCTCAAGGCTCCTTTCTGCTTTGTGCTCCTGTGACTCTGTCCTGAAAATCCCCTGCGTTGGGATGAACCTCTGAGAGTCCCAAGGAGACTGACACAGATTTATTTTAAGGAACTACTGGTTTTTCTGCAGAGTAATTCTGAAGCCCCTGACATGGGGTTCCTCCAAGGCCAGCACTATGGTGGAGCCATTAAGTCAGTTCCCAGGCTGGGGTCCACCGAGACCCCCAGCTCCTCTCCACTAAGTCAGATGGCTCCAACTAAAAGCAGCTTCCTTATAAGAAAGTGAAGGGAGTGAATATCAGGGCTTGGGGGAGCAGGCATTAAAGGAAGGTGAGAAGGGACCTCAAGGTCTCATTCCTGATGGGTTGGAGAGTGAGCAAACAGGAGCAGCAAGGGAGACACCCTTTACCACTACCACCACCCCAAATCTGTGGTTAAAATGGAGAACTTCCCTTGGCTGGAGGAAAGCAGAGACCCCCCTGTTCAAGCACAGCCATGGCCCAGACAGTGGAGACATGCCTGCCACTCTGGAGCTGTGACCGTCTTCAGCCTCATTTTCTACACCCATCTAGAAAAGGCAGGTAATTAATATTTACCTTAAAGTGTGGTTGGCAATTACATGAGCTAATCCAAGTCCTGCACTGAGATCTTCAATAAGAGATGATGGTGATTACTAACACTGAAGGGCAAAGGAAGGCCCTTGGGTGAGGTTCTGAGCTACTGGAGGTTGGCACAGCAGGGCAGGAGGCCTGCTCTCACTGCCGTCACCTGGGCCTGAGTGGACAAGCTGCCCGTGGGCTATTGTGAGAGAAGATGAAAGCAAACACAGATGGGGGTCTGTGAATGTTCACAGCAACAGTATAAGTGATAGCCAAAAAGTGCCAACAACCCACATGACCACCAACATGCAAGGGAATATTACATGGCAATAAAAAGAAATGAAGTACTGATATATAGACAAAACTCACAAAAACCACATACTGGATGATTCCATGGGGATAAAATAGATTAGGCAAATCTATAGAGTCAGAAAGTAGATTAGCAAATGAGAGCCATAACAAGAACAGATATATGCACGCCGATGTTCATCGCAGCACTATTTACAATGGCCAAAACTTGGAAACAACCTAGATGTCCAACAACTGAGGAATGGATAACCAAACTATGGTATATTCACACAATGGAATACTATGCAACGCTAAAGAATAATGTAGAATCTGCAAAACACCGCATAACGTGGATGAATTTGGAGGACATTATGCTGAGCGAAATAAGTCAGTCACAAAAGGACAAATATTGTATTAGTCCGTTATTGTAAAAGTTAAGGAAAGGTTTATCTATTGGAGGACATTTTCTTTGTTGGTTACCAGGGGTGGGAGGGGAGGGGAGGGAATGCTGTTAGATAGATAGAGATAAATATTGATTTGGGTGAAGAGAAGGGCAATGTACCAAATGTGAGTGACCAATATGGCAGCATTGAGGATGAGAAAGACAGAGAGAGTTACATGGGCAGTACAGACAACAAATATGAATGCTTTTGCATATACAGTACTGAGTTATCAGTGAAAGCAAACATGGGTATATGGACAGATAGATAGGTGAACAAGCTAAACAATTAGGTATGTCTAAATGGAGAGTGTATCCAAGATCATATATAGGGTTGGCAGACAATGGGCCTATAAGTTCATGTGAATGATCAGAATTCCCAGGTGTATAGTAGAGCTGACAAGGGGCAAGGTTATGGTCATTACTTGGTCACAGCCAGCTACCCAGAGGGACCGAGTAGTTGATCCTGCGGGCTTGGACCATAGTTGCAGGGGACATCAAGCTCAATTGGCATAACATACTATACAAAACATTGTTCCACCTACTACTTTGGCGAGTAGCGACTGGGATCTTAAAAGCTAGCAAGCTGCCATCTAGATGCAACAACGGGTCTCTCCTCGTCAAGAAGAAAGAAGAAAACCAAAATTAATGGAAACAATCAGTCCTAGCGACTGGTACACCATCCGATCTGCAACCTACACAACTATGAGACCAGAAGAACTAGATGGTGCCCAGGTACCACTGCCATCCACTTGGAAGGGATGTAGGAGATCCTTGATGGAGAGGGAGAACAATGTGGAACAAAACTCAAAATCATTTGGAGGCAAAAAAAAAGAAGGTGGGGACCAGGTTTGCTGGTCCAACAGAGTCTGATGTAACCACTGAGACTATGGCCCCTAGCTGCCCTTCAGGTCTGGAATTGAACCCACAACTGTGGTTTCCAGCCAAACAAAGTACAGGCATGTGAGTTAAACATTTACCTCAAGTAGACACACGCCCTGGAGAGAACAATCATGGGAGAAGGAAGGGCTGCTTATGCACAGGGAGATAGCTCAGGGTGCAGAAGAGTATGGAGGGATGGACACTGGGAGGAGGTAACTATGGGGAAAAAGTGGGAGGGGAGCTGTTGCACTGTAAATTTTGGTCAATGACATGAGACAAAGTATATGTGAACTGCTGTATGAAAAGTGAATTTACTCTGTAAATCTTCACCCAAATCCTAATTAAAAAAAAAAAAGAAAGAAAAGAAAGTAGATTAGCGGTTGTTGAGTGCTGAGGGTGCTGAGAGTGACTTCTAATGAGCACACTGCTCTTTCTGGGGTGACGAAAATGTTCTGGAACTCGATGCTGGTGATGGTTCCGCAACTCTGTGAAAATGCCAAAAGCCATCGACTTGGACTCTTTAATACACGCACAGGTATGAACGGTCCCTCACCCGGGGCTTGGCTTGGAGAGGGCGGGTGGTGGGTGTGTGCTGTCCAGCTGATTCTGACTTATGGCAACCCCACGTGACAGAGAACTGCCCCATAGGGTCTCCTAGGCTGTAATCTTTACAGGAGCGGATGGCCAGGTCTGTTCCATGGAGCCACTGTGGGTTCAAACCACTGACCTTCTGCTTAGCAGTCAAGTGCTTGACCATTGCTCCAGCATGGTAAAGGATGCTATTTGAATCCAAATCTCTCGAAATGGTCCCATGTCCAGAGTATAGTTTAAGGCAGAGCTTCCTAGCTGACCTGCAAGGAAAGGGTTCCATTTGTGCTGGGAGGGGCCCCGCCCCCACCTCTGGGCAGCTGGAGTCTCTGGGTGGGTAGTCACTGACTGTGTGGTATTAACATTTTCTTTTTCTCTACTGGTGGTGGGCACTGGTGGGCCAGCTGCTGCCGGGGTGAGAACGGTGAGGGTGAGTAGAACAAAGCCCCTTCTCTATGTTTCCAGGGCCTGGGCAGGAAGCAGGCACTGGAACCACCACTGGTGTTGAGGCTGGCAGCGTAAGGCTCTGGTAGACCTCTGAGTGTGCTGGGGGCTTCATCCATAGGTGATGGGGGGATATGTGAGGGGAGGGGGGCTGCCAAGCCCGAGCTTTGACAGGACCTTTTATTCCTTTATCGCAGTCTGGATGCCGGCACAGTGACTGGGTTGTGCATGGGCCCTGGCCTGCAGCAGCCCCAGTAATGACCCACCTAATGGTGGGTAAGGAGGCTTTGGCAGAAGGTGCCACCCTTGGACCCAGAACCTCTCCTCCTGTCTCACTGGGGAGTCTGTCCCTGGCACACATGGTGTGCTCTTCATGTTTGCTTACACTCCATACCCCACTGAATTCCAAAATGAATTTGAGATTGAACAAATGTTCATTAGTAATGCCTTTGATTTAATGTCCACCAAGAGACATTACTCCTTCCCTTGGTCCTCAGTCTTGTGCTGGGTGTCACCAAAGATATAAAGAATGAGGTGGAACCTTGAAGTGGAGGGGGGACATGCCTGACAGTGGTGGGGACAAGTTAGTCTAGAGAAGGAAGAGGGAGGGAGGAGGGAGGAGGAGGAAGGAAGAGAGAGAGGTAACGTGTGCCTCAGCTGCCCTGATGCTCAGAGTTGGGGTCCACTGGGTGGTCCGGTACTTGGCTCTATTTTTAATGGCAATCCAGAAGCTGTTTGCAAACAGGTAGGATGTCTTGGTGGGAAGAGCTGGCTAATGAGACAAAAGTTCAAATCCGGCCCAGCCACCTCCTAACTGGGTCCCTCTGGGCAAGTCCTTTACCAGCCCTTAAGCCTCAGTTTACAGTTCTGCATGATGAGGTGGGGGTGGGGATGGGGGTGGGGGGTGTGAGTGTGGAGGTAGCACCGGCCCCAGGGGGGCTGTTGTGAACATACCCTGCGGTAAGTGCACAAGGCTCCCACACTTGGCTATTTGGACACTTGTGGCATAGAGAGACAGCAGGGGGAGCACTTGCTTTTGGGGGGCAGAAAGCACTAGGGAGGCTGGGCCTGGCAGGCTTCTACACACAGCCCTAGCAGACTGCGGGGATGCCTTCATACACAGAGGACCTGGGCTCCCCTGGCCTGGCCAAATCAGTCTGCGGGAAAAGGCCAGGAAATAGCCTGGGCTGTTTGGGAGTTGTCAGGGACCCCTTCTGAGCCCTGCAGTGACACCCAGCGCTCTGTGGGCTCCAGTAATTCTTCAGTTTCAGCTCAGAGGTTTGACCTTATAATAATTATTATTATTATTTTGGTTCGGATGCACTGCTTTGGAGGCACTTCGCTAGAGAACAGGTAGAAATAACGCATTTTACACATAAAAGCCAACATGGAAGTGATTCCCCTCCCCACGCCCCCAGGGAGTGGCCTGGGGTTAATGTGTTCTCAGAACTCTGTTCAGGCCACTCGCTGGCAGGTGGCAGGGTCAGAGGGGTGTCAGAGGGCGGGAGCTGTCACCTCTGTGGTGATGCTGTCCCTGATGCATGCTTAGGAGGTAGGTTGGCCGCTCCCACCCAGGTGGAGGAACAGCCAAGGTGATTCTAGCACTCACAAGGACTCTTACAGGAGCTCTCCCAGCCCTGGGTCCCCTGAGGCTGTTCTGACCCGCAAATGTGGCCTGGTTTGGCCCTCAGAACCCCAGAACTTGTGGGATGACAGAAGCAGCCCAGTTCTTTGAAAATCCCCCAGATGGCAATCCCCCCCTGCCACCTCCCCCCACTCCAGCCAGCAGAGCCAGCTGCCCAGATCAGCTTGGGGCTCTCTTGATGAGCACTGAGTGCAAACGGCTCCAGGCAGCTGGCAAGATGCTAAGTGCGGCATCAATCCTAATTAGGAGGAGGAATTAATAAAGGAGGCACCCCAGCCACACTGTGCGGCCAGGCTTGCCGGTATGAAGGGGTTATTCCAATTTCCAGTGGGAAAGGCGGGGGTCCAAGGGTGCCTCGGGGTGGGGACAGTGGGAGCAGACAGTGCTGCTGGAGCTGGTGGGGTAGCACCCGGGGGCACTGCAGCCCCTGCTCTGTGTTTAACCCAGGTGCTGTGGCAGGTAGTGACGTGGGCACATTCTCGGGAGGAGAGGAGTAGGTGTTCATGAACTGAGCAATTGCACAGGGGGAAAAAAATGATGTTTTTCAAAAGAAAGGAGGCGGGTGTGCTCGTGGGCCCATTGGCTCCATTGTGTGACCGTGTTTCCCAAAGTACTGAACGCACATTCATGTGACCTGGAGACTCCACTTAGCCCTTGCATTAAGCTCCAGTCTGCAATGGGCAAGCCAACCTCCTTTGCAAGAGGATATGGGGGACAGGGGTGGGCAGGGCTCCAGACAGGAACAGGCATGGTCTGAGCAGAGCAGGGAGAAGGCAAGTTCGGCCTCCACGAGCCGCCCCAGCTTTACAAAGCCTCTTTCAGTTTATCCAGATGCGGCCAGAAAAGGGCCATCTTTTTAAGAGCTTCCTACCAACCTCCACTAGGATCCAACCACGCTCAAGGAATCTGCAGGCGGCTGTAACCGCAATAACGCAACAACGAAGGTTACATGTACGGAAGAACTTCCTTAACAACCGAGGGGCTTAGTTAACACACGGAAAGGTTCCACAGAAAGCGAGGCAACTCTGGCCAAGGGTTTTTGAAAAATTCAAGGAACCCTCCGCCAGCTGCCTCGCCCTCCCCCATCCTGTCGCCCATCTGAAAGAGGAGCCCAAGCAGCGGACTTGTCCGCAGCGTGGACGGGACCAGAGGGCCCCTCCACGGCCACCTGTTAGTTCAAGTTCCGCAGCTGGGCGGGCGGGCGCCTTTCCGCGATGGAGGCGTCTGGGCCCCTCCCGGAGGGGCCCGTCCGCACCGTCCGGGAAGTGCCCAGCCTCGACCCCTGGAAGCATTCCATCCTCACAGCATCAACTAACTATTCGGCCTCATGGCACATCTGGGGGTCGCAAAGCCGGGCCTCTGCCACCCCGACGGGCGACCACGCCCCTTCAGGCCGCTCGCGCTAGCTGCGCACCCCAGTCCGGTGCTCAGGTCTGCCGAAACAGCCCTGCCGAGGGTCCAGCACAGATGGCTCTCTGCCAAGGGAAGAGACTCGTGGTGGCCCCTTCCCCTCGCCAAGGCGCAGCAGGAGCGGGCCAGTGGCCGAGTGGAAGAGGAGGTGGCGGAGCGGGACCTCAGCGGTGTCGGGCTCGGTCCACTCGGCTCCCCTAGACCCACTCGGGATCCACCCCCACCCCTACCCCGGCCCCAGGGCTAGAGCGAGCGTTGAGCAGCCCTGGCTCCCCGCCCCCGGCCGGCCCCGCCCAGGATGGCCAGTTCCCATAGCAATCGCACAGACACCGGTTGCCAAGCAACCCCTCCCCCTCCTCTCTCCCCTCCTCGCCCTTCCGTTCCCCCCACCCCAGCCTCCTCCCACCCCCTCGCCAGCCTCCACCTCCCCGGGGGCGCCAGCGCTGCCCCTCGGGATCGCTCCGGTCCTGGCTTCGCGCGCGCGCGCGCGCGCGCGTGAGTTGTCGTGTGTTTCATTGTGTCCCTTGCGAGGGGGTGTGCGTGTGCGAGTGGTGAGTTTGTAGGATCGGTGTGTCGGGGCCCACCGGCCGGGAGGGACCCGGAGCTGGTGCACAGCTGGCCGCAAGGGGACCCGCCCGCCTCACCTGCTCCTTTGTGTCTCGCGCGAAACCGGCGCCGCGCCCACCCCTCGCGGGTCCGCGCCCTGGACGGGGTGTGTGTGCGCGTGTGTGTGTGTTGGGGGGTCCAGGCCGGCCGTACCTTCTATGCAGCACACCCGCCACAGCCCCGAGTGGGTGAGGTCGCCGCGAACGCGGCGGGGCTGGGGGCCGTCGTCCATGGTCAGGTTGGTGCCGTTGCAGATGTGCGCGCTGGAGTAGAGCCAGTAGTCGGTGCCGATGGCGATGGCCATGAGCGAGAAAGCGGCGAAGGCTCCGGCCGTGGTCAGCAGCATCTGCAGCCCGCGGTCGCATCGC
>NW_006921605.1:16851174-16854937 GCF_000298275.1 Orycteropus afer afer | reverse complement strand
TCTCTCTCCTCCCCTTCCCTCTTCGGCTCGCGCGCGCTCTCTCCTCGTCTCCCAGGGTTCATTCACGTTGTCTGAGCGCAGCACTCCGAGGGGAGAAGGGTTCTCCGAAGGACAGAAGGGAATCCACGTTTGCAGCCACCTCTCTTACCGAACCCAGGACCCCGGCCTCCCGTACAGGGCCCTGGGGGCTCTTTAATGTGTGGAGTGTGTGTGTGTGTGTGTGTGTGTCGCGTGCCCCTCCTCTCCCCTTTGCACATAACCTGGCGATGAATGGATACGCCTGAGTGGTAGTAGCGTGTTCAGGTCAGGTTTCCGGAAGCCCCAGATGTGGGACGCAGCTGGGAGACGTAGCAGGCTAAGCCAGGGCCCGGGACCCCGCCTCCTCTCCCGTCCCCCCCAGTACTTCTTCCCCTTCCTCTTGTGCCCCTGAGACTGCTGTCCAAGTGACACCCCTCCCCCACCCAGGTGGTCTCTGCCCCAAGTTCCAGCTAACGCTGTCGTAGAGGCTGGAGGACCCGGACTTCGAATGAGGCTGGGGAGGAAGGCGGTATCAGCCTATGTTCTTCGGGGAGGACTGAATAGCCTGCTTTATTGGGGTGGCGGAGTTTGAGGCTGTGATCGAAGATGGGACTGTCCTCCATTATTTCCTTTCTCATCGTACGTTAGTGTTAGAGACTGAGAAACACCCTAGGTTTACTAAACTCAAAAGCTCAGCCACCAACGTTTCCCTCTTTCCCCTGGCTCCCTCCACAATACCTTTTGCTTCTTTTTGCCTTTCACTCCACTCAGGCGTAACTGGCTCTCCCTCACCTCCCCCTCTTTATCACCATCCTGTGCTCCAAGCCCTGCTGGCTTCACTTAATTGCCTTTGCTGCTGGCAGAATCCCAACCTGGACACACTCCCTTTTCCTGGCAGCCACTCCAGGCTCCTCCGCCTTCAAAGCCCAGCTCCAGACTCCTCCGTCCAGGAGGCCCTCCGAGACCCACACCTGGATGCTCCTTGGCTTCCCACCAGGCAGTGCTCCTGTCGATGATCTCATCAGTGGATGTCCTGGGGGAGGCTGAAGGAGTTCTCTGGAGAGTCGCATTCTTCTTGCAGCACAGCTTAAATTCTACCTCCTTTGTGGCACCTTCCCTGGACCTTGCTCCCCAGAGAGAATGAGTTACTCTGTGCTGGAACCGCTAGGAGTCCTAGTGGTGCAATGGTTAAGTGCTCAGCTGATAACTGAAAGGTTGGTCGTTTGAATCCACCCCAAGGCTCTGGGGGAAAGCAACCTGGCCATCTGTGATCTGTTCGCTTAAAGATTAAACAACAACAACAACAACAAAACCAAACTCACTGCCTTTGAGTCGAATCTGACTCATAGCAAGCCCTTCTTGGGTTTCCAAGGAAGTATCTCTAAGAAAGTAGATTGCCCAGTCTTCCTTCTGAGGAGTGGCTGGCGGGTTTCAACCGCCAGCCTTCTGGTTAGTAGTCAAATGCCTTAGGCACTATGCTACCAGAGCTCCCAACATTGAGTAGTGATCCACTTTTTTATGGCGGGTTTCAACCGCCAGCCTTCTGGTTAGCAGTCAAGTGCCTTAGGCACTATGCTACCAGAGCTCCCAACATTGAGTAGTGATCCACTTTTTTATGGACAGCAATGTAATTAGTTGAAGGTATTTTAACTCTTTCATGTGCTTTTGATTTCAGTCTCTTAAAAAAGTTCTTTACTGAATAACTCAAATTCAAATATTTTACATGCAGTGAAATTATTTGTTTGCAACAGTAGGATCCATCTATTGAATGTGTAACTCACTATTTAAGAACATTATAAATTTTTACTTTATTCTCCATACATTAATGCTACTCTTGAAATGTGATGGATAAATCAAATATTATTATACTGAACAGTCTGTTTTTCTGACAGGAAGCTAAAGGGTTTAAATTTATGCTAGATTCTGTATTTTGTTCATTAATATATCCCTAACACCTAGAAACTAGAAGTTGCTCTAAAAACTTTTAGTGAATTAGTATTGCAGACATTCACATTTCATTAATCCTGTATTCAGTGGAACTTAGTCTCTAATAATCATCCATGGTCTGTATAGAGATAATTATTTTTCCCAGATTGAGTTCATAAAGAGCACTGTTCTTCAAAAATACAAAATCGTCTCTGCCTTTAAGTTTGCAGTTAGTGTTATAATCAGTAAATGTTATCAAGTCTCAGAACTTAAAATGAGCAACAAAAACTTGGGGATATTTGGTGGCTGTTTTGTAGTGTACACTTAATCAGCAAGGGCTTATGAAGACTTGGCTATCCTTCTACCAAGGACTTCTCTAATGACTTCAGCAACAGCCCTATTCATAGAGCACACGTGAAGGTTTTGTGATTTAACATAGGCAAATTGGTTCATGCTGGGCATTAAGAAATGCTACATGATAATTAAATCTAAATATGTACTAGAAAGGTTGACTAAAGTAAATTTTGATATTTTATTCTGAAAAGGTATTTCTAATACACTTCTGGGTAACTTCAACTTGATTTACGAAGATGATGTTGTTAAGTGCCATCAAATTGGTAATCTCACAGTGACCCTGTGTACAACAGATTGAAATGCTACCCAGTCCCGCATCATCCTCACAGTTTTTCCTATGCTTGAATCCATTGTTTCATCCACTGTGTCAACCTATCTCATTGAGGGTCTTCCTCTTTTTCACTGACCTTCGCTGTCCTTCTGCTTTATGAAGCATTGTGCCCTACTCCAGGGATTGGTCCTTACTGATACAGCATGTCCAAAGTACATATAATATAGCCCAGTCATCCTCCCTGCTAAGGAACATTCTGGCTGTACTTCTTCCAAGACAGATTTGTTAGTTCTTCTGGCAGTCCATGGTATGTATTCAGTATTTTTGCCAATATCCTAATCCAAAGGCATCTTCTTCGCTCTTCCTTACACTCATTGTCTAATTTTCACATGCATATGATGCAATTGAAAATACCATGCCTTGGGTGGAAGGCATACCTTGGTCTTCACAGTGACATATTTGCTTTTCAACACTTTAAAGAGGTCTTTTGCAGCAGACTGGCCTTGTGCAATATGTCGTTTTATTTCTTGACTGCTGCATCTATGAACATTGAGTGTGGATACAAGTAAAATGAAATTCTTGACAACTTCAATATTTTCTCTGTTTATCATGATTGGTCCAGTGGTGAAGATTTTTGCTTTCATTGAAGTGTAATCCATACTGAAGACTGTGGTCTTTGATCTTCATCAGTAAGTGCTTCAAGTCTTCTTCATTTTTGGCAAGCAAGGTTGTGTCATCTGCATATTGCAGGTCATTAAAGAGTCTTTTTATTTATTTATTTATTCTTTTTCCCTTTTTTATTTTTTTATTGTGATTTGGGTGAAAATTTACAGAGCAAATTCACTTCCAAAGAGCAGTTCACATACACTTCGTCTCATGACATTGACCACAATTTACCACAATGCAATAGCTTCCCTCCTACTTCCTCCCGATAGTTACCTCTTCCCTGTGTTCACCCTCCATGCACTCCTGTCACTGAGCTGTCTCCCTGTGATAAGCAGCCCTTCTTTCTCCCATGATTGTTCTCTCCAAGGAGTGTATCTACCTCAGGTAAATGTTCGACTCATACGCCTGTCTTATGTTTGTCTGGAAGCCACAGGTGTAGGTTCAATTCCAGACCTGAAGGGCAGCCAGTAGCCATAGTCTCAGTGGTTCCACCAGGCTCTGTCGGACCAGCAAACCTGGTCCCCCCCC
>NW_006921605.1:16842529-16851074 GCF_000298275.1 Orycteropus afer afer | reverse complement strand
GAATTTGCTCTGTAAATCTTCACCCAAATCACAATTTAAAAGAAAAGAAAGAAATGCTTGCTGAATAACGTGTTTCTTGCACCCTGGAAAATCATATTCTGGTTGGAGGAAGGAGGACATATAAATAAAAGGGGAAAAAAATGTAAGGAATAGATGGGCTGTATGAATTAGCATTTGTTAGCTCCTTCTCCTGCCTTTAGGGTATCTGTGCTGCCTTCCAAAGTCTCAAAGCGGGTGCCCCAATGCTTCCTTGAGTGGACTAGAAGGTAGGAGGTTCCCTGTGGCTTGGAACAGAGCTGCCCACTTCTGCCCCTAGTATCCACAAGAATTAAGTCTGGGTTCTGTTCTCAGAAGCTCCTAGAAAAATGGATCTCAAGATTCTTTTCTTATTTGCTTGCTTTTGTTTTTTAGAAGCAAATCCTTGTCTCAAATTACAACTTAAATGGAAACAATATAAATAAACCCACTGTCCCACCACCTAAGAGCAGGAGCTGCTCTGGCTGAATGGGGCTGAGAGCACCCCCTTCAGTACCTCTTCCTGTCCCCACACCCCACCCCTGCCGCCCCTGGAGTGCCTTTGTGGACCTACGGGTCCAGGGGACATGGTATGAGAAATGGTGTCCCATGCCAACAACTGGGTGACTCAGGATCATCCCCGCACACCCCTGCACCCACCCGTCCATTTGCTTACAGCCTCCCTCAGAGACTTGAGGAGAAACAAAGGAAAGTGACATAAATGAATCTGATATGAGGAAGGGGTAGCTTCCTCACACTCCTCTTAGGTGGGAGCAGAAGACACAAGGATGGTGGACTCCTTCTTTCATCAAACAGCTGATCCTCACATGGATCCTACGGAGATGGAGACAGTACTCAGAACAGAAATCATCATTTATCTGAACCCGTCAGACCAGCTCCCAGCCCTTCCGCTGGACTCAGTTCCAGGAGAGTACTGGCTCCTTGGCTGATTAGCGGGGCGAGCATGGACCAGCCGAAACCACCTCGGGAAACAATATGTCTCACATTCACCTTTAAGAGTTGTTTTGAGGATCCAATAAAGCAGTCTTGCTCATTGCATATAAATAATGACGGTTTGTGGGATGAGTGGTGAAGCTGACTTGTCTACCGTTTTTGGAGACAGTGAGGCAGACACTGTATTCTGACTCTTGGCAGCCTCGTGTGTGTCAGAGTAGAACTGTGCTCCATGAGGTTTTCAATGGCTGATTTGTTGGGAATAGATCCCTAGGCCTTTCTTCCAAGGTGCCACTGGGTGGCCTTGAACCTCCAACCCTTTGGTTAGCAGCCAAGCATTAACCGTTTGCACCACCCAGGGCCTCCAGACATTGTCTAAACCCAAACCAAACCCACTGCCATCAAGTCAAATCCAATTCATAGTGACCCTATGAGACCGAGTAGAATTTCCCCATAGAGTTTCCAAGGCTGTAAATCTTTACAGACGTACATTGCCCCATCTTCCTTCCAAGGAGCGGCTGCTGGGTTTGAACCTCTGACCTTCTGGTTAGCAACCAAATGCCTTATCCACTATGCCACCAGAGCTCCCTAGACATTGTCTAGGAGATGTTTGTTATAAATCCACTGCCACTGAGTTGATTCCAGTTGGTGGTGCAGTAGTTAAAGCATTCGGCTGCTAACCAAAACTGTTAGCAGTTCAAGCTCACCAGTAACTCTGTGGGAGAAAGATGAGGCAGTCTGCTTCCAAAAAGATTTACAGCCTTGTAAACACTATGGAGCAGTTCTACTCTGTCCTCAGAAGGGACACTATGATGCATAAAAAAACAAAACCAAACTCACTGCCATGGAGTCGATTTCAACCTATAACGACCCCTCCTTGGGTTTCCGAGGCAGTATCACTATAGATTGCCCAACTTTCCTTCCAGGGAGTGGCTGGTGGGTTTGAACCGCCAGCCTTCCGGTTAGCAGTCAAATGCATAGTCTCTGTTAATTCTCACTATTATCCCTCTTACAACATGGAGAGTCCATGGCACAGAGAAGCTGAGAAGCTCCCTCAAGACCCCACCCTCGGAAGGTGGTTGGGTCAGGTCCCAGCTCAGATCTGCATGACCTCTGGCCTGAGTTTTTCCAAGAACGCTATAAACAGCCTCTTTGTCGCTTGTCAAGTGTGACTTGGCTGTGCATATTCTGTGTTGCTCTCATTTCCAGTTACATCTGTGGCAGTTGGCCTTTGAGTCTGTGGACAGCCCCCTAGCACCGTGCTTGGTCGTGAGGTTGTGAGGGTGTAGACTGTGGAGTCAAGGAAGGACTTGACTGCTGGTGAGAGAAGCTGGAGCGAACTCAAGGCTGTCTGAGGCCATTCATCATGCCTGGGTGAGCACAATTTAAATCTGGAAATTTCTGCTCAGCTGGATTGGAGGACTCTAAATGGCAGTATTTAAGTGCTGCCTGAGGACCCTGGAGCTTTCTCCCTGTGACACTCCCAGATCGGAGGAAGGCAAGTGTCCTTCCCTGGCTTAGGGGGAGGTGTGGGCAGTGGATTGGCCGTGTTTTCGAATGCCTGGCCACTTGGCCTCTTCCCTCAGGGAACCATTGTCATCTTCCCTCAGGAAGCCAAACCAAAAACCAAACTCACTACAGTGGAGTCAGATCCGACTCATAGCGCCCCCTCCTTGGGTTTCTGAGGCAGTATCACTACAGAAGTAGATCACCCAGTCTTCCTTCCGATGAGTGGCTGGTGGGTTTGAACCACTAGCCTCTGGTTAGCAGTCAAGTGCCTTAGGCACTATGCCACCAGAGCTCCTTCAGGAAGCCAGTCAGTGTCAATTTTATAGTTGGGGGTGGGGGAGCAAGTAACCCCACAGACTGTTAACTCTCTGGATAGCTGAGAGGGTGGAGTTGTTTGCTATTTCATTGGACCAGTCTCCACCAAATTGTCTTTTCCCACACAAGGCTGTTTCTTCTCCCCTCACTGGATCATTTGGGTAATTAACTCAATTCTGCACTTTACTTTGGCTGTGAAGACAAAGCCTTAATGAGCTGAGAACCCTCAGATAATCCCAACTCCAGGCTGAAGCAGGCAGCGGCTGTGGGAGAGGAATGCAGTATTAGGCTGCTCACGCTGCGTTAAGGAGCATGTCAAAGGTGTGTGGAGCTGCATTTGTAGTCGAGGGAGAAGGCAGGCAGAGGCCTCTATTAAAAGCTTTGTTTTCCCCTTTGTCCTCCAGAAATAATGACCTCTGTGGGGCAGCTCTTTGTAATATCTCATTTCCATGCCCAAAGCAGATGACTGTGGTGATTTCAGAAGGCTTACTGGGGGGATTTGGGGAGCCTGGGAGGTATTTCTGGTGAAAAGACATCAAGAGTGATTTCAAGTTTCTATAGCAAAGGGTTGGGGATGAGTCCCGGAAGGTTCTGAGGCTCTGCGCGGTACCAAGGCTTATCTACAGCCCATGCTAGCTCAGAATCCGGGGAGAATGCCTCCAGGTCTCAGGGCTGACAGCCGACCCTGTCAGATTATGCACATGGCAAAAAAGGCCTTTTTGTTATTATTTTTCACCCTTCGTATTTCAGTAAGTTCCTGTGAGTGTGCAGATCAGAAAATGCCACCTGGCTTTATGCATTCCAGTTTATTCCATTTCATCTGCTTATCAGTTATAGCCCAGTCAGCTGGTTTGCAGCCGCCTTCTTTAGTTCACTGCGATAGAAGGGTGGCACCTACACTCCGGCTCCAAAGCATGCCGGCCCCTGGAAGTGAAGGCAGAAGGCCAGCACCATTTAGTGAGCACCCACTGGGTGCCAGTCCCTCTCTCTTCATTGTCACTCAGTCATGACCAGTCTTTGAACGTGTACACTAGGGACACCGTGGACACTTTCACCTGTTTTGTAGTTGGTGAACCTGGGCTAAACAGAGTAAGTGCTGGGGCTGGGATTTGGATCCCAGGTGCAATGGTTAAGTATTTATCTGCTAACCGAAAGGTTGGTGGTTCAAATCCTTCCAGCAGTGCTGCAGACTAAAGACCTGACCACCTGCTCCCATAAACATTCCAGCCTGAGAAACCTTATGGGGCTGCTAGGAGTCGAAACCAACTCACCAGCCTCCAGCAACAACTGTCTGCAGCACTGCTGGGCCCCAGTAGCTACTGCACAGCACCTGTCTTCTGCCCCAGGCCACAGGCTCGGGCCTTTGGAGGGCCCCCACCCACATCTACTCCCTCCCCACTTCTCCCCCACCGCCTCATGTATCTCTCCAGAATAAATCAGGTGAAAATGACTATCAAAGCCACATGGGGGTGGAGAGCCTAGGAAAGGGTTTTCACCCAGGCAAGGGGAGCTCTGGTGGCCTAGTGCCTAAGACACTTGACTGCTAACCAGAAGGCTTGCGGTTCAAACCCACCAGCCACTCCTCAGAAGGAGGGTGGGCAATCTACTTCCATAGTGACACTGCCTCTGAAAGAGTTGACTTGACTCAACGCCAGTGAGTTTGGTTTTTGCTTTGGGATGGAGCAGGCGCTCCATTTCCTGGGGCAGGTAGGGGTGAGCTGGGCTGATGGCTGGTGCTGGAAGCCACCAGCTTTAGGAGCCCACCGTCCTCCTTGTCCCTCTTGGTGCCTACCCCCAGCACCTGCCCTGGTGCTGGCCAGAGTACCTGGAGAGGACCAGCTCTTGATCCTGGTGTCCCGTGGCTCCTCCAAGCCAGCTCTGGCCTCTGGCTGCTACCCTCTTCTGGGCAGTTTCCTTTTGCTGTCGATAAGAGGAACACACAGCTGCGAACAAAGCAATGGACTACGAGTGAAGTCGTGTGGCCTTTTTCAGGACTCATGTGCTTCCAAACTCCATCCCTTTAGGGGCAGTTCTTGGCCACTGTGTGGGGCGGCCTCCCCCACTGCCATTTGTTCTGGAGCCAGCCTGTCTCCTGCTCATTTGATGAGCATATTGACACGAACAGCCTGACTTGGCCAAAGCTTCGGGCCCAGCATGCTTGAGCGTTAGCCGGTTATTCTGAGAACATTCTTTTCAAAACACTCTACAGGACAAACAGGCCTGGAGTTTCCTTTGTCCACAGCCAGCCTCTGAAACTGAGCCTCCTCGCAGAGGCTTCGAAGGAACTCCAAGGAAGGAATTGTCTGCACACGGAGGCGGAAACATTCGGAAGTGGGGCTGCAGGAGGGTGTCAGAGTAGATGGTCAATAACTGCGCGTCCTTCAAGGAACAGGTAACATTTGTGCTTCGACCAAGCAGAATTTCAATTCCTAAAATATCACAGCCTTGTGCAGGAGCTGGAAGAAAGGCCAGCGTTTAATGCCTGACTTTGTAGCTAAGTGCCTGGTGCAATGAGAGCTTGGTTCAGAGAAGGTCTAGTCACTTTCCCTTTGCAACTGTGCCTTCTCTTTTCATCCCCTGCCCTCTTCCGAGGACTTTGGTGGCCCACTGAGAGGGGTCACAGCTGCTCTTGGTCCTCTTGGAGCTGAGTTGGACACGGGGGCAGGGGGCGCTGGCTGGCTTTATATTGCAGATGTCTTTAGGAATCATGGATATCAGTGGAATATCTTTCTCTGCTCCCTTTTCAGCTATTCTGGGTCCATTTGTAGTTGAGCCTCTGGGTCTTGGATGCTTTTCTGTCTGAGGCCCTTTGACAGGTGGAAAGGAAAGGTCATTGGACTCAGGTCAACCTGAGTTTCTAGTCTTGCTTTGCCATTTTCAGCTGTGCAGCCCTGGACAGGTGTCTCGACTTCTCTGGACCCTGTAAAATAGAGAATAAAGCAAGTGCCTCATGAGGTGGTTGTGCAGATTAAAGAAGCCTAGAGAGGGTGTTTGGCCCAAAGATGCTGATGACTAGTATTTACTGAGCCCTTCTCTATTCTAAGTGCTTTACTATATATTGACTCATAAGATTTGCCACCAAACATTTTCAGGGGGTGTCTCCATTCTCTAGTGCTTCTATAACAGAAATACCACAGTGGATGGCATTAACAAACAGGAATTGATTCTCTTACAGCTTAGGAGGCTAGAAGTCTGAGTTCAAAGTGCTGGCTCTAGGGGCTGGGTGACGGCCCCTCCACCTTGGGCTTCAGCTTTGCCTCCTGTTCCAGGTCCACTAGAGCTGGAGGCTTTTTCTGATTCATGCAGCTGCTGGCTGCTGAGGCTGATGAACCAAGACGGCAGGTAAAATGGCACAATCCCAAGGTCAGCAGGCAACACAGCAGACCGTTAGTTCAAGTCCAAGAACAATCCTAAGATCGGTAGGCAACGTAACAGGCTGAGACGCGGCCAAATGCAGGGCCCACGTGTGCCAAGAGTTAGAGACCTTTCTCAAAGCCTCTCCTTATATACTGGAGCCAGGCCATACTCCGAAGGCAACTACTTAGCTGCTCACAGCAGATTCCACCGTGGAGGTGATTACAATCTCATCATGGGGAATAACTACATCTAGCCACTCAAAGCCACAGCCCAACCAAGCTGACATACAGCCTTTAACCCCCATGGGGGTGGGGGTACTATGATTGATCTCATTTTACGAATGTCATAACTGAGGCACAGAGAAGGTGGATCATGTGCTAGGGGTTGTGCCGCATGGAGTCAGATTTTGAAACTCAACAGCCGGGCTCCAGGGACTACGCTTGCAACTTTTTTTTTTTGGATGATATACCAAACTGTTTAATATTATTTTTGGAAAGCATTGATTTATTTTTTAAAAAAATTTACCGTAAATATATATGATTATATATATATGACACAGCATTTGCCAGTTTGACATTTCTAACATGTACAATTTACTGACATCAATTATATTAATCATGTTATGCAGCCATCACCAATATCCATTGCCAAATTTCCATCACCATAAATGGAAACACATAATTTTGATTTAAATATGTACATGATATATGGTAGTTTTCATTTTGCTGCTTGTTAATGCTCTCTAACAATTAAGTTTAAGTAACTCGGTATCCCCAACAACCACAGATGACATCAGAGTCCAGCTCTCCTTTTTTTTTTTTTTAATTGTGCATTCGGTGCAGATTTGCGAAACGGATTTGTTTTACATTCAACTGTTGATGCACACTTCATTTCACGGCCCCAATTACAATCCCCACAAAAAGCTCTCCTTCCCTCTCCTCCTTGTGACCACTCCCTCCCTGTGCCCCTCTGATCCATGTACTCCTGTCTGTCCAGGTTTCCTTCTATGTGAAAGCTACACCTCTGCTGTCTCCTGAGTGATGGCTGTAAGGGATGCGTCTTCCTGGGGTAGGTGTTCTGTACATAGGTTGTTCTACTGTTGGGTTGAGAACAAGCTCTCCTTTACATGTAGACCATCGCCTGTTGATTTACCCAAAGCAAAACACTGCATTTTCCTAAATGGGGCCCTCCCTATTGGTTCCTATAATCCCCTGGGACCTATGAATGTGGAAATCTTCTGGGTGAAGCAGACGTTGTTAAAATACTGCTCTCTCGTCAGACTCTGATTTCTTCTCAGGTCCAGAGAGCCAGGCCTCTGGCACTGTGTGGATGTAAAAGGCTAAAGCAAGTTTCTCACCTCTTCGAGGCCTGCTATCAGATGGCATAATAGTGTCCACCCCATAAAATGGCATGATAGCACCTACCCTCATTGCACTGCTGTGAGCTTTGAAGGAGATGCTGTGTGCAGTGGCTGGCATGAGTCCAGACGTAGGTGCCTGGCTGACCCAAGCAAGGGGGTTTGATGTCAGCAGGTGTCATCAGTAAATGCACATAAGATAAAAATTTGAAATCAATCCAACACCCATTCTTGACAAAAACTCTTAGCAAAATAGCAGGACATTCCTCAACATAATAAAGGGCATCTATGCAAAACCAACAGCCAACATTATTCTCAATCAAAAGAGACTGAAACCATTCCCCGTACAAACAGGAACCAGACAAGGATGCCCCCTATCACCACTTCTTTTCAACATTGTATTGAAAGTCCTAGCCAGGGCAATAAGGCAAGAAAGGGAAATCAAAGGCATCCAAACTGGTAAGGAAGAAGTCAAACTATCCCTATTTGCTGATGATATGATCCTCTACCTAGAAAACCCAAGAGACTAAGTCAAAAATCTACTGGAACTAATTGAGAGATTTAGCATCGTGGCAGGCTACAAGATCAACACCCAAAAATCAGTTGGATTCCTCTACACCAGCAAAAAGATTGCTGAAAAAGAAATAAGGAAATCAATACCATTTACAGTAGTTACCAAAAAATAAAATACTTGGGAATAAATCTTACTGGGGACACAAAAGACCTGTACAGAGAAAACTATAAAAGGCTACTTCAAGAAACCATAAGAGATCTACATAAATGGAAGAACATACCATGCTCATGGATAGGAAGATTGAGCATTGTGAAAATGTCAATTCTACCCAAAGCAATCTATACATTGAATGCAATCCCAATCCAGATCCCATTAACATTCTTTAAGGATATGGAAAAACCAATCACTAACTTTATATGGAAAGAGACCTCAGATAAGCAAAGCACTATTGAAGAAGAACAACAAAGTAGGAGATCTCACACTGCCAGATCTCAAAACCTACTATACAGCCACAGTAGTCAAAA
>NW_006921605.1:16828000-16841474 GCF_000298275.1 Orycteropus afer afer | reverse complement strand
TGGAGGACATTATGCTGAATGAAGTAAGTCAATCACAGAAGGACAAATATTGTATTAGTTCATTATTGTAAAAAGTCAAGGAAAGGTTTATATATGAAAGGAAATTTTCTTTGTTGGTTACCAAGGGTGGGAGGGAAGTGGAGGGAACACTGTTAGATAAGTATTGATTTGGGTGAAGAGAAGGGCAATGTACCAAATGCGAGTGATCAACACGGTGGCACTGGGGAAGAGGAAGACATAGAGAGATACATGGGAGGTACAGACAACAAAGATGAACCTTTTTGCACATAAAGTACTGTGTTGTCAGTGAAGGCAAGCATGGATATACAGGTGGATAGATAGGTAGACAGGCTGAACTATTAGGTATGTCTGTGCAGGGTGGAGTGTGTCCAAGACCATGTATAGGATTGGCAGACGATGTTTCTACCAGTGTATTGGTATGTTCTGTAAGAATTCCCAGGTATATAGCAGAGCTGACAAAGAACATGGTTGTAGTTACTTCTTGGCCACAGCCAGCTACCTAGAGGGAGTGAGTAGTTGGACCTGTGGGCTCGGGACCACAGTCACAGAGGACATCAAGCTCAATTGCCACAACATACTACACAAAACATTGTTCCACATCTTACTTTGGTGAGCAGTGACTGGGATCTTAAAATCTTGCAAGCGGCCATCTAGATGCAACGATGGGTCTCTCCTCATCCAGAGCAAAGAAGAATGAAGAAAACCAAAGATTCTTGAAAACAATTAGTCCAAGCAACTGGTACACCATGCAATCTTCAGCCTATATGTGTATGAGACCAGAAGAACTAGCTGACACTCGGCTACTACTGTCAACCACTTGGACCAGGGTTTCTGTAGGAGATCCTGGATAGAGTGGGAAAACAATGTGGAACAAAACTCAAAATCATTTGGAAAAAAAAAAAAAAATGGGGGGACAAGGTTTGGTGGTCTGATAGAGCCTGATGGAACCACTGAGATTATAGCCCCTTGCTGCCCTTCAGGTCTGGAAATGAACCCACTCCTGTGGCTTCCAGCCAAACAAAAGACAGGCATATGAGCTGAACATTTACATTAGGTAGATACAGTGCTTGGAGAGAACAATCATGGGAGAGAAGAAGGGCTGTGTATGCACAGGGAGACAGCTCAGGGGGCAGGAATGCATGGACGGAAGGACACAGGAAAGAGGTAACTATCAGGAGGAAATGGGAGGGGAACTGTTGCATTGTGGGAAATTGTAATCAATGTCATGAGATAAAATGTATGTGAGCTGCTATATAGAAAGTGAATTTGCTCTGTAAACTTTCACCCAATTCACAATTTTAAAAAAAAAGTCAGTCTGAAGGGAAATGGGAAATAAGATACATTTACATAATTTTTTATGATCTGAATGTTCCTTTTATTTTGAGGAATTGCTCATTTCCTTACATGGAGATAAGTTAAATATTCTGATAGGCTATGAATGTAAAGTTCTGATAAATGCCCTTTGTTTCTTTCTTGGAAGAATTTAGAAACACTCTCACTGTTGCAAAACAGAAACATTTCTTTTGCACAATAAATAAATACTGCATTTTATGTCCAAAAAAAAAATTTTTTTAATTATTGCTGTTACCATTCAGTTTCTTCTGACTCATGGTGCTGCCGTGTGTGCAGAGCAGAACTGTGCCCCATGGGAGTTCTCAAGGCTGGGACCTTTGGGAAGAAGAGCGCCCGGCCTGTCTTCCAAGGCACCTCTGGGTGGCTTCAGACCTGCTAATTTTTACTAGTAGTTGAGTGATTATCCATGTGTGTTGCCCAAGGACTCCTAAATGCACATGAGATGGAATAAAGAAATAATATTTATTAAATAAATAATGCACCGGGACCTAGGGGTCTGCTTCAAGTGGTCTGCCGAATCACGGGGGTCTTCTTGAACGTGTCTGCCCTGAAGCTCTGCTCCCCGGCATGGCCGCTGTGCACATCAGGGCCTTCTTCCCACCTGGGGTTGAGGGCTTGGGGGCGGGGGTGGAGGGGCAGCACCAAGCGGAGGGATTGATTGCTCAGATGCGGCTGGCTCCGCTCCTCGCTGGATCTGATCGTAGACCATTTCCAGACAAACGGGATGGGAAATGAATTGGCTTCCTGGAGAAAATGTTTTACATGCTCTAGGGAGGGCCTTTACATTTCAAGGAGAAATATTCTCTGGCCGGCACTGTACCTGAGGGAGTGTAGTCCCCGGGGCACGGGACTCACTTGGTGACCGACTTGCCGTCTTGCAGCCTCTGTCTTCAGAGGCGAGGCTCACAGGCGATTCCCAGGGAAGGGTTCTGTGCGTCGGGTGGCACAGCCCCCTGACCGCTGCCTTGTTGGGCTCCTCTGCCTGCCTACCACCAGCAGTCTCTTCTACCAGAAGGCGGACTGATGATGGACTCTGACTAATAAAAGCCAAACCCACTGCCATTGAGTGGATTCCGACTCACAGTGACCCTATGGACAGACTACAACTGCCCCATAGAGTTTCAAGGCTGTACACCTTTACAGAAGCATACTGCCTCATCTTTCTCCTGAGGAACAGCTGGGGGGTTCAAACCATTGACCTTTGGGTTGGCAGCTGAATGCTTTAACCATTATGTCACCAAAGCTCCTAGTAACAGCTCTAATGTATTGAATAGTCACCTGTGTCAGGTTCTTTATAACAAGAAAGGTGGTGTTATCCTCATTTGCAGACGGTGAAACTGAGGTTTGTTTTCCTTGTTGTTGAACCGACTCCGACTCACGGTGATGCCTGTGTGTCTGAGCAGAAGTGTGCTCCGTAGGGTTTCCAGTGGCTGATTTTTCGGAAGCAGATTGCCAGGACTTTCTTCCAAGGTGCCTCTTAGTGGACGTGAATCTCCAACCTTTCTGTTAGCAGCCAAGCCCCTTAGTCACTTGCAACCCCAGGGGACGGCTGTTAATTGCTGAATCAGTTCCAACTCATGACAACCCCATGTGTGCAGAGTAGAACTACTGCATAGTGTTTTCAAGGCTGCGATCTGGGAGCAGATCACCACGGCTTTCTTCCAAGACGCCTCCGAGTGTGTTTGAAGTGCCAACCTTTGGGCTAGTAGTCAAGCACTGTGACGCCGTTGGACCCGAGTTCTCCTGTGAGTGTTTGATCCTTGACTGAGCTCATCACTGGCCAGCAGATACAGCTTGGCTCAGCCTCTGTGACAAGCCACAGGAGACAGTGGGCTGGGCACTCCTGCTGTCGGCTTGGCTGGCTGTGCCCCTTCGAGTAGTGAAGGCAGCTGTCCACCGTGTTCTCAGAGATTCTGCAAAGTTCTCATTGTCACCTCCAGTCCTGCTACTCAGCCAGCTCCCTCTGCCCCCAAGGTGGGTCCTGCTATCCTGCCATCTTCCAGTCGAGGTGGCCAGAGATGCCCCTCGGGGAGGACAAGGGGGGCTCTGGTTTTGCCTCCAGAAGGCCTCCTGGAATGAGGACTCTTGGGGGCAGGTCTAGGGGCTGAGCCACTACTGTCTCCTCCAACACCTCCACTGTCATGGAGGAAGACCCTTGGAATCTGGGTGGGGGACCAGTGACCACCCGGGTGGTTTACCCGAGACCGTGAGGGTAGCTCTGGCATCAGACTGGAAGGCTTAAAGGATAAGAGGTGGCTGGGCCTTAGGCTCCAGCTTGAAGTCACGCAGGCTTTCGGATGTCCAGTGGCAGAGGGGACAGAGGCAGCCTGCCCTCTTGGGACGCCCCGGCCCCATCGCTGGACCATCACAGAGCCAGGTCTGGGGGCTGTGAAGGCTCCCTCTGTCTCGGCCGCTTCCCAGCAAACCGCCTGCTGCGCTTGCCAATGCAGCCAGATGCTGCTTTGGGGAAAATACCTTCTGGAGTTTGTTGTCTCAGCCCTCCCAGCTGACACCCACGGTGGAAGAGACGTGTCAGGATAAATGGAAAATCTCTTCATAAATATTTGAAGAAAGGCAAAGGAGGAAAAGGAAAGAGAACGAATCTCAAACTCCCAGCGTTCAAGAGCACCTTAGTTATCGCTGTGAGCAGGTGGGAAAGCAGCTCCTTCATGCGCCTCGATTCGTAGCGGGTACCAGCCAGAACGCCTTTCCGTGGCTGTAGCCACGAGCCCTCAGGCTCACTTCTTGGGCTGTGGGTGTCAAGGGGTCGCTGGCTTGCTCTGTGGGGTCAGGGAACAGGTACGGCCTGCCCATGCCTGCTAGTGGCAGCCATGAAGCAGGTGCAGACACGGAGCAGGCCTGTGGGGGCAGGGGACCTGCTCTTTATCTATAATGCATGGTGGTGTCTTTAAACTCAGCTGCCTTGGGACTTTATTACAGAGGACTGCAAGCTACAGTGGCTTTTAGGGGAGCCCCTGGGAGAAGAGTAAACAGGCCGTGGGACGGAGAAGCTAACAGGAGCATGCTGGTGCCCATACAAGGGCTGAAAGGCCCAGAGGGATGGGTGCCCACCTCCCAGAGGGCCTCCACTAAGGGAAGATGGCATTTTAAGGCCAGGCCAGCATTGTGGGGAGTCGTGGGCCTCCCCACTTGAAAGGGGGCCTTTCTCAGGTGTGGTTATACCAGACACACACCAACCAGGGAGAGCACCTTGTTCTTAGCCCTGCAGCTGTTGTAGTCAACCCCAACTCACAGCGACCCTATAGGATAGAGCAGCAGGGCCTCATGGTATTCCCTAGGCTGTAATCTTGACAGGTGCAGCTTGTGAGGTCTTTCACCCACAGAGATGCTGATGGCTTCAAACCTCCAACCTTTCAATTAGCAGTTGAATGCTTGACCCTTGCACCACTGGGGCTTCTTGGTCTTAGCCCTACAGGCCCATATCTGGCCACACGCTACCCAGGCATCCCTGCAAACAGACACTCCTGCTCCCAGCCCCCTGAATGCCTGGCGTTGCTGAGTCCTCACCCACCTTCCCGCCTGCCCTACTAAAATTCTGACTCAGTGTCACCTGGCTGGCAGCCTGGTTCCTGCCAGTCTCAGATCAGGGCATTCAGACTTTTCATATCAGCGGGGACGGGGCCCAAGAGGGACAGAGTAGGGTCTCTGGAAGACAAAATCCTGGGGAGGACTTGCTTGGGTAGGAAGAAGTCAGGTTCTTAAATTTAATATTTGGTTTTGGTTTTGGCCTGTGGTTAACTTGGCAGAGAATATGCGGTCAGAGGCCTTTGACACCCCGTGTATCTTGCAGTGGGTCCCCTTTGCTCTGGGGTCAGGTGTGGGCTCTCTGCCCAGAGACCAAAAAGACCAAACCCTTTGCCATCAAATTGATTCTGACTCAGGATGATCTCATGTGTTGCAGAGTAGAGCTACTCCATGGAGTTTCTTGGCTATAATCTTTACTTTGCTTGCTGAAAGTGAGGGTGACTTGAAGCACTTACTGATGAAGATTGAAGACAACAGTCAGCAGTATGGATTACACCTCAATATAAAGAAAACAAAAATCCTCACAATGGGACCAATAAGCAGCATCATGATAAATGGAGAAAAGATTGAAATTGTCAAAGACTTCCTATTACTTGGTTCTACAGTCAACACCAATGGAAGCTGCAGCCAAGATATTAGACGATGTATAGCACTGGGTGAATCAGCTGCAAAAGACCTCTTTCAAGTGCTGAAGAGTGAAAAGATCTCCTTGAAGACTAAGGTGTGCCTGACACAAGCCGTTGTATTTTCAGTCGCCTCATATGCATGTAAGAGCTGGACAATGAATAAGGAAGACCGAAGAAGAGTTGATGCTTTGGAGTTGTGGTGCTGGCGAAGAATACTGAAAGTATCGTGGACTGTTAAAAGACCTAACAAATCTGTCGTGGAAGAAGTGTGGCTGGAATGCTCCTTAGAAGCAAGAATGGCCAGACTTCGTCTCTCCTACTTTGGTCATGTTGTCAGAAGGGACCATTCCCTGGAGAAGGATGTCATGGTTAATGACAAAGGGGAAGACGCTCTACAAGAGGGATTAACACAGAGCTATAATGATGGGCTCAGGTACAGCAAGGATCGTGGAGCTGTCACAGGATGGGGCAGTGTTTTGTTCTGCTGTACACAGGGTCGCAATGAGCCAGAGATGACTCAACGGCACCTGACAACAACCACAATCTTTGCAGAAGCAGACTGCCAGGTCTTTTTTCTGCAGTGCCGCTGGGTCAGTTCAAACCACCAACCTTTAGGTTAATAGTCAAGAGAAAACTGTTAGTGCCACCCAGAGACCTAAAGACAGGTCTCCCCGTCCTTAGCAGTGGCCACCCTTTAGTTCCTATAGTTGGTGCTGTCACAGTGGAAGGGTACCTTCAGCACAGGCTGGTCGTGTGGAGAGGAGGCTGCCTGGCAATAATGGTGTGGGATGAGAAGGCTGTCCAAGCCATTTCAAGCAGAATTTCTTGTGGACCTGAAATATTAATTTCTTCTGGAAGGAGGCCAGGAGGTCTAGGCAGGGGCTTGAGAGAGGGGAGGTGGGGAGCCTGGGCTGTGGAGCTGCAAGGTGGAGCTCAGTTCTCTGTCTCCATCTTGGCAGGCAAGAGGCACGAGAGCGGCTGCAGCCACGAGGCTGGATCGATCTTCACCTTTGGAATGCTAAGTCTGCTTCTAACATGACTCAAGTTCTACCCTGTCTATCGACTGTGATTCAGTTTCACCTGAAATGCAGTTCTCTTAACACATTTCTAAACGACTGTCTTTGAGAGACAGATGGTGAATACAAACACACTGAAAGGAAGGCTGGTTGCAAAGCAAAGTATTTGCTTTCTGATTCAACATTTGAGATGCACTTGATTCTGCAGCTGTGTACTAGTGTCCAACCCTGGGCTAGTCACATACTCTTTGACAAATGATGGCTAAGAGAACGTGTGATTCATTCATTTACCCAGTTGATGGATGTGGGGGGCTGAATTATGGCCCCTCAAAAGATATGCCTATGTCCCCAGAGCCTGGGAATATGATTTTATTTGGAAAATTAAGGATGTTGAGATGAAATCATCATGGATTAGGGTGGGCTCTAAAGCCAGTGACAAGGGTTCTTAGAAGCAAAGAGGAGCAGACACACGAAGGGGAGAGCCATGTGAAGACAGAGGCAGAGATAGGAGTTATGTGTCCACAAGCCAAGGACTGTCAGCAGCCACCAAGAATCAGGAGAGAGGCATGGGATGGGGTTTCCCTCAAGCCTCCGGAGGGAGCCAACCCAACCAACTCCTCGATTTCAGACTCCTGGCCTCCGGAACTGTGAGACATTAAGTTTCTGTTGTTTTGCGACCTGGTTTGTGGGGATTTGTTACCTCAGTCCCAGGAAAGTAAGAGAATGGGCATTTAAAGGCCCACAGGGGCCAGGCCCCAGGCTCCCCACTCAGAAGACAGCAGTGTACAGAGCAGGGCTGACCGTGGTCCTCATGGAGCTTCTGGTCTAGTGAGGGAGACTCCAAGGAGGAATTGGGAGTGTGACAAGGGTGCTGAGGCGGAAATGTGCCAAGGAGCCTGTTTCCCCTTCCGGTCTGTGCCCCTCCAGCTTTCCACCCTAATCAATGGGACCTCCCGTGGCCCCAGGGCTCAGGCCATGAACCTGTGAGTCAGTTTTTAATTTTTTTAAAGAACTTTTTGTTTTGGTGGTGAAATATATATAACAAAGTTTTCCACTTGAACCATTTTGAATGTACGATTCAGTGATATTCTTTGTCTTCACCATCACTATTTCCAAAACAAGTCATTACTCCAAACAGAAGCTCTGGACCCACTAAGCAGTAACTCCCTGGATCCCCCTCTCCCTAACACCTAGTAACCTCTAATCTACTTTCTGTCTCTACAGATTTGCCTGTTCCAAGGAGTTCTGGTAGCACAGTATCTAAGATATCTGATTGCTAACCAGAAGGTTGGTAGTTCAAACCCACCAGCCGCTCTGTAGAAGCAAGACCGGGCAATCTACTTCTGCAAAGATTTACCGCCTCAGAAACCCAATGGGGGTCGCTATGAGTTGGAATTGACTCAATGGCAGTGGGTTAGGTAACATGTGGAAATGGGATTGCACAATATTTGTCCTTTCGTGTCTGGCTTCTCTCACTCAGCATGTTTTCAACGTTCGTCCATGTCTTGGAGGTATCGGAGCTTCATCTGCCTTCATGGCTGAATCATATTCTATTGTCTGGCTATAACATGTTTTGCTCATCAGTAGATGGATACTTGGGTTGTTTCTATCTTCTGGCTGTTGTGAATAGTGCTGCAATGATCTTTGGTGCACAAGCATGTGTTTGAGTACCTGCATACATTTGTTTTGGGAAAATATCTAGCAGTGCAATTGCTGGATGATATGGATGAATGTTGATTATTCCACGGACTGCTGAAAGAATGAACAAATCTGTCCTGCCAGAAGTATAGCCGGGATGCTCCTTAGAAGGGAAGATATAGAGATTTCATCTCACATGCCTTCAACATGTTATCTGGAGGGGCCAGTACCTGGAGAAGGATATCATCCTGGTAAAGTAGGAAGTCAGTGAGAAAGAGGAAGGCCCTCGCTGAGATGGACTGAACAGAGGCTGCAGTGATGGACTTAAGCACAGCAATGGTGGTGAGGATTGCACAGGACCAGACAGTGTTTTGTTCTCCTGTACCTGGGGTCGCTATGTATCGGAACTGACTCAACGGCACCTAACAACAGTATAACATGATGTGAAGCACTTTTTATACCCTCCTCTGCCTGACCCCCATGCCCTTCTGAATCTATCAGGCCTCCCTTTAAAGCACACTGGAACCTATCCTCTTTTCCCTGCCCTGTTGCTTTATCCTGGCCGGTGAATCTCATCTCAAAAGTATTGAAAAAGCCTTGTACAGTTCATTAATAATGAGCCCTTGTGCTGGAACAGTTAAGCACTTACCTGGTAACCAAAAGGTTGGCAGTTCGAACCACCAGCTGCTCCAAGGGCGATCTGCTCCCATAAAGATTACAGCTAAGAAAACTCTATGGGACAGTTGTGCTCTGTCCCATGGGGTTACTACAAATCGAAATCGACTCAACAGCAGCTAGCAAGCAACAGCTAATTAAAAACACCCTCGTTGGCTCTTGCTGTCCACATTTTCTGAGCGTGTTCTCTCCTTGGCAGCAAAGAATCTATGGAAATGTCAGTTACTTCCTTCCTCTGCTGAGAACCATGTCATAGCTTCTCATTCCACTGAGATGCCTGGACCTGGTCTAAGGAGCTCTGGTGGCTCAGGGCCTAAAGCATTTGACTGCTAACCAGAAGGTTGGTGGCTCAAACCCACCAGCCATTCTGCAGAAAGAAGATGGAGCGATCTACTTCTGTAAAGATTTACTGCCTTGGAAACCCAATGGGGGTGGCTATGAGTCAGAACTGACTCAGTGGCAGTGAGTTTAGTTTTTTGGTGTTGGTCCTTCCTTGTGTGACCAGGCCTTTGCCCACTGCTCCACCTCCTCCTGTCCAGGGCCCCTTCTCCCTGCAAAGTGGGCCACACTGGACATGCCCCATTCCCCAAACTCACCAAGCTCTTCAGCTCAGGGCAGCCACACTGTCTATTGGTCTCTATCTGGAACATTCTTCTTTCTCCTCTTAGGTCTCCATTTCAACCTCATGATCTCAACTTACATGTCACCTCTTCAGAGAGGCCTTCTCGGACACCCGATCTGGATTGAGGGCCCTTCCTTCCTTTGTATCGCCTTTCTTCAGAGCTCTTATTCTGTCAGTACACAGTGACTTGAGTGTGGATGTGTTCCCTGTGTGTCTTTATGCAGAGCAGTGGCCGTGTCTGTTTTCTTCAGTTCCGATTCGCCACCACTGTATTATTTCCCACATCTACCATAACAAACTACCACAAAGTGGGTGGCTTAAAACGACAGAAATGTTTTGTCACACAGTTCGGGAGGCTGCAAGTCTGAATTCATCATGTCATCGGGGTGATACACTCTCCAAAGACTCTCGGGGAAGATCCTTTCCTGTCTCACAGCGTCTGGGAGCTCCAGGTGTTCCTTGGTTTGCAGCCGTGCCCTAACTCCTCCTCTGCCTCTGTCTTCACTGGCTTCTTCCCTCTGTCTGTCCCTGTGTCTCTTTTCCTTTAATAGCACACCACTCAGACGGGATCAGGACCCACCGACTATGGTATGATGTTAACTAATAACATCTTTAAAGACTGTTTTTTCTTTTCTTTTAATCCATTTTATTGAAATTTAATTTATTTACAGTGAAATACACAAACTAAAGTGACGTGGGGCGATGCTTTTTTTTTTTTTTTTTTTGATAGTACTCTCTCCCCTCCCCTCCCACTTTGTTTGTAACCAACAAAGAAAGTTCCTTTCCATATATAAACCTTTCCTTGACTTTTTACAGTAATGAGCTAATACTATATTTCTCCTTCTGTGGTTGACTTATTTCACTCAGCATAATGTCCTCCAAGTTCATCCATGTTATGCGGTGTTTTGCAGATTCTACATTATTCTTTAGAGTTGCATAGTTCAATTGTGTGTGTGTACCCCAGTTTGGTTATCCATTCTTTTGTTGATGTGCACATAGGTTGTTTCCATCTTTTTGCTCTTGTAAATAGTACTACGATGAACATGGATGTGCATATATCTCTTCTTGTCCTGGCTCTCACTTCTTTCGGATGTATACCTAGTAATGGGATTGCGAAGTCAAATGGTATTTCTGATTCCAGCTTTTTAAGAAATCGCCATACTATTTTCCACAGTGTTTGTATCATTTTACAGTCCCTCCAGCAGTGCATGAGAGTCCCAGTCTCTCTATATCCTCACCAGCATCCACCATTATCTGTCTTGTTGAACCTTGCCATTAGTGCTGGGGTGAGATGGTATCTCATTGTTGTTTTGATTTGCATCTCTCTGATGGCCAGTGATCATGAACATTTCTTCATGTATTTGCTGGCCGCCAGAATATCCTCTTTGGTGAAGTGTCCATTCATGTCTTCTGCCCATTTATTAATTGGATTGTTAATCTTTTTGTTGTTGAGGTGTTGGAGTTTTCTATAAATTTTAGAGATAAGTCCCTTGTCATATATATAATTATTGACAAGTGTGAATTTGTTGCTGTCATTTTGTTATGTGCTTTTTCATGGTGTTGATTTCTTTGTTCCATATAATTTTCTGTGCTGAGCTCGTTTTGTTTATGAATCATGGTATCACTTCCTTCATTGCCATTGTTTTAGTATTTGCTAAATATTTGTACTGATGCTCTTTTTTATTTTGATGTGAAGGTTTATCATTTTTCTTTGAGGTTACCCTGTGATTTATAATTTCTTCCCAAGTTTAGAACAGTCTGTTCTATCTTGTTGTTGTTTGACTTCCCTACCATTTAGAAATTCTAAAAGACCTTTTTTCTTTTTTAATTATTGTGATTCGGATGAAAGTTTACAGAGTACACTGGGTTTCCATTCAACAGTTCATACACATTTTGTTTTGTGATGTGGATTGCAATCCCCGAAATGTAATGCCTCTCCTCCCGCTTCCTCCCCGTGTCTCCCATTCCCCTTTGCCCTTCTTTCCTATCCCTTCCTGCCTTCTGAGCTTTATCCCTGGGCAGAGGCTGCCCTTTGGATCTAGTGTGGCTCATTGCTCTAAGGACTGCATCCCTCCCTGGTGTTATTGTTTACTTTATAAGCTTGTCTATTGTTTGCTTAGGAGCTCTGGTAGCATAGTGCCTAAGGCACTTGACTGCTAACCAGAAGGCTGGCGGTTCAAACCCACCAGCCACTCCTCGGAAGGAAGGTTGGGCAATCCTACTTCCGTAGTGATACTGCCTCGGAAACCCAAGGAGGGGTCGCTATGAGTCGGGGCCGACTAGACGGCAAATAATAACAACAACAATATTGTTTGCTTGCAAGTTAAGCCACAAGTTCCTTGAAGGGTGACTATGGGCCACCGTCTCAGGGGTTCCACCTATCTCTATCAGACCAGTAAGCCTGGTCAAAGACTATTTTTACACAGGACAACATGTACGGGTGCTGGGGGTTAGGACTTCTACGCATCTTTTCCAGAACATAATTTGATCCATCACAACTACCTAACATACCAAACACAACGCAAACTTGTCGCCATCCTTTGATTCTGACTCATGGTGACCCCTTGAGCTACAGAGTAGAAATGGTCTACAGGGTTCCCCGGTTGTAATCTTCATGGAAACTGTCCTCAGGCCTCTCTCCCACAGTGTGGGTTCCAACCGCCAACCTTTAGTTTAGTAGCTGAACACAAGCCCCATAGAAATGCTCAATAAATATTTGTTGGATGAAAAAACAAGGTGAATACATTTTCTGAGTTTTGCAGGAGAAGGTGGAGTGAAGAGAAGAGTCAACATTTGTGTGGCAAACTTAGCTCCCAAGATCACGTAAGTTTAATATCTCAAGACAACAGTGCTAACAGTGTAATTACTTTTGTTTTTCTCTCTTCTCCCAAGGCCTTATTTTTAAAGTTTGTTTTTCCCTGTTGAGTAAATGTGTATTAACCCTTAGGGCAGCAGAAGCAAAGTGTTTGCACATTGAAAGAAGAGAAGAGCTTGTCTCTCTTTTTTCCCCAGGAGGGAAAGCTTCCTGTCAAACGGAACATCTGATGGAAGTTAAATGCACTTGCAGAAATAAATTGGTTGCTGTAGCAACCGGTCCTTGTTCTCCCCCAGAAGAAAAACAGAGAAAGAGGAGGAGACCAAAAAAACTGAAAAGAAAGAAAAGAAAAAACTCAGCTAACTTTGGCTAGGCTTGAGAGAGAAACCTGTCCAAATAGAGTTACAGGGCAATATGATGAAATGCCTTGCGCTACCAGCATGAAATGGCGTTTGGCATGCTAGCCTTGGTTTGGACTCTCTTATCCAGCCTGCTTCATCATTTCCGTGCCTTCCCGTCTGGCTCCCGTAGGCGGAAGAATGTTTGACCCCGCTAGACAATGCCTCCTGTCACTCCCAAAGTTGTACACCAGCTTCTGGATTAAAAGGCTCCTGAAACCTGCTCTTTATTGAGACCCTGTTGTGTATCCTTCTATAATGAGTGCTCAACTCCTAAGCAGCTCTCATTGTAAATTCCTATTTTTTATCTCTATGTGGTTTTCAGAATGGAATCCACCCACTTGTGTTAGGAGAGTTCACCGAGGGTATCAACTGAAGGAGTGAATTCTCAGTGTGCATTTGGGGGTGCATGGGGAATGGCAACCCACCTATGGGAGAGAAGGGCCACCAGGGGTTGTCAGCTGCAGGGCTGTGAGAGTTGGGTGCAGGCACTACTTCCTGGCCATGGTTTTGATGAAATGCAGTGATCCTAGCAAGCGAATGGAGTCTTTAGGTGGTGCAAATTGTTAACATCCTAGACCACGAACCAAAAGGTTGGAAGTTCAAGTTCACCCAGGAGCACCTTGGAAGAAAGATCTGGTGATCTACTGAAAAATCAGCCGTTGAAAACTCTATGGAGCACAGTTCTACTCTGGCACACATGGGACCGCCATGCGTCAGGGTCAACTTGACGGCAGCTGGTTTGGTTAGCAGGTGTGCAGCCG
>NW_006921605.1:16824706-16825890 GCF_000298275.1 Orycteropus afer afer | reverse complement strand
AGTGTCTATTCATGTCTTCTGCCCATTTTTTAATTGGATTGTTTGTCTTTTTGTTATTGAGGTGTTGGAGTGTTCTATAAATTCTAGAGATAAGTCCAAGGCAGTAAATCTTTATGGAAGTAGATTGCCCTGTCTTCCTTCCATGGTGTGGCTGGTGGGTTTGAACCACCAAGGAAACAGTTTCTCCCCTAGAGCCTCCAGAGGGAACCCAGCCCTGCTAACACCTTGACCAGCCCAGTGAGACTCATTTTTGACTTCTGTTTATAGAACTATAAGATAATAAGCTTGTGTTGCCATTAAGTTGTAGGTAATTTGTTACAGCAACCACAGGTAACTAATACATGCTTTAAGAGCCAGGCTGTGCACCACCTTCTGGGGAGACAGAGTTATGAGGCATGAATCACACCCCTGCCAAGTGTACCGTCCAGGGAGGGAGGCAGATGAGAAAACCAGCAGTTGGAGGTTGGTGAGTTTGGGTGGGGTGCTCTGGGGAGCGATGGGGGTGGTGGAGGCCTAAGGTGAGTGAGGAAAGGCTTCTCAGACCAACTTTGGATGGATGGACTTGAAGGATTAGCTAGTGAGAAAGCATGCCGGACAGAGGGATGGGAATGTGTAAAGAGTCTGGGTATGAAACCAGCAGGGCCGGAGGAGGCTAGAGATGGGGCTATGGAGAAACGGCACCTTGAGGTCGATGGCCTTGTAGCTGAGGCTACTGCTGTGGGGTCGATTCCGACTCCTGGAGACCCGACATGTGCAGAGTGGAACTGCGCCAGAGGGTTTTCAAGGTGTTCGGAAGCAGATTGCTGGGTCTTTCTCCCAAGACTCCAACCTTTCAGCTAGGACTCGAGCACATAACTGTCTGTGCCACCCAGAGGTTCTGTGAGTGAAGCTGAGTAGCTAGAATCCACCCTGAGAGCTCCTGGGAGCCTCTGAAGGGTTTTGAGCAGGGACTGGCATGTTTTGATCAACCTGGCTGGATAAACCATCCAGAAACAGAGTCAGTCAGAAATAGAGCCACGTGGGTCACAACAAAGGCTTGTCAGTCACTGGGCTGGAGGGGGCCAGTCACTGGGCTGGAGGGGGCCATTCCTCGAGGTGGCTCTGCCTCTAGCCTTTCCCATCAACAGGCTTCCTTCCCCTCACTCTGCCCTCCTCCAGTGCCCATCCCGTCTGAGCCTGGATCC
>NW_006921605.1:16821488-16824401 GCF_000298275.1 Orycteropus afer afer | reverse complement strand
GGCCCAAACCTCTGGACAGTGACCCTTTCCTTGGATGCCCATAGAAGGAATGGTAAGTCCAGTTTGCTGATGTTGCATGCAGGCATGGGCTGGGCTCTCAGGTGTTCTGGCTTCAAGCCACGACTTGTGTAAAGTTGGGAGGGCTTTTTGAGCAACTGGGAGGTCAGTGGAGGGCCAGACTCTGCGTTCTGAAAAGTCAAGGTCAAGTCTAGACACTCAGCTAAACCCTTCTGTCCTGACACCCCCAATCCCCTATGTGAATGCACATACACACACATGCACACACACTCACCCACACCCACACACACACTTGGTTCAACAACAAAGACCAAGGTGAGTGGCTTTGAGGAAGACCCAAGTTCATTCCTCCCATGGCTGAGCTTGGGGAGCCCTACCCTTACTCACGTTCCCATCTTTATGAGCAAGCCCTCACTGTCCTCCCAATTCTGTCATGTCCCTCCTTTCCTGGTCTGGCTGGGTTACTGGGTGCAGATGATGATGTTAATGTTTCATTTAAAACCCATCATGTTCCCAGGCACTGTAACTTAAGGCTACAAACGTCCTCCACTTAATTCCTCCAGCAGTTCCACAAGGTGGACATCATTCCCATTTTACAGAAGAGAAGCCTGCGGCTCAAGGTCATGAGCAATTTTCCCACTAACATGTTTGTGGCAGAGCCAGCACTCAAACCCAGGTCTCTGGCTGGTCAAGCCAATCAGAACTAAGAGGAAACTGGAAAAGGGAAGGCAGTTATTTCCACCCCAGACCCTTTCCGAGTCCCTTCGGACACATTGGCCGTGTTTATTTCAAGTCCTGATCTTTCAGGACACGTCACTCGGAATGAAGCGAGAAGCACCTCCCTGACACTTGCATGATCCACGGTCCCTGTAACGGGCGCTAGGAAAGCTGATGTGGCCTTCAGCGGCCGCTGGTGTCTCATTGATTTAATGCATCAGCAAAGAGACTGCTGTTTCCTGAATGAAAGCTTGAACTGCATGGACTCCACAGCTGCAGCTGAAAGGATACAAACGGTCCAAACACATGACAGAGGCGGCGCTGCGATCGGCGGAACTGTCACCAGAGTATATAACGGCACCTTTCATCTGTTGTCTTTCGTGTCTCCCCAAGGGGAGGCCCAGACACAGAGGAAAGCAAGGGGCTGCATTGGACACATTTTGAAGGGTGACAGTGGTCACTTGTGGGAAAACACATTTCCCCCCGCACCCCCACCCCATACACAGCGGGGCTGAGATAATGAAGGTTGCATGAGCAGCTCTCATCTGAAGGAAACAAATTGATTCCCGTTTTCATTTTGCTGGGTCCCATCATTCTTTATTATGCCTTCTTTTACGACTTGGGAGGCTTTGGCGCCGAGCTGCTGTGTAACAGGAGGGCTGTGTAATCCACACCATAATCAATGATTCACCAGCAGGACAAACGGTGTCTTGTGTAATTAAGGGGAGGCACAGCATTCTCGGTCACTCTGCTTCTCATCCGAGACAGGTGTGTCCATCTTGGTGTGTCAGGCAGAGCCGTCTTCCCATGTGTGGAGGGAGGAGAGGACAGGAGGCCTTGAAGGAGTTTCAGAGAATTCTGAATGCAGCCACCTTTTCTCCAGCGTTCCAAGACAAATGGTAGCCTTTCTGGGAAAAGCACGCTTCCCTGGTGGCAGGTGGCTTGAGACAAAATTTATTTGAGGAGAAAGGATGGAGCTATGTCTCCACACGGGCAGGCCATTTTCCTCCCCAAAGCTGGCCAGGCAGAGTGCCAGGGAGCTGGGTTATTAGGCAGGTTTTCAAAGACTTAGGTCACTGCCTCACTCTCTTCCTGCAAAAAGAAAAAATAAATAAAATAAAATAGCAAAAGTCAGGTCCGCCCTGCAGTTGACTTCACAGGTTCCTGGGCGCACGGCCTCATTCATTCACTCACTCATTCACTTCCTTACTCCACACCCATTTATCAAGTCCCTGCCGGGTGTCAGGCACTGGGGATGTAGAGATGAATAACACGTGGGGCCCTGTCGGCAAGGAGGCAGGAAGAAAAGAGCAAGCAAATGAAAAAGGAATAGAGCTTGGTGGAGGCCAGAAAAGAGACAGACAGAGGGAAAGACGTGGGGAAGCCTGCTGGACCTGGAACGGCCTCAGAGCTGGGCGATGTACCACACAGGATGGCAGTTGTATGGCTGGAGTGGGGAGAGGAATGGCTGAGGCTTGGTAAGCGAGACCATGAGGGCTATGGCTGACTTGCTGAGAATGGTTTTGGTTTGGTTTTATCCTGAAGGCAATCGGGAGAAGGTACAAGTTTTCAAGCCCAGCAGAGACACTGTCCATTGTGCAATGTATACGTTCCAGAATTATCAGTGGGGCTGTAGTGGGGAGGACCCCAGAGGGGGAATGGTACGAAAGAAGGGAGATGCATTACAGGAGTGCAAGAACCCCACCGTAATGGCAACAGAGAGCATGGCAAGGGGTGGGGAGGAGGCGAGACTCCTAGGAGGTAAAATCAGCAGCTTTTGGTGGCTCACAGGATATGACACAAGAGAAGGAGGAAGTGAATCTTACTCCTGCCATCCTACCCTGGGGACCTGGATAGGTGACAGTGCCCCTGTTTTAGGCGTGCTTTTAGCTGCAAGGAATATAAACTGAACTAACAGTGGCTTCAGTTCAGTTTATATTCCTTGCAGCTAAAATCACTCCTAAAACAGGGGCACTGTCACCTATCCAGGTCCCCAGGGTAGGATGGCAGGAGTAAGATTCACTTCCTCCTTCTCTTGTAGGAACTCTGGTAGCATAGTGGCTAAAGCACTTGACTGCTAAGCAGAAGGCTGGCGGTTCAAACCCACTAGCCACTCCTCGGAAGGAAGGTTGGGCAATCCTACTTCCGTAGTGATACTGCCTCGGAAACCCAAGGAGG
>NW_006921605.1:16818469-16820488 GCF_000298275.1 Orycteropus afer afer | reverse complement strand
GCATGTAATTTCTCCACCGCCAGGTCCCCTGACTCTCAGTCCATTCAGCCAATAGAAGCCCTGGAAGGAGACTGGAGGGTGGGAGGAAGGGAGAAGTCAGGGCATGTGCCCCCTTACTCCCCATCTCCAATGGCTGCATCTCCTTGGAGGCTCTAGTTCCTGCCCACGATGGTTCCAACTTCCCCTGGTTGTTCTGATCTGGGAGTCTTGGTGACTTCCTGCTGTTGCTAATCTCCGGGCTACTTATCATCCCGGTCTGCCTCCTCAGCTCTTCCGCCTCCTGTGCAACCAATTCCTAGGTTACATTCTCTGTTTTAACTTCTCAGATGGTTTCTGTTCTCCTGGTTGGACCCTAACTGATATACTTGTCTTTGAAGAGGGGTGCAGGGGAGTTTGTTTCCTATGGCATGAGGGTTACAAGAGACTCCAATGAGCAGAGACAGAAATAGGGGTCAGGGGTCCTGGGTCAGAGGAGAGGAGCTGAGCTGAAAGGGAAGGAGGTCTTCCTGTGGTTGATGGGGATGAGAGGCCTGGCTGGAATGGATCTGAGGTTGGAAGCTATAGCAGGCTGGAGGGCAGGGGGTACTGTAGTCACCTGATACCTGGAGCAGGTGGTGCTGGACCTGCAGCCACTGTTCGCATGTGGAGTGAATGCAAGATGGGGCAATTGTCCAGTGCACTTGACTGATAGAGAGTGAGGACACAAGACATTGTCTGCTTGTGTATTCTCTACATGTTTGCTCCCTGTGTCTCTGCTAAGGCATAACTACAAGGACTGGACTATCGGCTGCTCTGAAAGGCTCAAGTTAGGAGGCGGGGACTAGTCAGGAGCAGCTCAGTTAGCTGCCATAACAAACAACCCCCACATCTCAGTGGTTTAACACTTACAATAAAAACCAGTTGTAACTAGTTCCCATCAAGTCGGCAATTATTATCCTAGAGAAAAACAGTGAGAGACTTGAGTTGTTTTTTTTTTAATCAGTTTTCCATTCAACAATTCACACACATTTTGTTTTGTGACATTCATTGCAATCTCCACAATGTAATAGCACTCTTCCCACATCCTCCCTTTGTTTACCATTTCCTTTCATCCTTTTTCCTTGTCCCTTCCTACCTTCTAAGCTTTATACTCGGCAAATGCTGCCCTTTTGATTGTGTATGCTTGATTGTTCTAATGAGCACATGCCTCCTGGGTGTTATTGTTCACCTTATAGGTCTATTGTTTGGCTGAATGTTGAGCCACCGGAGGTAAATAAGTTCAGTTCCAGGATTGAAGGATGACAAGGGCAATCGTCTTGGGAAATAGACTTGAGACCCACCAGTAGACTGGACCCACCAGTCTCTATCAGACCAGAAAGCCTGGGAGAGTCTCAGGTTTGACATGCATAAACCAGTTTAGTTTATTGCAAGGCAGTCATGGTAAGGCGCCCAAGACCTCCCAATGTTCATGTAGAGCCAGAGATTCAGAACTAACTATTGCAATATTAGTTCAATGGTTAGTCTACATCTTTAGACTTCAGGCCTTTAAGGAGAGGTCTTGGGAGGAAGGTTTGACCATGGTTCAAACTTGGTGGAGGTGTCTCATCCAAGGTCATCAGTGGCATACAGAATCTTAGCTCCATCTCTGCCATCTTTCAGTGCGTGAGCAGAAAATCAGGATCTATCTGTGAATTTGTCAAGTTGGTTCCACACAAGGGCCAATATGACATCAAAGACTAGTATGTTATGACTTTTCTCCAGAGTCAGAGAGTAGTTAAATGATGCATCTTCGTTGAGATTTATGTCTCAAGGCTAATTTACAAAGATTAACTGTGTTACATCTTCTTTATCACAGCATGTCAGGTCGAGGTCAACTTACCTTAAAGCTTTACTTATTTCACCTGCTTCTATGTTCTAGGGAGCTCTGGTAGCATAGTGCCTAAGGCACTTGACTGCTAACCAGAAACCTGGAGGTTCAAGCCCACCAGCCACTTCTCGGAAGGAAGGTTGGGCAATCTACTTCCGTAGTGATACTGCCTT
>NW_006921605.1:16816696-16818054 GCF_000298275.1 Orycteropus afer afer | reverse complement strand
TTGAGCCTGTTAACAGTTTGCACCACCAAGGGTCTCCAGGTCAACAAGACCAAAGGCTATTTCTTACTCACACCACACGTTCGCTGCCAGGCCACAAGGGGGCACTGCTCCTCTCAGTCCCCCAGGGACCTATCTCACTGCATGTTCCCACCATCACCACAGCTGTGGAGAGGAAATAGGCTAAGCTATGCACTACCTCCTACAGCTCCCACCCAGACCATGTATCATTTCTACTCATATTACTTTGGCCAAAGCAACTCATGGGCTCGCCCCTAACTTCATGTGCTCAAAGGAGAAGAAATGGAATTCTGTGGACATACCTAATGAATGCATACCAACAGAAGGAGACTACAGCTGCTAGCCAACTGTGCTGCTAATGCTATTACTCACACAGAAGAAAATCATTCACACTTTAGTAACAGGTACCTACATTGTGGTAGTAGATCCGTACACGTTAACTAGGTTGGGAGCTTCCTGAGGGCAGGTGTCTCTATCTTGATCACTGATGTGTCTCAAGCACCTAGAACAGTATCTGACACATTTCAGGGGCTCAGTAAATATTTATTAAATGAATTATTAACTCATCAAACCTTCCAACAACCTTGACGAAGTAGGTATTGTAATAGATCCCATTTTATAGATGAAGAAACTGAGGTTATAAATGACTTAAGGGACCTTGGTGGAGCAGTGGTTAAGCCCTCAGGTGTTAACTGAAAGGTTGGTGGTTTGAACACACCAGCTGCTCCATTGGAGAAAGATATGGCATTCTGCTTCCGTAAAGATTATAGTCTTGGAAACGCTATGGGGCCTGTCCTATAGGGTGCTGTGAGTTGTAATCGACTTAATGGCAATGGGATTGGGTATAAACACCTTGACACAGAGATTGGCACAGAAGCCTGCATAGATCTGGTTCAAAGCACATCTCCTCTCCCTTTCTGTGGTAGTTAAGGTTGTGTATCAACTTGGCTGGGCCTGGTTGAGTGCCTGGGCAGCTGGTGGTAGTTATTCCTCATGATAAGACTGGCAATCAAGTCCATGGTGGGATCTACCACAAGCAGCTGAGTAGCTACTTTAGGGACATGGTCCGCTTTCCATATATAAGCAGCAGCTTTAGGAATGGTCTCTAGTTTATGGCACACTTGAACCCTGCATGTAGCTGAGTCATTGTTCTGTAGCCTGCCATGCTCTTGGGACTTTCAATGGACTTGAATCAATGGCCTGCCATGTAGTTTGGTAATATTGGGACTGTGCCTTTTCAGTTGTTGACCTTGGGTTTGTCAGCCACAGCAGCCAGCAGCTGTCTGAGTGAAGAAAAGCCTCCAGCTTCAGTGGGCCGGGAGCAGGAGGCAAAGCTGTAC
>NW_006921605.1:16813587-16814746 GCF_000298275.1 Orycteropus afer afer | reverse complement strand
GCCATGACTTCTCCAGGGTGTCTCCTTTCTAGGGCTGCCATAACCAAGTACTACAAAGTGAGAGCTGTAAAACAACAGGAGTTTATTACAGTTCTGGAGGCAAGGCATCCAAATTCAAGGGGTCAGCAGGGCCATGCTCTCTCCGGAGGTGCTACCAAACCAAACCGGCTGCCACTGAGTCAATTCTGACTCCCAGCAACCCTATAGGACAGAGTAGAGCTGCCTCATAGCGTTTTCAAGGCTGTAAATCTTTCTGCAAGCAGACTGCCTCAGCCGAGCAGTGAGCGGGTTGGAACCATTGATTGTTTTGGTTCGCAGCCCAATGCTTTAACCACAGCCACACCAGAGCTCCTCCGGAGGTGCAAGGAGAAGCTCTTTCCTGTGTCTCCAGCTTCTGGAGGCCCCGCCTGTTCCTTGGCTTACAGCAGCATCACAGCTCCAGTCCTGGCCCCTCTGCCTTCACATGGCTGTCTTCTCTCTGTGTCTCTTCTCTTTTATAAGGACACCACTCAGACGGGGTTGGGACCACCTTGCTCCAGCATGACCTCACGGTAACTTAGCTGACAGCATCTTCAAAGGCTCTGTTTCCAAACAAGGTCACATTCCCAGGTATCTTTCGGGGGGACACAGTTAAGTCCATAACAGAGGGGACGTATTAGTGTGATGACTGAAACTTTGGGCTCCTGGATCCTACACAGGGTCTGGCCACAGGTCTTCATCAAATGCATGGTCAAGAGGTTAATATCAGTCTCCCCTGCACTCCCTCCCCTCCCCTCTCATTTTGTAAAGTGAATTATTAACTCATCAAACCTTTCAACAACCTTGATGAAGTAGGTATTGTAATAATTCCCATATTACAGATAAAGAAACTGAGGTTCAGATAAATTAAGTAAATTTCCTTCTTGTTTTATGGCCAGGAGATCTGGTGGCGCAGTGCTTAAAGCATTGGGCTGTTAATCCAAAGGTCAGCAGTTCGAACCCACCAGCTGCTCTGTGGGAGAAAGATGTGGCAGTCTGCCTCCGTAAGGATGACAGTCTTGGAAACTCTATGGGGCAGTTCTACTCTGTCCTATAGGATCACTGAGTTGGAATCGACTCAATGGCAGTGGGGTTTGGTTTGGTTTGTGGTATGGCAGAGCCTCCATGTTTCTGTTTCAAG
>NW_006921605.1:16808063-16808565 GCF_000298275.1 Orycteropus afer afer | reverse complement strand
TGTAAATGTTAGGTGCCATTGAGTTGTGTCGACTCCTAACAACTGTAATACAACAGAATGAAACAGTGCTACAAAATAGTATTTTATTATAATGAAAAAATCAACAATTTATTAAGTTAAAATAATATGACCCAAGTTGGTATGTAGAATAGATCTCAGTTTGAAAAAGTAGTAGGTCTACATATGAGTGAAACAGAGAATGGAGGATACATGTTGATTCTACAAAACTATGTATTTTTGTAATTGAAGAGATGAGCAAAAACAGTTATTAAAGATTAAAACATCATGATTTTTCTGTGAGTTGACAATTTGAACTGAGCTCATCTTGTTACTGGAGCCATCAAGGGAAATGCTAACGCCAAGCAGGATGGTGAAAAAAGGAAGGACCTTTATTTCTGTGTGCTGGCACCGACTCAGTGAATTCACCTCCAGAGATGGAGCCCGAACAAAGATCACATGGAGTTTTTATGGGGTTTCTCTTCCGGGTACTCAGGGTGAGAGG
>NW_006921605.1:16798066-16806603 GCF_000298275.1 Orycteropus afer afer | reverse complement strand
ATTTCTTTGATGTTGCCTCTGATACCAAGTCTAGACGCTCCAGAAGACAGCCTTACCAGGCTGAGCTTCACACACACTTCAGAGAGAAGGGGAGGCCTGCGGGGGAGGGGCCAGGAAGAGGGGTGTGTGTGTGTGTGTGTGTGTGTGTGTCTGTGTGAGGGGTGGCAGTAGAGAGCGAGCCAGTGAGTGCTTCAAATCTTTTCATCTCTGAGAAAACAGAACATAGAGTGCCTCTGAGGATGTTACTTGCTTTGGTTAAATATACACATTGTTGTTAGGTGCTGTTGGGTCGGCTCCGACTCATAGCAGCCCTGTGGACAACAGAACGAAACACTGCCCGGTCCTGCGCCAGCCTCACAGTCCTTGCTGTGCCTGAGCCCATCGTTGCAGCCACTATGTCAGTCCATCTCATTGAGGACCTTCCCCTTCTTCACTGACCCTGCACTTCACCAAGCGTGAGATCCTTCTCCAGGGACCGGTCCCTTCTGACAACATGACCAAAACACATGAGACGAAGTCTGGACATTCTCACTTCTAAGGAACGTTCTGGCTACACTTCTAAAACAGATTTGTTCGTTATCCTGGTAGTCTATGGCACTCTCAGTATCCTTCGCCAACGCCACAATTCAAATACATGAATTACTCTTCAATCTTCCTTATTCATTGTCCAGCTTTCACATGCGTATGGGGCAACTGAAAATACCATGGCTTGGGTTAGGCACAATCTAGTCTTCAGAGTGACATCTTTGCTCTTTAACATGTTTAAAAGGTTTTTGGCAGCAAATTTGTGCTGTGCAATATGTCATCTGATTTCTTGACTGCTGCTTCCATGGCCGTTGATTGTGGATCCTAGAAAAATGAAATCCGTGACAACTTTAATACTTTTCTCCTTTTATCATAATGTTTATTGGTCCAGTTGTAAGGATTTTTATTTTCTTTAAGTTGAGGTATAATCCATAGTCTTTGATCTTCATCAGTAAGTGCTTCAAGTCATCTTCACTTCCAGCAAGCAAGGTTGTGTCATCTGCATATTGTAGGTTGTTAATGAGTCTTCCTCCAATCCTGATGCCACACTCTTTTTCATAGACTGCAGCTTCTCAGATTATTTGCTCAGCATCCAATTGAATAAGTATGGTGAAGGGATGCAATCCTGACACACTCCCTTCCTGATTTTAAACTCTGCAGTATCCCCTTTCTCTATTCAAACAGCTGCCTCTTGGTCTATGTACAGATTCCTCATGAGCACAATTAAGTATTCTGGAATTCCCATTCTTTGCAATGTTATCCATAATTTGTTACAATCCACACAGTTGAATGCCTTTGCATAGTCAATAAAACACAGGTAAACACCTTTCTGGTATTCCTTACTTTCAGCCAAGAGCCATCTGAAGTCAGCAATGATATCCCTTGTTCCATTTCTCTTCTCGATCGGGTTGAATTTCTAGCATTTCTGTTGATGTAGTGCTGCAACCGTTTTTGACTTATCTTCGGCAAAATTTTACTTGTGTGTGATATTAATGATATGGTTTGATAATTCCCACATTCTGCTGGATCACCTTTCTCAGAGTGGGCACAAATGTGGATTTCTTCCAGGCAGCTGGCCAGATCTTCCAAATTTCTTGGCATAAACAAGTTGGCACCTCCAGCATTGCATCTGCTTGTTGAAACACCTCCATAGGTATCCCATCAATTCCTGGAGCCTTGTTTGTTTTTTGCCAATTCCTTTCGTGTAGCTTAGACTTCTTCCTTCAATATCATCAGTTCTTCATCACATGCCACCTCCTGAAATGGCTCAATGTCAACCATGTGCTGGACCAGCTGCTTTGGAATCTGCCGTTTGTGACTGTCTCCTGGGCCTGCACCTTCAGAGGCAGCTATGTATTGAGGCGGGACCACAAATACGTGGCCACAATCTGTGCCACCCAAAAAACCAGACTCAACCTTCCTCTGCACAATTTACAGCATCTTGTGGAAGGCAGAGAGAAAAACGTCCAAGGATGATTCTGTTTGGCCCTGTGTCTTGTGGCCAGTGGATACAGAACAACTTGGGTTCCTTACAAGGTATTGAGGAAGGGGTTGGCTAGGCAAGTGGAAGGGGTGTGTGTCTTCTGGGCCTGTAGGTAGCAGACGGTAGTGGCTCAGGGCATGGGCTCAGCATCTGGTAGCTTTGCTACTTATAAACTGGGTAAACTTTGAGCAAGTTAATAGGTCTCCCTAGTCTCCATTTCCTGATCTGTAAAATGGGGTAATAATTTTGAATATTTCATAGGGTTGTTTTGAGGTTGGTAATGAAAACACAGGTAAACCCAAACCCAACCCATTGCTATGAAGCTGACTCTAAGCCATGGCGACCCCATGTACTTCAGAGTAGAACTGGCAACACAGGGCTCTCAACAGCTGTGGTCCTTATGGAAGCAGGTCACCGGGACTTTCTTCCGAGGTGCCACTGACTGGGAGAGTCAAACTGCCAACTCTTCAATTAGCAGCCAAGCACAAACCATCTGTGGCACTCAGGCACCTGACACGGGGTAACTGCTTAGTATGTAATGATCGCCACAGGGCTACATGGCCTTGGCGTGGTTTGGGTATAAAGAGGGACCCAATGTTCAGATCTTCAAGAACCCCCTCAGCTGTGGGTGCTCCACTCTAGAAATGGGAGCTCTGGTGGCACAGAGCATTTGACTGCTAACCAGAAGGCTGGTGGTTCCAACCCACCAGCCACTCCTCAGACGGAAGGTTGGGCAATCTACTTCCACAAAGATACCGCTTCAGAAACCCCTCCCCCTACAACCCTCTCCTCTTGTTCCTCTGCCAGAGCTTGGAAGGTTCCAACTCCAAGGTCAGAGTGAGTGTGAAAAAGGTGGAATGCTTTACGTTACCTTTCAGCAAAGCAGTTTCCACTCAGTGCCAGCAATCAGCAAGAGCCACAGGGTGTCTGACAGTCCATGACGCCCTCTCATTGGGAAGCCAAGTAGCAACACACTGAATGAGCCATTGGAACAGAAAACCCACCCCTTGGAGTTGTGGCTGCAATTTTCTAGGTATTCATTCCAGGGACACACAAGCTCCCAATTATGAGGTGACAAGTGAGGGGCATTGGGATTGAAGGTCATGTGATTTCCTTCATGAGTAATCCAACAAGTGCCTCCCCTCCTCCCAGTCAGGGAACAGTCTTTCCTGAAGCCCAAGCACATAGCCTCACCAGTGTCCCTGATGACCGGTGGGGTCCTTCTCTACTCTGTGACCCGCTAGGCTCAGGTTCCACAGCCATGTCCATCCACATGTCTCCCCCTTGCTCCCTGATCACATCAGGGCTGGCTGTATGCCGCCACTCCCCTCTGAGCAGTGGAGGAATTGTCCAGGGGCAGGCCTTGTTATCTTCCTTACCAAGTTCTCTGTGAAATGTCACTGCAGGACAGGTGGCGGGCACAGAGGGGGAATTAAACCGGTTTTCTTCAAGTCAAGATCATGGGTGGACAACCAGTTTATTTCTTTAAATAAATCATATTGGTAACAGAATGAGACAAAGGCAGGTCATTGGCACGGGGCAGTAGAATTTTTAACCACGAAGCCCAGCCACACACTACCGTCATGCAGGACCCTGAAAACAACATGTGGTCAAGAGGTCACAGCCTGGAGACGCAGATCTTCAAATCCTCTCTCTACCAGTCATGTGACTTGGGCAAGCTACATGTCCTATTCCTTAGTTTCCCATTCTGTGACATAAACGTAAATGCCAGCTAGTGTGCCACTGCAACTTATTAACAAAGAACCAGGGCTTGTGACTACTTTACTTCTTTCACAGGTTAGAGAGGATGTAAGGTTATCCCCACACAGCGGCCCACTCACTCACTAGCATTACAATGCACTTTATTGAAAGGGAGAGAAAGAAGCTGAGATGAACATCACGTGGGAAAACCCACAGGAGCGTGTCATGCAGGTGGGTGGGTTTTTGTCAGGAGTCTTTTGCTTGCGACTCAATTAAGCTTAAGTTAAAAAAAGAGAAAGGGACTCTTTTGGTTTGTTGGATTAGTTGAAAAGCTAACCATGGGAAGAGTGGAGTTCAGAAACAGCTGGATCCAGAGAGTCAACTGCCATTGGGATCGTCTCCATCCCCAGACACTGCTGCCCCCTGCTGGTGGCTTCCTTCCTCATTGTGATCCAGGTGTGCTGATACTAATGAACGAGCAGGTGTGCGGGTGAGATGCGGCCTGGCCAGGCAGTGGCTGGAGGGAGCTTCGGGCAGCCTCTGCACTTGCCTTGCGACTTCTCTATCTAGTCACCTCTGGGCTCCTGGGCAAATTACTCCATGCCAGCTCAAGGGGCACTCAACAGCATCTCTCCTAACCACACCCACTGTGCCCCACACTCCCCTCAGCTTCTCCCCCCTGGTTTTCCCATCTTTTGTCCCCCCCCCCCCCCTCCAAGCCCCATTGGAGCAAGACTGGGCAGTACCAACCACCTCCTTGTTGGCCTCCTGGGGCAGAGCCAGGGTGCAGAACCGCCCGCGGAGTGGGCGTGGGCGGAGTGTAGGCCGTGTAAGATGGGACAGACGGCAGACGCGTCTGTGGGAGGGACCAGGCATGTGTGCCTTTGGGGGCATCAGAGGGAAGGAGGGGGTGCTCACGTGGGGGGAAGAGGAGGGAGGGAAGGAAGAGACGAGGGAGACCATGCGCCTGGGGCTCAGCCTGGACGATGGGCCGGCACCGGGTCTGGACGGCGTGACGCTCCAGGACCCTTCAAGAGTGAAAACAGCTGGGTTGTCGGGGTGACGAGGTGGCGATGCGTGCCTTTATTTCAGAGGTAAATGCCTGCACTCGGTTACTCTGGGGTCACGCTGTCGGCGCCCGGAGGGCCCTGTCCCCCTCGCCTCCTGGCCCTGGGCAGAGTCTCCAGCGGGTCTGGGGCTCCGGAGACTGGAGGAAGAGGAGGGCCACCGCCTGCTTCGCCAGGAGCCGGCCGAGCCCGCAGAGCTTACGCGGGGCTGGGGCTCCCTCTCCTGGGCCCGCAGATCCAGTGGGGACGCGGGGCCGACGGGGCTCCGCCCTCCGCAGGGCCTTCTCCCGCCGCCCTCACCCCGCCCCACCCCAGGGTCTCACCAGGCCCCGAGGGGGTGGTGCCCAGAGGAGCCCGACTCAGAGCGCCCCAATAGCTTCTCGGAGCACGGTCACTTCCAGGGGTCTTCTGACAGCTCACCTCAGTCTTGCAACAAAACAAATCCCGTTGTCAAGGAACCAATTCCGACCCATAGCGACCCCATGTGTTACAGAGTGGGACTGCACCCGAGCGGATAGCAGGCCTTCCTTTGGTGGTGGAAGGTTTGACTCGTCAACCTTTTAATTAGTAGCCACTCAGGGACCTGACCAGCCGTGAGCAGGAGTAAGATACTGGACCAGGGGGCAGCACCGGCCAGGACCCCTGAGGGTGCTGTGGTTAAAGAACTCAGCTGTTGAAACAGAAAGATTGGCAGCTGGGACCCACCAGCTGCTCCACGGGAGAAAGATGAGGCAGTCTGCTTCTGTAAAGATTCACAGCCTTGGAAACCCTGTGGGGCAGTTCCAGTCTGTCCTATAGGGTCCTCATCAGAGCCCACTGAATGGCAGTGGGTTTAGACAGCACCAGCGACACCTGGAATCTTCTTAGAAAGGGGACATTTGGCTCCTACCTGGGCTCCCTATTTCAGAGCCACTGGGGATGGGTCCGGCCATCTGCTCGGTCACTTTCGGGGTGATTCTGACACACACCAAGGATTGAAGGGCACTGTAGACAGCCTAGCAGATGCCCAGCGGGGCAGGTGACCTGCCCATGGTTTCCTACAACAAAGACTGAGAGCCCGCTGTCTGCCAGACGTGCTCTAGGCCCTGGGGAGACATCAGCAAGGAAAATAAACAAAAATCCCCTCCACCCAGCTGATGTCAAGGGAGACATGCAAGAAATAGAATTAGAAAGCTCAGTGTGTCGTATTGGTTATTGTCGCTGGCCGCAGTAGAACCGGCCCCAACTCCCAGTGACCCCGTGCACAATGCGGTGAAGTGCCGCCCCTCCTGCTCCATCCCACGATCGAGTCCAGGCCAGACGGGTGTGCTTCACAGCATTTCCTTGGCTGATTCTTGGAAGTGGACCACCAGGCCTTTTCTCCTAGTCTGTCTTCGTCTGGGAGCTCTGCCCAAACCTGTTGGGCATGAGAGCAGCACGTGAGCCTCTGCTGACAGGGAGGGTGGCTGGGCATCAATGTGCTGGCGGGAGTAAGGAAGTGAGAGTCCTGCCACTGACCCACCGCTGCCTCCTTGACCCCAAAGGCGTAGGGGGGACTCTTCCCAGGCCTTGCTGCCCTCCTCCCCGCCCCCACCGAGGAGTCAAGGCCACTATTGGTTGGATCCTGTGTTTTCATTTCCGAGCATCAGCAGACAGGAGAGCAAAGTCCGGGAGCTGCGGAAGTCTCTAGCCAGGCTGCCACGTCGCTGGCGCCCACTGCCTCCCTCGGCAAGGCCTTCTCCATGACCACGGAGTCCCCATCCTCAGAAAAGGCCGGGGACACATAACGTGGGTCTTTGGTCTTTAGAATCCCAACCTTGTAGGTTGTGTCTGCTCTTTTCGCTCTAATTCCCAGATTGCATAAGTGGATCCTTTGGTTCTAGAAATGTAGCATTGGTCCCTGAATGGCAATTGGCAAGGAGTTGATGGGACACTTTTGGGAGGGTGTTGGTAAGTGTACCAGTTTCCCAAGGCTACTGTAATAGGCCTTCAACGTGTCTTTTTTGGGGACACAGTCTAATCCATAGTGGTCAGTTGCAGCTGCCTGCTATGAAATCCCCATCCTGCTCCAGGCCCCTGTCTGGGCCACCTGCAGCCCCAGCAATCCCGGCCCAAATTCCCAAGAGGATCAGAGAAATGCTTATTTGTACAGACTTATTAGGAATAAGATCATAAAATGAATTTTGGAGAGCAATTGTGTTGGACAACCTTTCTGAAATGTTACTTTAACGTTTTGATTTGGGTAATAATTTCTTTATTTTCCCTTGGACCACTAAATCATAATGCTGCAGCTTAGTGGAAAGCACTAAAAGAATGGTACATACAAGGCAGATTTGTTTTTAAAATTTATTGTGACAAAATATATACAGGTAGCTCTGACTTACAATGGGGTTCCATTCCGACGACTCCATCACAGGTTGGTTCTGACGTAAGTCAAATCTCTCTCTTTCTCTCTCTCTTTTTTTTTTTTAGTTTCATTATTATTGCCTTTTATTGTCAGCATCTTTATAAATGTGATCTTTATTTGTCTTTGGGGGTTGGAAATATTACATATAAACTCACAGATATATTGTAATACATGCACATAGACGTAAGTACACAGTTAAAAAAATTTACTTTGACAACAAGGTTGGCATTTTGTCGGTTGCAGTGATAACTCAACATGTGGAAGGTTCTAAATCATCTGGAATATCCCTGGGAATGTGGATGGTGTTTCTAGCCAGATAATTAGTGAGCGTTGTCTGTATGGCCCTTTTCTTTTTACTTCATCTGTTCCACAGTAACATGTCACTGCTTGCCGCATCTGCCTATAGACTTTAGCAAAGCCATTAGCACTTGTGCCCATGCTTTCAAGCCCCTGAAGCCCCGATTTAGTTTAGAAAAAAACTCCAGCTGATCCTTTCACTCTACAGTGTTTTGACTTCTCTCCTTCCTCTTTCTCACTCTCTTTCTTCTCCAGTGAGTCTTTCCTCTTCACAATCCAGTAGGTCCCGATCTGTCACTTCCCCTTTGTATTTATGAGCCATTGCACACGGGCGATACCAAGTTCCAAGTTCAGTGCTCTTGCCATATGGACAATTTCTCCACCGATCTCTTCCACCACATTGCCCTGATCAAATTCTTGGAGCATGTTCATATAACTCAGGGATTGTTGTTTCCCTACTTCCTGCATGCATTTTCCTGTAACTTCCTCCCAGAAAGCTGTACTAATGATAAGATGTAGAAACAAAAAGATCCACATGGTCATAAGTGCAGTTCATCATAACTCAAATACAGCATAAGTCGGGGACTACCTGTATAACCAAAGTTACCATTTTATCCCTTTTTAAGTAAAAAGGAACTCTGGTAGCATAGTGCCTAAGGCACTTGACTGCTAACCAGAAGGCTGGCGATTCAAACCCACCAGCCACTCCTTGGAAGGAAGACTGGGCAATCTACTTCCATAGTGATACTGCCTCGGAAACCCAAGGAGGGGTCGCTATGAGTTGGGTCTGACTCGATGGTGCATAAGAACAACAATAAGTAAATAAAAAGATAGTTAATCCAGTGACATTGCCCTTTCATGACTAAATTATTTTCTGCTTTGAATTTTTATTGATGCCATGAGTTTTCAGCAATGGAAAATATGAAATCAAGGAAAAAAATTTTAGAGGTGATAGGGATTTTGATACAATAATGTGGGACATGTATGTCTCAAAGTGGACTCTGGTGGTAGGCTTGGTGGGCTGAGGCCCGTTTCTTCAGATTCACAAGGCTATACAGGTCCCCGTCAGGCGGTAGCC
>NW_006921605.1:16765700-16797506 GCF_000298275.1 Orycteropus afer afer | reverse complement strand
TCACTGCCATTGAGTCCCATTGGGTTTCTGAGATAGTGAAACCTTACATTGCGGCTGGAGGGTTTGAACCGCCGACCTTGTGGTTAGCAGTCAAGTGCCTTTAGGCACTGTGCCACCATATCTCCTAGGAAACTAGAGCATCCATTTTAACAAAGACAGAACAAAGCCTGGGACCTAGAACCCTCAGGAGGCAGCAGTACCTGCCAGAAGTCAACAGCATGACTTGGGTTCCAACGTGTTTTTGCTGCTTATCGTCACATTTTTGTGCATAATGGTGGATGTCCATTTGCTGTGTGAGGTGAAAAAAAGTTTCTTTTGAAATGAAATTTATCTAAATGAACAAGTAAGTAGGAGCTCTGGTGGTGTAGTGGTTATGGTTGTTGGTTTGAGCCAACCAGCCACTCCATGGAAGAAAGATGAGTCAGTTTGCTTCCATAAAGATTTACAGCCTTGGAAATTCTATGGGGGTCAATATTGTTGTTGCTGTTGTTATGTGCCTTCGAGTCGGACCTGACTCATAGCGACCCCTCCTTGGGTTTCCAAGGTGGTATCACTATGGAAGTAGATTGCCCAGCCTTCCTTCCAAGGAATGGCTGGTGGGTTTGAACCGCCAGTCTTCTGGTTAGCAGTCAAGCGCCTTAGGCACTATGGTTGAGATCAACTGGATGGCAGCAAGTTTTGTTGGTTTTCTTTTTTTTAGTTTAAACAAGCTGGTTTATAGAAAATACAGTAATATTAATAGCACAGGTGGCGCCTTGATGTGGCAAATATGGCACACACAAATGCGCACAGATATACTTGAGGTTTGGGAAAGTCATATTCAGAGGTTAAAATACCCATCTCCGTTTTGTATGTGTTTTGAAAGCAATTGTGTCTCTTGAATCAGTGTGTTTTGAATACCTCTGAAATCAGTCTGTGGGCTTAACCCATGCAGTCACTAGACTTGGCCACTAGATGGAGCCTCTCCCTTTGTGTCTAAGCGGGCATCCTTGACAATGGCTCTGCACCAAAAGCTGAGTTAGTTCTCAGCCAATCTTTCTTGTTAAAAGATTCCACAGATGTTCCCTATCATTCAGGTCTCAACCCAAATATCACCTCCTCAGAGAGGCTTCCTTCAACTCTCTTGCCCCTCTTTTTAATCTTTGTTGTTGCACCTGCCTGTACCTGGACTTAGAAGCTCCTGGTTGGTGCACAGTTAAGTGATCAGCTACTAACTGAAAGATTGGTGGTTCGAGACCACCCAAAGGTCCCTCGGAAGGACGGCCTGGCTATATGCTTCTGAAAGGTCTTAGCCATGAAAACCCTACAGAGTGCTATTCTACCCTGACCCACAAAAGGTCACCATGGGTCTAAACTGACTTGATGACAGCAGATTTTTTTTTTCAAGGCTGCTGATAACTTGCTTAATATATTTTTTTTGTGTGTGAGATAGATATAGTTTTTTGTTTGTTTTTATTTTTGCAGTGTTCCCTCCATTGCTTAATATTTTTAAAAAAGTGTTTTGCAAGATCATTTTACATAAACATGGTCAGGTCAAAACTTGTACCTGAGCCAGACTCAGGAGAACTGGGTTACAGAGGAGAGAAGTGCTGTATATTTTCTTGGCTGTAATCTTTATGGAAGGAGCTCTGGTAGCGTAGTGCCTAAGGCACTTGACTGCTAACCAGAAGGCTGGCGGTTCAAACCCGCCAGCCACTCCTCAGAAGGAAGGTTGGGCAATCTACTTTTGTAGTGATACCGCCTCGGCAACCCAAGGAGGGGTCACTATGAGTCGGGTCTGACTCGACGGCACACAACAATAACAATGTCTATGGAAGCAGTTCACCAGGCTTGTCTGCGGAGCCAGTGGGTGAGTTTGAACCACCAGCCTCTAGGTCAGCAGCCAGTACCACCCGGCTCCATCAGGACCTTTACCCCAACCCTGACCCCCATCCGTTATCTTGTCCAGCTGGTCACCTTGGGCTTCTCTCGAGTTCTCAGATCCACCTCAGCTTTTCACTAAGGATCCAGCCTTTCCCCGACGAACTCACTCACTCTTCAGGGCTGGGCTTCCATACCATTCCCTCAGGGAAGCCCAGCCCCACGGCAGATCCCACTGGGTCAGCCGCCCCCTTTAGACAGCCCTGTTCAAACTTGGACTTCCTTCCCCGATGTCTAGCTTCCCGCTGTCTGTTGACTGATAGCGTGTTTGCGAGCGGCATCTGGACGTTGCAGTGGTCTGGTTTTAGACAGAGTCAGAAAATCCACAGGCTAGAGATGGCTGTGTCAGAACAGCAGGGTACGCATGCTCTGCCCTGGAACGTACCAGAACTTGCCAGAACCTGCACCTGTGCAGTGGGCATCCCTATGCCAACCTGCTGGGCCCTGGCGAGGGATACCTGCTTCTCTAAATGGCCCCCTACATCAACTACAGAGTGTTTCTGTAAGGCAATTATACCAGGGTGTAGCAAATGGTTAAGCCCTCGCCTGCTAACCCAAAGGTTGACGGTTCAAGTCCACTCGGGTACCTTGGAAGACAGGCCAGGGAATCTGCTTCTGAGAGGATACAGCCAGGGCCCCTGTGGAGCAGCTACTCAGGTACACGGCGTCCCCACGAGTCAGAGTCAGCTTGCCGGCAAGTGGCTTATTACTCTATTAGGAGAGAAAAGCTGTTTGAAAATCATGGTTGGTGAGCTCAGAGAGCCGGCTCTTGGCTGGTCAGAAATTCATTCTCAGACAGAAAGACTGCAGGAAGTGAACAGTGCGTTCACAGATCCGGGTCTGGGCCAGGAGAGGAGTAAGCCTTCAGCACTTGGTCCCACCCTCTCCTTCTTCTCTGTTGCCTCAGACACCCCAGCTCCAACCCTGGGGTCCAGCCCCCCCACTCCCGTCCTTTCTTCTGGCCCCACCCTCACTCAACAGTGACAGCTTTGAGGGGCATTGCAGGATTCTGCACAATTTTCTTCTTGGCTAGAGATGGTGGGGCTTCAAAGCACTGGCCAGAGAAGTGCCTCCATGCGCGTCTGCACGGCAGCCAAAGCCGCCTGATCACAGCATCTCCCAGCAGGTACACCTCCTCACCTCCAGAAGCCTGCCGTGTGTGTGTGTGTGTGTGTGTGTGTGTGTGTGTGTGTGTGTCAGACAGCTTGCTGCTGCTTCTTAGTTTTTATTTTTTTACTGAATGTTTTCTCCCCTCTCAGGTAAATGTGTTTGAACTGTGGGGGTCTTTTGGTGTTTTTTTCTTTTAAGGAAATGATTTAATCATCATTGGGCTTCTCTCCACAGGACAGTCCCGAAGAATCCTCTTCTCTCCTAAAGACCATGTGTCAAAGGTGGTGACTAAGAGATGGTGTAAATAATGTCTTCCCTTTCTGCCAAGACTTCTTCTCTGTGTGGGTCCACGCCAGCCAACTGACAGTCTTCCCCACTGCCCCAGAGCTGGGCCGAGACTGTCCTGGGGTCCCTGTTCTGGGGATATCTGCTCCTCTCTCCAGACCCCTCACTGTGTGCCTGCCTGAGCTCGGAGTCCAGCCAGGATTCCTTCTCTTGTCCCTTTGAAGACACCAGGAATCAATGAGAGCCAGTGTGGCTGTGCCCAGTGAGCAAAGGAAGCGTAGGCTGACTTGTGCTTAGGTTGTGTAGTGGATAAGGTACTTGACTGCTAACTGGAAGGTCAGTGGTTCAAACCCTCCAGCTGCTAACTGGGTGGTCAGCAGTTCAAACCCACCAGCTACTCCACAGAAGGAAGGTGGCGATCTATTTCCATAAAGATTTATAACCTTGAAAGCCCAATGAAGGTCACTATGAGTTGAAAATGATTCAATGGCAGTGAGTTTGGGGTGGGTATTTTTGTTGTTGTTGTTAACTAATCTGTAGTGAACAATTTCACATTTCTTCAGCACATCGGAGATCTGCTTCTAGGTATGGCTGGTGTCTGTCTCTCTCCCAACAGCACCTTCCTGCAGAATCAAAGGCTCTTTTCACATTTTCAATCCCTTGACAGGGATGGGGGAGCTCTGGTGGCATAGTGCCTAAGGCATTTTTTGACTGCTAACCAGAAGGCTGGCTGTGCAAACCTACCAGCCACTCTTCGCAAGGAAGATTAGCCAATGTACTTCTGTAGAGATACCGCCTGGAAAACCCAGGGAGGAGTTACTATAAGTCAGACTCGACTCAACGGCAGTGAGGTTGTTATTTTTTTAACAGGGATAGGAAAGAGCTCTGGTGGTGCAGTGGTTAAGACATTTGGCTGCAGTTTGAACCCACCAGCTATGGGAGAAAGATGAGGCAGTCAGCTTCTATAAGAATTACAGCCTTGGAAACCCTGTGGAGTTTGCTGCTATGACTCAGAATCGACACAATGGCAGTGAGTTTGGTTTTTCGGAGAGGGATGGAGTCCCCAGTAAGCAAAGTAAGCACGGGTTTACTTGTGCTTACTTACCAATCTGTAGGGAACAATTCACATGGGTTTCACCATACCTTTGTGTGGTAAAACCCATATGAAACTGTTCACTACAGAATAGAAAGTAAGCACAAGTAAGCCTGTGCTTACCTTGCTTATTGGGTAATCTGCCCTCGATGGGAAGGGTCCTCTGTGCTCGGGGTGAATGGACAGCACATGACAGCTTCCTTGTCCCATCCCACCATCTTCGAAACCCTCCTGGCTCTACCTGCATTGTCCACCCTGGTCTGTGCCCCCCGGCTCCACCCCCATGGCCTCACCTTAGTCTCTGCCCCTTGACTCGACCCCTTGACCACTCTGCTGGGTTCTCGGTGCCTGCCTTTACCTTGGAACCATCCCTTCTTTCCCCTTGAGCTCACCATCTGCAGCCTGGTAGTCTACCCTGCTCCATCCCCGTCATCCCAAGCTGCAGGAGCCCAGCCCCCCAACCCACCAGAGCCCATTTCTTAGGACTTTATTGATTTAACAAAATATTCACATTGGGTTGGCCTATGATGAAAGAAACTCCTCTGTCAGGATTCAGACCTTTCATGAAGGGTGATAATATTAGTTAATGTTTATTGCCTCTTACTCTGTGCAAGGCACCAGCTAAGAACCTAAGGTCTCTAAGGTTAAGGTGTCTCCATTCAATCCCCATGAAAACGCACAGAGAGATTCTTACCATCTTCCCCATTTTAGAGGGGAGGACTCTGAGGAAGGAAGAGGTTAGGTCAGTAGCCCAAGGCCACAGAGCCTTGGATACTGAACATTTCCAAACTGAAGCAGCTTGACTTCAGAGCTTCCAGGAGTAACAGAGATGGCCGGCTGCATCCTGGGAGCTGATGGCCTCCATGTTTGCCTTATTATCTCAGACCTATATTCGGGCAGGTCTGCTGGGAGATCATTAGCTGTGAAACCCATTGTGGGCTGATGCAGACAGAGAAGACTGGTCTCTAGCCTGAGAGGCCAGTGTGAGTAGAGAATTTACAGGACAAGGCTCTTGAGGGGTTGCCCCCGTTCCCCACCACCTCTGTGTAGGCCTCTGGGCCACTGTTGCCTTGACCACTGAACAGCCTCCCAGCTCCTCTCCAGCCCTGCCTGCCCTCTCTCCCTGCTCTCTCCACCTTCTGGACTGTTGCCTGGGAGACCGTTCTCAAAAATGAATCGGGCCCATCTTACCTCTGCCTGAAAGCCCTTTTGGTTCCAGTTGTCTCCAAAATGAAACTCAAAATCCTTAGCCTGGAGTTCACGGTTCTTCAGTATCTGGCCCCAACCTGTGTCTCCGCTCTCCTGGTTCATCAAGGCTCCATGGCAAACTCATGATTCCCCCAAGCGTGCCAAGCTCCCCTAAACCTGTATGGTGTGGCCAGCCCTTCAGTCCTTCTGAGTGGAATGAACGCTCTATCCATCCTTTGTCTTTACCAAGAGTCCATTCATCTCCCCTCCTCACCTCCTCCTTTGGAATCCTGGGTGGGACAAACGGTGAGCGCTCTCAGCTTCTAACTGAATGGTTGTGGGTTTGAGTCCACCCAGTGCCTCAGAAGTAAAGTCTAATGATCTATTTCTAAAACCTCAGCCATTGAAAACCCTGTGGGGCACAGATCTACCCTGGCACCCTGACTCACTAGCCCACTGCCATTGTATTGGACATGTGACTGGTTTAGTCACTCCCTCCATTAGTCCATGGTAGCCCTTTATATACTGACCTTCATGTGGCACTTGGATGGCAGTGATGCGCCAATGTTAATTTCCAGTTGTGATGACTGTCTTGGATGATGTAGGAGAATGTCTTCCTTTTCAGACCACATTTCTAAACAAGGTCACATTCACAGGTGCCAGGGGTCAAGCCTTCAGTACAACTGAACCTATAACAGTCTTTTTGGAAGTTACTCATGGACAGATGTCTCTCCTGCCTCCGAAGACAGCCACAAACTGCCAGGCATTGTAGGTTCAGGACCTGAGTTCTGGAACCTGACATCACCCAGCCACGTAATGACAGGTTCTATGGCATTTCCACAAACAGACACACACGCTGCTCTTGGAAGAAAAAGCATGTACACCAAAACCAAGAAGGAAGTCGGCCTGTTCCATTCTATTCCTAGGAGACTTATTAAAGAGGAAAAGAATAAACAGGCCAGCAGAGGGCAGAACTGTTAGCTCTCTTTCCTCAACACAAGTGGGGAAGCTTTTGAATTTTGAAGGGAAAAAAAATTGCAAATAACCTCTAAGTGGGTGACAGTTCTATGTTGAATGGATGATTGTCTGCTTAGATAAAGGGATAAACGTCAAATATTGATTCTAAACTCCAAAACCCAATTTTCTACATCCTGACTGATGACGGACTGCTGACCGGCTGACTCGGGAATCCCCTGTGGGTTCTAGGTCACAGGTTTATGCCGTTTTCTTAACAACAGTGAAAGAGAACAATTACACAGTGTGCACGTTGAGGACAAATGATTGTCCCACAGCCTCGAGGGCAGGAGTGTTGAGTCAATTCTGGGCATTGCAATTAAGAGCCATTGCCATCTGGAGGGATGAGAGAGGACAGTGAGCAGGGGAACAAAGTGTCCCAGACTCACAGCACCAACAGAAGCACTTGGAGAAGAGGGATGTGGACACAGCTCATCTGGAGACAAGACTTCGAACCAGTTCATTCTGGTTTGACCCCCTGCTGAGATTTGCTTCTCCACCAGGTTGAATCCGAATCTACACTTGAACAAGCTTCTCAGGTGATCCCTGGGTGATCGGAGATCTTGTTAAAGGTAGATCCTGATTCTAGTTCCAGAATACCTGGGGTGGAAATGCAAATTCTCAGTAGAGAGCTGAACCGGAACAAACCGGTTGAAAGCCCTGCCTGGAGCAGAGAAGACTGATGGGGGGGGGGCCTGAGACCCACCCGGAGCTGTAAGCAGGGCTTGTGTGGGTGTCCCTAAGGGCAGAGCCAGTAGACTGGAGTTCCTGAGACAGATCCTAGCTGAGTGCAGGAAAGGAAGTTACCTCCGGAGTGGCCTGAGCCCGACAGCCTGCTGGTGGAGAAGTCAACATGAAGCTTGGGAACCGGAAGCACAGCTGCAGAGAGGCCTGGAGGCATGCAGCACAGGGAGGGGCCCGGCAGGGAGCGCGGCTCCCCTCCTCCCCTTCACCGCCTCCTCACCTCCCTCCGCCCTCTGTGCACCTCTGTGCCCCAGGGCTCCCACAGCGCCGAGCCATCAACACTGGAAACCACTGCCTCGAAGTCGCCTGTGACTCATGACGACCCCTCGTGTGTCAGAGGAGGGGACTGGGCTCCACTGGGTCGTCTCCAGGCCGTTCTTCCAGGTGCCTCTGGGTGGGCTGCAACCTCCGACCTTTGGGTTAGCTGAGTGCATTAGCAGTTTGCACCCCCGGGGACTCTGAACAGCACTGAACCGGCCAGGAACCCGGGCCCCACCACTTATTAGCTGTACATCCTTGGCCAAGTCACCTCTTCAAGCTTTCTGGAGAGGGGGAATGACTATTTATTTATGTGGATGTGTGTGATTAAGTACATAAAGGGGCTGGCCCGGTGCTTGGCCTAGAGGGAGCTACCCAACCTTTGCACTAATCAGAGCGGTGGAGTGTGAGAGACTGTAAGTGGCCCAGCATGGGTTCCTCACCCACTCCTTGGCCTGAAGGGGCATTGGGTTGCTGGGCAGACGGAGACTAAAGATGTTCTCCAAGGCACATTTCTGTCACGGCCTGAAATTCTCATCCACTAGCCTCACCTGCAAGGAACTCTGGGTGATTTTATCAGCAATTAGGTCATTATAATGACGATGTTTCAGGTTTGATTCTCCAGGAAGCAGACGAGTTAGAATGCAGGAGTTCAGGCAGCATCCTTGAGCCCAGCACTTAAGGAGAGGAAGCAGGATTGGGCAGATGGAGGAGCTGAGTGTGATGCAGCCCAGCCTCTAGGGGGCGCTGGCCCTTCAGAGTTACCCAGCGCTCTGCTGAGATAGCCAAGCCTTTATATACTCACAAGGAGCCCTGGTGGCTCTGTTGTTAAATGCTCGACTGCTAACTGAAAAGTTGGTGGTTCAAACTCACCAGCCACTCTTCAGGAGAGAGAGGTGGCAGTCTGCTTCCATAAAGATTATGGCCTTGGAAACCCTCTGGGGCAGTGTTCTACACTGTCCTATAGGGTTGCTGTGAGTTGGAATGGATACAACGGCAACGGGTTTTTATATCCCCTTGGGGATAAACGGTAAAGTGTGTGGCTGCAAACCAAAAGGTTGGAGGTTGGAGATTGGAGGTTGGAGTCCACCCAAAGGTGACTTGGAAGAAAGGCCTGGAGACCTACTTCCAAAAAAGAAGTCATTGAATATCCTAAAGACCACAGTTTAACTCTGACAGTGACACATATGGGGTCATCATGAATTGGAATTGACTTGATTATAGCTGGTTTGCTTTGGTTTTATAGGGCTGTCCTAAGGGTAGGTGTGGGGCCTTGGACAAGAAGGCTCTATGCAGCTGAGGCAACTTCTGAAGGAAGAGGCTGAGGGCCAAGCAATCCTCCAGGGTGACAAGTCTTCATAGAAGGGGATCTGGGCGGTACTCAGTGTCCATCACATGGTGATAGTAATGTTTGTCATCCTCATCACAACTTCTCCACTTGACTATGAGCATCTTGAGGACAAAGGGACAAGATCTGGGGCTTGACCACCACTCTCTTCATCCCAAGCTCCAACCTGGCTCTCTGGACGGCGTCTAGGGTCTGTGTAAACAATGGCCACTGTTCACATACATCCTTTGTATAATGTGTGTTTACATTTGGAGCATATGTAACAGCTTCCCTGGGACTGGCCTTCTGGCCTTGTCCTGGGCCTCTGTGGAAGCTGAGCCATTTCATCAGGGCCCCTTCTTGGAGGAGAAGGTGTGATATGGCCGTTAATGCCTGTGCGGCAGAGGGAGAGCACACAGGCCTGGGAGGACAATACTGCAAGCCTCACCACTCTGAGATGCGCATCTGAAATGAAGACAAGATCCAAGAGTGGTTTCTGGGAAGGGCTGGCAAAGTGCTTTGTACAGACATACAAGCTTCCATTTGACAGATGTAGAGATGGGGGGCTCAGAGAACTGAAAGAATTTGCCAGCATCAGAGCTAGTGCCAGGCTGCTGCCATGGGGACAGGGGTCTTTATGGTTCAAGACAATGGGGACCCCTGGCCAGACAAGCTGGGCATGAAGATCAAGTCTCTGCTTGGACTACTCCTTTCCTGAGCCTCTTCCATGATCTAGGGTCCTCATGCCAACTTGCCAGCAAGCCAGTCTGGTACAAACCTATCCCTGGGGTTGAACTGGGGCTTGTGGACAGGGCATGAGCAGGGAGACACAGGCAGATTCTACCTGGGACAGAATCAACTCTAAGAGCCACAGCGCCATGGGCACGTCCTTTCACTCAAGTCTGTAGAAGGCTGGAGGAGACTGGGGAGATGTTGGTTGGAAGAGCCACACACGGTTGGAGTTGGTCAAATCCAGGCTTTCGTATCTACTAGCCCGTGGACCGTACGGCAAGTCACATGACATCTCTTGGACTCACTTTCCCTACTCTGTCCAGGGGGACAACAGTGCTTCCTTTATTAGACTGTGCTCAGGAGCCAATGGAGTTCCACCTGTAAGACCCCTGGCACATCTCAGGTGCATAAGAAATCCAAGCTCCTATCCTTTAATCCTTTTCCTTTTTCCCAAGGAGAAAGACATCCTGGGAGTTTGGGGAGGCTCTGGGGCCTCTTTCCTCTGCCAGATCACAGAGAGGAGGAAGACGAAGGACCAAAGGAGCAGGAGCAGCGACAGCCCTGTGTTTAGGGGACGCAAAGGCGCACTGAGAGTTCCAGATTGAGCTACTGTATAGAATAATTATGGCTGCTATTTTTGTGCATTTGTTTAATAACGTTAATTTGGTGACAGCCTGATATTATAACATCCTCTCCCACACAGAGGTGGCTTTAGTTCCCTATTCACTAGGATCCATTTGCATTTTTCCCGTGGGGTTTGGGGCTGGGGAGCGGTGACTCACAGCTGGAGGGGGCCTCCAGGAAAGGCCCCTCTACATGTGGGGGCAGGACTCGTGGGGGCATGAGCCCCTGACAGTGTCATTCTGTGACGAGGCAAACTTGACACCTGCCCAGCCTCACCGCGGATGTTCTTCCAGCCTGCTCTGTGCCTCTGCAAAAGCTGGTCCGGCAGTGGCCCTTCTTAAGCCTTCTTCAAGGAGAACGTGTGATGTGGTTGTCTAATGCCTTTGGAGCAGAGGGGAAGCTCAGAGGCCAGGAAGAATAATAACGTGAATATTCATGACTCTGAGATTTGGGTCTAAAATGAAGATCTGAGAGTAGCTTCTTGGGGAAGGCTGGAAAATGTTACTAATGGATATTTTTGCTGGAAACGACCCAAATGCCCATTAGTTTCAGGCTGGGGGACTAAATGGTGGTATGTGCACACACAACGGAGCAGAGGCAGCTACAGGAAGGAATGAGGACCAAAGCACAGTAGTAGTTAGAGAGCCAATGAGAGGAAGCTTCTCTGGACAGCAGTATTCCAGCTTATAAAGGAAGAAGGAACAATATCATCAGCTTGTCACCATTTTGTAACTGCTAATGGACCCGGGCCATGACTGTTGGTGACCACCGACCTCTTAACAGAAACAATCCAGATGCAGGTGCTCCTGAAGGAAGCCCATGGCGCACCTGGGGCTGTTATTGACAAAGAATCAACCTGCACTGCATGAAGCCTCTAGGAGCTCCATCTACCAATGTACAGCATACAGAAGGGACAGAAGAAAATATGCACCAACATCACCATAGGATACAGTCAGAAAAAGCCCAACTGTGGGCCAGCTGATGAGGGGTGAGGAGAGGAACACTATCGATAAAAAAGAAATATATGAGACTTAAAAACCAATTGCTATGTAAGGATCTTATCTAGATCTTGGCAAATTGTAACACAAACATGTGTATGTATTTGAGAAAGTAATTGGCAGAGTCTAAGCATTGCACTAGATATTAATGATGTTAAGGAATTAACCTTCATATTTTATGTGCATTAGTGGCATTGTGATTAAAAAAAAAAAAAAAAATCCTTATTTTTGGGGAACTTCCTAGTGAAATATTTTCAGAAGAAACAAGATGATGTTTGGGAGTTGCTTCTAAATGGCCCAGAATTGGGCATGTGTGGTTCCTTATGGAGTCTGGCGGATGAGTTTGAGGGTGGTCACTACTGTTCTCTTGACTGTTGCATGTTTGAAGTTTGCCATAATAAACAGGGCTTTGTGAAAAAGTTGGATGGTGAGGCTATGGATGATGTCTTTTCTTTCTCTCATTGTCTATGCTTCCAGAACCTTCTAGGAAATGACATGCATTACCTTCGTGGGGGACCTCACAGCAGTGAATAGAACCTCAGGTTTCAGTGTCAGACATTCCTGGTCTCTGGTTCTCCTCCTCTGAGAGTCGGCTCAGTGAAGTTCCAGGAGGCGTGGCTTACAACAGAGGTTTGCCTCACAGTTCCGGAGGCTAGGAGTCCGAACTCAGCATCAGCAAGACCATGGCTCACCCAAGGGGAAGGCCCTTTCATGTCTCTCTCAGCTTCTGGTATTCCTAGGTGTCCCTTGGCTTATAGGTGCATTCTACCTGGCCGTCTGTCTGTCTCTTTTCTGCCCTTCCATAAGGATAACCCTCATCTGACATTAGGACCCACCTTACTCTGTTATGACCTCATGTTGAATGGACAACATCTTCAAAGTCTCTATTTCCAAACAAGATCACACCCAGATGCAGGCAATGGAGACTTCAACATGTCTTTTTGGGAAACACAATTCAGTTTATAACAGTGGATTCCTAGAGTGGTGGAGACCAGAGTTCCCCTGCAGGGCTTGAGGGGTCTGGCCAATGGTGTTCCTGAGGACACTGGACATCAGTCACTGAGGTGCTATGCTTCTGCCAGGACCCCACACCTGCACTGTGACGGAGTGTACCGCCCAGTACCCACCACCACTCCCTCCCAGTGGGATTCCTGCACAGCTCTCAGGGGCCCCAAGTTTCCTACCACCCTGCTGAGTAGGGCTCAAAGTCAGGTTTAATTTAGAAAAACAAGGTGACACTTCTCACATTTAAGTGTGGAGGAGTCAAATTCATTCTCACTTTTTTTTTTCTCTTTGCACCCCATGTGGCAACCGGCACAGGAACTCACACATTGGATGCTGCAGGAAACGTTTTGTTGAACAAATGAAAATACCTACCCCCCAGCCCTCCTCTGCAGCTGATGGGTTCAGACTGTCGGAGTCTCCCCTCTCAAAGCACTCCAGCTTCGAGCATTTGCTTCATGGAGCCCTGAAATGGAAATCCAGAGGCCAGAGTCTGATGTGGAGGTTTCGCCAGGATCTGATGCTGACCGCTGCAGCCATGTGCCTGGGTCAGGTTGTTGGGACATTCCAGATCACTCCTATTCACACGCTCAGTGGTCAGTCAAAACATGGGGAACGAGTCTCCTGCAGGAACTAGCAAGCAGGAGGGGGTGGTGAAGTCCCACCACTTCTTGACTGGACCTTGGTCAAGACAATCTGGACTTGTTCTGTAGCCATCCTCAGCAGGGGTCAGTGCCGTGAGTGTCCTCAACGCTGGTCAGCACTATGAGCATGCCCAGTGCAGGTCGGCACCATGAGCAGAGATAGGAGATGAAGAGTCAGGATTAACAAGTAGAGGGCTTTCAGGGACACGCACAACACATCACTGCTCTTTCCCTCCTACTGAGGTGTTTTCTTTCCTCATCTATCTTTGGACAGGGTCATGGACTCACCTCATGGTTACAGAGGTGAGTGGGTATGCCATGATGGGCATCAAGAACTACAGATTCCGACCTCCTGGGTGTGTACTAAGCATTGAAATAGGACTTGTAGAGCACTGCAAATAGTACTAGTTGTGGGATTATGGTCCCCAAGCCTCCTTAGGTCTCAGTATGCTTTTATGTACAGTATTGAGAGGATTAGAGAACCCCAGTGGCACAATGGTTAGAGAGTTTGGCAGTTCTAAGCTACTAGCTGTACCATGGGAGAAAGATGTGGCAGGCTGCTTCTATAAAGATTTGCAGTCCTTGGAAAAATCTATGGAGCAGTTCTACTCTGTCCTATAGGGTTGCTATGAATTGGAACCAACTTGATGGCAATGGGTTTGGTTTTGGTTTCATCGAGAGGGTTAAATAAGATAATGCTTACAAAGCGCCTACTATGTGTCAAGCCCTCAGATGAGAGCTTTACATGTTTGTTGATGATGATGTCTGGTGATGACCTTCTCCTGGAGTTGAAGCCATAGTGTCTAAACTGACATTGACAATAAACAGTCTTGATTCAAGATGATGAATCCATCTTCCACAAACCTGCAACTGACCTATTGGGATACGATCCAACCTTGGTCATTTAGGGCACTGAGAATTAGTTTGGCTTTAGTGTATGGTACTCGTCTGGAGTCTGTTGTGGGGTTTAATTTACTCTCTTCATCATTTTGTTAGTAAAAACAATCTCAGAATGGCTTTACAATTTGCACAGGGTTTTACATGTATTCTACTCTATCTGAAATGGGGTGGGAGGTGGATGTGTATGAGTGGCTTTAAAATTGAAAAATGACCCAAGTGCAATCTACTGAGAATACTGTGATATATGGTCTCTTTATTGCCCAACCAGCAAACTCCAAAGCCCTCAAGTCTACTTTCTACGGTCATGGAGTGCAAAATGAATTATTCAAAGACCAGTGATGAAGAGTGGTTTAAAGTCTTCAGTAGGAGCCCTGAGACTGAATGTTATTGGCTGAGCATCTGTGGGCCCAGTCAGGGCCAGCATCCAGTACGACAGAGAGCATGTTGGCTCAAGAATGCTGAGCACTACTGTCCTCTTCCCCAAGGGCAGACTCTTACTGCATTCCAATGAATACCAGCTCACCAGGGAAAGGGGTCAGGAGCACAAAGGGTGGACATGAGCCCATGGACTTGACATCGTGCCCAAGCCACAGCCTTGTCAAAGGAGGCAAAGCCTACATGGGCTGGCAGGGGGCAAGGAGCACACCCAGAACTTCAACTTTCTCAGATGTCTGCTCAGCATCCTCTTCTGGTTTGTTTGGGAAGCCACTACTCTTCAACAAGATAACTGGCCTTATCCCCAGCTCCAGGGGTAAATCCTTATAGGCCTAAGCCAGTTGTTCTCCACCAAGGCTTCATGTACTGCATATTGGATAGTGTCCCCCCCAAATTCATGTCCTTCCCAGAACCTCAGAATTCCTATTATTTGGAAGTCTGGCTGTTGCAGATGTAATTAGTTAACATGAGGTCATACTGGAGTGGTAGTGTGGGCCCTTGATGCAATATGACTGGTGTCTTTCTAAGAGGAGGAGAAGAAACAAAGAGACACAGAGAGAGGGATGACAGCCATATAAAGAGCCAGCAGAGATTGACGGTATGTTGCTACAGGCAAGGAATGCCTTGGGGCCACCAGAAGCTGGAAGAGGCAAGGAAGGATCTTGCCCTAGAGCCTTCAGAATGCACATAGCCTTTCCCACACCTTATAAGCCTTGAGCAGGATGAGGGGTCCTGAGAGCAGGACCAAGGAGGCATGACATGTCCACCGAGCCTGGGTCATAAGTGATGGTGACTCTGAGCCAGCACTCAGCCTCAAGTCAGCACATCTTCCCCATTGAGCTCCACAAGAGTGTCCATCCAAGTTTTCACCCAGGCTCATTCCTACCCAGAGAAGGGAGCCAGGGGAGGAGCCCCATCCTGTGGATGGAGAAACGGATGTGCCCACACTGAGTGGCTGGGGTGGTGAAGCCAGGAAGCCCAGTGTTGGCATTCTTCCTCAAGCCTCAGGAAGGTTGGGTTGGGACTTGGTAATGGAAGCTGGAGATTTTACCCCTGAACCCTCAGCCCACCAAGGTAACCAGGTAGTGCCTTGGCCTTCTCAGAAGCTCCAATGCTGACCCCAGCCTTGAAGCTGAGATCAGCCTCAATCTTCACATCAGTTCTCAAGTGAGCTTTTCCAGAAGAATGGTCAACTCCCTCTCCTAACTCAACTCCCACCTGGAAACTTTCATCTCTTAACAGTAGACAGAAACATCTTGGGGACATTTAAACCCTAGAGGCATCTTTCTGCCAAGAAGGCCAGCCCCTTTGCTTAGCATCAAAGTGGTGCCTTTTGGTCTTGAAGCTGATGTTTCTTTGGATGGTTAAACAAGAGCCTCATTCCCCATAAGCCTGTCCAGAGCAGTGGAGGCTGATTGGAGACTCCCCTTCCTTCCTCCCCGCCCCTGTGGTTGGGAGACAAGAATGGGGATGTGGGGTTCTGCCTTCAGCCCTCACTCCCCTCTCCCTCCTTTTCCTCTCCCCTGCCATTTGCACTATTGTGTACAATCTTGTCCTTCCTTAGGACCCACAGATCTCTTATCTAAATCCCAAAATCTCTGGGATATCATCTGGGTGCACCTGGCAGGTGGTAGGTGCTGGGGAGGTGCTGTGGGTCAACTACTTGAGCTTGATTGGGTTTAAAGCCTGTAAAACCTATGTTGTTGTTGTTGTTATGTGCCGTCAAGTCGGACCCGACTCATAGCGACCCCTCCTTGGGTTTCTGAGGCAGTATCACTACAGAAGTAGATTGCCCAACCTTCCTTCGAGGAGTCGCTGGTGGATTTGAACCATAAGCCTTCTGGTTAGCAGTCAAGTGCCTTAGGCACTACTCTACCAGAGCTCCCATAAAACCTATAGACTTTAGCATTGGGGAGGAGCCTGGAGATGAATTCATCCATCCTCCTCCTTGTATGAATGAATAAAGGTTGCAGGGGCTGCTGGGAGTGGTGAGGGAGTGGTGAGAACTCAGGCTTCTGAACAGTGGAGCCTCCTGGGAACCAGCACAGCCATGGGCCAGTATACACAAATACCTAAGGGCAGTGCCTTCCGGCTCTCATTCACACACAGGGAGCTCTGGCAGGCTGGGAGGGTGTGATTGTCCAAGGTCACAGGGAGAGGTCTAGGATCCAGGCTCAGGTTCTACCTGGATATGTGGGAATTCCATGCCTTTAGCTCCACTGGAAGGAGGGACCTGAGACCCCAGCGCCCATCCAGGGAGATGTAGGTTCTGGAGGGGGCAACTCACCGGGAACACAGACAGCAACAGTAGTAGTCTCTCTCCGGCACAGCCCCAGGGCGGCGCTGATTCCAGCCTGGCTGGGGCCCAGCACCACCTTCTCCCACGGAGGATGTTGGCCTTGTAGGTTGTGACCACCGAGCTTGGCCTCTCACACGTGACATGGGACTGTAGCTGCTGCTGAGCCCATAGCTGCCTGAGCAGTGCACAGTGTGTTGTGAGAACCCACTTCTCCATCCACTCACCACGTGGAGTGTTTGTGTTCCAAAGGCTAATCAATTTCCCAAGTGGTGCATTAGCGTATGAGAGTGTGCTCACCGAATGTGGGAGAAAAGGCAAGGCTCCTGGGAACTGCACCCGGGCTCTGTGTACTCGGAGGACAGACAAGCTCCGCTGAGTGGGCAGCCTGTGAATGAGGCTCATGAAGGCCATTTCCCTCCCTACCGCTGGAGGTGCAGCTGTGTCTGCTCAGATCTTAAGGCGTCCCTGGGTGCTGCAAGGAGTTAAGCTTTCAACTACTAACCGAAAGGCTGATGGTTCAAACCCACCCAGAGGTACCTTGGAAGACAGGCCAGGTAATCTGCTTCCAAAAAGGCCATCACTTGCAAACCTGATGGAGCAGTTCTACTCTGTACCCACGGTGTCACCAGGAGTCAGAGTCGACTTCATGGCAATAGGTGTTTTTTTTGTTTTGTTTTTTGCTTGGGTGGTACAAATGATTAACACACTTGGCTGCTAACTCAAAAGTTAAGAGGTTCAAGTCCACACAGAGCACCTTGGAAGAAAGGACTGGCAATCCAATGGCATCCCCAGGGTGTCGGACTGCACTGGCTGACACGGTCAGAGGGGGGACACCAAAATGACTGTCTATAAAACTGTGGGGCAGTGTTTCAGTAGACATTTATTTATTTGTTTATTAATAAAAATATCCCTAGAGTTAGTCAAAACAACAAGAACATTTTTTGGTAAGCCCAGCTTACACGTATCAATATACCCACAAGGCTAAAACACTATGCTAATTTACTTTTTGAACCTTCAGAGTTGTCATTAGTACCCAGTTACAACGATGCTTCAAATTTGTCTACGTGTACTGTGAGCAAATGCTGTTTTCATTACTGATGGTGTTTTTATAGTCTTTGATATTGTCAAATTTTCTAGTGTTTCAGCTACAATATTGTGTTAATTAGTGTTTATGAGTTTGAGAATGTAGCAATTAAAGGAAAAGGAGAAAATAAAAAAAGGCTTCTGTTCAGTTACTAATAATGTAACAAATAACGTAATTCAACGTTGAAATGTCTTACAAAACAATTGTGTTGTTCGTATTCATATGATCTAAGAAATATTACATTAAAGCAATGTACAATTATATGTACCACATATTATTCTATGATTAAAATTGATAGTTAACATTATTAAGGATTCTGTATGATCTGATCTGGGAAGAGGTCCAAGGGGGGGTGGCACCATGAGTTACCACATTGTGTGACACCAATCCTAGTGACACTACTGTGACAATCTGCTTCTGCAAGGTCTTAGCTTTGAAATTCCATGGTGTGCAGTCTTACTCCATACCCATGAGGTCACCATGAGTTGGAATCAACTTGATGCCAATAGTTTTTTTAAGGTTTTGTTTCCCCTAGCCTTGTCCACCCTCTACCAGAAAACCAAATCCACTACCACTGAGTCAATTCTGATTCATAGCAAGCCTAGAGGACAGAGTAGAACTGCCCCACAGGGTTTCCAAGGTTGTAAATCTTTACGGAAGCAGACTACTTCATCTTTCTTTCATGGAGCGGCTGATGGGTTCGAACCACTGACCTTTTAGGTAGCAGCCAAAGAGCACCAGAGCACCTCTGTCCACCCTCTAGATATATTTATTTAGGAAGAAGGGAGAGTTTGCTCAGACAGTAAGGAGGGGGCTCCTCCGCACGTGTTCTTCTGGGAGCATTGCTGCTAATCGGATTTGCCCCCGCTCCTCTACCCCTCAACTCTGTGCCCAGCTCAGATAACAAGCCAGTTCTTTGAAGGCCGTGTAGTGCTGTTAGGCGTGAGGCAGGGCATCGTCACTGGCTCACCCTGGGGTACAAGGAGGGTGGTAGGTTCCAGGTGAGAGGAAACCAGTCAGAACTGTCCTCACCTCCCAGCTTGTAGCCCCGAGTGGTCTTCACTATTTTCCAGTCTTTCTCCTCTCATTTTTGAGAGCAAAATATAAAATCCCATCAGTTTCGTATTTTTTTAAGTTCTTAAGGAAACAAAAGAAGTCAGTGTCTTGGGAAAGGGATTGTAATTTACAGTTTCTGAACTGAGTTTATACACGTCAATGATTTATGAAAATCTTTCAATCAGTGAGACCCTGCAAAGAGGTCTGAGAGTAATTCATAGACTGAATGGTCACACAATTACTGATGCATTCTCCCATTCAGCTGCAGGGAAGGCAGGTAACCGGAACCTGTTCCGAAGATAAGTGCAAATTGCTCTTTCCCAGTTAAGGGCCGCTACGTTTAGCAGCTCTGAATCCAGGCGGGCAAAGTCCCGTCCTGATGATGGCACAGTCAACAATCAGCTCGTATGAACAGTGGTCTCTATTTCCCAGGTGCACAAAAACAAGCCTGACCTGGGGACAGTGAAAGAGTGCTTTAGAGACAGAAGGGTGCACGTCAGCGAATTACATCGACACAAATGGGAGTAAAGCGGCTCTGAACCAATACTCCAGTTTGGAAATGCTATGAAATGGTCTCCAAGTGCACTCATGGGCTTGGCACTTGAGGCCTTTGCTCCAGGGGGAACGTGGTTTCAACATTCTTCTGCAAGCAGTAACCAAAGAGTACAAGAGTCATGCCTAGGGCAGCAGCGATGAGGGAGCTAGGGGTTGACACTTGCTATCCATTTACAGGAGGCAGTGGTAGCTCAGTGGGAGAATTCTCACCTTCTGTGCAGGAGACCCTGGTTCGATTGCCGGCCAATGCACCTTATGCGCGGCCACCATCCGTTGTCAGTAGAGGCTTGCGTGTTGCTATGATACCAGGCAGGTTTCACTGGATCTTCCAGACTAAGTTGGACTAGGAAGGAAGGCCTGGCAATCTGTTTCTGAAAACCAGCCAAGGAAATCCCACAGATCACAGCAGTCCAAGCCGTACCTGATCGTGGGGAAGGCGCAGGACCAGGCAGTACTTCGTGTGGCTGTGCAGGGGTCGCTGGGAGTCGGGGTTGGCTTGATGGCAGTGGACAGTGGTGTCTGTTGATAGGCAAGGGTTGAATGAGAGCAACCTGGAACTTCCCACGTGAGACTGAACCTTTAGCGTTGGGTGTGGGCGTATGGAAGATGGGTATGAAATAATTTAGGCCAAGCCCCTGAGGAGAGAGGGCTAGTGCAAGGATGCACCGCAAGGCAGTGCTAACCTGTGCCTGGGACTGCCTTCTCTTCTCTCTTCTTCCTCAACCAGGCTGTGAGTCAAGGGGAACATCCCCCCTCCACAGGTGCTGTTCCCGGAGTCATTTCTTGGGTACGCTTGTTGCCTACTGTGGCTTTGTGCACCAAGAGCCTAACGGGCTCTTCAGGAGAGTGGGGGAGAGGCTGCCGCAGCACAAGCACACAGCCAACAGTGTGTGGAGTGGCTTTGCTGCTCACAATCTCAAAACAGAAAGGTACAACCTGGAGAACTGGACTTCCATTCCCCCCCAGATTTCATGGAAGGTTCTTCCTCCCTCCTTAGCTCAGGTTTCCTCCCAGGAAAACAAGCATCACTGCCCAGACCCCTGAAGGCATCTGGTCTGCCTCCCTGTGTCCCACACTCAGGCCCCTGGATGGTGCAAATGGTTGGCACTAGACTACTAACCTGACGGAACTCTGGTGGTGTGGTGGTTAAGCACCAGAACACACCAGTCTCTGCACGAGGGAAAGATATGGCAGTTTGCTTCAGACTGTGGAGATCCCGGGAGGCAGTTCTACTCTGTCCTACACGGTCGCTAGGAGTTGGAACTGCCTCGCCAGCAATGGGTTTGTTTTTTGGGCGCTAACCTAAATGTCGGCAGTTTGAACTCACCCAGCGGCACCACGGAAGAAAGGGCTGGTGATCTGCTTCCATAAAGATTACAACCAAGAAACCCCAATGGAACACAGTTCTGCTGGGTCACGCATGGGGTCGCCATGAGTTGGAATGGACTTGACAGCAACAGGTGTGGTCCCACACTCAGAAAGCTTATCAGGATTGGATTGGCATCTCCTCAGTGTTCACAGCATCCTCGGGAGAGATGCTGGTCATTCCGGGTCTGGCTTGTTTAGGCTCAAAATGCACCAGGTATTCCATCTCCAGCTCCAAATCTCAGGCAGTCTCTTCTAAAAGTTGGTAGAGACATCTGTCTGCAGGATTAGATTTTAGGGCCTTAAACTAGAAACACTGCCCTGGTAAACTCCATGAGGGAGGGGCAGTATCCCCAGGGCTTAAAACAGTGCCTGGTAGTATTAACTCAGACCAGCCAGATTCTGAAATTCTCATGTCAGGTCACCTCTTTGGGTTAAGGCATTATAGACACCCCGTTAAATATGTTAGGAAAGGGGTCATACATATTAAGACATGATCAGCCATTAACACCTCATTGTGACTTCAGAGTGGCCTCAGACCTACCCTCTAGCCCCTTAGGGACAGGGCCCAGGACAGATGAGTTCTGGTGGGAGGGGGAGCGGAAGACAGGGTCAGAGTTGGCTGAAGCTGATAGAGGGACCAGCCTGTGGGTGGGAGGTAGAGGGCCCAGATATGTGTGTTGTATGGAAGGATGTGGTGATGGAAAAGGACAAAGGGTGTCACAAGGAACACTTTCCACTGGATGGTTCACAACCAGCCAGGCCTCCATGTCAAAGTCACCTTTTGGCCCAAAGGCCCAGGTCACGAAAGAGGGGGCCATGCCAGTTGGTGAGCTCACAGGTCCAACTGGGCCTGTGTAAGGGACTTGGCATCTCAGCATTGGGCTTGGCTCAAGGCCGTGAAGTTGGGTGTGCAGGAAGGAATACACAATCAGAGCACCCACTACCCCAGCCATGGGAGAGCCACTGGCTCCTGGGGCCAAGGCTCTAATTGACACCCAAGAGGTTGAGCTACACCCGTGCTCTGAGCCAGCTTGCCTGCTGGCCCCAGATTTCCGACCCCCCACTCTCTGGTGGTGATTACAGCTACTTTGGGGGAAGCAGGGAGATGGGGTCAAGCAACAAGGGCTAAGCATGGGGTGGCCTGGGCCTGTCAACCGCAGGCCTGGACTCATGGGCCAGGCAGGGGAGCACTAGAGGGGCTGTCCGGCTATCCACAGTCCAGGAAGAGAGGCAGCCTAGCTCAGCAGGGGGAAGACAACATCTGGTCGTAGTCGGGGCACTTGAGCAAGGCTGGGTAGTTGCTGTTCATCTGCAGGGAGGCGTCGCTGGAGATGTCAGAGGGGCTGCGGCCCCGGACCCAGGCATCCGGGTGTAGGAACTGGCCCGAGTAATCGGAGCAATTGCTTAGACGTGGGCGGTAGAAACTGGGGTGAGGCCTGTACATGTCCTCTGCAGTGTACCGCTTCATGAACAGGTACACGGACATCACCCCAGCACTCTGCAGGGAGGAGAAAGCAGAGGTGAGCTCACTCACTGCTCGGAGCCTGGCCTCGCTCCCCCAGGTGGCCAGCACTGCACAGGATACAGCCCTGGCAGGGGCTGCAGTGGGATGGGCAGTGGATGGGAGCAGGGAGCCTTGGGGACACCTGGGTGGAGGAGACAGAGGAAGGTGAAAGAGCGACCTTCCGGGGATGAAGGAAGGAAGGAAGCAGATGGAGTGAGTGTAGGACTTGTGTTCAATGTCTTTGTCCTCCCCATTCAGACCGTGCTACACCCAGCCACCTACCCAGCCTGTCCCAGGACAACTGGAATGGGTTTACCTCGGTTAAAAGGAAGGAGATGGCAGCGAAAGCAAACGACCACCCATATTTGTAGTTGAAGTAGGTCTCTGAGTCCTTGGTCCTGTTAAGCATCTCGTCGTTGATGCTGGAGATGTAGAGCACCAGGCCCACCACGAGAGAGAGGCCTGGGTATGGGCAGGGGGAAGGGGAGCTCAGCCAACAGAGGCCTGGGGGGTCTGCTAACGTGGTCCCCACCTCCCCTTCTGGCTCAAGAGCACATCTAGGTGGTGTTGTGATTTGGGAGTTCAAAGAAGGGGAGGGGGTCTCCTCCTTGTGAAGACCGTGGCTAGAGCTGACAACATGTCTCCAACCGCACCTTGAAGGCAGCAGAAGGAGGCCTTGGTGGTGCAAATGGTTCACAAATGCTGGGCTGTTTGCTGAAAGGTTGGTGGTTTGATTCCACCCAGAGGTGCCTCAGAAGAAAGGTCTGGTGATCTGCTTCCAGACAATCAGCCATTGACAATCCCTACGGAGCACGGTGCTGCTCTGACCCACGTTGAGTTGCCACTAGTCGGCATCACCAGGAGCTGGGGATTTGCCATGAGTTGGGGTCAACTCAAGGGCAACTAGTTTAGTTCACAGAGAGTGACAGGTAAGACACCTCCATGTATAACCACCGTCCTGAGCCACGGGCTGAGCCCAGTGGTTCTGGCCCCAGCTGCCCACTAGAATCACCTGGGGAGCTTCTAAAACAGACCATGCCTGAGCCCCACCCCTAGAGATGCCTGTTCATTGGCCTGGGCTGGCCTGGGCATGGTATTGTCCTGAAAGCTCTCTAGGTAGTGTATGAACTGGAGGTGAGGACCACTGAGCTAACAAGTGGCTGTTATTGACAAATAAGAGAGATTGGGGCACCAGAGGAACAACATTCACATGGAGGAAAGGCAGGCCAGACAGGAGTGCATAACTAAGAAGGGCACAGAGATGGGGGCGGCTCACAAGGAAGGGAGGGGAGGAGAGTGGGTCAGGGTAGGGCATGGTATTGGGGAGTGAAACCCAATGTACACAAACTGGTGCATGTAAAACAAATTCTGCTCTGTAAATCTGTACCCAAAGCACAATAAAAACAAACAAATAAATAAATGAAAAGAGAGATCCCCTGGCTGAGTAGCCAGGGCCACTGACTTCCCCTCTGGCAATGGGTGGTGGCATCACTATGGCAACTCACCCCAGGCTGTTGTTGTTAGGTGCATCAGTGGGCTCCAACGCATGGTGGCCCTACATACAGCAGAACGAGACACCGCCTGGTCCTGTGCCGTCTTCGCAGTCATTGCTTTTGGAGCCCACTGCTGCAGCCCGTGTCCATCCAACTTGTTGAGGGTCTTCCTCTATTTTGCTGACCTTCTACTCTACCTAACATGAAGTCCCTCTCCAAGGACTGGTCCCTCTGGTTAGCAAGCCCAAGGTACGTGAGGCGGAGTAAAGCATCCCTGCTTCTAAGGGGATGCCCCTGAGATTTTCAGGCAGGAGAGAGTCTGTCCAGACTCCCTGACAAGCCCTAAAGCAGGAGGTCCCTGGGGTCCAGACTCCACCTGACATTGTGTAAATGACCGCCTCAGGCATCAGGTTCCATCAATTAATAACTGTAATTGAATCCCGACATAGTTAATTACTCAGTTTTGCACTGTTCAGGTTTAATACCATTCATATTATATTATGAAACTGGGGCATCTTGAAGAATGAATGTCAAGGGAAAATAGATGTAATTCAAGCCTTCTTCGGCACTTATGTTTGAATCATTGCTGACTCAGATGAACTCTCTCTGTTATCACTAAAACAACTTCACCTGGTCCATCTTGAGCCTAGCTCTCTGGTCTTAAAGCCCATGGCTGAAAAGTGATAGATACCTTGAAGCTATGGTAAAGCCGTGGCTTCTGTGAGGTTCACAGAAGGAAAAATAAAGATTGACCTTAACCCTGGGTCTGTGCCTCTTAGTCTCAGTGGAAATATTACTATGCAGAGAGGAGGTGGACTGAAGGCACTGCAGGAGCTCAATAAATATTTGTTGGATCGATGGAAGGCTGAATGGATGGATTAATAGATGGAAGATGGGGAGGTAGGTGGGTGGATTGAAAAACAGACAGATGCATGTTCGTATGTCCGTATGTGTGTAAGGGAGGGAGGAGGAGAAGGAGGAAAGGACAGAAGGAAAGGAAAAGAGGAGGAAGGAAGAACAGCTCTTGGCTATTAGGAAGCCTGATTTCCACCTGGCTCTCAAGCCATGTTAACGAGAAAACATTGAAAAAAGGAACTTAAAGTGGCTTGGGCCCCAGGTGGCAATCAGAATGGCTGGGCTGGGAGGTCTAACTTCAACAGCAGTTTTACCTCTCATCTTTTTATGTATCCATCCATCCACCCATCCACCCATCCATCCATCCATCCATCCATCCATCCATCCATCCATTATTCAAGCCATCCACCCACTAATCTTTGATCCAAGCATCTCCTCCCCGCCCCTCCCTAATCAACCAGGCCAAGGCAACTATACATGCCCTGAGAGTCACTCCTTTGGCCTGAGTCATTATTTCCATAAGACAAGATCTCCATGAAAATGCACAGTCACCTTGAAAGGGAGAAGGAACCTGCCTTTGCTTACTGAATTCTCTTTCCTTCTAACTCCACAAGCTTCACAGAAGTACCTCATCAACTTCCACGGTTCTCTCTCTCACCCACAGACTGATGGCTTCCAAATCTCTCTTTGGTCCCATGAGCTTCGGATACTGACCTGTAGCTGTCATAAGAGCACCTCAAACTCAATACTTCTCACCTTGAGCTCACAATCTCTGTCACAAACATGCTCCTTCTTGGGTGATCCTTAGATCATGCTGTACCACCCACCCAGTGCTCAAAATCCTTCCAAGGCTTCTTACAAAGATCCCAAATTCAAAAGATGGCCTTGGATGTCCTCCCTAGTATCCCCTCTCACATATTTTCCTTACACTCCAGCCACAATGAATAATGATTATGTTCAGTTCTTTCTTTCCTTAACACCTTTTCTCTACCCCTACCCTCAGCCTCACCACTTGGTTTAATTCCTATTCATCCTCCCCCTCACCTTCTCCTGGAAGGCTTCCTTAACCAAGCCCTGGTCTGAGTTTCAATCATTGCTCTTGGCTCCCTTGGTGCTCACTGCAGTTATAACACTTTTCATGCCATGTTCCTTGTCTCCTTGCTTGTATCTCCTGCTACACTGACACTTTGTAGGTAGTGACCCCTGCACTGAACTTAAGGTCTGCTACCTATCATGAATGAATGACTGATGAAGGACAACCTGATGTCAGTTCAGGAACACAGGTCTATGTTGGAATAGGCCTAAGAGGGCCCAGGGTATGGAGTGGGACTGGAAAGTGAAAGGGACAGTAGGAGTCTTTTGATCTGGGATCAAAACGTCTACCATCTTGCAGAGCTGGAAGGACCTGCATTTCAGTTGGGTCACAACTTGGATACGGGCACAGAGAACCTGCTAAGTATTTGCCATTCTGGAAACTAGTGGATAGAAGTAGATTTCTGTTAGGAAACTTACTTAGCCTCCCTGAGGGTTATAGAGGGCTGAGAGGCAAAGGGGCCATTATTCCACAGGCAGATTGCATTTATTTTTTCATGCAAAAGCAGTATGACATAGCCCCTTCAAAAATACTCATTATTGGTGAGAACTAAAAGTAGGTGGCTATAGTGGTGGATGGAGGAAAGTGCCCTGGGTTCCAATCCCAGCTGTGCCTCACCATCTGGGTGAGCTTGTCAAGTCACTGCTAGCCTGCAGCCACCATGCCATCACTCTTCTATAAGGTAAGTGGATGGGCTAGGGGCATTGGACGTCTCCTCTAGTTCTGACTCAGTTCTGCCTCAGCCACCGACTCAGTTTGTCCTATTTCCAGTGCCAGGGGCTAATCCATGGCTGTGACTAGGGCTTCCCAAAGCAGAGTTTAGGAGTCAAATATCGAAAGTTCAGTGTGCATTAAAAGAAAACAACACAACTTACCAGAGAGGATAAAGAAGATTCCAGAGACAAAGGCCAGTATCGTCCTGTGGGGACGGACATGTCCAATGTTGCTCAAGATAAAGCCGATGAACATGAAGAAGAGGCTGACCAGAGGGAACGGTGTGGCAGAGCGGATCATTTCTAATCAAGGGGATGAAAGGATGCCTTGTCAGCCTCCAGTGGCCTCACTTGCTGCTCACCTTCCCGAGCTGAGAGTTCCTAGTGATGGGCAACACAACTGGACTCCAAAGCCCCCAGTTCTTCAGGAGTTTCCCAGGCTCCATCCCCATTGGGGTGGCCCTGGGATCTCCCTGAGGCTGGCAGCTTGCCTCCCTGAGGCTGGGCTGGGAGGTCTAACTTCAAATATCAACACAGACAGGTCATAAAGCACTTCTCTCCTTGGGAGTCTGAATTGCCTGCCAATATGGCAGCCGTGGACCTAGAAGGGCCCTGGCCACTCCATCTTGCTTTCTCTCCCAGGGGCCAGGAGCTGTTCTTAGTATACAGAGGATGGTTACTAGCTTTTGTCTCCTTTAATGTCTAATTACGCATGGAGCAGTTCACTCCAGCAGTCAGAACTCACTCTCGGGGGGCCAGGGCCAAGAACTTGTATGCCTTTTCACTTGCCTGGGTCACAAGACTTGGAACCTCCCATGACCCATCCTCACCACTGGAAAAAGAACCTAGGGATGGCCTTGGTGAACTCAGGCCAGCACAGCGGTGTCCACAGCCTTAGCTCCTAAGAAACAAGCCAGTCACCCTGTTTTTCCATCTGCCCTGCTACTTTCTATCCAGCCACTGGCCCAGTTGGAAAGTCCAAGGCACCTACTTAGAACACTGACAGTGGACTCGGATGTCAGCTGAGTGTTCATGGGCATCACGTATTCAATGGTGAAACAGCGGCCCCGCTCCTCACCTGCAGAGACGAGAATGCATCAACACTTCCAATTCCTTCCTGAACATGGATTTGAAGTTAGCACATTCAAATGGCAAGTGCTTTGAGGATCTTTGCTCCCACTGTGTATTTGCTACACAGGCTGGATCCAAGCCCTAGGAGGATCCAAACCCTAGGTGGCTGGTGGCCCAAACAGGGGTGGGAGCATGTCCCACCTCACATCTTTCCTGGAAAAGCATCTTTGGGAAGATGGACCCATCAGTCATATGCAAAGACATCAGCACTGCAAACTTTCAGTGGTGACTGAAGTCTCTGGTGGCCACGCTACTGCTTTGGGGGAAGACTGGGCCAATGACATTGCATGCCTGGCTCTGATGTCATGAAATAGAACCCCAAAAGCCTTGCCCACCACTTTGGAAGGCAGATCCTGGGTGACTTCAAACTCTGCTTCAGATTTAGGTAGAGACCAATGCCATATAGTCTGGGCCAGTGGAAGGGGAGGTCAGTGTTGGGTCCAAAGCAGACTCAACAAGTGAGTGGGAAGCCAAGCCTAGAGGTTTCCTTCCTGCTCCATACTGGCTGGCTCAGTGGACTGAGCTGTGGGCCAATCCCACTGTCCATCCCCCAAAGCCTTAGCATAAATCTAGAAGGCAAAAAGCTGCAAAAGCCAAGTTAGCCCTTTTCCCAATGCACATATAGGTTACAGAGCCCTATCACAAAGGCTCAGTGACCACATCGTGGTGATTCCAGTCCAGCTGGGGCCAGCCTTGCACGGTGCACAGATGCTTCTCATGTGCAGGCTGGTTCCCACTAGGGCAGTGCTATGAGAGCAGCAACCACAAGGGCTCAGAGAAGCCCCAGTGAGCTGGTGGGAGGTCTGAGTAGACTTGGGATCCAAACCTGCAGCATCTTGCAGAGTCTGAAGAACCTGCATGTGAGTTTCATCTCTGCCACTTGATGGATCCAGCAACAGAGAAATTGCTAAGTATTTTCACTCTGGAAACTAGTGGACGCAAGCGATGCTGAATTAGGGTACTGACTTAGCCTTCTTGAATCTTCACTTCCTTATGTGTCAAAAGGAAAGAAGTTCTCCTTTGCAAAGTTGTTGGAGGATCAAATGGGATGAATAATTCAACGAGCTCATTTGTGCAAGGGCATTTTTAGACCTGTGTGATGTCCTTCACCATTCAGCCCTGAGAGGTAGGGTATGGGGGAGGCAAAGCTACATTCATGTTTTAAGAGAGGGGGGAATCTAAGTCTAGGGTGCCATTGTGGGTCTGAGCTTGGTTTGGCCCAGCAGCCTGATGCCAGAGAGAGCATTGCCCAGGGCTTATGGGGACTGTCTGGGGAGCTGTCTCCTAGGGCAGGTTTTCAGGAGGTTGGATGGGTGGCTGCCTCTCTCTCTCTCGGACAGGGCTGTCCCCCACCCCTTGGCCCCGCGCCCTTACCAGCGAGGAAGCAGACTCGCCAGAGGCCGGAGTGGAGGGACATCTTGACCTCTGTGCTCTGGTTCTGTGGCAGAATCACGCCCTCCTCCAGGTACAGCCAGTAGTCGGTGCTGACGGCGATGCCCAGGAGACCCAGGCCGCAGATGGCAAAGACGCTGCTCAGCAGGGTCAGGGCCTTCTTCCCACAGCCACTCATCCTCCCGGGGGGTCAGGGAGCAGCCTGCGGCCGCTGTCGTATCCCAGCAACAGGGAATGGGACCTGGGAAGCAGGGAGAGAGGGTGAGCGGGCGGTGCGGCCGGGCTCTGAGGAGGCCCAGGTGAGGGGCCGTGAGGCCATCCCAGAAGGGGCGGGGTATCAGTGATGATAACTAAGATTCCTACAGCAGTTCGCTGAGTGCTTTCACTTATATTGGAGGCTTGCAGAACCTCAAAATCTGCCAGAAGGAATGGAATTAAAATTCCAAGGGTGGTGAACAGGAGTAAGGGAAGGAGAGGAGAATAACAGGGTAAGATGTCCAAATGAGAACAGCCCCATACACTGCAAAGGGCGTTGAACTGGGACCTGGAATCTGGATTTTATACTCAGCCTGTCACTAAATAGCTGTGTAACGCTGGGCTGTGCAATGCCGGACAATTAACCTCTCTGAGGGCCATTTCTCTCCTGGGTCATATAAACCAAGCCCAACCCACTGCCATCGAGTCAGTTTTGATGCACAGCGACTCCCGTTGGCTTTCCAAGGCTGTAGATCTTTAAGGAAGCAGACTGCTTCATCTTTCTTTTGAGGAGTGGCTGGTGGATTTGAACCCCTTGACCTTTTGGTTAGCAGCCAAATGCCTTAACCACTATACCACCAGAGCGCTCCGGGATCATACAGAGGAAGCTAAGGAATATTGAGTATTTATCGCTGGTAGGCGTTTTGCTAAGCACTTTACTGTCTTAATCTTCACAACAGTATCACCATCTACATTTTACAGGTGAGGAAGCTCAGGATCAGAGAGGTGAGGAAACTTGCCCAAAGTCACTCAGCTAGCAAGGATGGTATCTGGATTTGAACCTCACTCTACCTCACTCCAAAGCCCTTTCTCTTACCACGCCATGAGTGTTTTCCAAAGTGGGTTCCATGGAGCAATAGTTCCATAGAATATTCTGGAAGAGAAGTACAATCTGGTGAGAAAAGCTTGGGAAACACTTATCGGCTCTTGAGGAATCACGTTGCATGCTAATGTCAAAGACCCTGAGACCCTGGTTAGTTTTGCTGAATCCAGTGTTTTCCAAACCTATTAACTACAGAATAGTGTCACTTGCCCGGAATCCCACTTTGGGTACCATGCTGTCCTCCATGGGAAATAACAAGGCCTGCCTGTCCGCTCCACAGGATGACTAAAGGCAACAGCAGATACGAAAATGCTTTGAAAAATAAAAAACATGATCTGCTGTAAAGTATTATTATCAAGCAAGAATGGAATAAGCTCAGGCCCTGGCAGGGCAACCAGAGTTCGGAGATTCTAAAATACAGCGGCTGCTTGCCTGGCCATGGTGGAATTGCCAATTTTAATGTTAAGCTTGGCAGAGAGAAGAAAAGATTAGGGTCTTGGAGATTTGGGAAGATGAGAGTGGAGAGGAGATTGGATCTCAATCTATAAAAGCGAGGAAATAAAGTAGGCTGAAGGTGACCTTGTGTGTCAAACCCATAATCCCAGACCTTGTCTGCAGTGAGCTCTGGGGACCAATAGAAGAATAAATACAATTACATAAAGAGTGATATTGCTACATTTCACTCTGTGTGGAGTTCTATAAATTTATTATGTTCTCTGAAACGGAATGAGCTCTGGTAGCATAGTGCCTAAGGCATTTGACTGCTAATCAGAAGGGTGGCAGTTCAAACCCACCAGCCACTCCTCGGAAGGAAGGCAATCTATTTCTGTAGTGATACCACCTTGGAAACCCAAGGAGGGGTCGCTCTGAGTCGTATCTGACTCGATGGCAGTGAGTTTGTTGTTTTGGTTTGTATATAATCACATTTATTTATAAATAATTATTACTTATTAATAAATAAATATTAACTATAATCATATCATATCATATCATATCATGTAATAGAACATAATAATATAAAATAACATTGACCAAGTGTTGATTAAGGAGCCCTGGTGGTGTAGTGGTTAAGGCATTTGGCTGCTAACCAAAAGGTCAGTGGTTCGAACCCACAAGCTGCTCCGCAGAAGAAAGGTAAGGCAGTCTGCTTCTGTAAAGATTTACAGCCTCAGAAACGCAACTGTGATGGCTATGAGTCAGAAATATGTGAGGGTTTATGTACAATGTCTCTTCTGAACTTCCCAACAAGTCCTTGAGTAGGTAGTATTAGCCCCATTTTATAGATTAGGAAATTGAGGGTTAGACGCCTTAAGTAGCCTGTGGGGAGTCACAAGTGGGTGGCAGATTTAAAGTCAAGTCTAACTCCAAAGTCCATGCTCCAATACCCAGGCTATACCATCTTCCCACTGAAGAAATAAGACGGTTGAAGAAGTGTTAATGTAACAGAGGGTACATACAAAGCAGGTCACAAACATATGAGACACAATACTTGGGAAGTTTTCTTTGTAAATGGTCAAGTGTTACATAGGGCGATTGCCTGATACTCAGGCTTCCTCTGGGGAGTCACCCAGCTTTATCTTCTGGTGTCAATTTCATGGAGAGGCACCATGGCTCAGCATCTCTGATTCTGAGAACCACCTTTTAGGGTGGCACAACTAACATTTCCCTCCAATCACACCACACATAATAAAATCACATCCAGAGTCGGGAAGTGCCTGAGACCACCCAGCCAATCACATGGAGGAACAAGGCAAGAACAAGAAATCTTTTGGATGCTGGTCCAATGCTTTGTTTTTCTTTTTCCTTCTCTGTATTGCACAAAGAAAATAACAAAGCAGAGAGTAACAATTACCTGTAATTCTTCCCTCTGAAACCAACACCATGGTTAACATTTCAGTTCATTTCCTTCTA
>NW_006921605.1:16755887-16763125 GCF_000298275.1 Orycteropus afer afer | reverse complement strand
AATTGATGCATTTGAATTGTGGGGTTGGTGAAGAATACTGAATATACCATGGATGGCCAAAAGAATGAACAAATCTGTCCTGGAAGAAGTACATCTAGAATGCTCCTTGGAAGCAAGAATGGCCAGACTTCCTCTCTTGTACTTTGGCCATATTCTCATGAGGGACCAGTCCCCGGAGAGGATACAATGCTTGGTAAAGTAGAGTCAGAAAAATAGGGAAGACCCTCAACAAGATGGATTGACACAGTGGCTGCAACAATGGGCTCAAACATGGCAATGACCGTGACGGTGGCACAGGACCGGGCAGTGTTTTGTTCTTTTGCACATGGGGCTCGCTGTGAGTGGAAACTGACTCCAAGGCACCTAAGAACAACAGCAATTGAATAAGGAGGGGCCACCTTGTGCTGTCTCTGCATAATGCTGCAATCAGAAAGTTAACACCCAAAGAGCAGCAAACAAGGGCAAGTTTAACAGATTTAATTAAGAATTTAATGTAAGAGGGGCAAAATGGCCAGACTTTCTCTTCTCTACCCAGTTCTCCAATCTCCTTCTCATTGTGGCACTGCACGAAATTTTCCTCATGCCCACCCCTGCGGACTGTCAGACCCCCCTCTCACTTCCACATCAGCAGAGGTTACTGGACTAAAGAGGTTTTAGGTTTTCCTCATTGAGGAGCTAAGTGTCGTGCATAACGATGTAAAGAAAGTCTTCATGGTGGATAGAGAGGCATCTCTGTAAACCAAAAACCCATTGCCATCAACTTGATCCCAACTCCTAACGACCCTGTAGGACAGAGTAGAACTGCCTCATAGGGTTTCCAAGACTGTAATCTTTACAGAAGCAGACAGCCACATCTTTCTCCACGAGAGCGGCTCGTGGATTCAAACCGCTGAGCTCTTGGTTAGCAGCCGAGTGCTTAACCACTACCCCACTAGCGCTCTTGGCATCTCTGTAGACATAGATAATAAATATATCATTAGCAAACAAGTACTGAGTGCTTATTAAATGTCAAATATAACAGGCACCTGGCATCAGAGGGCAACGTGCCTCCTAAAGCGGGGAGACATCTGAGCGCCCACAGAGCACACCACCAGGGAGCCCTGCAACAGAGGAGACCAGTCCCAGACTGGTCTGAGCAGACCAAGGGCCAGGCCAACCCCAACGTCCACAGCAGCACAAACGGATCTGTATTTTGCGGCACTTGGGGAAACCAAAACACTGCTTGGGCAAAGCAGGAATGTGTCCTTCCTTTTTCCTGTAGATTTCAATTAAACCCAGTGGCAATGGAGGCTGCAGACTACATAACTTGGTGGCATGAAACCTTAATTGGTGGCAGTTAGAAGCCTGTTCCTGCTGCTGCGTGCCTCCCTCCTCACAACTCTGGGACCAGCTGACCAGGTAACACCATTGCCCCCGAGGCCAGGGTCAGGTTTCCCAATAAGCAAGGTAAGCACACGCTGACTTGTACTTACTTACTAATCTGTAGTGAACAATTTCACATTTTTTCATCACATCAAAAATTCTGCTTCTACGTATGGCTGGCATCTCTCTCTCTCCCAACCCTACAGCATCTTCCTACAGAATCAAAGCCTTTTTTCAAATTTACAATCCCTGACAGGGACTGAGTACCCAGTAAACAAGGTAAGGACTGGCTCGCTTGTGCTTATGTATTAACCTATAATAAAGAGCTTCAAAGATGTGGCAAAACCTGTGTGAATTTGTTCACTACAGATTAATAAGTAAGCACAAACAAGCCTGAGCTTACCCTGTTTATTGGCTAATCCACCTCTGCCCATGGCTACCAAAAACCAAAAAAAATACAAACGCACTGCCATCGAGTCGGACCTGACTCATAGTGACCCCTCCTTGGGTTTCCGAGGCACTATCACTATGGCAGTAGATTGCCCAACCTTCCTTCCGAGGAGTGGCTGGTGGGTTTCAACCACCAGCCTTTCGGTTAGCAGTCAAATGCCTTAGGCACTACACCACCAGGCTACCACATGCTGTAAAAGCCAGCGAGAGACAAGAACATAACTACACACCCTGTGTCTTAATATGTGTAGACAGGGCAAATGTTCAAACTTGATCTAATTTTGCTGACACTGGCCATCTATCAGGTCCAGGCTGCAGGAGCCTGTGGTGAAAGCTGGCCGAAGGTTTTTCCCCTTCCTCAGTACCCCAGTGGCGGAGTTTGATGCTTCTTTCACTTGTGAGCCTTTCTGCCTCCTCCATTCCTGCAGGCTGGCAATTATTGGACCCTGACTATATGCCAGACACTGTGCTGAGCAATGTACACATGCCAATTCACTTAATCCTTGCACTTAATCCTTATCCCTTTGTGGTAGGTGTTATGATTAAAATGGTGATAATAATAGTACCTTATTCATAGGGTTGCAGGTCCCTGGGTGGTGCAAAAAGTCAATGCACTTGGCTGTTGACCAAAAGGTTGGAGGTTCTAGTCCACCCAGGGGTGCCTGGGGAGAAATGCCTGGTGACCTCCTTCTGAAAGATCAGCTACTGAAAACCCTGTGGGGCACAGTTCCACTCTGACACACATGGTGTCGCCATGATTGGGGTCAACTCAATGGTTATTCATAGAGTTATGGTTATTCTTAGAGTTATGATGATTAAATGAACTAGCCCGTATCATGATCTTAAAACAGGGACCCGAGCCTGGCACGTAGTAAGTGCACATTGTTAATTTTAAATATGGTTATTGGTGCCATTTTATGGGTCACTCGCTCAAGGTCAGCCAGCTAGAAAGTGGGGGACCTCAGATTTGATCCCAGCAATCTGCCTCCGTCACCTGCTATACTAGACTGCCTCTTGTTTTGACAGCACTTAGCTCACCACCTCGGGAACTCTTGCTTCCGGAAAGAGGAGATTCTTGACTGCCAAATGGAATCTCTGTCCTAATTTTCCCAGCATTATCAGCCTCTTGTCTGACAGGAGAGCTGAGATCTCAAGTCCTTTTCTCCTTGGCCTTCTCTTCACTCAGATGGACGGAAAGCACAGATATTTCCCTTACAAAATGGTGACGATGAGGATGAAGATGGAGGAGGAGAGAACAACTGAGTGTTCTGCTGGGCACACTGAATTAGTCTTGGTTATGCCCCAGCCCCCTCCACCATTATAGTCAATATTTATGTTTCCAAGGAGCCCTGGTGGTACAGCGGTTAAGCGGTCAGCTGCTAACTGAAAGGACAGTGGTTCAAACCCACCAGCCACTCCTTGAGAGAACTATGTGGCAGTCTGTTTCCATGAAGATTAAACTCAAACCAAAAACAAACCAAACTCGCCATCATCGAGTCGATCACAGCAACCCCCATTGGGCTTGCAAGGCTATAAATCTTCACGGAAGTAGATTGCCTTATCTTTCTCCCATGGAGCAGCTGATGGGTTTGAACTGCTGACCTTCTGGTAAGCAGCCAAAAACCTTAACCACTACACCACCAGATTACAGCCTTGGAAACCCTATAGGGCAATTCTGTTCTGTCCTATAATGTTGCAATGTGTTGGGACAGACTCAACAGCAACGGGTTTGGTTTTTGGTTTATTTATGTTTCCAGAGAGAAACATCTTTTTCTGCTGATTTTTCCCTCTTGGGAGAACAGGGGAAGAAGGGGCCAGGGGACCCAGGGAGAAAAATCAGCCTGGTCTTGGGAAGCTACAGGGAACGCACTCAGAGCCCAGCCTTGGCACCCTGCCGAAGACACACCCAGACAGAAATGCTGAACTGCAGGAGGGAGACTGGTGAGACAATCAACTGTGGCCTCCGAGGTGACAGAGCACTGGGCTGTGGTTCTAGAAATCCCTCCTCCTGCACCATTGCCCTGCCTCCAGCACATTTTACTGGACACCAGGATTCTTGTGTATTGAGGACATACCCCCGTCTCTCCTCCTCTCCACTCTCACTCCCCTGCCCTTCTCCCACATGTCCCGTCCCTGCCCTGCCCACTGAGTCCCGAGCACTGAGTCAGACAAAGGAGCTACACAGGTTGCTGTGGACTCAGGAACCCATGAGCCCAGTGCTCCAGCCTCCTGAACGCCAGTGCAAAAAGCAAAAGGATGTACTAGCCACTTCAGCCCTCAACTCGATGGGCAAGCCGACAAAAGCTTAAGGGAGGGTGTGTTTCTCTGAGGGGTTAGTTCTCCACAGGATGCTTTCTGTTCTCTCTCCCCACACTCTGCGACTCAGGACGAACTGATGTCTGGGTGGCCCAGAAGCCCCCAAGGGCCTAGTTCTGAGCGTACTTCTTAGGAGTGAGGAAGCCCAAGGCCACGCTGTCTCCAGAGGCAGGGTGGAGGTCCATCTGCTTTCTCAGCCCACGAGTCTGCTCCACAGAGGACACCTCACATCTCCCAAGAGATTAAATCACGGTGCTTACAGTGTTTTTACAAGGCAGTGGTGGCTGGGTGGAAGAATTCTTGACCTCTACGCTGAAGGTCTAGGTTTGATTCCCGGCCAAGGCACATCCTGAAGACATCCCCTGTGGTGGCTTATGTGTTGTATGGTGCAGAACAGGTTTCACACTAAGAGGGACTAGGAAGAAAGACCTGGTAATCTCCTTCTGAAAATCAGCCACTGGAAACGCTATGGACCCCAATGGTCCAACCCACAACCGTTCACAAGGATGGCGCAGGACCAGGCAGCATTTTACTCCATTATGTGTGGGGTCGCCAGGAGTCAGGGCTGACTGCACCATGGCTGACAACAGTGGTCACAGAGATTGAATATCTAAGGCCTGGGAGGGAACTCAAGGTCACGGTGGAGGGATTTCACCGCCCACAGGGCGGCCCAGGAGAGGGCTGGGGATAAGAGAAGGGGAAGGCAAGGGACTGTCACTCCTGCTTCTCAGGCTCACTGGCCTCAGAGCCACTGGGCTCCAGAAGCACTGGCCTGGAAAAGCAGCACAAGGCGTTCCCTGGGCAGAGGAGCGTGAACTCAGCCTGGCTGAGGCCGCCACTGCCGCGTGCTTAGCTGTTCGTTATCCCACCAGGTGTGTTTCATCACAGCAGAGTGGGGGCCCTGGGCCGGGGGGGTCTTGCTAATAACCCTGCCTCTCCCCCTCAAGGAGCAGAGGGACTGTGCAGCTCACTCAAGCTCTCAGGGTCTCACCAATAAAACAGAGCATCTTTTGTTTCCACAGCGGCTGAGCTTTCCCTGGCCTCAGGTAGGGTGTGAGCTGTTACCCTTCACTCCTTGATCCAGAGAGGAGGCAAAATTGACCACTGAGAAGGCTGACCTCGATGCAGGAAGTCCTCCGCGTAGCAAGATGGCATTTGTGAGGTGGGAGCGATGAGTGATGGGTGACGAAGTCTTTGTGTACCTCAGTTTATAACCAGCCGTAATAAGTGCCTCCAACAAAGATAAGCGTAGGTGGGGAGGCTCTGGGCTCTGCAGGGCCAGGCTGCAGACACCTTCAGGACCCACGCTCTGAGAGTTAGCTCAGGAACTGAGAGGGAAAATGTACTTCTCAGGGCCCAGGGCCAGGCAGGAAGGTCAGGACCCAACGCCAGCTCTCAAATCAGTGGTATTCAATACCTGCCATCCATTAGTGTCAGCAGGAGAGCTTTAAAAAGTCCCAAAGTTGGGTTACTCCCAAGACCAACTATATCCAACCCTCGGGGGACAAATGAGTTGGAACTGAGTCGAAGGCAGTAGGTTTGGTTTTGGTTTGGCGAATACAACCTAGGGCTCCCAGGTGACCCCAGTGTGCAGCCAGGGTTGAGAGCTAGAGGCCTGGAAATGAACAAGCCTCACGCTATTTGATGCCAATTCAGTTTGGACTCGGGCTGAACTCTCTAATATGGCGGCTACTAGGCATGCGTGGCTCTTGAGCTCTTGAAATGTGGCCAGTCTGAAATGAGATCTGCTGAAAATACAGAGAACATGACGGAGTTCTAAGATTTGGTACGAAAAGAGAACACAAAATATCTCTTTAAGGATTGTTTATATTGATTACATGTGGAGATGGCATATGGAACTAACTAAATATTAGAAATTAATTCCACTTGTTTCTTTTTATGTTTTGAAGGTGGCTTTGTGATACTACGGGAGCTCTGGTAGCGTAGTGCCTAAGACATTTGACTGCTAACTAGAAGCCTGATGGTTCAAACCCCCAGCCACTCCTCAGAAGGAAGGTTGGGCAATCTACTTCCGTAGTGATACTGTCTCAGAAACCCAAGGAGGGGTCACTATGAGTTGGATTGACTCCATGGTAGTGGGTGCGTTTGTTTGCATTTTGTGATACTATGAAGCCAGAAGCTATCCCACCAGTATTTCAAATACCAGTAGGGTCACCCGTGGTGGACAGGTTTCAGTGGAGCTTCCAGACTAAGAGAGACCGGGAAGTAAGGCTTGGTGGTTGACTTCCAAAAATTAGCCAATGAAAACCCTATGGATTCACAACATTATTGTCAAATATAACACTGGAAGATGAGTGCCCCAGGCTGGAAGGCGCTCGCTACATCACAGGTGCAACAATGAGCTCAACCATACCAACTACTGAAGATGGTGGAGGACCAGGCAATATCTTATTCTGTTAAACACAAAGCTGCTGTGAGTCGGAGCCCGGCGACTAACACCAGCAGTAGAACATTTAAAATTACATGGGTGGCTTCCATTTGTGGCTAGTGCCATGGCTTGCGTTATATTCCTATCAAACATCACTGGTCTGGAGACTACAGCATCAGTACTGGTTGTCGCTGAGTTGATTCCGACTTATGGAAGCTCCATGTGTGCAGAGAACTACACACGGGGACTTTTAGGCTGTGACCTTTTGGAAGCAGACCATCCGGCCTTTCTTCCAAGGTCCCAAGGTGGGCACCTTCCAAGGTGGGTTTGAACTACCAACCTCTTGGTTAGTAGTTGAGTGCTTACCCAATTGTGCCACCTAGGGGCTCCTGACTAGAGAGTAGCTTTTTTTTTAAAATGTGTTCTCTATAGTTCTTCTATTTGTAAGTTTCATCTGTTCCTTCACAATAACGCACTTTAAAACTTCACCTCCTGATGCCATTTGCATAACATTCTTGGAGTAATAAAAATAAAGAAATGGAGAACTGATTACTGGTTGCTGTAGTCAGGGAAGGGGCAGAGGGAGGGAAAGAGGCTGACGTGTTTATAAATGAGATCCCTATAATACATGAGGCGGGGCAAGATGGCGGACTAGGCAGAAGGATTGCACAGACCCTCTTCAACAAAGAAAAGGGAAACCAATTAACACAGACACAGAAGA
>NW_006921605.1:16745007-16746341 GCF_000298275.1 Orycteropus afer afer | reverse complement strand
CAGGTTATTGGGTTTGGTGGTATATGTCTGCCGTTCATGCTAGTGAAGAAACAGGCGCAGTTCCACACAAACATCCACTGTAGACACACAGACATGGCAGCAGTGCCTCTTCCTGCAGTGACCGGAGTCAAAAGAGGCCTGTACCAGTTTTACAAGATGCTGCCACTGCAGGAAACTGGGTAAGGTACCTGGGATCTCTGTGTATTATTTCTCACAACTGCATGTGAATCCACAATTATCACAAAACAAAGACCTTGATTAAAACCCACGTCACTTCCGGAACCGTAACTTTCAAACTCTGCTGGTGGAGCATACAGTAGGGCTACCCTTTTGGAAAGCAATTTGGCATTTTGCATTTTGGTCCTAACAGTTCTGCTTCTGGGAATCACTGCTAGGAAAAAGGAGATAAATGTCAGTACAGAAACGCACAAAGGTGCATTGTTGCTGATAATAGCAAAATGCACAAAACCACTAGCCCCCACCCCTGACCAAACCAATAAAGACAACTTTTTTCCACCAGAACAAACAAACAAAAAACCGTGGTACAGTATCAGCAACCAGGATATCCACACTGTACAGTCAAGACAGAACATTCTGTTGTTACAGGGATCTCATTTATAAACACGTCAGCCTCTTTCCCTCCCTCTGCCCCTTCCCTGACTACAGCAACCAGTAATCAGTTCTCCATTTTTATTTTTATACTCCAAGAATGAAATGTAATGGAAAGAGTATATGAAGCATGGTTTATTCACTCAATGGACTATTACGCAGTCATTGATACAACATGTTGATAAGATGATGTTCAATCAAAAAAAAAGTGGCATGCAAAATACTGATATTTGTAAAAAGATGTATTAAAAATGGAATAATGAATCTCTAAATATCAGCAGTGGTAGAAGGCAGATTATGGATGAATTTGTTTATTCTTTCTCCTTTTCTGATGTGTTTCCCTGATTTTCTTTGATTAATACCAAATAAATAAATAACCAAAAACCAAACTCACTGTCATCGAGTTGATTCTGATTCATAGCAACCCGCCATTGGGTTTCTAAGGCTGTAAATCTTTACAGAAGCAGATTACCTCATCTTTCTTCTACGGAACGGCTGTTGGGTTTGAACCACTGACCTTTTGGTTAGCAGTTAAATCCTTTAACCACTACACCACCAGAGCTCCTTGAAATAGAGAGTGTTGTGACTGCGCGTATGGCTACCCTGGCCTTTGCCCTTTGGTTCTTCCCCCTGCCTAGAGCATCCGCACTGATTTCAATGAGCCCACAGCTTTCTTGGACTGTTGGTGAGTTTCTAGCCTACTATTCATGGAGGCATCTCAGTTT
>NW_006921605.1:16732041-16744797 GCF_000298275.1 Orycteropus afer afer | reverse complement strand
TTTTTCCTTTTGAGGCAGTTATGTGTCTAAAACGTTCGTAGATGCTGGGTGTTGCCGAGTGTGCCTTAGCTCAGTTCATGTTGCCAGACCTGGAAGTCTTACATCCAGACATACTTTGCATCCCACCCCCGTGTCTTAGGGGAGGTATCTGAGAGGTCTAACACCCACACCCAACTTTATGGAGTTGGAGGCAAAGAGGGAAGGTCTCTTTCTACTCACCTGTATTTCCCAGTTCTCAATAATGAACACAAGTTACTTCTTCAGTTAGCGCCTGGATATGCCCACACAATCAGCAGCTGTCAGGTCGAGTCTGAGTGACACTGACCTGGTGTGTATCAGAGCAGAACTGTGCTCCACGTGTTTCCAAAGGCTCTGATTTTGGAAGCAGATTGCCAGGTCTTTCTTCCAAGGTGCCTCTGGGTGGACTAGAACCTCCAAACATTAGGTTCGTATCCAAGCACATTAACCATTTGCACCACCTGGGGACTCCTCTATGTGTACATATATGTGTGTGTTTAATACATACAAATACACACAAATACATAGAGAGCCCTGGTGGCAAAATGGTTAAGCACTTTGCTGGCGAAAGGGTGACAGTTTGAACCCACAAGTTGCCCACATGAGAAAGCCTTGGTGATCTGCTCCCATGAAAATTACAGTCTAGGAAACCCTATGAGCAGTTCCACTCTGTCACATGTAATTGCTGTGAGCTGAAATTGACTTGAGGGGACCTAACTTCACATATAAGGAGCTCTGGTGGTGGACTGGCTATGGCATTTGGCTGCTAACCAAAAGGTGGTGCTAAGAAGCCACCAGCCTCTCTGCAGAAGAAAGATGAGGCAGCCTGCCTTCTGTAAAAATTTACAGCCTTAGAAATGCAATGGGGGTTACTACAAGTTGGAGTCGACTCAATGGCAGTGATTTTGGTTTGGTTTTACATACACACACACACACACACACACATACACACATACATAAACATGTATATAAGGCATTCTGGTGATATAGTGGATAAGGCATTTGGCTGCTATCCAGAAGTTTGGCAGTTCAAACCCACCAGCTGCTCCGTGAGAGGAAGATGAAGCAATCTACCTCTGTAAAGATTTACAGTCTTGGGAACCCAATGGGGTCGCTGTGAGTCAGAATCGACTCAATGGCAGTGGGTATGCATACATATATATTATTTTACAGATTAACGAAAGATGAACTCATCATGAAGAAAACACTGTGTTGTAAGCCTGCGCAGCCCCCTGGCTGAGAGGAGGCCGAGGGTGAATGTCGTGCTCTCTCTCCTGGATGGCTTTCTTTGTTTTCCTGGGGCACCAGCCAGCCCGCCCCAGGCTCTTGCAATGTTCTATTTTGGTTTTCATTATTTAACTGTGTCCCATATACACTAAGTGGAGTGCTCGTTCCATAGCTTAATGGATAGCTGACCTCAGTCTGCAAATGTCCAGGTCACGTGTGGCTCACGGGCCATTAACAGGGTCCTCAGGGCCCCTCCCTCATCAGCTTCAGGCCAAGGCACACTGCAGCTGAGAGATCCAGGGGCGGGGATGTGGCTGCCCAGGGGAGACAGGAAGGGCAAAGACGGGGGCAGGAAGCAGGGAGGAAATGCTGGGGAAAGGCCGAGACCTGCTCGCAGTCTGGCTTTCAGGAGGCGAGGAGCTCATGAGGCTGGAGGTGGGCTAATGGCTTTCTCACCTCTGCTGGTTCCTTTAGATTCACTGACCTCAGCCCCAGCCTGGCTGGGAGCTGTAGCAGGACCACCTCCAGGAAGATGGGGGTTTTCATGCTATTTCCTTGCTTCTTTCTCGTCTAATTTCTAAACTTTCACAGTGCTCTACACTGTACTTTCTGATCATCTGACCCCACAAAGGTTACAAGCAACAGGCTAAGTCATTGGGCCAAGGGAGGAAAAACCACAGGTCACAGACTGCTTGTTGATGGGCTTGCCAACCTTGACCCTGGGCATTAGCAATGTTTTACCAAGTGCTTTCCTAGGCTCACGACCTCAATGGATCATTTGTTTAAGCCCAGGAAGATGGCATTGTCCATTTTACAGGTGAGAAAACAGAGCAGAGAGAGGTGTCCTGCCCAGGGAGGCTAGGGTGGAACCTGACCTTGAACTTGTGTCTCCCCTGACAGCCTGCCTGTGTTCACCCCATTCAAAGAGGCAGAAGGCAGGAGGGCAGCACAGCCCTGGAGACCCTCAGCTGTGCTGTGTAATCCCTAGCACTTGGGGCCGGAAGGTACGCTGAGCTAAGGGCTCTCTGCCTTCATCCCTGACCCTGGCTCTGCCCTTCTTCCGGGCGGGAAGAGAGGCTGAGCGGGGAGTCCGTTGTTTGCTCCCTCGCCACCTCCCGCTGGGACCAGCAGCTGTCTCTGCCCACCCTTCCTTGGCTAACTCAATTTGCCCCAGTTCTTCTCCTCGGCCCCTCCCGTCTCCGCTGCGGTGTCCCTGGGCCCCTCGGATGATGAGTGACCCTCATCTTTCCCACAACAACACATTTGTTAGCAGGGAGACAGCCGTGCGGATCCGGAGGGAGAGAGCGGGAAGGCAGGAAATCAATAAGGAAGAAGGACGTCTTTGTAGCGCGCCCCCGCGCTTCATCTCCCTCTGCAGAGGCTGGGAGCAAAGAGAGGCTGGCGGCGGTTTTGATATAAATTGATGTTGAAGCTGGATGAACGCCGCAGTGCTCCCTTAATGGCCGATAGTGCCCGCTGGCACGTCCTTTGACAATGTGTTCTCAATCAATAGTCACGGGCCACCCATATATCTGACTGGATGTCCTGCTCCTCTCTGCTCTCTGCCAGGGCCTGCTCAGCAAGCCTTGAACAGGAGTAAACACAGGAGGGAAGCAGGGCCACTCCCACGGCCCCAAACCCACCTGAGCCAAGGTCCACATTCCCATCCACTTCAGGTTCAAAAGCCCTCAGAGCTGAGCTGAAATCTAAGTTCTGTCAGCCAGTAACACTTTAGTCTAAATTTGGTAAGAATCTTGTCCTCACTAGAACAATCACACTGCCTGTTTCAAGGTCGGTCAGGAGTTGATGAGATAATTTGCGCACAAAGCCCAGCACACACCTGGCATGTCATCAGCTGCAGTTTAGGCCAAGCTCTAACTTTGGCCCTCCAACACCCCAACTGGTTTGGTCCATAGGCATCTGTTAACTGTGTGCTGTGGCCTGGACATTTTAATTAACCCCTCAGGAGGCTCTCCATCTTTTCACCCCAGAACAGTGAGATGACTTCCTTGCAGAGGTGCTAAGGGGAGGAAGTGCTGTCCTGTGTATGGGGCACAGTGCCTGGCACATGGCCACTGCTCCCACACACGGTAGTAACACCCCAGAGGAAGGTTTCAGAGAGGTGAGCACTTGGTAGTCGAGATGCAGAGGACCGAGTGTGGTCTAAACACCCACGATATACCTGGCACTGTGCTTGGAGTTGGAAACAAAAGGGAGGGTGCCAGGCCCAGGCCCTACCTTGGAGAACTCAAGTCCAGGGTTGCCAGAGCCGCCAGAGCAGAGGAAGCTTGAGGGAGGCAGGATCTACCCACTCCAAGTTCAGACCTAGTGCTCTATTCCAAGAAGTTACAAAAGCCAAGTGTTCAGCATTCTAATTCATTCTGGGTTCAAATCTGGGTTCTACTACTTACCTGCTGTGTGAGCTTGGGCAAGTCACTGAACCTCTCTGTACCCTAGTTTCTGCATCTCTAATGCACATAGAGCTGTGTGTAGACTGAATGACCAAAATACTTAGTAATGTGCCTAGCACACAGGAATCCTTCGAGTAGGGTTGGCTGTGGTTATGATTATATTGTGGTCTGCCAACACATGCCTGTGGCAGGGCCAGCGATGGAGGGATGGATACTAGACCTCCCTCTGAAGGCCAGTAGGGTTCCTGCTACAAATGCTCTTATCTGTTGAAGCCAAAAAGGCCTCCAGCCACCCCACAGTAACTGAGCCCACTCTATCAAGGCTGTCCTTGGAACAAACAGAAAAATAAAACAAAACAAAACTCACTGCCATCAAGTTGATTCTGACTCATAGTGACCCCCCACACACATACACACTGGGTTTCCAACCCTATAAATCTTTATGGAAGCAGACTGTCTCGTCTTTCTTCTGTGGAGCAGCTGGTGGGTTTGAACCACTGACCTTTTGGTTAGCAGCCAAATGCCTTAACCTAAGGCCCCAGATAGTGACCTGAGAGTCGGCAGATGAGGAAGAACAAGAGTGGCATTGGGTACTAGGGCCTCTTCTCGTGGGTCACAGTCCAGCACGTATTGGGTCAGCCAGGCAGCTGGCCGAGGTGAGGTGCAGCACTGAGGAGGAGCCCACTCGTCTTAGTTACCTGGTGCTGCTAAAACAGAAACACCCCAAGCGAGGGGCTTCACACAGAAATGTACTTTCTCTCAACTAAGGAGGCTAGACGTCCAAATCCAGGCGAGCAGCTCTGGGGGACGGCGTGCTCTCTAACCACTCTGAGGGAAGGTCCTCATCTCTTCTCAGCTCTGCTCCTAGGTTCCTTGGTGATCATGAGGTGTCTGTCTTCCTCTCTGCGCCTGCGTCTCCGTGCTTTATCAAAGCTCTTCTGTATCTCAAAAAGGGACTGACTTAGGACACACCGCACAACTCCTGCTTCATAACATAACAAGGAAAACCCATGCGATTATAACACTAGTCCAGGTATACGGGTTTACAACATGTTGGGGAAAACGACTTAACCCATAATACCAGCGTTTGTGGCTCGTTGCCTTGGCCAGGCATGGTTCTAGGTGCTTCTCCAGACAACAATCCCACATCTCACATCATCCTCACAATGAGCCTGTGGTACCACCTTGCCGTTTATGTGCCTTCGAGTCAACTCCAATTTACAGATAGCCCAAGCGACACTTCCACGTAAAAAAAAACAAAAGTCCTCACAACTGGACCAATAAGCAACATCACGATAAACAGGAAAAATAATGAAGCTGTTAAGGATTTCATTTTACTTGGATCCACAATCAATGGAAGTGTTGTTGTTGTTGTTTGCTGTCGAGTCGGACCTGACTCATAGCAACCCCTCCTTGGGTTTCTGAGGCAGTATCACTACGGAAGTAGATTGCCCCATCTTCCTTCCAAGGAGTGGCTGGTGGGTTTGAACTGCAAGCCTTCTGGTTAGCAGTCAAGTGCCTTAGCCACTATGCTACCAGAGCTCCATCAATGGAAGTAGTAGTCAAGAAATCAAACGATGTGTTGGGCAAATCTGCTGCAAAAGATCTCTTTAAAGTGTTGAAAAACAAAAACAAAGACGTCACTTTGAACGCTAAGGTGTGCCTGACCCAAGCCATGGTATTTTTCATCGCCTCATAGGCCTTCAAAAGCCGGACAATGAATAAGGATGGCACACGAAGAATGAATGCATTTGGGTTATGGTGTCGGTGAAGAATACTGACTATACCACGGACGGCCAGAAGAATGAACGAATCTATCTCAGGAGACAGAACGCTCCTCAGAAGCAAGAATGGCAAGGCTCTGTCTCACGTGCTTTGAATATGTTGTCAGGAGAAGGACATAGTGCTTGGTAAAGTAGGATGACGTTCAACGAGATGACTGACACAGTGGTGCCACAGTGGGCTGAAACACAGCAAGCATTATGAGGATGGCACAGGACCAGGATGCAGGGTGCCAGCCAAGGTCACCCAGAGGGAACAGCACCCATTTTAGACCCGGAGAGATGTATGCAAAAAGTTGCCTATCCCCTAGGCCACTGGTTGGGAGGTGGCTGGGGTGTGTCTGGATGTGTGACTACTTGGGGAAGACGCTGCTTTCTCTCACAGCAGCTCCTACTGCCCATGAGTGCCATGACGGTGCTCCAGCCCCGTGCTCGGTGGGGCCTCTGTTTGGAGGGGAAACCGTCCCAGGCAGGGAGAAGCCAGGTGTGCAGTCAGGAGCCAGAAGCAGAGAGACGGTCCTGTGAACTGTAAGCCCCAGCCTCTGCTCTCACATGAGCAAAGGAAGAGAATAGGTTGGTGATGAAGTATGCAGAGCCCCTTGGGCTCTGCCACCAGCCAGCTGTGTGGCCTTGGACAAGTTTCTTAACTGCTCTGAGCCTCCATGTGCTCTTCTGTGAGACAGGGAGTAACCATCTGTTTCAAAAGGTTGTTGAGAACAAAACAAGTGTTGGTGAGGATGTGGAGAAATTGGAACTCTCATACATGGCTGGTAGGAGTGTAGAATGGTGCAGCAGCTGTGGAAAACAGTTTGTTTCTTCCTCAATAAGTTAAACACAGCATTACCATATGATCCAGCAATCCCAATCCTAGGTGTGGGCCCCAAAGAAGTGAAAACAGGTGTTTAAACAAACACTTGTACACAAATGTTCATAACAGCACTACGCAAAACAATCCAAAGGTGGAACAACTCAAATGTCCATCAGCTGATGAATGGATAAACAAAATGTGGTCTATGCTTACAAAGGAATATTATTCAGACATGAAAAGGAATGCAATACTGCTTCATGCCACGATATGCAGGAACCTAGAAAACATGACGTTGAGTCAAAGAAGCTAGACCCGAAAGGTTCCATATAACGTGACTGCATTTGTATGGAATATCCAGGATAGGCAAATCCACAGGAACAGAAAGCAGACTGGCAGCTTCTAGGGGCACTGAGTGCTTAATGGATATGGAGCTTTCTTTTCGGGGTATGTGATGGTTATGTTTTTCCTTGTCAACCTTGGGGCTTCTCAGCCTCAGCAGCTAGCAGCTGTCTGAGTGAAGAAATGCCTCTAGCTCCAGTGGGCTGGGAGCAGGAGGTAGAGCTGGACCCCAAGGTGGAAGGGCTTTCACCCAGCCCCTAGAGTCTGGCACTTTGAACTTGGACTTAAAGCCTCCAAATAGTAAGAATAAATTCCTGTGTGTTAAGGCCATCCCATTTGTGGTACATTCTTGTCAGAGCAGCACTAGCGAACCAGAACAAGGGATAAAAATGTTCTGGACCTAGATAGAAGTGGTGGCCACCCAACACTGGAATATCCTAAATGCCACTGAACTATACACCATAAAATGGTAAAATTTATGTTATGTGTATTTTACCACAATAAAACCCCTGAAGACTGCATCTATTTATATCAAAGGACACGACTCACCACAAATTAAGCAGCATACACAAAAAGTGTGTCCATATGATCAATGGTGTGTGTGTGTGTGGTGGGGGGATGCTTGTTGGGAGGATTAAACCCTTTGCCACCAAGTTGATTCCAACTCATAGCGACCCTCCAAACCAAACCAAACCAAACCTAACTCTCTGTCGTGGAGTTGCATCTGACTCATAGCAACTCCTCCTTGGGTTTCCAAGGTGGTATCACTATGGAAGCAGACTGCCATGTTCCTTCTGAGAAGCGGCTGGTAGGTTTGAACCACCAGCCTTCTGGTTAGCAGTCAAATGCCTTAGGCGCTGCACCACCAGTGATCCTGCAGGACAGAGTCAAACTGCCCCATAAGGCTCCCGGGGCTGTCACCTTGATAGAAGCAGACTGTCACATCTTGCTCCCATGGAGAAAACCTTTTGAACCACCAACCTGTTGGTTAGCAGCCCAACGCTTAACTGGCAGGGCTCCTTCTTGGGAGGGTTAGAGGATACTAAGCACTGGGTAAAGGGGCCCTGGTGGTGTAGTGGGTAAGGCATTCGGCTGCTAACCAGAAGGTCAGTGGTTCAAAACCACCAGCTGCCCCACGGGAGGAAGATGAGGTGATCTACTTCCATAAAGACTTACAGCCTTGGAAACACTATGGGTCTCCATGAATCCGAATCGACTTGATGGCTGTGTTTTTTTGTTTTTGTTTTTTTTAAAGCAGTGGTTAAGTGCTGGGCTGATAACCGAAAGTTTGGAGATTTAAACCCACTGGCCACTCCACAGGAGAAAGATGTGGCAGTCTGCTTCTGTAAAGATCACAGCCTCGGAAACCCTACGGGGCAGTTCTGCTCTGTCCTAGAGGGTTGCTATGGGTTGGAATTGACCCAACAACTGTGGGGTTGGGTTGAGGTGCAATGGTAAAGCACTTGGCTGCTAACTGAAAGACTGGCAGTTGGAACCCACCCACAGGCTCTGTGAGAGAAAGACCTGGGTCCTGTAAAGATCTCAGCCTAGAAAACCCTACGGGGCAGCTCAACTCTGTCACATGGAGTCACAGTGAGTTGAAATCTGCTGGAAGACCCCAGGACCCTGAATGCCTGGCCAGCTCCTCCCTCCCCCAAGCGCTGTCACCTGAGTTAGTGTCTTCTCTCTCATCCAGCTGTGCCCCCCACCCCACGCCAAGCTGCCACGATGATGCTCTTTTGCTGGAGAACCCCCCCCCCCGGGAGAACGACTCCAACAGTGTTGATTCCAGTGGTTCCTGCTGCCCCCACCCAGCCCAGGCTGCCAGCGAGCTCCATTCCAGACAAGAGCAGCACCTCCACCTGACCTCCACTCCCCGTGCACGGTCTGGGTTTCTGTCGTCCGGCATGCATCTGAGTTGATGGCAGGCTACTGCCCTCTGTGAAGGGCCCCTGGAAGGCCAGGGTCCAGAGCAGAACGCCCACTACAGCATCCTCACAGTGCCGGGATCCAGGCAGCGCCTTGAACGCTCAACAGAAGCATGTCCCTGATTACCGCCAGATCTTCCCCCTGCTAACCTCTTTCTGCCAATTCAGTCTCCTCCCCAGAACTACATACAGGGGGCCTCACTTCCCACCCGTTCTACCAGAAGCAGGAACTGCTCCAATAAGCAGAAAATGGAAACAACAAACAAGAGCTGCTCAAAAAATAAGTAACGCTTCTTCCAAAATGCAGCTCTTGCAACGTCCTGCCCCTTTCCTCCTTCACATGTTTCCTCCACTTCCTTGGGGCCTGGGGCTTCCGAGTGGCACACTGAAACCTTGGCCCTTTGATCCTCATGAGGACCAAGGTTCAAATCCCTGCTTTGCCACTTATCAATCATGTGATTTTAGGTAAGTGACTGTGTCTCCAAGCCTCAGTTTCTTCATCTGTAAAATGGGGATGATAATCCCCGGTCCCCAGGACTGTTGCAGGGATTAAGTTAAACAGTGCAATAAATGCCTGGTACAAGCCAGATGCTCCAAACATGGGGGGAACTATTCTCGGCCACCATCGTCTGGAAAGGTCCCCACTTCCCTGCTTTCTGTTTACCTGGAAAGCAGGCAGGACTGAAGACACAACTTCAGAGAATTACTGTGCCCACTGTTAGCTCTTCTGCCCTACTCGCCCTCTGGTCTGTTTGCCCTGCCCCAGGCCTCCACCCTTTCTCCAAGAGCTGCCCTTTCTATCCCAGGCATAGTGACGTCTAAGCGGGCCCAACCAGATCCCTTGCTGCTAGGGAGACTCATACTCTTTCAAACTGGCCACCCTGGTCTCACTGCCCATGGTCTGCAGAGAGAAGGAATGGAGGTGGTGGGGGGCGGCTAGGGCAGGTAGTAGTGTGGTGAAGGCTGGCATAGGGCAAGGTAGGATGGCAGCAGCATGGGGTATGAGGGGGTGGGGCGGGGTTAGAGAGGCCGTGAAGCTACAGGCCCTGACACGTCTTGTGTTCCTGATTCCAAGTTCTCCTGAAATCCTTTGCCAGGACTGGGTTCCAGGGCAGGCTTGAGGCCCCTTATTTTGGCTCCCATTTTGCACCAGCTGCTGTAAATGGAAGGAGCTCCCAGGCTTTAATCCAGAGGGATCTGGTTTCAAATCTTAGCTTTGCCATTCATCATCTGGGTGACCTCGGCTTCTCATTTGTAAAGTTTCTTTTATTTGCAACAACAACAGCAGTAAAGTCTCTCAACATTCCTGTTACTATTATCTCCATTGTACCCTTTTGGAAATCTGAGAGAGAGAGCAAGTAACTTGGTCAAGGCCCTTGGCAGTCAATGGTGCTCATCATCATTGTGAGCCACTATTGAGTCGACCCCAGGTCACAGTGACCCCGTGCCCAAGAGGACAGAACGCTGCTCCACGTCATCCTCATGACCAGGGGGGGGTCTGGCCCTTGTGATCCCTGGAGTTTTCATCAGCTGATTTTCACAAGCATTTCAGGCCCTCCTTCCTAGTCCATCTTAGTCTGGAAGCTCCGTTAAAACCTGTTCACCATCATAACACACAAGCTTCCACTGACAGAAGGGTGGGGGCTGCACGTGAAGTACATTGGCCAGAATTGAACCTGGATCTCCTGCATGGCAGGTGAGGATGGTACCACCGAACCCGCGAGTGACAGAGGCCAGACAAAAACACTCTGAGCACGGGCTCTAGGAATAGCCTCCTTGCGCCTGAATAATTTTTAAATTTTATAGGCATCCTCTACGACGAAAGAAGCTCTGGTGGTGTAGTGGTTAAGGCATGTGGCTGTTAACCAGAAAGTTGGGGACTGGAATCCATCAGCTTCTCCACAGAAGAAAGATGAGGCAGTCTGCTTCCATAAAGATGTAAAGCCTTGGAAACCCAACGGGAGTTGCTATGAGTCAGAATCAACTTGATGGCAGTAAGTTTAGCTTTTTGGTTTCTGAAGACCAGATGTTTAACCTACCATATAGTAACTGGCATGGGGGCCTGAGTGCTAAGGCAGGCTAGGTGGATGTTGGGAGTTGAGGGTCCCCCAACCCACACCAGGGAAGTGGCACCCTCTTCTGGCCTTTGTTTCTTACATAATTGCATAGCCTTTGATTTCTCTGCGCCCATCCACAGCTCTGTCCGCTCAGCATGTCTTGTGTCCAGATTCACTTTCAAAGACTCATGACACCACTGAGTTCCAGAGCTGGAGGGCCTTCAGAGGTTATGGACTGGAGGCTTTTGTAGGAAGGGGCTGCTTTATTCCCCAGAACATACCCGTATGGATACAGAGGTATCTCCACCCGAGCCTCAGAGAGATCTTATAATTTGTCCAGGGCTACAAAGATAGTAAGTGACTGAGCTGGGATTTGAACTCAGTTTGGTGTAGTTCCACATTTTAGTGTAAACTATTGGAGCACGGGCTCTGAAGTCTTGTGAAGGTCTTGTGAAAATATGTGTGGGGAAATGAACCCTCTCTTTCGTTCTACTTTTTTTCAGAGAAGAGAGGAGTGGCCCTTGCCTAAGGTCACACAGTAAGAGTGCCTGGGCCTCAAACCTTGGTCTTCATTCCTAGGCCGGGTCCCTCCTGCTGTAGCCCCTGGGAAGTTCCGTGAGCAGCAAGAGTCACCACTGTTCTCCATGACTCTCTTTGCTTAGGACAGCTGGGAGACAGCTGGGCATGGTGCAGACCAGGGCTGTCTGCCTGTCATCAGCGTCTTCACGTGAGTCAAAGGAGCAACGCTTGCGGGAGAAGGAGGTAGGAAGTGTTCTGGACGAGGCCTGCCTGGCAAAGTCAGAGGGCCTTGGGCATCCCCTCATTCCAGGACCCATAGACCATGGAGGACTGAGGCACCTTCCAAGAGCCGTCTCCCCAGGAATCAGGGCAAATGCACAGACACCCGTACACAGAGTAGACAGATACACACACACCTTCTAAGATGGACCACGCCCTCTAGAGCACACCCGTGTGCCCAGCAGCCTGGAAACTTCCTTCCTGGGGTACCCCATCAGCAGGGAGACACCCCAGTAAGGAGACTGCCTCTGACAAGCACCACCTGCACAATGACCACCAACCAGATGGGTCATTGAGGCCTTCTAATTTAGTCTTTAGGGGTCTTGGGCCACAGAGTCCTGGTAATGGAGCCTTGTCTGTGGCTCTGGGCCCTGCTCATCCACACAGCTTTAACAGTTCAGGCTTAGCTCCCAGGAGAAGCCAGGTTAGCACCGTTAGAGGAAAACCAGCGGCCCAGCCCTAAAAGCAGGGAGACGCTGACCCTTCCTCCTCAGCTCTCACAGGGGGGGCGTGAACTCCCTTGACCTCCAGAGATACTGGCCCTGACCCCAGCAGATGGGGTTGCTGCAGCTCAGTGTATCCAATCGCAAGCCCTGAACAAAAGCCCGTGGCTGGAGAAATCCGAGGGCTGCTTGCCTTCTGGCTTTCTGCTGGTGCGAGTGCCCCGAGCAGGGGCAGCACGAGGCCAGGGGCACCTTTGTCAATCACAGAGTACCAAGGACAATAGCACCAGGCCTAACATAATCCCTGCAACAGAGGTATCTCCACCCGAGCTTCAGAGAGATCTTGTAATTTGTCCAAGGCTACAAAGATAGTAAGTGACTGAGCTGGGGTTTGAACTCAGTTTGGTGTGGTTCCACATTTTAGTGTAAAGTATTGGAGCATGGGCTCTGAAGTCAGGCTGCTCAAGTTCATGGCCCAACTATAGTACCATCCGACAAGTTAGCTAACCTGTCTGGGCTTTGCTTTTCTTAAATGAAAAAGAAATAAGGCAATAATCCTGCCTTATAGGACTACTGTGAAGATGAAATGAGGTAACACATGTTAGACACTTGGGGTGCTGCTGCCCTTAGCGGGTTCTGAGTGTTCCCTGGCTCTCCCTGTTACCCGTCCTATCTGGGCCCACCCAAACCCACGTACCTGCTCTCCCCCTGCCCACTCTGCCCTGGCCACCATCTGTTGGCCCTTTACTCTTTCTTCCCCCAGGTCTCTGCATGTCTTTGTTCCTCCCTTCCTCCTGGCTCTGCTCAAATGTCACCTGCTCAGTGACATTTTGTCACTTTGTCTTTCTCTCCAGCATTTCCCACCATGCAACCTACCACACATTTTATTTCTTTAGCATATTTTTTGTTTGTTCCTAAGGGGACAGGAATTGATTTGGTCTGCTTT
>NW_006921605.1:16726855-16731376 GCF_000298275.1 Orycteropus afer afer | reverse complement strand
TTGAACCGCCAGCCTTCTGGTTAGCAGTCAAATGCCTTAGGCACTATACTACCAGAGCTCCTACGATGTGCAGGTTGTTGTTGTTGTTGTTAGTTGGCGTCAAGTTGCAGCAACCTCACGTGTGCAGAGTAGAACTGCTCCACAGGTTTGCAAGAACGTGATCTTTCGGAAGCAACTATTTTGAGGCACTCCTGGGGGGCGTTGAACTGCCAATTTTTCAGTTAGTAGTCTGTAACTTAACTGTTTGTGCCATCTGGGGACTCCTTAAGGCACAGGACAGCCAACACGGAATGATCTAGCCCAAATGCCAATAGTGCTGTGGCTATATTCCAATTCCTTAGGACAATAGCTGCACATAGTAGGTGCTCAGCAAATGTCTGTTACAGAAAGAATGCAAAAGTGCTATCATCATCATTGTCATCATTAGCATTTCAGAACAGATATGGTTGAGAACAATCCCTAAGAATGGTTGTCTCCTGGGAGCTCATAGGCAACAGGTCATACTGGTGACCTATGACTCCTTTCCTCTAGTCTGAGATACTTGGGACAGTGTTTGCACCTAGAAGGTACTCAGCACTCACTGGCTCACTGCTGATTCATCATGCCCAGGACCAGTAGATGTTGTCAGGCCCGACCAGGGTCTGAGTGACACTCAGCCTGTCCCTCCCCCAACAGCTGGCCCCTGGGAAGCCTGGGGAGGGACCTCACTTGTCACCTCCTATACCCACTCTCACACTTGGTCCCCCTAACTGAAAAACTCAGGCCCACATGCCCAACTGGACAAGGAACCACCTCCACAGCCTTTTAGGGTGATCTCAACCCAAACCTGTACCCCCAGGCCTCTTGCAGCCCAGGAGAACCATGGGTCTCAGTAAAGGATGCCACTTTTGCTCCTTCTGAGAAAGGACCATAGGGGGGGCATGGGGATGCCCAGGGAGGCCCTAGCCCAGCAGGGGCCATTCCGTCATGGTGCTGACCTAGCAAACTACCATCAGCAGTTTTAAGCAACCAGTGACACTACTGCAGGCTCTGCACATGCAAACCACCCCCCATAGGACAGATGTAACGCTTGCAGCCAGGTTCTCAAAGGAAGAGACTGCAGTGTGAAAAGGAAGACGCTTCTGCTTTGAGGCCACTTCACCTCCAGAAAAGCCTGCTAAGCCCCACCCTCAGGCACCCCGACAGGCCTGGAAGTTTCCATCTAACACCTGCTCCCTCAGCAGGCCGCCCACCTCACATTCCCACTGAGAATTCCCACTTTAGGTTCACAACTTCATGTGCCTGCTGCCTGTGCCCCTCCCAGGGCCTGCCTGGGCTCAGCAGCCGGGCCCTTCTCTGCAGAACCGTGAGGCTGGCAAGCACAATCTTCCACCTCCCGCACCCCCCAGCCCTCTCCTTTCTTCCCTGTGTTCTTATGCCCTCTCATGCTCCCCTCGCATGCCCTGAAAGCTGCTACACAAGTCACTGATGCTGAGATTTAGCAGGCGATCTAGCTGAGAACAAAGCAATAAGCTAAAGGAATGACTCCTTAATGGTGGAATATTAGGTTTGGGGAGATGGGATGATGTCTGGAGGGCAGGGGCTTTTTCTGGTGCCCCAGAAGTCACATGTAGCTGGTCCTGATTCGGCGAGGCAGTAAGGCAGAGCCTAGAGCCCGGGATGGAATGAAAGATCAAGCATGTGCCTGCCGACCACCCCAGAATAGAGCCAGGAGGCAGTGTAGGGCAGGCCCAGCACACAGATGGCCAGAAGCCTGGGGCAGAAGCACTGTTCCACCCAAAGGTGGGGCTTGGTCAAGACTGGGTTCCACCACTCCCATCTTCAATTTCTGTGAATCCACGCTCAGTCTGTGAGCTCCGTGATACAAACATTTACACCACTCCCTCTGAGGACAGTGTGAGGCATCCTGGCTGGACACTCATCCCCTCATGGCCAGCGTCTGAGAGTCAGGCTGGGGGTGGAGGAAGCAGAAGCCAGTCAAGGGTGCCTCTCACGAGCCTCAGGAGACATCTGTGACCTCACTCTACTTTCACAACAACCCCATGGGCCCCACTTTACAGGTGAGAAAACCGAGCCCCGTCATAGAGCTTCTGTGACTTCTTACATAGTCAGTAACCTGACTGGGGCTGGAACCCATGTTTCCCACCATGACGTAAGTCCTGCTGGCCCCTCCCAGCCACAGCTTATTTCCAGATTCTGACCTCATTACGACTTGGGTTCTAAGTCACAGTACCCCGGCTCACAAGCCTGGACATGGACAGAGCTTTCGTGAGGTCACTGCTGGCTGGTGGGCCCATGGGTGCAGCCCACCAGGACACTGGGGCTGTCAGATCATGAACAGCTCCATGGCGGGACCACCTCTCTATCTATTGTCACAGTGGACAGTGTGGACAGGGTAGCCCTTGCTCCACTGGGCCCCTCAGGGTGTCCACTGCCTTCCAAGACAAAGGATGGGGTGGGGAGTCTCAGACCCGGGCTCAAATGGGGGCTCTGAGTCCCTGGGCAGGCAACTGGTCAACACTCGATCAACTAACAAAAGGTTGGAGGGTTAAGTCTCCCCAGAGGCACCCAGTTGACGCTTTTGAGTTGTGGTGTTGGTGAAGAATACTCAAAGTATCACGGGCCGCCAGAAGAAACAACAAATCTGTCCTGGAAGAAGTGCAGCCAGAATGTTCCTTGGAAGCGAGAATGGCCAGACTTCGTCTCACCTACTTTGGGAATGGCCAGAAGGGACCATTCCCTGGAGAAGGATATCATGCTTGGTAAGGTGGAGGGTCAGCGAAGGAGGGGAAGGCCCTCTGGACTGACACAGTGGCTGCGATGATGGGCTCAGGTGTACCAAGGATTGTGAGGCTGGCACCGAACCGGGCAGTGTTTCGTTCTGTTGTACATAGGGTCAGTATGAGTCGGAGACGACTCGACGGCACCTGACAACAGAGGCACCTTGGAAGAAGGACCTGGCATTCCACTTGCAAACCATCAGGCGTCGAAATCCCTCTGGAGCACAGTTCTACTTTGACACAAATGGGCTTGTCATGAGTCAGAATTGACTCCACAGCAACTGGTTTGGGTTGGGGACCTGGCCCCTGAGATGAGACATCCCCAGCTACCTCCAGTTGCTCAGTTAGCAGAGAAAGGAGGCAAAGCTGGGGCTTCTCAGGCAGGCAGGAGTCTTGGGCTGAGGGCTGGCTCTGGTGTCAGTAAAGAGGTGCAATCAATTGTCACCAAGATGCCTGTGGACCTGTGATGCCCTGGAACCAGACATCAGATCCAGGCCAAAGTCCCCCCTCCCCTCAACTGGTAATTCATCAAGCCTGGTTGTGTGGGGATGTAGAAACGGGACCTGTGGTGGTGAGGAGGGTAGGTCCCCATCTTGTGTTCCCTGGTGAGAGTCGAAGTGTGATGACTGTCAAACTGAAAAGGGCTCCCACTTGGCGACCCTGTCCTGTCTGGTCACTGACAACCCTGTGAGAAGTGGGTAAATCCCTTTTCTTCTCTGAACAGTTCTCTCCACTGTAAAACGGGGCATCCCTGTGCCAGTGCTGGGGTACAGGGGTCACAAAGGAGCCTTTTCCCTCAGAATGTGATCTTCCCCCTCCCCAGCCAGGCTCTGGGAAATATTTCCTTCCCAGTCCCTTCCAGCTCAGAAAGTGACAATTTGACTTCACTTTGAAATGTTTAACACACTGTATCTTCATCAATTGCCAAATTGGGATGAAAGGAAAGAGACGGGGTGATTAGAATGGGGGGGAGCTTTGGAGTGATTGGGGACATTTTTGGTGTGTGCCTGAGGGGTTCATACCTTACACCTACACGTGCTCGCTGTCCCACATCACTGCACCATATCCCCACCTCCACCCCGTGTCCATCTCTGCTCCGTGGCACCGTGGAGCAAACCCCTCCCCTACCCACCCAGGCCCGGCACCTTGCTGTCCCCGCAGTCACGCAGAGGGGGCCGGGGGCGCGCGGCTGTCGGGGACGCTGGGGCTGGCCCGACCCGCTGGGGCAGTGAAGACGCTCTGTGGTCTGAGATAGCGGGGAGTTTGCCCGCGTAGATAGCTCGCCCAGCCGGGGTATTCGGCTCTCCACAGGTGGTGGGGGGCTCGCCCCCAAAACCATGCGGATCATTGCTGCCAGCCCCGTTCAAGTCCGTCGTGGGAAAGTGTGCTCTCGGCTTTGGGGTGGGCGCCGAGAACTGACCGGCGGCGTCGGTGCGGAGGGGGCGTCGTCACCTCCCACGGCACCGCCACCCCGACACACTGACACACACACATTCACACTCGCCCGCACCCCCACTCCCTTCCTTCCCCGCCGGACCCGGCTGCGCGCCGCAGGGGCTCTCCGGCCCCAGCCCAAGGCACGCGGTAATGGGGGACAGCCTGGCGCGGCAGCCCAAGACTCGGCGGGAGAGCCCCCAGCCCCTCAATATCGGGGAGCCCGTCTCTCCGGGTCTTCCCGGCTCTTACCTCGCTGAAGTGACCGCGGCCCGGACCCTGGTCGAAGGTCCCTCGCCGCTCGGCG
>NW_006921605.1:16721438-16726718 GCF_000298275.1 Orycteropus afer afer | reverse complement strand
CCTCCGATCCGCGCGCTGCAAGCTGGGGCGGGCTTTGGGACCCCGCGGATGCTGGGTCCCCACCTGCCCGTGAGCACCTCGTGGGGGATGCACCTGTCTGTGCAGGGTCTGCAGGGGGAGAGTTGGGAACTGGGCAGAGGGAGGGAAAAACTTTTGGATGCTTCATAGGGCTTGGCTGAGAAACCAGCTCTCCCTCTTGAATTTGCCTTCAAATTCCGGCTGCTCCCGCTTCTTAATAATTATCACATATCATCAGCTAATGTTTACTGATCACTTACACCGGAAGGCTGGCGGTTCAAACCCACCAGCCACTCCTCAGAAGGAAGGTTGGGCAATCCTACTTCCGTAGTGATACTGCCTCCGAAACCCAAGGAGGGGTCGCTATGAGTCAGGGCTGACTCGATGGCACATAACAACAACAACAGGCACTGTTCAACTAGTGTTGCATGTGTTTAGTCATTTAACCTCACAACCCCATTTTACAGATGAGAAAACTGAGGCCTAGGGAGATCCCTGAATGTAATATGCCTGAGAAACACACAGCTGGGATATGGCAGAACTATGGCTGCAGCCCAGGCCTGTGTGACCCCAGGATCTGTGCTTTTAAAGCCCAAAACCAGAAAGAAAAAAAAAAACCCACAACCACCAAGGCCACTGCCCTGGAGTCAGTCCTGACTCACAGCGCCCCTAGAGGACGGAGTAGAACTATCCCATAGAGTTTTCCAAGGTTGGCTGTCAATCTTTACGGAAGCAGATTATGTCATCTCTCTCCTACGGAGCAGCTGATCTTTCCGTTAGCACTCAAGTGCTTAACCACTGCGCCACCAGGGCTCCTGTTAAAGACCTAAATGCTTTTTTTTTTTTTTTTTTGTCCTATGTGGTGTTCCTTAGGGAGCTCTGAGAACGTACTACCTAAGGCATTTGACTGCTAACGGGAAGGCTGGCGGTTCAAACCCACTCGTCACTCCTCGGAAGGAAGGTTGGGCAATCTACTTACGTAGAGATTCTGCCTCGGAAACCCTAGGAGGGGTCGCTATGAGTCGGATCCGACTCCACGGCAGTGGGTTTGGTTTGGTTTGGTGTTCCTTAAGCAAATTCTCACCACCCCTCTAAGCTATAAAACACATAAATGTACAACAAATCGTAGCAACCACATTTTTTTATTTTTTCTTTTTCCAGCTATGTATCTCCTCCATTTCGAAGCCCTGAACCCAGTAGTTGCTCAATACATGTATGTTCATCGATGACTAATTTAAAAGCTGCAGCTGGAGCCAAGGAGGCCTATCGGGCCAGGTTGGATGCTAAGGCCCAAAGATGAACCCTTTCTGTCCTGAATTTTGCCCACCTTAACTTCTGTAATGGCGGCTGAGCCCAGACAGCTTGTCCGACATGCTTGTGTGGCTTGTTCATGCAGCAGCAGTTTTTGCCCTCTGCTACAAGGGGGAGGAGCCCCATGAGGAGGGACCTCAAGACATAAACTCTACAACCCAGGCCTTGAGGAGCACCCCCCCCAGATGGTGTGTGAACCCCTACAGAACATAGAGCGGTCAAAGAGACCAAGTGTGCATGTGTTTGGGGCTGAAAGGAGGTTGCCAAGTAATGAGACATCAGCCGTGAACATATTTATGACCTGGGGCATCATGGGAGGACACTGTCACATGTGAATGGGGCCATGTGGAGTTGTGACAACTGAAGCTTTTTTGAAAGGATATACTGGGTTTCTATTCACAGCATTTTAGGCCTGGAAAATTCCAAGGTTTTTTTTTTTTTTTTTTTTTTTTTGCCTCTCCCCAGGAGTGCTCCTCAACCCTCCAGAATTCTTGGTGGAGAAGCCTCTTACTCCACTGACAGGGGCCTACATCTCTCCAACTGTCAGCTCCCATCACCTCCAAACTCTTCAGATATGCTATCTTCTGCTTGGCTTGTCTTTATCTCCACTTGAAAGACTCCTATTCATCCTTCAAGAATCTTACTCAAATGGCTCCTTGTGCACCAAGAATTACTTTCCCCCTCCTTCCTCTGGGCTTCTGGTCCCAGGAGCCCCTTGTTCAATTCTCACTGATATGGTAATTGAGAGTTTACTGTCTCTCTCTCCTACTGTGCTTTGAGCTCCTAAGAGACCCGCCACATAGTAGGTGGACAGTTAACATCTGGATGAATGTGTGGATGCATAAATGAAAGCCGGATGCATTCACCAAGACTAAAGCTGTCACAGAGAAAACCATCAAATAAAACCATGGGTGGAGATGAAAAATGGGCACAGCGGATGAGAGAGGTGCTTCCCTCAAAGTCTGAAATTAACGTTCCCAGAATAAGCCAGAGAGGTTGGCCTGGGACCCATGTTCTACAGGGTGACCTCTGCTGGGCAGCAGCCATGTCCTTCAGGCAACTAAAGAGAGAGTGTGGAGAGGAAGGAAGAAAGAGAGTGGGGTGAAGCAGGCTGCCAGAGGTGGGTGTACGGGAGGGGGCGGATGGGGACGTGGGTGGCCTTCTTGAATGAGTTTGCTAGAAGGCATGCTTGCTCTCAGATAGCTCCTCTTTTTGATCTGTGTGGTACTGTTCTCCGGGTCATCTTGCAATGTCCATCCTGAAGTAACTGACCCAATGCTTGAAGACTCAAACCAAAAACCCCATTGCTGTTGAGTCGATTCGGACTCTTCGTAACCTCTATTAGGTTTCCAAGGCGGTGAATCTTTATGGAAGTAGATCGCCCCATCTGCCTTCCTTGGAGCCACCCTTCTGGTTAGTAGTCAAATACCTTAGGCACTGTGCCACCAGAGCTCCTCCAGGCACTTGCAGAAGGCACCCTTTAAAAAGCAAATCAGCTTCCAGAGGTGTTCCCAGCACCCACCCTATAACCCCCGTCCCAGTCATTCTGGCTAAGGCAGGTGTTTGAAAGGAAAGGAATTTAGAATTTGATGGACCAGGTTTTCAACCTGGCTCTACCCCTAACTTGCTGTGTGACCTTGGGCAAGTTACTTAACCTCTCTAAGCCCCAGTTTCCTCCTCTGTAATAAAGTGATAATAAGGGTCAGCTTCATGGGCATGTGACCTGCCCAGTCACACACAGCCCTAAGCCCGAAGAGGCCCCCTGCTTGGTTTAAGGCTTTGCTGTTACCATCTAGAAATTCTTAATAATTTTTGAGCAAGGGATATGCACCTTCATCTCACATTGGTCGGGCAAATTACATCAGTGGTGTTGGTGATGATACCCACCTCGCTGGGTTATTGTGACGCTTCAGTGTGATGATACTTGCATGAAGGTCTGACATACAGTAGACTCTCAACAGAACCTGGTTTCCTTTCTTCTGATCTGGTCTTAGGTGGTGCAGTGGTTAAACACTCAGCTGTTAACCAAAAGGTTGGCAGTTTGAACCCACCAGCCACTTCATGGGAGAAAGATGTGGCAGCCTGCTTCCTAAAGATGTACAGCCTTGGAAAGTCTGTGGGATAGTTCTACCCTGTCCTATAGGGTCACTGTGAATTAGAATCAATTTGAGGGCAATGGTTTTTGGATCTGGCCCTAAAGGGTGAATAGAAGTTCACCAGGTAGACAAAGGACGGGAAGGGAGTTTCAGTCAGAGGGACCAGCATTGGCAAAGCCATGAGAATATGAAATCACATTTGAGGAAAGGTAGGAGGTTGAAGGATATGAAACTGAAGAGACTGTGAGGGCCAGAGGGTGAAAGGCCTTCTGGTTATTTTAAGGAGTTTGGGCCTCAAGCTTGGGGACCTGTGAGTGGAGAGCCCTGGAAAGGGATGGTGAATGGGCACTCTGGCCCAACACTCCCCCTCTCCCAGCTGGCTGCAGGCTGGTTTAGATAATGAGACAGGCAGTGGAGGGCGTGGGCGGGTGTCCTGCTTGGCGGCTGCCAATATGGTGTGCTTGAAATGTTCTCTGTAGACACCATGGGAAAATGCTGTAGGTGTAAAAGCCAGCAGCTGAGCTTGGGGACTTGGGGACTCCAGGCTGATGAATAATGGAGCAGCCCTTCCTCCCTGGGTCTTTCCTTTCCTTTCAATTATTCATGCATTCCCCCCGTTGGTTGAGGAGTTTCATAAAACCTCCACTGTTTCTGAATCCTGGGCCAATTTGAGCAAATATGATGGATCTTAATTAGAAACATACATGACTGCACATTCAGGTTTGCAAAACACACCTTGTGCTCCTGCTGAGGAAAATGCCTGGTTACCAGCCAGGCGGCCTCCTCCTGGCTCCTTGGGGGCAGAAGTGTGGGTTGGGTGCCCTGGGTGGGGTGGGTTGGTTGGGGATGTCACACATTCTCTCATGAAATGTAGGAGACTGTCTATTTTGATGCCCCATGTCCTGACCGTGGGAGGAGTTTCCTTCTGTCCCCTGGAAGTCAGGCTTGACCGTGGGACTTGCTTTGGCCAATGAAATATGAGAAGTGCCACTTCCAAACAGCTTTGGGAACTATTGCGTGCTTTTCTACCCTATCTGCCCCTGCTTTTGTGATTGTGGAAGGAACCCTGGTGGCACAGTGGTTAAGTGCTCGGCTGCTAATGCAAAAGTCAGCAGTTTGAATCCACCAGCCAATCCATGGGAGAAAGATGTGGCAGTCTGCTTCTGTAAAGGTTTACAGCCTTGGAAACCTTATGGGGCAGTTCTAATCTATCCCACAGGGTCACTATGACTTGGCAGCAGTGGGTTTTGGTTTTTGGTTGTAACTGTGGAAGCAAGATGCAGCTTCTGTGATTACAATGAGTAGAATATCCTTGCTGGCCTCTGATAGCATGAGCAAGGCAAAAAGAGTTTGTTCTAAGGCCCTGAGTTTGGAAGGGCTGTTTGTCATTGCAGCAGACCTAGCCCAATCTGACTCATCTCTCCCTTCCTCTTTGTCTATTTCTTATGCTTTTTCATAAACACTAATTTATTTGGAAGCAGACGGTCTACACTCTCAGTGTAGTGGGGAGATGGGTTAGGGACTCCAAAACTCCATCTCTAAGTGATCATCGATGCTGATGAGGGACGATCCAGCATGGACAGATGAAAGTCCCTTCAATGAGTAAGGGATGGAGGAGACCAGAGCTTTTCAGCAGACCCAGTTCAAATTTATAATGGGCATGGCCTCAAGGCAGGTGGGGTGTATATTTGTGTGTGTAGGGGATAGGAGGAGAAAGAAGAGGTTCCAGTGAAAATGTGGGGGGCAGGCAGACCTGGGCAAGGCCAGAGCAAGGGCAATGGAGCTCTGGCAAATGATAATATTAATTCTGACTGTTGTGGTTGTTGTTGTTGTTATATGTCATCAAGTCGGCCCC
>NW_006921605.1:16718172-16721228 GCF_000298275.1 Orycteropus afer afer | reverse complement strand
GGGTTTGAACTGCCAGCCTTCTGGTTAGCAGTTAAGTGCCTTAGGCACTATGCTACCAGAGTTCCTAATACTGACTACTCCTACTAAAAGGAGCTCTGGTGGTGTAGTGGTGTAGTAGTTAAGGCATTTGGCTGCTAACCGAAAGTTGGTGGTTCGAACCCACCAGCTACTCTTCAGAAGAAAGATGAGGTATTCTGTTTCTATAAAGATTTACAGCCTTGGAAGCCCATTGGGGATACTTATGAGTTGGAATTGGCTCTATGGCAGTGAGACTACTGCTAAGGAGTCCTGGTGGCACAAATAGTTAAGCACTTGGCTGCAAATGAAAGGCTGGTGGTTCAAACCCACCCAGGGGGTCCATGGGAGAAAGACGTGGCAATCTGCTCCCTTAAAGATTACAGCCTAGAGAACGGCACGGGGCAGTTCTGCCCTGTCACACAGGGTTGCTGTGAGTCAAAATTGACTTGATGGCGTCCAACAACTATTACTACAACCACCATAACTAATGGGAACTACATGCCATATTTTGGCCCACCAGTCTTAACACATTTGGTTCTCACAACTTTTTGAGCTAGGACATTATCATCCCCTATATCCCAGTGGCAGTCCTGGGCGCAAATGGTTAGTATGCCGGGCTGTTAACTGAAAGGTTGGCTGCCCAAGTCCATTCAGAGGTGCCTCTGACGAAAGGCCCGGTGTTCCAGAAAAATCGTCCCTTGAAAACCCTATGGAGCCCAGTTCTCCTCTGACACATGGGGTCATCATGGGTCAGAATGGGCTTGATGGCAACTGGAACTAGAGTTTGTAGGGAAAGGAGGTTTAAAGAAGCGAAACCTGGGAGAGCTGGAACTCAACGGCTGGAACTCAATGGGACAAGCCTGCTCTTCTGGGTCTTGCACGTTTTCTGCCTTCGTCGGGTGCAGTCTTATCACTTTCCTGTCACTCATTTTAGTGGAAAACATTTGAGTTTTCCTTCTCTGACAGGTTTCTGCCTTATAGTTTCTTTAGAAACAGCAAAAACACAGAGGGGACGACTTGATCAGACTCCATCTGCATTGGTATCACAGTGGCATGAGTGGACACAGTAGCCTGAGTGTTTAGGCTGCTAAACATGTTTAGGAGCCCTGGTGGTGCAGTGGTAGAGTGTTCGCCTCCTAACTGAAAGTTTGGTGGTTTGAGCTCAGCTCTGCAGGAGAAAGATGAGGCTGTCTGCTTCCATAAAGATTTACAGCCCTGGAAACCCTATGGGGCAGCTCTACTCTGTCCTATAGGGTAGCTGTGAGTCAGAATCATTTCCATAGCAGTGGGTTTGTTTGTTTGTTGGGTTTTTAAAACACGTATTTGAGGTCCACGCACACGGGATCTGGTCTCAGCAGGGGAACAAGGAAGCAGTTGTGGAGGCACACAGCCTGGATGACCAGAAATTGTGGGCCGGGGAGATCACTGGCCATGAGGCCATTCAGGGCACAAGAATATTGGCTTTCAGAAATGGGAGACTGCTTCACTCTCTTCCTCATGGGGGAGGCTGGGTCACCAAATGGGGCTTCCTGACCATATTGGTGGGTCAGGGACCCAGGAGGTGAGGCTGAACTTTTGGACGTGCTACACAGATGCAGGTCAAGTTGGAATGGGCATGACTCACATAGCAATGCCATGGAAGACAGGCCTGGTGATCTGTTTCTGTAAACATTACAGCTGAGGAAACTCTACGGAGCAGCTCTACTCTGTAACACATGGGCTTGTCATGAGTCAGAACTGACTCAAGGGCAGTGGGTTCTTGTAACTGCTGTCTGGGCTGAGCCTGTGATGGAAACAGGTTCTCAACAGAAAACCTGGGAGCCAACGAATTTCCTTTCCTAGTTTTCTCACCTGCAGCTGAGATCGATTGCTTACTCCACTTCTCCTTGTCTGTGGAGTTGGTCTAGTAGGATTCCCTCTTTTCCTCCTGGACTTGGCTTTGCTGGTGGGGGAGTGGTCTACAGGGTCACTGGCACCCCCCCTCCCACTTGTCCTGACCTCACCACACCTTCCTGTCCGACCACCTCTCTCAGTTCAGTCTCAGCTGAGTTCTTCATGCACCTCCTCTCTCCACAGCCCGCTAAGTATCTCTCCAGGGCCCCGAAGGTGGCATGCTCAGAATAGATGCCTTTGATTAGAGTGTGCTCTCTCCTACTCTTGAGGCTGCCATGTGTGATGCCTGGGATTGTCTACACAGGTGTTCTGGTCCCTGCTGGCTGACCTGGTGGCCACTGTGTTCCCCTGGCTATTGTCCAAGCTGCCCTCCCAGCTCCCCTAAGACCAGCTGTTCAGCCTCTGTGCTCAGAATGTGTTCCCTTGGTAACAAGATTATTGCTTATAAAACAGTTACAAGGGCAGGGCAGCCTATCGACAAAAAGAAGGCTCCTCTTCATGTTGACTGCGGAGAAAGTCACAGAGTGTTCAAGGACATGGCATGGAAACGAAGCCCCCTGAATAGGGCAGAAGACAGGAGGGGCAAGGAAGAGGACGTCCTTGGCAGGGAAGGTCTGAAGGGGCTCAAAGCACCGGGATCTGGTGCTCAAACAGGCCAGCACCTGCTCAGCTCCACACAGGACTAAGGCACCAGGTGGCTGGATCTTTGCAAAAAGGGATTGCAGCTTAGCCCCATGTTCCAGACTTTTCCTTGCTCTCTCCTGAATCCTATACAACCTTCTCTATCAGCATGGGCTCACCTGGGCTATGGTGTTGAATTGCTGTGATGCTGGAAGCTATGCTACGGGCCTTCTAAACACCAGCAGGGTCACCCGTGGTGGGTAGGTTTCAGTGGAGCTTCCTAACTAAGGCAGATTGGGAAGAAAGGCCTGGAAAGCTACTTTGGAAAATTAGCCAGTAAAAGCCCTATGAATCACAACAGAATGTTGCCCAATCCAGGGCTGGAAGGTGGGCCCCAGGGTTGTTGTTGTTGTTGTTGTTAAGTGCCGTTGAGTCGTTTCCGACTCATAGCGACACCATGCACAGCAGAACAAAACACTGCCCGATCCCATGCCAGCCCCACAATCCCTGCTATACTCGAGCCC
>NW_006921605.1:16712595-16713912 GCF_000298275.1 Orycteropus afer afer | reverse complement strand
TGGGGCTTCTCAGCCTCAACAGCCAGTAGCTGTCTGAGTGAAGAAACGCCTCTAGCTCCAGTGGGCTGGGAACAGGAGACAGAGCTGGACCCCAAGGTTGAGGGGCTTTCACTCAACCCCTAGAGACTGGCACTTTGAACTTGGACTTAAAGTCTCCAAATTGTAAGAATAAACTCTTGCTTGTCAAGGCCATCCCATTTGTGGTATATTTCTGTCAGAGCGGTACTAGGTAATCAGAACAGTAACCTAACCCTTACAGATGGTAACCAGCTTGTCTCTTTAAATTTATGTGTAACTAATAGCCTTACATTCAGGATAATCTGGGTTGGCAGGCATTCACCCTCAGACCTGCCTCCATTGTCTTCTCAGCCAAAGATAATTCTGGGTAAGAAAGGATTTCAGGAGGCATTTTGATGAATATCTGAAAGACTCATTGAAACTGGTGGACTTCCCTAACCTTCTTTGTTCCTTGAACTATAAAACCCCGATACTGTCTCATCTCAGGTGCAACACCTTGTCTCAGACTGTGTGTTGTCCAATTCACAAATTGTATGATGGATGAACAAATCTCCAGATTGTCTTAACTTAGAAATTACTCAACAATATACATAACACAACACAATTTAGTGACACTGATTACATTAATCATGTTGTGCAATCATCCCCAGTAGCCATCGCCAAGTTCTCCATCACCACTAAGATACTCAATGCTTCCTAGAAAAATGACCCCTCTCTCCCCCATCTTCCCACCTTGGTAACCAGTAATAAACTTTATAGTCTCTATATACTTGCTTATTCTAGATATTTCCTATAAGTGAGCACATACAATATTTGTTCTTTTGTGATTGGCTTACTTCACTCAGCATAACGTTTGCAAGGTCCATGCTGTGGCATGATATCAGAATGTCATCTCTCCTGATGGCTGAGTTTGTCTATATTTTGTTTATCCATTCATCTGTCGATGGACATTTAGATTGCTTCCAGCTTTCACCTTTTGTAAATAGTGCTGCAGTGGTATACAGGGGTCTGCTTGAGTCACTGTGTTTGTCTCTTGGATACATACACATGCCTAGGAGTGGAATTGCTGAGTCATAGGATAGTTCTGTGTTTGACAGAGAATAACGACGATTTTAATGTAACTTGAAACTTGAAGTTTCCCATACAGATTGAAGTAGAGGGCTGGAAGCTAGAATTTTCAAATTGCGACATGAACATCTCTCAACCATTGCTTGAAATTTACTTCAACAGGAACGTTGCTGGTCCACAGAAACATGGAAGTGGACAGTACAAGTCAAGACTGTTTGTGTTGCAAGTGAC
>NW_006921605.1:16710311-16711330 GCF_000298275.1 Orycteropus afer afer | reverse complement strand
TGTTCTGGCTGTACTTTATCTAAGACCGATTTGTTCATTCTTCTGGCAGTCATGGTACATTTAATATTCTTGGCCAACTGCACAATTCAAATCCATCAGTTCTTTGATCTTTGTCATTCATTGTCCAGTTCTTACATGCAAAAGGGGTTATTGAAAATATCAATAAGTCAGGCATACCTGAGTCTTCAAAATGACATCTTTGTCGTAAAACAATTTAGTTTCTGGAAACTTTGATTAAGAATGGCAAATCCATTAGTGCTCCCTAGCAAATACCATAGATTCTGCTCCTCCACGGGGACAGAAAAGATCTCCCCACTTCCCTCAATCTTTATGGAGGCAGATCACCCCATCTTTTCTTCTGTGGTGCCATTGGGTGCATTTGAACTGCCAACCCTTAGATTAGCAGCTCAGAGCAAACTGCTTGCTTCACCCAGGGACCTTAATGGCACTCCTAGACAGTGATAATTATGCATGGCCCACATGAAAAAAGGACAAAGCTGCTTGCAGCTGAATGTGGTTGGCTCCAGGGGTCCAGCCGCCTGGGGCAGCCACAGCTCTGGACACCTGTAAGTTACCTGTGGCAGAATCGCTAGGTAAATCTCACAGCTGATTCCGAGCCTGGGCTTTGGAGTGAGTGGGTCAGAGACAAATCTCATCTGTCCCTGCCACTGGTTATCAATGTAATCGGTAAATTCCTTGATTCCACTAAGTTTCAGTTTCGTCATTTAGAAAACCGACATAAGCTACCCCTTCAAGTGATTGTTGTCAAAACAAAGGCAACAATATGTAAAGTGTGTAACACAGGGTCTGCAAGAAGTAGCAAATGATACCTGTCAATGTTAATGCATGTTAAATTACAGAGCGCTTTGGGGAGGGGAGCATTTGTATATGGATCCCAGCTATCACTAAAGTGTGACTGGTGGCCAGCCCCTTCCTACAGCAGGGCCTGGCATCTGAGTGCAAGGAGAGTCAGAGAGGAAACGAAAGAGGGAAGACGGTTTGCAGCACCTGTGTTCCAT
>NW_006921605.1:16707893-16709716 GCF_000298275.1 Orycteropus afer afer | reverse complement strand
AGGGGCAAAAGCCTCAGACAAGGAGACAACGCACCACTCCTTTCAAAGCATGGCAGAGCCTGAAGACAGGTGAGTGTCAGGCGCCCGGGGTAGGGATGAGGAGCGTCAGAGACACAGATACCCTTCAAGGCTTTGGGTACTCAACGATCTCCTTAACTCACAAAGTTCTTCCTCTGTCTTTGCATCTAATAAAGTTCCCCACCATCTCCTCTCTGGCCTTTAGTCTTTTCTCCGTGGCTGGTTTATTGCTTTTTGTTCTGCTTCATCTTGCTGTAAATTGTTCTTGCTGCGGCTGTGGGTTTCAAGCCAATGACACATGGGTAAGGATGTCTGGAAAAACCTCGCGTAGTGATCCTCCTCTCATACTTAACAGACCTTCAGAGGCTCTTTGATATTGAGCTGGGACCTGCCTCCTAGCCCCATTAATTCCCATAGGCCTTTGGGAGCCAAAATCTGAGGACAGATGATAGAAGATGAGCCCCATTCATGTTTCATCGTGTCACCTGCTCTGGCCTGAGCCAGTCACTGGCAAGGAGAATGGGATTCTGTGCTTGGTTTACACCAAGGAACATCCATGCTCCCGAGGCCCTGGAGGGTGTGTGTCGGGGGAACCCTGGAGGGTGTGGGGAGCACATGGCCACCCAAAAATATCAGCAAAATATTGAGGTTCTATTAGCAAAGAAGAAGACAGGTTATCGTCCAGGCCATAGACAACACCGAAATATCTCTGTTTGTAATAGACCATCTGGTAGCTAGAGGGGACCTCCCTTTGCTCATCTCTTTGATGAAGGGGTGGGCAAGGTGGGTGTGTTTGGTATCACATGGCCACAGATGATTGACCAGAGGTTGGACTATACCACGAGTTGTCTGTGCATTCATCCATCGATGAATATTTGGGTCTACTGTGAATAGTGCTTTTAGGAACATTCATGCATATTTGCTTGTTTAAATATCTGTTTCAGTTGGCAGTTCAAACCCACCAGCCACTCCTTGGAAGGAAGGTTGGGCAATCTACATCCATAGTGATATCACCTTGGAAACCCAAGGAGGGGTTGCTATGAGTCGAGTCCGACTCAATGGCACATAACAACAACAATACCACCACTTAGGAATGCAATGGTGGGGGTCATATAATGATTTTTTGTTTCACTCAAAATAAAAGTCATGAAAAGGGAAAACAGAGGCTGAGAAGCTTAATGACTGATAGGACAAATGGAGCTCCCAGAACTGCCTCAGATCCAGAAATTTCCAGTGCCAGCTGCCAAGGGGCACATCTGCAGTCATTGCAACCCAAAACACCTGAGCAGAACAAACATCTAGCACGTAGTCTGTGTGTGTAATTTTTGGTTATTTTCTTGGGGGAGGGGATCCACAGACAGAATTGCTGTGTGAGCACATTTTGAAGACTCTCATGACTTAGTGCCAAATTGCCCTCCAGAAGGGTGTACCAATTTAGAGTGTCACCCACAGTGTAGAAGAGGGCTGGCTTCCCCAACTCTTGCCAAAAGTGGGTTTTAATCTTTAAAGCAAGCTCAATCTTTGCCAATTTGATGATAAAACATGCTATCTCATTGTTCTCTCTCCTCCAGGAATTCAAAATTATCTTCTTGGACCAAGTTGGAGTGCATAATTGGCTACTTATCCGGAGGCTTAGGTTTCGTCTCTCACTGAGTCACCTTCTACAAGTTACATTTTAATATTATGCTCCTAATTTGATAAAATTCCAACTGACTGGAAGAGATCCATATTTGTGCCCATTCCAAAGAAAGGTGATCCCACAGAATGTAGAAATTATAGAACAATATCATTAATATCACATGCAA
>NW_006921605.1:16700835-16706343 GCF_000298275.1 Orycteropus afer afer | reverse complement strand
TTGAACCACCAGCCTTCTGGTTAGCAGTCAAGTGCCTTAGGCACTATGCTACCAGAGCTCCCTGTAAAAAATTACAGCCTAGAAAACCTCAGAGGACATATCTACTCTGTGACATAGTGTTGCTGTGAGTCAGAATGGACTCAATGGCACCTAACAGCATCACAACAACTTGATAAAGGGGTCCTTGGGCATCACAAGTGGTTATGTGGTCGACTTCCACTGGCGGTTCAAATCCACCCAGAGGTGCCTGGTAAGAAAGTCCTCACAGTGTACTTCCTAAAAGTCACAGCCATTGAAAACCCCAGAAAACAAACAAGCCAAACTCACTGCTGTTGAGTCTTTCTGACTCATAATGACCCCTCCTTGGGTTTCCGAGGTGATATCTCTATGCAAGTAGATTGCCCAATCTTCCTTCCGAGGAGCGGCTGGTGGGTTTGAACTGCTAGCCTTCTGGTTACCAGTCAAATGCCTCAGGCACCACGCCACCAGAGCTCCTTTCCTGTCATGGAGCCACATAAATGACCTTGGGTAGAACAGTTTTACTCTGACACACATGGGGTCTCCACGAGTTGGAATCTACTTGACAGGAACTGACTTGTTTTTACTGTAAAAGAATAAAAAATAAAAACTGAAGATTACTAGAGAAAGGTCATGTGAAATTTGCTACTGCATTGACTGTTTTAAAATCCCAAAATATTGTTGAGGACACCATTGCTTATATTGCTCAGTGTCTCTTACAATAAAATGGTACCTGAGCAATTTCTTTAGGAATTTCCAGAGGCAGGAACATGAATGCTTCCTCTTTTCCTGTCATAAACCAAAAAGAAAAAAAAACAAACTCACTGCCATTGAGTTGACACCAACTCATAGCAACCTCCATTGGGTTTCCAAGGTGGTAAATCTTTATGGAAGTAGATTTGCCCAACCTTCCTTCCATGGAGTGGCTGGTGGATTTGAACCACCAACCTTCTGGTTAGCAGTCAAATGCCTTAGACACTACACCACCAGAGTGCCTTTCCTGTCATGAAGCCCACAAATGATCTCAGGTTCCACTTTTTTGACTTCCAGCAAATAACTGCAGAGCCAAGTTTGAGGATCAATGACGGCAGTTCTGTTGACTCTGTACACTTACTGTCTTCAGTCCTAACCTTCTATTTCTATTTTATTATTCAGGTGACGTGTTTTCTTTGCAAGCTACTTCAAATCTTTGTGTCTACGCCAATCAAGGTATCCACCCTGGGCTGCAAAAGAAATCAGATATTGTGTTTTGACCCCTTCCCTATTCTCCAGATGATGTTTGCCTCAGCTTAACCCCCTGCCATCAAGTCAGAATGGCTGCCCCACGTGTTACAGAGCACAATTGCTTCACAGGGTGTTTTTGGCTGTAATCTTAACAGAAGCAGGTCACCAAGGCGGTCTTCTGTGGTCCCGCTGGGTGAGTTTGAACCACCAACCTTTAGGTTAGCAGTCAAGCACAAACTGTTTGCACCCCCAGGGACCTGGTCGACCTGAAACCCTCCCTCCTCCAGCTCCAAAATTCACCCTTGTTCATGCTCCTGCCAAGCCCTGATTATTTTTGACCCCTGGGGGCTCAACACCAGGGCTGCCCTGTGATGTGAGGGTAAGCCCCAGTGCCAGCCAGCCACTGGGTGAGAGTCAGGCAAGGTGGGGGCGGCTGCAAAAGTACCTGCCGGGTTCTGAGAACAGCGGTGCTATTTTTCTCTTTCCACCCACACCCACCAGACAACTAAAGAAAAAAAGAAAGAGAGAGAGAAAGAAAGTCAAGGGAAGAAGGGTGAAGGTGGGAGAGAGAGGTTTCTGGAAACAGTCACAGAAACAGCTCGTCCCATGGGCATCAGAATTGGGTAGAAGGAACCTTTCCCCTCGGTAATGGAGTGGGCTTTGGACGAAGCCATGCAAGGGGAGAAGGCCCTCACAAGGGGTCTGGTCCTGCATCCCCCATCCATTGCTCTTCTACGATCCCCTCAGTGTGGCAAAATCAGAACGATGAGGAGACCTGATGTCCAGCCTTGCTCTGCTGCTTAGGACTCACATAACCAGAAACCTCTTGATTAACTTGGGCCTCAGTTTCTCCATCTTTAAGATGTGAGCAGTGACCTCTTTCCCATGGAGATGCCATAATGATTAAATGTGATAATTATGTCCAAAGGACACAATAGGTCAGGAAGACATTAGTCCTGTTGTTCACTGGTTTCTGCTTTGTAACCGCTCTCTCCCCGCTCCATCAGACTACATCTCCCTGTCCAAGCCCCCTGTTGCTCCTCCTCCAGGAAGGTGAGGCTCACGTATCTGCTCTTCAGTCAGCTTTGTTTTGGGGTGTTGCTCATGCAGGTACTATTATTTAACCTCTCTAGACGTTCCTTTGCGCTTGTGTAAAATGGGGACGGTTAATAGGTTAGGTTCTGGACTGCTAATGGAAAAGTTGGTCATTCAAACCCATCCAGAAGTGCCTCTTAAGTATGGCCTGGTGGTCTGCTTCCGAAAGGTTGCATCCTTGACAATCCTATGGAGCGGTTCTTCCCTGTACATGTAGGGTTGCCATGAGTCAGAATGGACTCAATGGCAACTAACAACAACAAAGAGGGCCTGGGGTTTCTGGGTGGTGCAAACGGTTAATGCAATCTGATGGCTGGTGAGCAAAAGATTGGAGGTTGGATGGGAACCTCAGCCTGCATGACCATGAGACCAGAAGAACTAGATGGTGCCCGACTACCACTGACAACCACTCAGGAAGGGATAAAAATAGAAGATCCTGGATAGAGTGGGAGAAAAATGTGGGACAAAACTCAAAATCATGAAAAAAAAAAAAAAGACCAGCCTTACTGGTCTGATAGAGACTGGTGAACCGATGGCCCCTAGTCACCCTTAGAGCCTGGAATTGAACTCTCTCCTATGGCTTCCAGCCATATAGTAGATAATCCCACAAGGTGAATAATTACACCAGGAGGGGGCACTCCTTAGAACAATCAACTATGGGAGATCAGAAGGGCAGTGTTTGCACAGGGAGACAGAGCAGAGGGCAGGAATGCATAGGAAAGGACACAGGGAAGAGGCAGTGACCACGGGGAGGAAGTGGGAAGAGAGCTGCATTATGGGAACAGCAATCAATGTCATGAAACAAAATGTGTGTGAACCTTTGTAGGGGAAATGAATTTGCTCTGTAAATTTTCACCCAAATCAAATCATAATTGGGGGAAAAAAAAAAGATTGGAAGTTCTGATGATTAATGTCTAAAAACTCCACCATTGAACATGGAGTTGGCATGAGTAGGAGTCAACAGGACGGGGACTGCTTTTGGCTTTTGTTTGTTGTTGTTAAACAGCACCTGCCTTTGGGGTGTCTGTGAGCTTTAAATGAACGCATGTAAAGCGTCTCAAAGCCTGCCCGCACACATCACATGGTGGTCACACAGTGTGTTTGTGTGTGTGGGGGGGTGTTGTGTGTGTGTGTGCTGCTTATGTGCGCATGCTTACAGTCCGCTTCACACTTCTGGGTTTTGCCATTTTCACTGTCTGTTGAGTCCTCGAGCCCTTAGTTAGCACCTTCATTCTTCAGAACCATAGTCTCCTCCCTGCTCTCCTGCCTACTCTTGACCTCTCTGCGATGTATTTATTGTATTTATTTTTTTAAAAAAAAGAATCTCAAGGAGACATCGAGTCTGCCTTCTCAGAGCCCAAAGCACTCCTGTACACGTCCCGCCGTGCTGCCCTGCTCCCTGGGCGGGTGCTCAGGATGAGGACAGAGTGTGGTGACAGATCGCCTTTGCTCTACCTGCTGCGTTAGCACGTGAGCTGAACCATGATCCAGCCCCAGAGCCCACAAGGGGCCGCGGAAACAGCAAGAGGCACAGGGCATTAACCAATCAGTCAAGGGTAACCCAGGCGGCTGCTGCCTCTAGATTCTGGGCCGCCAGGCGTAGACTGAGAACTTGGGTGTTTGACATCAAGTCATGAAAGGCTTTTGAGAGCTGATCTTTAATTAGCTCTTGTGTGTGCAGCTTATCTCCTCACTTGTGTGCATTTCAAGGGCCAGGAATGCCCCGACATGGCAGAGTCATGGGTGGTGTAACGCCCTGCTAGGCTCATGGCGATCTTGGGGTTCATTCACTCAGCAAACATTCTTTTGAGTCCCTGCTCTGGGCCAAGCCTCACTCTAGGTGCTGAGGATCCAGCCACACACAGGATGGACATGTCGTTCCTCTCCCAGAGCTGGGGAGGTTGGGGAGGGCACGCACGCACACACACAATGCAGTAAGCAGGTTAGCCATGCTCTGAGCTCACCCTGGTAAGCGTCACGCCAGTCTGGCAGAGCCAGGCCACGTGAAGCTGGCAGGCTGTGGGGAAGCTCGGGGTTCCCTCTGAGGCCGATGGGAAGTCACTGAGGAGGTTTACGTGAGGAAGGCATCTACTCTGACAAGGTCGGGCTGGGTGCTGTGCAGGCGGGACTGGGCAGTGGAGGGGCGTGCTGAGAAGACTGGGGCTGGGGGAGATGTGTCGAGAGGACCAGGTAGAAAGACCAGTGGTGATGGGCTGAAGCAGGAGAGGGCTTCCCAACAGTAGCGCCATTGACTGATCTACTGCCCTGTGCCCGGCAGGGTGCTTAACAGCAGCTCTGGCTTCCAGACACTAGCAGTTGTCCTTCTCCAGTCGTGACAACTAAAAATGTCTCCAAACCCACTGTCATCAAGCAACCCTATAGGACAGAGAGCAGAGTCTCACAGCTCAAGTCTTACGGAAGCCGAATGCCACTTCTCCCATGGAGCAGCTGGTGGGTTCAAAGTGCCAACCTTTTAGTTAGCTGCCGAGAGCTTAACCACTGCGCCACCAGGGCTCCTTAAAAATGTCTAGATGTTGCTAAATATCCTCTTGGGGAATCACTCCTGGTTGAGAACCACTGTTTTGAAGGTAGATGGATTGGGTGTAAGTGGGGCAGGGCTGGGGGCTGGAGGATGAGGCTGATTCCAGAAAGTGTTAGATGGAAGGTCACTCTGGGTGGGACACTACAGTCATGGGGGCGTCGGCGTGAGCTGTGGCTGGAGCAGGTGGGCCTGAGTAAACGGTGGGTGGGGGAGAGCCAGCACACAGAGATGACAGACTCGGCAGCTCTTGCTGAAGGGGCAATTCTATGGGTCAAGTGCCTCTGCGGGCCTGGACCTGTGCTCCCCAGGATGTACCCTAGCCATCAGAGAGCCCTCAACCTAGTAACATGGTTAGAACTGTTCCCCACACACTGGAACAATCCAGGGAAGTGACAGGTGTGGGGCCTAGACATATAGATAGGGCACCTCTTCCAGCCAGGTGACCCAGATCTCGGCCAGCACATCAGAAGGCCACTCTCATTGCTGCCACACACCCACGCACAGCGGCTGGAACGGTATGGTGGGTACCTCCGGGCTGCAGAGTGGTGACCCACCCACGTCCGTCTGCTGAGTGTCCACTCCAGCAGCCAGCAAGCATTTGCCCAGTGGAGCTGGATTTGGGACATCCC
>NW_006921605.1:16685470-16700657 GCF_000298275.1 Orycteropus afer afer | reverse complement strand
TGCTCAGGGCTCAGCCACTCTCCTCCATGGAAGCTGAACCCGCATTTACAGAGCACCTGTCTAAAGGAAACTGCTAAGCCTTTAGTCTGTCTGGGATGCCTGCATGTCTCCATTCAGCCGTTTTCTTAAGACTCTGAGGTTGCCTCAATCATTATCTTCACACTGTGACATCTCCAGGCAGCTGCCACATGGCCTTCTGCTCATAAAGACCCCAGTGCCCTTGTCCTTGCCATAGCATCACCCTGTACTTGGCCTTCGTTGGAACGAGTGCTAACACTCATGTGAACTTACTTTGTGGGAGACACTGTTCTAAGTGTGTCCCATATATTCATTCCTTTAACCCTCTCACCACAACCCTGTAGGGTAGGCACCAGTATCATCCCCTCCTTTTACAGATGAGGAAACTAAGGCACAGAGCTGTACAAGCAACTCACCTCTGATCAGTCATTAAGTGGGGTGCCAGGCAGTCTGCCTGCAGAGTTGTGCTATTCATGGCCACATGATGCTGCCTTTCCACCAATGGAGTAACAGGGGGTATGGGGTGTGAGGTGGGGAGAGGCAAACGGTGTTAATATGTGAGGGAGGTGGCTGTGAGTGTCGGGAGGTGCCAGACGCACACCAAAGATACGGGCATAAGGTGGGGTGTGCAATTGCAGGGAAAACACCAAACGGAACAACTTTCTGTGTTGAGTTGTGTTGGCTGCCAGCCCAGCCAGAAACTCACCCACATCACCGGGGTCAGGGGTTCAGGTGTCAGGTGTGTAGGGGAGAGGGAGGGACAGACTTCCAGGGACAGCCTGTCCACCATGTTCCAGGCACCTGTTCTGCTCCTGGGAATGGTCTATGAATGATGAATAAATGAGTGACTGAGCGAATGAATGACCTGCCACTACTTTATTTCCAGTAACTGTTTGGGCTTCGATTCTAAGCATCAAGTATTTTAAGAAAATAACATGAACTTAAATGGAGAGCCATGCAGAAAACAGGTGGCAAGACGACAGGGTTCTGCAAAGGGTGTCCCGAGCCAAACAGGCTTAGACGGACGCTTGGTGAAAAAGAGCTGGAATGCCACAAAGGGATGCCAATGAGACTGAGCACACTAAGGGATGATCATTGTCTTTATTCATACACACTTGCTTCCAATCTACAATTAATGTATCTAACAAAGCATATCATGCAAACAAAGATCAGGGAGTGTGCGGATTGAGGAAAGCAGTGCTGTTCATACATCCATCTTGCCTGCTATGTAACCAGATGTTATGTGCACACTGGACGGCCTCTACACCTTGTCAGTAGGCGCTTACGCAGAACGACCATCAACCTCCGTCTCTTCCTCTTCCTCTCCTCTATGCGCATTTGGGGTCTCAGACAATGGTTTTCAGTGAATGATTTAAACATGGCATGTCCTTCATACACAGAGAACAAATCACATAGCAAGAGCAATGACTTCAAATGTCTTTGACCATCTGTAAAAGAGATTCGGAGTGACCCTAACAGAAGGGCTAGGAGGTGAATTTTTAGAAAACAACCTTTAGACTCAAAAGAATAACTGCCTTCATGTATGGTTCTGACCAGTCCAAAAACCCCTCAAGGAAAGAGTCACATTCTTCCAGGAAGAACATCGACAAAATGTACAATCACAGGAATAAACACACTAGAAGGTAAGCAGAGGAGACTGAAGTGTACCGTTGATGTTTAATCAGAGAATGCAAAGCCTTCTGTTATCTTATTAGAAAAAAGGTTCTTATAAAGTGGACTTGACATCTATTTTCTGAAAAGCAGGGTTCTGTCTACTCATATAAGAGATAAGTGTAAAACAGATGCCAGTGGCACTGGCTGCCACCTCGTCTTTCTTGGAGATATCAAATTATTTCTGAATTGCCCACTGGGTAAAATCCTTATAGGGCATCTCTGAATCTTGACCGAAAGTGAGAGACCTGGGACCAATGGGGATTGGGGGCAGAGCTGAGGAGGGCTCCCTTATGCCAAAAGGTGGCCACGGAGCCCTGCAGAGTGAAGGGAAGAGTCCCAGAGACGCCCAGGAATGCTACACAAGGGCCACATCTGGAAGGGAGACAGTAAAGTCATCTTTCTCAAGGGTCAAAAGTTTCCATACCTTATTTACAGTTGTCTCCAATTGCTATTAAAGCCACAGAGAGCATTAAGTCTACCAACCAGCTGAACCTGAACTTCCAGTCATTCTGATGTGCACTTCACACCCCAGCAGTGCTGGAAAACCCTGCAGTGGGACCGCAGGTCACTGGTGCTCTACTGACCCCAGGTGAGTCCTCCTACGTACTCTATGGGATTGGAATCTTAGGAAATTATCAGTAACTTCGTTTTAAAAACTCATTTTAAAAGAATTGAATTATTAAAGTCCTCTATAAAAAAGTACAAATAGCCCAGTATATTCAGTTATTCTAAGTGAATTCACAAATTAATTTCTTCCTTAAGGTTAGGAAAAAGTCTTTGGAACTTGTGGGCTTTAGCATAGGGTCATTGTAAGGCTGTTTGATCACTGAGCCGTGGTTTGATCATTGAGCCATGGTTATTAACTGACACGTGGTCACATGATCAGAGGCCCAGGGATTGTGGTCATTCACGCTTCTAACCCTCCCAGCATCCCTGACATCATCGAAACAGCAGAATTGTGGTGGACATCACTTCCAGCAGACCGCCTTCACCCATGGATCACTTAGGGAACCTTGCCTAGTTTTCTGCATCTTCTAAAAGCAGAAGAGACAAGTACTCCCTAGATGTGCCGTGCCTGCTCACATGGGCAATGGCAGAAACGTTTACAGTCTAGTCTATTTCATAAAATGCAAGCCAAGCACTTTAAGGAAAATGAAGTTTAAAAAATATTCCCCAACACTCCTGGTCGAGGCAGGGCATAGCCACTAATAACCAAAGAGCCCCTTCTCTTCACTACACACGCAAGACACCAGCGCCATGCCTTCTGCTGCGAGAGACCCCACTGTCAGCAGTGGTGGCTGGAATCGTCTCCTTTTGGGGCCCAGGCTCAGGGGCCATGTCACGATCATGGCTGTTCGGTGTGCTCTCTGGGGGGACAGGCCCTCCTGCTCTTGCTGTTTTCTAAAGCAACAGCTAACGGTGACTTGGCCAGACCAAAGTGAGAAGATGACTGTCAGACGGTGTTGCCTTTCTGAGGCTTTTAAAAAACATAGACACTCACTTCTCCCCTCTTCAGTTCTGAGAAAACAAATGCCAGCAAAAAGGCCCACTTTCTCCCGCTCAGTAGAATCAAACGGAACTGCTCTTTCCTCCACTCCTCCATCCATCCTCAGCACCCACAGAAGCCACAGAGGAAAGTGGGTTGGATCCTACTGGTTTCTGGGGCACAGTGGGTGGTTTGGTTTGGTCCAGGGGATTGTGAGCTATTTCAAGGTAGGGAGGGGAGGAGGATGTCCAGCTGCTGGTGACAATGCTCTTGGCATTGGGAATGTTTTCTGAGGAGAATGGGCTGTGTCCACGCTTTTCAGGACTTTCATCAGCACTACAACCACCTGAGGGAAAGCCAACATCTGGAGGCAGCAGCATCCTTCCCAAGATGCCTCTTCTTCTCCCTCCTGGCTTCCTCTACTGTAAACATCCTACCAAACACACTGTAAACACTTGCCGACTTCCACCTCCAGGGACCTCTCCCTTCTCTGATCATCAGCGGGTCACTCTCTTGGGATCTGCATCCTTCGCTCCAAGGCCCCACACTCTTCCAAGGACTTCAGCTCAGAGGTGCTCACCAAACATTGGCTGGACTGCATTCATCTTGGCCTTTTGTAATCTTTCAACCAGTGATCTCAGGCCATGATGGCAGATAGCTCATGACCCCCTGCTTTTCAACCAAGATGCCTATTAAGAAAGCAGATACATCCCATAAAAGGAAAGTTGGCTGCGATTTTGCATGAACTTGTACCAGGCCGTGGGGATCACAGATTCGTAAACATGTTGAAGAGCCATCACTTTGGTTCCTGGGTTTCATATCTGTCCTTCAAATTGGCTCTTGCCTCGATGTGAGCTTCCCATTAACCTCCGAGGGCTGCATCCGACAGCATAGTCCTGATACTTCTGTTTAAACCAAATATCTAGTGACTTCAGCAGGAGAGATGCCAAAAGAAGGGCAGAAAGTTCCACCACAAGCAGGGACCATCTTCCAATGGCAAATAATGCAAAGCAACCTGAATGGGCTTTTAGGGTCACAGCCCAACGGGCCTGTGGACACTCAGATTGTGCCAGATTCTGCCAGGCAGCCTGTCCCTTAACAGGCTCTGGCAATCCAGGCCTTTGGAGCTGTTACTAAAGAGTCTCATGGTAGCTTCACCCTTGATGGTGTCCTGCTTGTTCCAGCCCCTTGCTGCAGCTGGAATAGCAGTCTTTCCCTTGCCGCTTCATTCCACATGAAGTGGGACAATTCCACAGACTCTTACAAAGTCTGCAGGTGACAGTTGATAATGGCTACCCATATGGTTGATTCTTTCAACGATTACTCTCATGGGCTGCTCAGATCCTAACTGCGTTAGCCTTTTTCTAGATTCATACTCGGCAATGTGCAGAATAGGCTACCTCACAGTGACATTTCCCTGAGCCCTGGACTTGTACTGCCTTTTCCCCAAGCTGGCTCTATAGGCCGCTATACCTCAGGCAGGGTGCTGGGCCCAATGGCCAGTGCACAGTCTTTAAAAACTCTGCCACATGTTCTGGAAGAATACAAGCCAGCTGAGATGGTGAATGTTTCCTGGAGAAGTATGAGTAACTTGCAAATAGCTGGCCATTTGAGGAAGATTCTGAGCCATGCCAGGCAGGCAGTTTGGTGTCTTGGAACAAAATGTTCCATAAGCCGCATGCTCCCTTCTGGGACATTGCTCATCTCCTGGGGGTGAATCCAGCTGTTCCATCCTGGGAGAGGGTGACAGGCCCATTTGTCTCTCAGGCTCTTTCTACAAATTGGTCCCTTTTCCATCAGACCATGAGCTGTGCCTGAAGGGGAGGGGCCCTCAGGTGTGCACTGACCAGCAACTTGCAGGTGTGGATGCACCAGGGCCCCTCTGGAGTCCCGAAGGTATAAAAGATGGCAGAAGACATGGCTTTTTTCTGGTCTGACCCATTCCCTGCTCTCTTTCTTCCTCCAAGCCAGGCTCTCCAGGAAGAGCTTAGGCCTCCTTCCTCAAAAACTCTTTGGTAGTTGTATGTTAGATGGATTTTAGGCAAACAGCCAGAGAGTAAAAATAAGGAGGAGCTTAACTGGGTGGAGCTCTTGGGCAATGGAAAGAAATGGAGCTGCCTTCTACAAGGACCTACAGTTGCTTCTATTTTGAATCTTTCTTTACATTGTAAGGAGCTCTGGTAGCGTAGTGCCTAAGACATTAGGCTGCTAACCAGAAGGCTGGTGGTTCAAACCCATCAGCCACTCCTCAGAAGAAGATTGGGCGATCTACTTCCATAGTGATACTGCCTTGGAAACCCAAGGAGGGGTCGCTATGAGTCGGATCCGACTTGATGGCAGTGAGTTTGGTTTGGTTTGGCTTTTATTTTAAGAAGCCTGGCTCCTCCAAGGACCTTGCATTGGGATGAGCTCCTCATAAGAACTGGAAAGGCCAGTTCTAGCAATAGCTGGCAGAAAATCTATATCCTCTCAAGAGTTTGCCGGTGGCACCTCTTGGGGATGGATGTCTTTGCTCAGGGGCCGACACAAGGCTTGTCTGACGGTTGACCTCTTAGGGGCGTAGTACATGCTGGAGAAGACAGTGGGTCATTCCAGGGGCAGCAAGACAGACAGCATGCACTGGTATTTCCATGCACACACATCAAGAAGGCAGTCTTCCCACCTCTCCCACCCCCAGGGGCATTAATCATTAATGGTAACAAGGCTGAAAGGAAAAGCAAAACTGAACAAACCAAGAAACCAAGTTCAGCCCAGGGGCTGTGACAACACCACATCTGCACAAACATACTAGGGATTCCGGAATCAAGAACTTCTCCAAGTTGGAAGGGTGGCATCGGAATCAGCGGAAGATGATACCAAGAAGCTAAGAGAAAGTCTTATCTCAAAAATAATTCCCCAAACAAAAGTTTTGCTTGCAGGTAGAATCAAATATATCTGAGTACATATGTATAGGAAATGCCTAATCGAGTCATGTAAAGTAGCCATTCATTTCTGAAATTAGATCTACATTAAAAAAATGAATATATCTGACATAGTGCCAATGTGCAGGGTTACACGTGGGGGGAGGGGAACACAGTAGCAAAGAATTAACTTAAAACTTAATCATAAAAGCAGATTAGAAACAAGAACTTTCACAATATAGCACAATTGTGTCTTAGAAAATTATTATAATACTCTCTTTGTACTTGATACGATTTATATCAATAATATAGATTCACTTGTTATTAAGGTTTATTATAAACATGCAAAATTCATTGCATGATGCATTTGCAAAACATATTAAAATCCTTCTAGCAATAGAATGTTCACGAGCTGATGTGCGTCCAGGTTTCCTGATTCTACAGCTCCAGGTATGTCCTCCAACGTGAACTGGGAAAGGGAAACAGAGCTGCATCGTTGGTCACCCCTAGTAGATGTCAAGGGCCGGCGAAGGGAGGAAAAGCAATCAGTAGGGATGGAGGCTAGAGTCAACACTATGATTAAGTTACTGTACATGGTACTCGCAAAAACAACACTGCAGCCTATTAAATAAATAAGTACAAAAGGGGATGGGGCGTACACTTCAGAGTCTGATGAAGGGTAACAATGCAGGTAGCAAAATATCGTTGTGTGTGGGGTTGGCTAACAATGCTCTTGAGTAGTGGCATGGTTACTGATGGCACCCTGGATCACAGAATAATCTCCTAGAGATTAAAATGAACGTACATACACACTGGTTTATCCTTGATCCGAAATGATTTTACACGCTCGTTTAGCAAAGTCCTTAGGAGATTTGGCCTCTTATGAAGAAGTGCAAGTATCAAGCTAGTTATCAACCAAGCAGGGGACAAGATGACAGAGTCACTAAACATTTATCTGACATTTTGCTTTTTTGAAAACTGGTAACCGCTGGGCTAGGTTTGGGTTTAGACACATCAACTTGGGGAACAGTGAGCTCTCCAGTGGGACTAGATTCTGGCCCCCCCAGCCTTGGATACTGGGGACTGTCTCCATCAGGGCAGAGGACAGAAGCAACAGGTATTTCAAAGCCTCCTCCCAGCCCCGATCCCTCCTTGCTCACTCTCTGGGTTCCCCGTCCTTTCATTCTAAAGACGTCTCAGGTGGAGATACTTCTAGCCCCCGGGACTGGGGCAGATTCACTTTAACACTGATGGTGGGGGAGTCCTGAAGATAAAAATAGACAAACGGAGGAGGGGATGGGAAGTGTATGACATCGTACCTAAAAACGGGCAAGAGTCGGTTTGCTTTCTAGAAGGGTTAACCTACAGCCAGATGTGACGTTTACATAATTAAACTGGACACTGGACGTTATGTCGTCTTCCACTAAGATAATGCTCCTTGGTTGTAAGACAGAGACCCTGAACAGTTGATCACATTTGGACTAAAAACCCTACAATTTTCAGGCCTCCATCTGGAACAAGAAAAAGGCCGTGGCCTTAAAATTTTAGGGTTAAGGATCACTTCCCACTGCATGTGGGGCTAGGGGCTGGGGAGGTTTTTGTTCTGGTCGGTGAGTTTCATACTGCGCTCTGTAAGATGGGGTGCACAAACTGGGGGTTGACATACGAGAACCCTTCAAAATCAGACTGGTCTATATTAGCAATGACCAGCTGGTCAGGCGGCGTTAAGACGGGCTGCCCTCGTGTGAAGAACTTGTCAAAGTTTTCTGCTCCTTTGCCACACTGTGGAGAGAAGAGAAGAAGAACAAACAATCAGTCAACAGCACAAGGCATGGGAGAAGTTCTCTGAGAGCCCTTCACGGAAAACAGGGGCTGGTGGGGCGGAAACAAATTCGGAGGGCTCGCAGGTACTCGGTTCAAAAGCCAGGCACAGCAGACAGTTAACACAGTTACTCAGTAGAAAAGCTTCAGATACTCATGGACCTGAGAACCTGGGGGAAACGTGCTACCGGCATTAAGGTGGCAGTGAGGAGTCAGCCTCTGATCTCCCTCCACCTGATGGAGCCCACACAGCTATAAATACCATGCCATGCTCACGTGGGCCATCGGGCATGGTCCCATTGTGAAAAGGCCAGTCCATTGTTTGGGACAGGAAGCAGCTACCGCAGAACTGAGACAATGAAGTCATTGCCCCACAGCTGGCACTTCACCAGTCTTTGTAATAAAGTAAAAGCTATGCTATCTCAGTATTCCAACTGGGATATTCCAGAAACCCTGACCTCCAAATTCATCAAGTATGAGGTGCGCACGGTGGCAAGGTTGGGCAATTGCATCTTGGGCCCAGCTGGAACTTAAACATACCCAGATCCATCTGGGCAGCTGACACGTAGGTTGACTCGGTGTTCATTTGCAGGGTTGTCTCAGGCTGGGGGAGGTTTGCACTGCTGCCTTGGGGACAGTGGGGAGGCCAGCAAAGCCCGCTGTCTGTCTTGGATACTCTTTCGCTCCAGGGACCATAAGGACACTCTATGCAGATGGAGGCTACAGGCAGAGCTGCCTCTTAGGGTCTCAGAGACTCACAGTAACTTTAGCAGCACCCAGGAGCCCGACCCTGGAGGACAGTGGTGTCTTCCTCATTGCTCTAGCCACACTGAAGGACTGTGGCATGCTGAGTCCCTGCGATGAGAGGGAGACCCTGAACCAGGGAGTCGTGGGAGTGTCACAGGTGACACAATTAATTATTGTCAATATGTTGCAAATTGCCACCCTTTTACCATAGGAAGGAGCGCAACGGTTAAGTGCCAGACTGTTAACCAAAAGGTTGGTGGTTTGAACCCACCAGCAGCTCCACAGGAGAAAAGACTTGGTGATCTATTCCCATAAAGATTACAGCCTAGCAAACCCCATGGGGCAGTTCCACCCTGTTCTACAGGGTCTCTAGGAGTCAGAATTGACTTGCCAGCACACAACAATGGTACCACACGGGGTAATGTGAATTACTTCTGAGTTAGCAGGAATTTTAAACTAAGCATGCATTCTTGGGTTTTCAACAGGGGATACCTCTAGGTAAGCTGTGAAGTGGGGTGCACTGGGAGAATGTTCACAGCTCTCTCCCTGGGCTGCTGTGACACTTAAACGTCGTGTTCATACTGAACCCAGTGCAGCGAGAACTCACTGTGCGCTGCTGCTCTTTGTCTGAGGGCAGTGTTGGCACAGGTGCTGTCCCTGCCCACCTCCTTTTCCCATCCCTTTCCTATAAGCATTCCTGAGAATCGAGTTCCACCCTCCTATCATTGACTAAAACTTGCTTCTGAGCACCTGTTGAGGTGGGAAGCACGTCATAAGTTCAAAATCAGGTCTTCAGATTGATAGCTTCCCTCCCTGAAGTTATTGCCATTTTACTGAGCGATGGCCCTTTCTTAACCAAGGGGTTTGGGACTGCAGTGACTGCTGGGTTTGTGTGCAGCAGAGGAAGAGGGTAGGAGGCAGGGGAGTCTTTGGAAGCCCTTCAAATCATGCGGCAGAGACCAGATGGACAGCGAGGCCTGCTCATCACACGGTCCTGCTGCCTGCCCATGGGATAGCAAAGCTTTTGCTCCAGCGTACCACCTCTCCATGGACAAGAAGGGCTTCAAAGCAAAGGCCAAGAGAGGCAAACACCCGCCACTCACATCACTCACATGCACAGGCCGTTCTGAACTGCTCACAGAGTCTCCTTGAGGAACAAATAAGGGCGTGCTGCTTCTTCCCAGGAACTAAAATGGATTCACCCATTAAAAAGTACTTGATTCACCATTAGAAAGCCAAACAAAGCAGCAAACAGGAACCACTTCCATGGGCCACTGTGTTCAGATACTGCTGTGATGGTAACACCAGCTGAAGAAGTGCCCTTCTTTGAATATACCAGTGGTTCTCAACAAGGGGGGATTCTGCCTCCCCCCCCCCCGGGGATGCGTGGCAACGTTGGAGGACATTTTTGGTTGTCACGACTTGGGCAGAGGGTGCTGTTGGCATCTAGAAGTCAGAGATGCTGCTAAACATCCTGCCGTGCACAGGGTACTCACCCACCCCACCCCAAAACAAAGAGCTATCCAATTCGAAATGTCCGTTATGCTACTATTGAGAAACCCTGGGATATACCAAGACTAATGCGAGGTTAGTGTGGAAGTTCAAACAAGGACATTAGGCAGGAACGGCCATGTGTTAGAACAAAGATAGGAGAAGCTGCAGAAGAAGCCCAAGGCAGAAGCGTCGTAAGCAGGTGTTACAGCCTCCCTGGCACTGGCTTGGAGAAGAGCACCTCTTAGGAGCCTGACGAATTACTCATTGCCTGGAAGGATTCCAGTCAATCTACTGGAAGTGCTCCTGGAGGCTGGGGCGTGTCCTCCCTTAGTAAGAGACCACTGAACTTCTCTCTGTCTCACTAACCATGCAGTGATGACCAAGAAGGACTTTCTGGGGGCAAATAACAAGTAAGTAAATAAGTAAATGAGTGACTGACTGAGTGAATGAATGAATGTGAAGCACCTAAAAGGAAGAGCAAGGCAAGCCACAGGAAAATGCTCTCTTGTCATTAACTAACACCTATCTATCTCGATCTGGACTTGTGAATTTGCCCTATGAAAAGACTGCACAAGTCTTACTCTTTGAGTACCATCTTAATGGTCACCAATCTTCTACTGGTAAGTTGCAACATCATGGCTTATGTGCCAAGGAGAAATATAAAGCAAACTAAGAGGAGAGTTATTGGAGACCATGTGAATATCAACGTTGAGAAGCCAGGGGATGGGGATGGTGCTCGAGGACATCAGACTGATTCTAAGGCTGGTGTCAGAGAAGCCACCTCTGAGGCTCCTCCAGGCACAGTAACACAGGGGCCTAAAGGCCTCGCTGGTTACAACCCCAGCGCTCTGGCTGTGCTGATGGCTGCAGAGCTAAGGGGAGGATTACAGAGCCCAGAGAAACACCAATTCTGTTCTGCAATCACCTGGAATGGTGCCTCAACTATTAGTCTCAAGACTGCTCATCTCCTGAAACATCTTCCTTTCCCTTCCCTTCCCTCTAAATCTCTTGGGAATTTATCCTAAAGAAGGCGAAATCTCATATTTAGCAAATGAAAAGTCTTTCTCAAACCCAATCACTCAGGTAAAGAGACCCAAGGCAAGAACAGGCCTAGGAGGAAGAGGAAAAAATCTGAGCTACTGAAAGATTCAGAAATATCAAGAATGGAACAGAAAAGGGCTCTGAGTAGACCTCAGCCAGTGGTGGGAGGAAAACCCTGCAAAGATAGAGGGTGAGCCTGAGGATATTGAACTACTTGTTCTTCAAGATGTTTGTGTGAGGAACTGTAGCTACCCCCATGTCACCATCACCTTCTGCTGAAAAGGACAATGAAAACCACAGCTCTTTGGATCCCCAAGGAAAATATCAACAATAGCTTCAAAAGCTATTGTACTCTTAATGCAAAAAAGTCTTCCTACCATTGCTGGATGGGCAATGGGCCTCAGGCACCACCTTGCATCTGAGCTGGGAGCAAGGAGAGGCACTGAGACTAAAGGACACCTAGTGGGATTTGTGAACATGTGAATGAACAAGAGAGAGAGTGAAAAATGATGCTAGCTGGGCTGCCAGGCAGACTCCCAACCTTCCCCAGGGGTGAAGCAGGAAGGTTATTACCACAGCCACTTGAAGGGCGGCTGCCTCGAGGGTAGTCAGTGACAAGTGACAACAGGCAGTTGGATTACCCATGGCCTGAGAGCTTCAGGCTGCCCAATGCACAGCAGTTAGAAGCAGCATGTGTTTCTCATAAGCAAACTCCCTGGCTGGGTGTAGACTGTCTTCACCTCCATTGGCCACCCATACCTTTTACCAGCTGAGGCTTTTGCCAGTTGGGATGTGACACACCCCAAAGGTGGTGTGCAACAAAGATGGCAGACGTAGGAGGAGGTGGCCCAGACCACAATGGGCCAGCGTGTGAGCCGAGGAGTTCCTCGGGTGCTCCCGAGACCAGACAAGGTCTGTATTCACAGGGTAGCGACACCTGAGGGAAAATGGGAGGCAAGGCCAGCAAAGGAGCAGGCTGGGGGTCACAGCCCCAGAGAATAGCTTTGGGCAACTCACTGCACCTCTTTCAGTCTCTGTTTGAACATCTGTAACATGGGGACATGAATATCCACCTTCCAACGCTGTCGTGAGGACTGAGTGAGTGAGGGTGTGCGAGACCCTTGTAAACGGTAAGGCATGAAGCAGACGTTAGGTACAGCATTTACAGCTAGAGCCTGCATGTAAAAGGCACACGCTCATATCTGAGGAATGAATGGAAGCTGCTAATAATCTGCCTTCCCAATCTCCCTCCATGCTTCATCCCTGGATTGAGGAATTGACACCTCGGTTGTTCCTGACATTCATACCCCATTTAGTAAGATCATCAATTAATAAGATGACCCCCAGAGATGTCAGGCATGGTGGGTGGAAACGTTACAAAGCATGGGTGAAGTTGTCCCTGAAGGGAGAGCCACAACTCCAGGTGGGATATGGGATTGGCACTGTTTCCTCATCCAGAGCTCACGTGGCAAATAGTGCATCTCCCGTCCCCCCCACCACACACACACCCCGGCAATGTGTTTTGTGTAAAGGTTTGTCAGGAAGAGCATGAGCCTGTCCTACAGAAGCTGGCTTCCTGGCTGTTGTCTTACCCGTGAGGGGCTACTGGGAATAAACAATATGTGTATGGGTCTCAATTCTGACCTTGTCCTCACAGTCTCTGTCATGCAGAATATAATCCCATGGTCACTGGTATGAAAGTTAGGGTAGATGTGAGGCATTAGAAAACCAATAAACCAAACCCTAGAACAGGAAGAGAGCAGGACAAACAGCAGAAGCGGGTGGCAAAACTAATGAGAGTGGAAACACAGAAAGGTGGGGGTGTCTCTTATAGTTACCGGAGGCAGCAGGATGAACACTGTCTTCATGGAGAGGTGTTACTTGGATCTCAAGTCCTAGTGATGGGGGTTGACCTTAGCATCACATCATGGTCTAAGAGAGTGCATAAGTACTAACACCACCACTGTCTGCAGACGGCTGACTCAAGGTTGTACACCATCCTCATTTAAGTTAAATAACCAACAGCAGAAATAAGCTGGAACATTCTGCTTTGGGACTGTTGGGAGGCAATGGTTACACTATGGATCTATTGAGTAAAGGTGTTTACCCACTGGGAGGCAGCCAGGTAGCCATGGGGCTGCCCCAAGGAAGATCAGCATGCTCAGCGAATGGTCTTCCGTGCATGACCAAGACAAACAGGGACACACGGTTAGGGGTTAAAGAGTGAAGTTAGTTTGCCCATGTAGTCACCCAAGGTTCTGTAAATGTGCTCACCGAAGGCCTGGATGCCCACTGAAGCCAGTGCATTTTGGTACAGAAAGTCTGGAGAATAAGAACGGACAGAGGACAGCATTTGGAGAACGGTCAGCTCCTGGCCTTGCAGCTCGGGAGCCGGGAATGGCCATGGAAGGAATGCCATAAACCCACGAGCTGACACAAAAACATGTCCAAGACACATCGTTAAGTGAAAGATGCAAGGTGCAAACTAGACCACAGGGCCCAACCTTATGTATGTGCACCTCATTCATGCACACGACTTTCTGGAAGGTTATAGAAAAGACAGTGAACAAACAGTAGGATTGGGGTTGGGAAGGAAGAGATACCGAGTTTTTCTTTTATGACCTCCTCTGCTGCTAACTGTCTATCTCACCACATGCAAATAGTAGCTTTACAGTAATTTTTAAAAAAGAGATTGAGACCTGCTTCAATCTTGCAAATGAATTCTGGTGGCACAGGGTTTAAAGCACCCAGCTGCTAGCCAAAAGGCTGGCAGTTTGAACCCACTAGCCACTCCATGCGAAAAAGATGAGGCTATCTGACTCGACGGCAAATAACAACAACACCACCACCTACTTCTGTCAATATCTACTGCCCATAGGGCGGTTCTATCCTGTTCCACAGGCTGCCTATGAGTCAGAATTGACTTGATGGCAACAGGTGTTTGGTTTTTCACTCTAGCAAGCATTATCTGTGACAAGAGATTGCACGCAGGCTTTGGTTTCTTGGGCAAAATTGAACAGCACTGTCTCCCCTATCACCTTAGAGCATCATCTCGGAAAGGACCAAGCCTGTTCTGAAGGAGGCTAGTTTACTGATCAGTTTGCTGACACACTCAGGCTACTAGCCACATGCTGCAAGAGAGAATTCTTGTAGTTCTGAGAGCCCCATGTGTGAGGGCAAAGGCTCTGGCTTAGCATGTGTTGTGGGGTAAAAGCATATGTTTGGTATGGCCTTTCTTTCTATTGGTGGTCAGCTTCAGAGGTTTCCCAAGGGACAGTGCTAGCATGACCACCATCACGAGGAACTTCCACTCAACACTGGGAACTGCCAGCCCTCAGAGCCTGAGGTGGCACTGGGCTCTGCATTCACCCTGCCACTTGTCCCCAGCGCCCCGGAAGCCTTACTGAGCTCTTATTCATATCAATGGTTATTTTAAGTCCCTCATTTCTTCTAAGTTCTCTTTCAAGCAGAAAAGTGTTTAGAAGAATAATTAGCAAAGCACAGGAAAATTGTTCGCTTCTTACTATTCAAGCCAAAGATGTTGTCTCTGACTGGTTGAAAGGCTTAACACAAACCCCAATGCATCATAATGTGACATAGTCTAGTCTCTTAAGACTGGTCAGCATTGGATGTTGTTGGTGAAGGTCACTCTGAGTCTCATGGATCACAATTTTAATTAGGGTCCTTGATACCAGCTCAACAGAAAAGTCAAGAGAACGAGCCTACCTGCTGCCCTGGAGGAGAGATGAGGTGCCACTCAAGGCTGCCTGAAGGTTTGTAGGGTTAGACCATCACTCCAGGGCCCCTCCTCCTCCTGTCTAGAGAGACACTGCTCTGCATAAGTGATTTATCAGAGTACAGGTTAAAAGAATCCAGTACCAGGAGATGTCCTTGTTTTTAGGAAATACACATGGAAATGAAACTCAACTAAAAAAAATGGAAGCTCTGGTAGCGTAGCGCCTAAGGCATCTCTGACTGCTAACCAGAAGGCTGGCGGTTCAAACCC